>NW_028079667.1:201564-1401564 GCF_014824575.4 Sturnira hondurensis
TCCTCATTGAACGGTTCGTAGCTGTCGGACTTCCGTATAATTCCGTTTTCTGGTCTTTGGGTGTGTCTTAGTTCTCTAAAACTTTTGTTGTGTTCAAACTTGGTTGTGGGAGAAGGCACAGTGTTTCCACCTATGCCTCCATCTTGGCGGAAGTCCTCTTGTTCGAGAGGCATATTTTGGAGTAAAAAGAAGTAAATGTCATAATGGTTACTTTCATGTTAAAAATTTAATGGCATATCTTTACCTTTTTGTAGAATAGCTTATTGGCAAAGCAGTGTATGTAAATAAACCTGTAGTTAAGTCTCAGTTCTGCTAATTACCAACTTTAATGACTCTGGGCACAGTATTTAATTTCTCTACACCTCAAATACCTGAAAAAAAAAGTAGATGATAATAATTAACAATGGTGTTTATAAGGACTAAATAAGACCCTTTACACCTAGTATTCAGCAACCATTAACCTCATCTCTTCCTTTCTCTGTACCTCAGAAGGAATGACAAATTAGAATTAGAAATGCAGATATTGCTGACTCATGATTTACAATAAAGTTTCTAGATGACAGCTAAAAGAGTCCCAGTTGACTTCTGAATTGGAGTTTCATCCCTGAAAATTTATTTCATATAATTAAAATGCCAAATAATCATAAAAAGAAAAAGCTCATGTTTTGGATATACACTGAAAAACACATTTAACATGTCAAACCAAACACATAATATAAATCCATATTTGGAAGGATGTAGGGGGTGAGAGTGTGTGTGGGCTAACTGGTCCCCCAAAAATGTGAGTCCAGTCAAATGTGGACTGAAAATGCCTTTTCTTCCTGATAAATTTATTGTTTTCAGATTTTACTTATTTATTTTTTAGAGGGGAAGGGAGTGAGAAAGAGAGGGAGAGAAACATCAATGTGTGGGTTGCCTCTCACATGCCCACTACTTGGGACCTGGCCAGCAACCAAGGCATGTGCCCTGACTGGGAATCAAACCAGCAACCCTGTGATTTACAGGCTGGCATTCAACCACTGAGCCACACCAGCCAGGGCCCTGATAGACCTCTTTGAAGTCAGAATCATCATTTTTCACTGCTATAGGGACCCTAGAATTCTTGGCTATTGGTTCACTGGGAGCAAAAATTTTGATTGATGAGTTAATGAATGTGAATGGTTAATTCAAAGGAAGGAGTTTTAAAGGTGACTTCTCTTACAGCAATCTCCCACTCTCTTTTCAAAAATATGAAACACCTATCTTGAACAGTAGCCTCATCTTTGAAGATTCCAGCCAACTTCTCCAGAATAGGTGTCCAGGTTTTTGTATCAGCCCTTTCAGCCTCCCCTGAGCTCTGAGAAATGTTTAGCTAGCTCTCCTGAGTAATTATGCCATTCTTTACCCCACTTATCACCTGGTCTTGATTGTTTCCCAAGCACTTTTCCTAACAAGTAACAATCAATGTGCCTTTGCCAGGACTGGGCATGCCCCTCAGCAAATCCTGAATCCATACCAGCAAGTTTTTTTCACCTCTCAAGTCAACACACCACATTGTCCTATCACTAATTATTTGCACTGACTTTATTCTAAGATCACGTCAACTTCAGTGCTTAGCTAATAATTATAAATACAAGTTTGTTCATTATGATTAAAGTGCTACTTAAGATAGCACTTAAGACTGAACTTCTCAAGCTAAGCCATCCTAAGTCAGATGGTGCCTATTTCCAAATATTCCATTAATCACATATGATGTCTTTACTCAAAATGAGGATTCTGCTCTGCTAACTAATCCTGCTAACATCACTCCTCTCAGAGCTAGAAAAAGATTGTAGGTCTCAATCGAGTTATTTTTGGCAGTAGGTAATTCCATGTTCCAGAGATGAAGTTCTTTGCATAATCAAGTTTTAAAATGTCAGTAGCAGTTTGGAGGGCATTAAAGTATTTCTAACTTGTGAAAAAGTTTCCAAATATCCTTAAGTTTGTTTAACTTGCCTAATGAAGCCAGATAAAAGCTGAAGTTTCTGTCAGTCTGAAGAGAATTCCAATAGAGGGCCATGGATGCTGAGAGCTATGTCTGTACATTTAGTCCTAAAATATGTAGCCCTTCATCCAGAAAAAATAGTCTAGCCTTGGAAAAACTGAAGTCACAAGCCTGAAAAGCTTAAGCAAACAAGAGAAGTTGTGAAGTATATTTATAGTGTTTTAATTTTTTTAAATCTATTTATATTTAGCATATTTCCAACCCAATTCCCCAACCTATTTCATTAATTGATACTTCTAGGAATGTGAGCAGACAGTACAGTGTCTTATTATGGTAAAGCCAAACGAGCGTACTTCAGAATCCCCACTGTACACCATGTGAAAGTAGAAAAGCGAAGAAGAAAAGGCCATTGGACCCGGTGACATATAAAGACCAGGCCCAACAATATTCATGCCTACAAACATTTTACAAACGAACAGAGGAAAAAATTTCAACCTTGCTAGCAATTTTTAAAAGTCTACATAAAATTAATGCACTATTTTGTATAATACAACAGAAAATAAATACCCAACTTTAAAAGCCAATGTGTCCAATGCCAGAAATTCTATAATGAAACTATTAATTTCTATATTTCTAATGGGATATAATTTGGCACAAATGTTCTGTCACAGGTCAGAAACCACACAAAGCTGTCAATCTTATGTGTCACCCAGTGAATGAACTGAATCAAGATTCCCTAAGGTTCAGTAGATACACTGCCTCTAGAAGCCAGATACCTATCAGCAATTGTCTTCCTTCCTGGTGATGGGAAAAATGCAAAAAATGCATAACTCTGCCACTAATTTCAAAGAGAATGCTCCAGCATACCTCAGACCATTAGACTAAAAATTACATTAAAGCTGTGGGCCCCTGAATCTTCTTAGAGCTTATTACCCAGTCTCTTGAACACACTATATTGATTTTCTGTTATTGCATAAAAAATACTGAGCAACAGCTTAAAACAACACTCATGTTCTCATAGTTCTCATGACAGCTCACAGTTCTATAGGTCAGACCACCAGGCAGATTCAGCTGGACCCCTTGCTTAGGGTCACACAAGGCCAAAGTCAAGGTGTTCGCTGTATACCATCTCAGTTCACCACAGTTAAAATGTTTAACATTTGCACCACTACCACATGCCACAGGCTATCTGTTCTCTACCTACATCACAGATCCTACTTGCTGCCCAACTTTTTGCATAGTACACTAAATATAATGCACTAAGTAGCCACCATTTGTATTTATAACTTTCACTATCCCTCTAAAATTCAAGCCTGTGGCCTGCTTACCACCAACCATCCCACATGACTAAAACGTTGAGTGATTTCATGTTTCAATAAAATTTCTTTTACTTGCTGCAAACAAAGGCTGGCCCTCCTTTAGAACTAATCTCAGTGTCTGTTTTCCTATCTATAGTATGACTTACAATGTTATTATTAACTAAATGAACAAAATCTCCTATATCGTGGGTTTTCAGGAATAAATAGAACAAAAAATTGTGAAGCAGTTTCCCCTCAGATACAATGTGACAAATGGCAGCAGCCATTTGAAATGCTGAATTTGTGGCTTTACAGAACTTCAAAGCAAAACATTTACTACTATTATGTACTTGTAATAGTAATTGGCCTTTCATATTTTATTTCATTGATATTGATCAATATACAACAGAGTTATTTCATAAAGAAATTTTACCAATAACCCTCAAATTATCACTAACTCTATGAATCATTTTACAAGATTCTTATTATTCATGTGACAAGTGTTCATTTTTGTCATGAGTTGTACAGCTTTAAAAGATTCATCTTCCATTTTAGTCTCTCCTTTGTCTTTAGCAACAAAACTTTTTGGTATACTAGAAAGCATCATCTGGTGCTTATTATTGGAAATTGATCAAGTTTGCTTTTGAGGTCATTTATGGAGGAAACTGCTATACAATCAATGTCCATTTTCCCCTTCCCTTAGTATCAGAACCTCAGATTTTAGAAGGACACTAAGCTACTCCGATGGAGGACTACCAGCCCATCTCCCTTGCAGTTAGGATGGTGATGTGACTAAACTGAGATATAAATAGATGAGCTTGTTTAGGACTCTTGGGAAATCTTCTTGAAAGATAGGTGTGCCTCTCCTCACTTCCTGCTGGCTAGAGTGGGATTGGGATATCTGGAACTCCAGCAGCTACCTTTGACTTTGACCATGAAGTAACTGCAAGTTACACACTAATATATCATACACTAATATGGTAGAATAAAGAGAAAAGAGCCCGGGGCTTGGAGGATACCATGGGCCTATTTTACCAACCCTAGAATGTCTGCCACAAGACAGCTTCAAAAAAGAGAAATCAATCTTTTCCTATTCAACTGACTGTTATTTTAAAATAATTTATTTTTCAATTACAGTTAACATACATTATATTACTTCCAGGTGTATAACCCAATGACTAGACATTTATATATCCTATAAAGTGATTACCTGGATGAACCCAGTTCCCTAAGTATCATTACATAGTTACTACATTATTAACTATGTTGCCTATGATATATTTTAGATTCCCATGACTATTCTGTAACGACCAACTTTACTTCCTCTTTTTTAAGATTTTATTTATTTACTTTTAGAGAGAGGGGGAGGGAGGAAGAAAGAGAGAGAGAGAAACATCAATGCGGGGTTGCCTCTCATGTGCTCCCTACTGGGGACCTGGCCTGAAACCCAGGCATGTGCCCTAACTGGGAATTGAAGAGGTGGCCCTTTGGTTCACAGATCAGAACTCAGTCCACTGGGCCACACCAGCCAGGACTACCAACTTCTTAATCCCTTCACCTTTTAACCCTTCCCTCCAAAACCACTCTCATCAAGAATAGTCAAAATGGCCCTGGCTGGTGTAGCTCAGTGGATTGAGTACAGGCCTGCGAACCAGAGGATCGCGGTTTGATTCCCAGTCAGGGCACATGCCTGGGTGCCAGGCCGGAACTGGCCAGGGACACACGATACATTGTGTGTCCTCAGCAGAGGCAACCATACATTGATATTTACATTGATATTTCTCTCCCTCTCTCCTTCCCTTCCCATCTAAACCCATCTAAAGATAGATCAATAAAATAAAATAAAATAAAATAAAATAAGAATAGTCAAAATGTTCTCTGTATCTATGGTCTGTTTCTGTTCTGCTTGTTCATTTGGTTTTTTTAGATTCTACATATAAGTGAAATCATACGGTATTTGTCTTTCTCTGTCTGACTTATTTAAATCAGAAAAGTACCCTCTAGGTCCATCCATGTTGTGGCAGGTGGCAAGGTTTCATTCTTTTTTATGGCTGAGTCATATTCCACTGTATTTCTGTACCACTTCTTTATCTATTCATCTATCGATGGACACTCAGGCTGCTCCTATATCTTGCCTATTATAAATAATACTTCAATGAACATATGGATGAACATATTTTTCCATTTAGTGTTTTGAGTTACTTGGGATAACATTTCACTATATGAAATGTTAAAGGGACTTATCTAAGAAAAAATAATAAAAAATATGAACAGTAAAATGACAACAAACTCACAAATATCAACCACTGAACAAACCAAAGAAAACAAAAACAAAAATAAACTAAGCAAACAACTAGAACAGGAACAGAATCACAGAAATTAAGATCATATGGAGGGTTATCAGTGGGGTGGGTAAGGGAGGTGAATGGAGGAAAAGGTACAGGGAAGAAGAAGCATAAATGGTAGGTATGAAATAGACAGGGGGAGGTTAAGAATAGTATAGGAAATGTAGAAGGCAAAGAACTTACATGTACGACCCATGGACATGAACTAATGGGGTGGGGGGGGTGAATGCTGGTGGAGGGGAGTGCAGGGCAGAGGGGAATAAAGGGAAGAAAAAATGGGACAACTGTAATAGTATAATCAATGAAATACATTTTTAAAAAGTAAAAATAACTGTACTCATTTCAAGTCACTGTCATTTTAATGCTAATTTCTTAAATGCCACTGAAATTATTCTTATTATACTTTGTTTTTAAATGATTCAAAAGCTATAATATCTTCATGCCTCTATTAGACAAGATATTTCTATAGACAATATATTAAGTATTAGGGAAAATTAAGTTGTCAGTCCAGCAACATTCAAATTTCAGATATTTATTGTTATACTTCCTACTAATACTTTTTTCTTATGCAAATTATTCCCATGATTCTCTAGTTCCAGCTGATGGAAATTCAGGATATATTCATAATATTCACATTCTATATTGGGAGTTCTGTTCATACATTCTGAATTACAGTATTTATGTGACTGTTGTTATCCTTATATTTTTACTTTGATAAATGCTTTTAAGCCTTTGAATCATTTGGATAAAATCAAGATGTCATGCCACAACCCAAATTTAAAAATAACAAAAATAAGTAATAACCACACATAAAACAGAGTGGTAGAAAGGGGCTGCAGAAAAACTCAACTTGACAGATTTTCTATGCACAGTGGTTTGTAGTGGCCTCACCTCCAGTGTGGGTGGGACATGAACAGAGAGCTGCGACTGTGGCAGCTGTAGAAGACAAAGTCAGTGGTGTGGGAGCACAAATGAATGCACAGACATGTCACCGTAGCTCACCTCCGTAAACTACCTAGATGATGATGAAGCATGGACATAAATTGGAGGCTAAGACGGCATTTGGATCTTTAAAAATCTATTGCGTAATACTAAGTCAAAACCACTTGCTAAGTTTTGGAAGGAACTGAATGTGAGAGTGTAGTTCAAAGAAATTAGTTGTGGACAGAGGAGAATAGGGTCTTCATTCCAGTCTAGGGTATGGAAGCTGGGCTCCCCTACTCCCTTCCACCTTTAAAACCACCCTCAAATGAAGTGGCGTTCTGAACAGCTTCCACCTAAGTATTTGTGAAGAGCCTCTGCTGCTTGTACATCATTTTGTTATAAGTCCCACCATGGCTGCCCAAACCTATGCTCACATCGTCTCTGCGGATCTCCACACTTCCAGCCAAGAATAAAAAAAGGTCACATTCCTCTGCATCCCTTGCCTGAGCCAAAAGAAGTGAAAAAGGAAGGAATGCCTAAATGTGTAAACAAATCTTGTTTATGCCATTTATTCGTGGCCCCTGAAGTCTGGAACAAAAATTAGTCTATATCTGGCGAAGTGATTGTAAACTTTGCAAAGTTCACACCCAAAACAAACACAGTAACTGAGATGAACTGAATGTTAGCGAGGACAGCTGATCCACATGTCATTTTGATATAAGCAATGCTTTTAAAATATTTTGGTTTGTTAGGAATGGAACCCTACTTCTCCGAAGCTTGTAATTTATCTTACATTGCAAATGTGTAAAATACATATAAACAAAATGTTTGTTGCCTTTTTTCCTATAAAATTGCCATAGTTTCCAAGGCCTTCTGATAAACTGCTGGGAAAACCAGTGGTTTGGGGAACCCATTCGGACCTCAGGGATATCTGAAGCAGAAATGTCACAGTGAGAGAGTGAGTTTATAGCAGAAGAACCATGGAGCCCTGAAAAATACCACTTTGGTGTAAAAGATGGATAGGAAGGAGCTCTGACAGCACTGAAACAAACCATTTCTAAAACTGGAGTCCCTCTAAATTCATCAGGAAACCTGAAAGTCACAGCAACCTGTCTGTGGCCCATGGCAACACAAGGATACTCACTGAGCTGTCAACGGCAGCTGCCCAGGAGAGGGGGTTGTATTCTAAAAGGAAAAAACCCTGCTGTGCTTTACGTGCTATAATCATTGGCCTCTACTCTACTCCTAACTCCAACCAGGTTTACTCTGAGCTTTGAGAGGAAAAATTATCTGTCAAGTGTACTTTTATGACTGCCCCTGGGCTTGGGGAAGAAGGTCGTACTGTGGCTTTAGTTATTCTATCCTGGGAAGTACTGAGTTAGGCTTCTCTCCACCCAGCCCCCTCATCGTCCTCACTGGCCAGCGGGTGTAAGCCATCTTCTCAGGCATGGGCAAAGGAACCAGAGGACTAAACCAAAGAACACAGAGTTCCTGTGTCTGGCTGCTCAGAGCTGGTGCCCTGCACAGTGGCAGGGGTGCAATTCCCAGGCTCCACAGTGTCCATGGCACTCCTGGGATGGCGCAGTGTGGTAGCTCTGGGCCCAGAGGCCCCTCTGCCTGAAGATATCTTCTCTTCCATCCTACCCTCGTACCTAATTCCCACTACTCTAGAACTTCTTCAAAATCAGATGTGAAAACATTTTACAAAGGATAAAGAACTATGCAGATCTAAGGTTTTTAGGGAGTATGGTATTATTTCTAGTAGCCCCGTTAACATATCATTGTGTTAGCTAGAGGAACTAGCTTATTAACATATTAATTCAGTCTAATAAGTTGATCTAATAAATTGACATATAGTTAAAAAGCACTTAGCATATCTTAAGGAATGCTACCATGTAAGGTATTTGGATGACGACACTGAATATCTGGGTAAAGAGGTACTATAGTCTAATAAACAGAAGAGCACAAAAACGGGTGAAGACAGGTAAAGTTTAAAGAGAGGAAGAGCCATGGTCAGCCAAGGTATGGCATTCAAGTAGGGCGAGTGACTGTAGAAACAACACGGTCACTGAGATGCCCAGTGCAGGGGGGTTAGAGAGCCCTCACAGGACAAATGGAGTTGCTAGAAATAAACATCCCCTTAACAATTTACCTCTGGCAATCACAAACTTATTCTATTTTCCTTGCTCTTTATCTTCCCTATATCCATTCTTGTCAGATTTCAATCTGTTAAAATAAGAGCTCAACCTCTCAATTCACTCAAACAGGGCTGTTAAAAGATTAATTAAATGTTCGGATGGCCTTGAGCTTCTTCTACTGGGAATAAACACCCTGCCCACTTTCTTCTCTTAATTAAATCTTAGACGGGCCAATGACTGAATGTGTCTTCTCCAGTTTGAGACCCCAGATCTCTGCCCTCTCTTCCGTAATGGCCGTGTTTTCCACCAGAGTACCTTGCTCATAAAGTGATCTCATCATTTTTTCTCTCCCTTCCCCCAAACACATTAGATTTTAAATCCCTTGAGACAGCACCAGCATCTTATCCATCTTTCCATTCCCTGATGCTTAGCAAGGAAGATGATTAATGCTTTAAACTACACTGATCTCAAGTGAGCAGCCTCACAGTTATACAGTAGCCCTGAGTAAGGGGCAGGAGGGTGGGAATGTTATTAAGAAAATTTTACGTAGCTTAACCTTAAGTATTCATGAATCTTAACACTGATTGCTCCTCAACAAATTGGAGTTGCTACTCCATTATGAGTGTTCTGGGTCCAGTTGCAGTATCAAAGCACAGGCCTGAGAGAATTCAGCCCTCTTGGGCTGGAGCTCCGTGGGGCTCAGAGAAGAGATGGCAAGCTAGAATAGGGAACTTAAAATTTAGTGGGATGGCCCAAATAACAACTGAATAAACTATAAAAACCCTAGACATTGTCATTGCTATTATATATTTAAAATCTAAACACAGATTGTAATCAATAAAATTTCCCCTTGCCACTTTGTAAGGAAACTAATATATGATCACATTAAAATCCTTCTCTCCTGGGACAAGGCATTTCAGGTGTGAAGTAGGGGGCCTGACCCCTTTAGGTATAATTTTATATAATTCCATAAGGTTAAGATCACAGATAAAGGATAATCTTTAGCATTTCTTGAGGGAAAAAATAGCAACTTAAAGCTAAAAGGAGTTAGCTATAAAATGGAAAATACTGGTATGGTGTTTTTTCCAGGTCAACTAGGTAAAACTAAAACTACGTTTTTGAGAATTCTTGTGCTTGTATATGATACAGAGTTAAAATTGCTCAAAACTGGAATCTGCATGGACTATGAAAGGTAAAAATGAAGTAGCAGCCTTTATTCTCTGAAGGTCATCAAGCTTAAATTTGAGTGACAAATACATTCATATATTCGGGTGCCAGTGGGTTCCATATTGTGTTTGCACTCCTCCATTCAGAGTCCAGCTCTTCCCCCTGACTGCTCAACCTGATGTTCAACAGACATCCCAGACTCATCAGTAGATGTGTGGCTGTGGATCCAGGCAGGCCGTCGTCTCCCATACACGTCTCTGCCAGCTTCCCCTTTGGTTTCCCTTTGGCAGGTGAATGTGCTTAGCTTTCAGATGGACTGGTTGGTGTCTTCTCTGAGTCTCCAACTCGGCCTTCAGACTTTCACTACCCCATACTCCCACACCTGTATAGGGTCCAAATCCTGTAGCAAATCCTATATTCATAGCTCAGAAAGGTCAGATCCCTGCCTAAACTGTAGTGTTACAATTAGTTAGAAAGGACCATTCAATTCTATTAACATTTGTTGAGCATCCATCTGGGCTGTCATTGCATACATTAATTTCATTTTATATTCATGACGTCTATGTGAGGTTGGCATCATAACCCAAGCTTGTGGATAGAAAAACAAAAGCTACCAACAATTTACTGGTTTGTCTTAGAGAACCCAGCTAAAAGGGAAAGATGAGGGGAGCAAGGCAACTCTCCTTGGTCTGCCATTCCATGTCCCATCTACCTCTCTCCCACATAAATGCACAGCCATTAAAGGAGATCCTACATTTTCACATTCTCCAGACCAGCTGGAGAAAGAAATGAATTACTTTATGACTAAGGAAATTAAAGTGATCAAATAATTAGTGAAATGGGGTCTAGGGCTAAAGAGGAAGCAGGTGGATTGGAGGGGAATTAAGCATGCTGGGAAGGTTCCACAGATCCTCACAACACTCTACAGGAGACTATTGTTGCCCTCCTTCAGGACAGGGGAAGGATAAAGCCTCAAAGCAGCTAAACCACGGTAAGCACATCTTTGAACACTCCCATTATTTAATAGCAGAATATTCAGCCGGAATTCTGAAAAAGCCAGATGAGTTTTTCAAATAAGAAGAGAAAGAGAGGGGGAAATGATAACAAGAGAGAGACAGAAAGAAAAAGAACTAGAAATTAGAGCAATAGAAGAAAATGAGAAGCAAAATAGCAGAATTGGGAAGGAAGGGGGAAAGGTCAGCAGATGATCTCCATTTATTTCAAAAACATTTCTTGGACACCTGCTGGGTCTGGAACTGTACAGACTCTGGGTATGTAATACAGGAAATCACCTCCCATGCCATGGAAATTACATTTCTGCAAGTAAACCAAACATTAACCTGCAAATTCAGCCATTGCTATATTGTCTGCAATTTACTTTAAATTACTTCACAATAATTCATGATATATAGGTAGGCACTTTAATTTATACATTAAGAGTGGTTGGTTCATACCTGAACCACGCTAACCAGAAATACACACTCCAGGAGGGTTAGTTACTATCTGAAAGATTATAATAAAAATCCACACTCCAGAGATGGCTACCATAGGCTTTACTTACCTTACTACCCTATTGATCAAAAGCAGATTTGTCACTTGGTATAATAAATATTAAAAATTATGCTTCTTTCATGAAATAAATGATCTTCCAGTTACATGGAATGACTAAAAATATTGTATAGGCATGACCACACTTCCATAAACAAATATAGGAATCTAGTAAAGCTAACAGCTTCATGTCTTGTAAAATGATGCCCAGACCTTGGTACTTTTTCTGGTACCCTATTCTGCCATTTAGAAGTATTTAATAGTGATTAAAAATTCAGCTGAATCTTGCTGCTAGAATATTTTCACATTTGCCTGAAATGAACCCTTTAATTAAAAGCTCATCTGGGTGCCTACAAAGAGCCAGGATTTCACCGAGTTTCCAAAATAGCATTTGTGATGGGCTGCCTGTCTGCTTGATGACACTTGCAATGCAGAATCCATTTTGAGACTTGCCTTCAGTGTAACATCCCTGCTGGTGATGGTGAGTTCTAGAGATGTAATAATTCTAAATTACCAAGTTAGCTGAGGCCATTTTACAACAGCAATTAATTTCAAATATTGTAAGTGTCTTAAGGGGAAAATATAGGGTAGCATGGAAGCATATGACATCTCTTCCTGATCTAATCTAATATAAATCAGAATTAGGGTTACATGGGTGGGTTGTTCATTCATTGTAGGTAATAATAAAAGAACATTTGAGTATTTAAGGTTGGAAGGCCACCTATAGTAAGCTGAGTCAGGAAGAGGTGAAATTGGTTAAATCAAAAAGGAGCCAAATCATGCAGGAATTTGTTGATAAAGATTTAACTAGATGGAATTAAAACAAGCTGAATGAATGAATGAGATGTTTCAAAGGAAAAACCACAGGAAAGAATACTAGGTCTAAACATGCAAATCTTTTCCATTTAACAACTGAAAACGAAGATGCTACTGGGAGAAACTTGATCTTGGACAACTCAGACAAGCCTTCAACCTTAGCAAAGATTTGCTAGTCTGATCAAAGCCCATTAGGTAAATTCTTCTGGCATTTTATCTTTGTTCTTGGGCATAAAGTTTATCTTAGTTGGCAATGGGGTTTTCATATCAGTGCCCAATTAACCCACAACTCCTCAGCAAACAACAAACCTCATTCATTTGCGTAATTGTTTCCTCTGCTGGTTCCTTTATAAAAAATAATGAGCCATTATGCACATAATTAAAGGAAGCTTAACAAATGAGGGCCAGGCTGGCAAGAATCACATGAGGTCAAGAGAAATTAGCATCAAGGCCTGTCTGCTAAGCATAAGGCCAATCCAATATGCACTGTCTCCTGGGAGCAGAGGGCTGTCTCCCTTGGGGCTTTGGCTTTGTGCTGTGTACAGAGGTCAGGCTTCCAGAAGAAACCATGATTTGATTTCATCCAGCCCTTCTCCTTCTGTTTTTTTCCTTTTCCAGTTGTCCTTCCCCATGAGAAGTATCTGGCATTCTGAAACAAATCTCTTTCCCCTCTTCCCCTGACTCAGGCATTTTCCCAATGAACCTTACTAAAAAAGCTACTAGAAATAAGCAAAGTTCTTTAACCCTCAGAAGTGCAGTAATAAGATTTATGGAGACCAATATTTTCTTCTTCAAAATAGTAATATTCTTTGATCAGAGAATGCCTAGAGCAAGGCAGAGAGTGGTAAGTACATTTTTTGTGTATATATATATATACACATATATACACATATATATACACATTTTGTGTGTATATATACATATATATATACACACAGGTGGGTCTCCTGGTCATGTGACTTCTAAGGGTTTTTTTTCTTCTGGAACCAGTGGATTGTTCCATCTTAGCATTTTATACAGATCTTGTAGATTGAATGTTCCAGTTTCTGGAAAGAACTCTATCAGTCATTCTTGGATGTGCCCGATTTCTAGATGATTAAGTCATTTATGAGTGATACAGTAAATATTCCACATCTCCCTGGCCTGGATTCTGTGTCCCTTAGGGCCTTGTTATTCCATGTGTGGTCTGAGGAACAGCTGCATCCCCTGAGAGGAGGATGTGATGGCTTGTTTGAATAATTCTGTGGGCTGACAGGAAATGGAAACCTGCTCCTGAGAAGTAAGTGGGAACTGTACCCAGTCCATTTGATGGTAAGGAGGGTTTTGGCTTGGAGACCTTATCTGCAGGAGTAGAGTTAGAAAGAAGCTGTGGTTAGGACATTTGAGGGCCCTTCCCCCATGCCCCTGATTTCACCAGATGTGGAGGCAGCACATAATATTGAACCTTAACTTTAGACTATGTACCACATAGGAAAGTTATTTTACAAAAATACTTATTAATTTCATCATGTCAAATTATATACCTATAAACAACCACACACAGTGTTTGGACTGTGGAAAATGCTCCATAAATATCCACATCATCCCCATCTCCTTTCTACCTTTAGACTTAGCCATGTGACAACCACAGCCTAAATGATTCCGACCCTACCAACATGATTTGAATGCCTACCACATGCCAGACACTATTAATTGCTCTCACATACATATCTTATTATAATATTCACCCCAACACTTTAAGTGAGTTGTTCTTATTCCTGTTTTATAAACGAGAAAATTAAAGAGAATTTTACCCAGTCAAAATGGACTGTGTTATGGTGTCTCACCATGGCATTCATCAATCTGTGATCTGTTATAATAATACAATGAGAATTTAGCAATGCAATAAAGCCTTTATAAATATACAGATGCCAGTCACAATTTGTGAGAAACTAGCAATAGAAAAAACTTGAATTTATTTGTCTAGCTCAATCATATGAACATCAGGGAAGACAGGCAGGTATAAAATGTTTTGGACTTGATTCACTAGTTTGATGCAGATAAAGTCTGACAGTAACTAGGAGGTTACCGGAAAAACAGATAATTGAAAGGGACAGGCCAGGAGATATAGTAACTATCAGTGTTTCTAGGTTATCTAAGTTCTATCTGATTAATTTAGACCATCAGTACACCTGGCCTGTATCTTTCTTATTCCCAAGATAAATGTCTCTCACCATCTCAGGGTTAGAGGAAGTATAGCATAGTAATTAGTAGTGCTGACTCTAAGTCTAGACTTCTGAGGTTCAAATCTCAGGTTCTCTGCTTTCTGGCTGTGGGACTTGGTCCCAGTCACTTAACATCTTTGTGCCTCATTGTCCATCAGCAAAACATAGATAATAACAGCTTCTGGTCATAGAGGTGTTGTGAACATGAAATATAAAGTGAATTTAATATATATGCGTGTATATGTATATCACTAAGAATGATATGAAATGAGTTAATACATATATGAAATGAGTTTATATATATACAAAATTAGTAAATATGTGTGTGTGTGTGTATCGCTAAGAACAGTTCCGTACAGAGTAAGCATTACTAAAGTGAGAGCTATTGTTATGAATCAGTGTTATGTCCTTGACTTACATAGATGGTCAATAAAGTAAAGTTATCATGTGAGACTTATCCAAATAAATGGAACAAAATAGCCCAAGAACAGACCTAAGTATATACGAGAATTTATATACTTTATAGTAAAGGAGACTATTTTAATCAGTAAAGAAAGATTGGGTTATTCAATACATGGGGTTGGGAAAATTGAATGATTCGGTGTCCTGTTACCTGCCCT
The DNA here is from genome assembly GCF_014824575.4 of Sturnira hondurensis. Classification (NCBI taxonomy): domain Eukaryota; kingdom Metazoa; phylum Chordata; class Mammalia; order Chiroptera; family Phyllostomidae; genus Sturnira; species Sturnira hondurensis. The sequence goes on from NW_028079667.1 coordinate 216,588, forward strand.
TTATCTGTACTGTATCAGATGCTACTACTAATGATACTTTGAGTAATCATGATGGCACCACGTATCATGGATTACCAAGGTCTTATTTCCCACAGCAAAAAAAAAAAAAAAATAGGTCATTCATATACTCATCTTGTAAATCAGAAGTTTTCTGCAGTCACTCCTGGCATCATGTAAGCAATCCGTCTTGTGGTAGAAAACGCCAAGAATGGTGAAGTACCACAGGTCAGCAACAAGAGATTGAATACCATGTCTACATCTGAAGAGAGGGAGTGGTAATCAGAATGCAGTAAGACCTGTAGTTATTGGGCAGTCACCTGACAAGAGCTATGGCCTTGGTAGGAGAACTCTGCTACTATCAGCCTGAAGCCCGGCATGGACGCCTGAAGCCCGGCATGGAGGAAAACATGGAAATATATGTTTTGCCTCTATCTCCTCTGGCACCCTCTGGACTTCTGGAAGCAAGGGAGCCTGACTGACCCAGCAGACACATGTCAACCTCCTAGGGCAGAGAGAAAGATGGAGAGATTAGAAGACTAAACCTTAAGGAGTAAACAGAGAATAAAAGAATATTCAGTTTACCCAGTAAAGAGGCAAATGTTTTGTAAAAAAAAAAAGTGGGGGAAAAGAAGCATTGTCTTCTTAGTTTGCTAAAGTCTCCTAATGACCAGAAGACATGGGTCTTAGATAAGATTAGGTCCTTACCAGTTACACTGATAGAAAGTGTCCTTCTTTTGTGACTGTATCAACCGGACCAAAATTCTAAGAAGACAGCCACAAAACCTACATCCCCTAGACTTGCTCATAATGTTATTAATCTCTAAATTATCTTAATGTTTATAACCCCCATCCAAACAACTTCAACCTTTGTTGGATTTTGAGATAAGTAAATAAAACAAACTATCAGAAATATAAATTAAGAAAACAATCCTATTTAGAACTGTATCAAAAAGAATAAAACATGGATGAAAAAGGTAAAGGGATCAAAAAAACACTCATTGACATGGATAATAGTATGGTGACTATCAGAGGAAAAGGAGGGTAGGAGGAGAGTAGAAGAGCATATAAACTTGGACCCATGGTGATGGAAGGAGACTTAACTTGGGGTGGTGAACATGTAATACAATACACAGATAATGTACTATGGAATTGTACAACTGAATCCTATGAAATTTTATTAACCAATGTCACTCCAATAAATTCAATTTTAAAAAAGGAATAAATAAAAATAAAAAACAAAACAAAACAAAGAATAAAATGCTTAGGAATAAATTTAACCAGGGAGGTAAAGCACCTATACGCTGAAAATGGTAAGACATTAATGAAAGAAATTGAAGAAGATGCAAATAAATGGAAGACTTAATAGTGTTAAAATGTTCATATTATCTACTGATTCAATGCAATTTCCTCCAAAATGCCAAAGGCATCTTTTACAGAAATGGAATAAACAGCTCTAAAATTTGTGTGGAATCACAAAAGACCCTGAATAGTCAAAGCAATCTTGAGAAATAAGAGCAATCCTGGAGGTATCACACTTCCTGGTTTCAAACTATATTACAAATCTATAGTAATCAAATAATGTGGTGTTGGAATAAAAACAGGCATATAGATCAATCACACAGAATAGAGAGCCCAGAAACAAATTCATGCATATGTATTCGATTAATTTACAACAAAGGAGTATAGAATAATCAATAAAGAAAGGGTAATCTCTTCAACAATCATGTTGGGAAAACTGGATATTCATATGCAAAGGAATGAAACTGGACCAGTATCTTACACCATACACAAAAATCAACTCAAAATGAATTAAAGATTTTAACATAAGACCTGAAACTATCAGACTCCTAGAAGAAGACACAGAAAATCAGCTTCCTAACATTGACCTCTTCAATGATTTAGCAAAGGAAACAAAAAGCAAAAATAAACAAATGGGACTACACCAAACTAAAAGTTTCTGCACAGCATAGGAAATCTTCAATGAAATAAAAAGGCAACTTATTGAACTTATTAAAAATATTTACAAATATATATTTGATATGATCCAAAATATATAAAGAACTCATACAACTCAATAGCAAAAAACAAACAACCAATTAAAAACTGATCAGAGGAACTGAACAGACATTTTTCTTAAGAAAACATAAAAATAGTCAACAGATACATGAAAAAGTGCTCAAGATCACTAATCATCAAAGAAATGCAAATCAAAATCACAATGAGAAAGCACCTCACACCTGTTAGGATGACTGTCACCAAAATACAAGAGATAACAAGTGTTGGTGAGGATGAGGACAAAAAGGAATCCTTTTGCGCTGTTGGTGCAAATATAAATTGGTGTGGTCACTGTAGAAAACAGTATGGAGTTTTCTCAAAAAATTTAAAATAAGCCCATCACATGATCTAGCAATCCCACATCTAAGTATTTACCCAAAGGAAACAACAACAGAGTAGTAAAGCAATATCTGGACCCCCATGTTCACTACCACATTATTTACAGTAGCCAAGATATAGAAACAACCAAAGTGTCCGCTGGTAGATCTATAAATTAAGATGTGACATTTGTGTGTGAATACAATGGAATATTAATCATCATATGTATATATACATATAGCATGCACACGTATATAATTATATATATGCATATATATACACACAGAATATTATTCAGCTTTTAGAAAGAAGGAAATTCTGCCACTTGCAATAACATGAAAGGGACTTGAGGACATTATACTAAGTGAAATAAGTCAGACAAAGCCACACGCTGAATGTTATCACTTATATTAGGAATCTTAAAAAAAAAAGTCAAACTCATTAAAATGAAGTAGAAAAGTGGTTACTATAGGCTGAGGGGTGAGAGAAATAGGAAGAGATTTACAAAAGGGTATAAACTTTCAGCTATAAGATGAATTAGATCTGAGGTTAATGGTAACTATAGTTGATAACACTGCATTTTATATAATTGAGGTTTGCTGGGGAGGGGAGCTTAAGTGTTCTGAGAGAGAGAGAGAAAGGGAGACAAAGAGAAATAATGGATGTGTTAACTAACTTAATTAGGTGTGGGAATCTTTTCACAAAATATGTGCATATCAAATCATCAAGATATACACTTAAAATATCTACAATTTTGTTTGTCAATTATACCTCAATAAAGGTGGAGGAAAAGAAAGCAAATAAAAAAGCAAAAATTATTGTTGGGAAAAGGATGTATGATTGTTTCTTTTCCATTTAATGTGGCATTGGAGAGAACGCCAGGCTGAGGCTCTTTAAACGTTGCCTGAGAGTGTAGGTGATACAGGACTTACCAGAAATAGTCATGTCACAGTTAATTTTAGGTGTCAACTGGGCTAGGCTACGAGGCCGTTATTTTGCCAAGCACTAGTCTAAATGTTGCTGTGGAGGTATTTTTTAGATGTGACTAACAGTTAAGTCAGTAGAAGCGGAAGAGTTTCCATAAAGCAATGCACCTCCTCCAATCAGCTGATGGCCTTAAGAGCAAAGACTGAGGTTTTCCACAGAAGAAAGAATTCTCCTGAAGACTGCAACATAGAAACCCAGCCCACCTGAGTTTCAGACTCAAGACGGTAACATCAGCTCTTCCTCGAATGCCCATCCTACCAGCTTGCTCTCTCTGTTTCTTCCCTTCCCACCCTCCCTCTCTCTCCCTCTCCCTACTCCCCCAACCCCTGCACATACATAGACGTTGCCCACCTCACAGAACATGCATTTAAGAATTGAAAGAAGGGGCCCAAAGAGAAGGAGAGAGAATATTATACACCTACCAAGCACAAAGAATGCCCAGCCATTTAATGACAATATCTATCCAGGAGGAAATTTTCTACCCCTCTACCTTCTCTCCCTCTATCACGTGGCCACTGGCCAGGTAGGGACTAGAAACCACAATTAGCAAGACAAAAGAGGAGGGCTGGAAGCCAGTCTTGGGGAAGGGGAGACAAAGGCAACTCCTCCTCTTCCCTAACTTTCTGCCTGAAGAAAACTACCAGCCAGGGGAGTGGAAACACCTCAAATCAAGTTCAGCATCTGGATCATGACTTGGGACTGGGTATCTTAATTTCTGAATTAAAACGGAGACTTTGATTGCACAATCACTTTTTACTGTTATTACGTAAAAGTAAGCCACGGCAGGGAAACCCTTCCTCCACTGACTGTATTATAGACAGTGAGAAATCAAAAATAAATAAGTTTTCAAATGTATCCCAAGAGTCCTGCCTGTTCAAGCTACCAGTTATACAAGTATTTCTTTTTATGATTAAAAAAGCCAATATTAAATTTTTACATCAGTGTAATGAGTATTTTTATATCTCTTTTAAATCCTAATTGAATACATTGCTGTACCACCTAATAACCCCTTTTATATGAGGACTTTTGTAACAAAGTCTTCAAAGAATAATGTGGTTACGCTAAAAGTTAGATTTTTCCAGAAAAAATATTTTTTAAATTTATAATTAAAGTAAAATTACCTCTATTACAAAAAACACTTTTGCCAAACTACTACACGTTAGATGTATGCTAACGCTGACAAAGGCCATACTGCTCCTGCTCCCTGGAGCCACTGGCTGCTAGGGGAAAATTATTCTATAAATAAATATAAAATGTACTTTGATAAGCATTATAAAAAAGAATTATTGAGAACAGAGCAGAGAGTGGCAATTTAGATCAAGAAGTGTAGGAACCGTTCCTCTGAGGAAGTGACATGTAAGCTTAGCCCCCAACCCTGCCCCTTCCACCCTCATTCCCCCAAGAAATGAGCAGGCGCCAGGGGTGTGGGAGGAGGTGCGGGTGGAGTGCAGGGAGTAAAAAGGAGGAGGCTGGAGAAGCAGGGTATGCAGGGTTCAGCCCGTTTATATACAATGTGTATGTGTGTGGAACACATTAAGAAGTTTGGATTTTGTCATAAATTCAATGAGGACCCATTAAAGGGTTTTAAGGAGAGAAAAGGCATAATTTGATTTATCTTTGTAACATGCTCACTTTGGCTGCAGGGTAAGGAAGGACCAAATATCGATGCTGAGTGAGTGAAAAACCAAGGAAAACAGCACAGATCACAGCACTGAAATGACATATTAGGGACTGTGCCATTTGGCCTGTGACAAAATGGTAAGCTACAATTACAGGTCTTTATCAATGTCACAATTCCGGGTCTTATCGATGTTTTTTCTTTTTGACAATTGCATTTTTAATAAGAATTCATCATCCAAATATTAACAAAACATTACATTTGGGGGGATGGGGCAGAGAGAGCAATAGGAGAAAGGGTGAGACAACTGTAACTAAACAACAATAAAAAATACTGCATTTTAAATAATATTTAAAATCAAATGCTAATGATTCTAACTTACCACCCAAACATCAAATAATAGTGAGAGCCTTTGTGTTGGAATCACATGGCCCCTTGCTTTAACCATTTCTAAAGTTATTCTACCCATTTATTTTGTCACTGTTGTCTGGTCCATACTCAGTGCCAGAAACTGCCCAGATCCACAAATCAAACAGACCATCAGGACAGAATGTCTTGGTATTAGGCTCTGAAGCATGCCAGAGAAGCCATGTTATAGTTGGAATAAATGTTACTGTTTCCAAAGGGAAAATTAAAAATGAAATAATGACTACCGGGTTCCTGGCAAGAGCAACCAGGTGGATGGAGTTGGCACTTGCTCAGACAGCATGGATCAAAGAGGGCTGACGAAAGAGGATCAGCAACTTCCAAACATGTTGAGTTCCAAATGCCTGAGATGCTGAGGTCAGGTGACCAAGCTTACAGTTGTATGCATGGATCTGAATTCAGAAGAAAGATCTAGGCTAAACATAGAAAATAAGTGGAAATTGCTGGAATGTAAATTATATGTAAAATCTTGTTGGAGGATAAGATTTCATTTAAAAATAAATAAATAAGTGTAAAGTGAACTGAAAAGAAAGCCCAGGACTGAATCCTAAGCACTCCTATATTTAGAAGCAGAATTGAAAGAAAGTATGCAAAAGACGCTGAGGAATGATGGTCAGAGGGAGATCAAAAACACGACCAGGGTGTCATGAAGTCAAAAAAAGAAAAAAATTTCTCCCTATTTGCATTTAGGAAAGTTATCTGGTTCTCATTTGTGGTAGTTAACTCACCCCACATTGGCATATTTTGGGTACTCATATTTCTCCACTCTCTGCTACCCTATAAATTGACACATATCACTGGCTTCGCCTGTTCATTCCCTGGCCGTGTTGCAGGCAACAAGAGTTACACTGGGCATTTACGCAGGAAAGCAAAGGAATATAAGACACAAGGGGCTGCCAGCTGGTCTAAGAGAAAGCTCAGAGCCATAAGATCAGCCTTCAAATACCTTCCTCACTTAGATTCCTGGATTTAACTTTGTAAACTTCGTTGATTAAGGAGTTGGTACGGGAGAGGGACTAAGTGAGAGATGCTGGAAAGCAAAGAATAAAAGACAGACAGACAGACAGAGAGGGGGAGGGAGGGAGAGAATTAAAGGGATATTTCTTTTACTAGACCCTCATCTTCAAAACGTTTGGCTAGGCTTTCAAATCTCTAAATGCAGCAAGAGCTATTTTAAAAAAGAATGACCTCAATTTGGCATACCAACCAGGGTCAACCAAATAATTCAGGAGGCCTCCACTTGATGTTATAAATGTACAAAGAAAAAGGGAAAGTATCAGTTCAGCATTCCCCCTGCTTTAAAAGGAGAACGGGACCATCCCAACCATTTCCAAAAAGGCCTGGAACTTTTGTCAAAGGCAAAATCACTGTGACTTGAACGTTCAAGTGACACGCATTGCAGTTAGTGTGTTGGCGACAGGGCAGGTACACTGTAGAGTTAAATAATTATGTAAAATATGTGTCCTTAATAATATGTTGGAGACTTAGAGGTATAATATTTACCTCCATTTCATAAAACTCAATAAAATAATATTTTATTTTAGATGTCTTTGTTGTTGTATTTTTTATGACATCAAAAATTGTACCTATGATTTATTTAATTCTAAACCTTAAATGGGAAATGTGATTCTAGAGTATAATACTGTTGCTGTTTTTAAAAAGTGGGTAATAATACATACTTTCAAATTATATCTGTACTTCGGATTAGCTTCTACAATGGCTCACTGTATCACCTGGACCCAGTCACCCAGTCTCCCTAAGCCTTGAAGTCTGCATCTATAAAATGGGCGTGTACCTCCCAGAGATTATGCTGAGGGTTAAATGAAATAAAGGCTATGACATACCCAGCTACTTAATTTACGTTCCTAAACACTGCCCTTTACTGCCTTCCCAGGTTGCCTCATAAAACAATCCTCCATGCAGCAGCTCTATATTTCCTTGGAGACCTCACACTGGATTGGGCGAGAAAGTAGGGCTTACATTATTATCGTTGCTGCTATCAAATAGCACCCTGATATTAATAATTGGAGGATATATTGGAAAAGCATGAGCTATTTTGGTAGAGTAAATCTTTCAGATTTCTGGGAAGGAGCATGAGCCAGAAAGGAAATTAATATGATGTTGATAGTCACACTGAGGGCCAAGAGAGAATGACCCCACCTGCCCAGGTCTGATGTGTAGACATTATATTGTCAGAGAAAAGATTCCACCTTCTTGTTTTTTTTTTCTTTTCTTTTCGTCAGTAGCATATCTCTGAAAGGTGATAGAGACAGCCCTGAGCAGCATAAAAGAGTATATATGGACATCATTACAAGGATTTGATGGTAGCAAGCATATGACCATATACACAGAATAGGGAAAAGAAAAAAAAGATAATTTATTTCAAGTCCCAGAAGTTTCACAAACAAAATCTAAATATTTTATTATTTCCGTTTTAGAGATGAGTAAATAAAAACTCAGAAACCTCAACCAACCTCTCTAAAACATGTAATTAGTCAACAACAGTGCTAAAATTTGCACCTAAATCTTTCTCATATTGGCACAATAAGGGAAACAATTACAGCTCCCTGTTCTTCACCATCCCGGGCTCCACACTTTTTGCACGTCATGTTGTAGTTCCTCCCAGTATATAGCTGAAGCATATTTTCAACGCCTTCTCTTTTTAACCATATAACTTCTTGAAGCCGACAGAACGAGGGCCAAGTAATGTTGTGCCACAGTCATCAGGGACCTCGCATTTTCCCCCTTGCCTTGTCGACCTCTGCTGTCACCATAAGAAGTACATGTCCAGGCTGGCCCACTGGCCCCTAGAGGAGGAGGAGAGACACAGGAGCAGAGCCACCCCAGCCAAGCCCTCCTCCCACCCAACCCAGAGCAGATCTGTAGATATAAGAACTATAATATTCAATGACTGTCATTGTTAGTCACTGAGTTGGGGGTGCAGCAATAGCTAACTGAAGCACATGCCATCAACAGATTGAGTTTGACATTGTTCATGTTGCCCTCATTAGAAAGTCTTGCTTTCTGCAGCCAAGGAGGTGGTGACAAAGATCAGCTGCACATGCCATCTCTGAGTGACTAAAGGTCTTGCCAAGAAATTAAAAAGGCTCATTGGGATATTGGACTTTGTACATAAGGAAGAGAAAATCTATTCTCGATTGTTCAGACAGAGTTTTTGCCTTAGTTTCACCAATCTCAGTCTTGGCTTTCTGTGCCCTCTGTGGCCTATTGTCTGCTCCATCAGCCCTTCTTCCCCAGTCCAGCCAGCCCACCCATGAGTGGCTTTCCTCCGTGCTCCATCTTCATTTTTTTCTTCCTGAGCCACTTAAGGCTTCCAATTGTGATTTTCTGAAACAGACCAGGTCTTCATTGTTTATGGAAGCAGTCTCTTGAATGTAGATGTCACCTCCAAAGTATTAAATAATGGTTGTCATGGCTTTGCATTGGTAGCAATCTGAACTAGATGCAAAGCTACTTATTCCAAGTAAAGGCTATGAATTAATCAATAAATCCCCAAGTGATGGTCTCCTTCTATATTCACCCTTCTCTATCATTCCTATTTTTCAGATTTTCAGTAAAACTGCAAGACCTTATTATACGAAATGTTAAAGGGACTTATTTAAGAAAATAAATAAAGAAGATTGAAACTATGTATAGTAAAATGACAACAAACTCACAACCAGCAACAACTGAACCTAAAAAAAAAAAAACAAATGAAGCAAACAACTAGAACAGGAACAGAATTGTAAAAATGGAGATCACATGGAGGGGCATCAGTGAGGAGGAGGAAGGAGGAGGAAGGAGGAGGATGAGGGAAAAGGTACAGGGATTAAGAAGCATAATTGATAGGTATAAAATAGATAGGGGGGGCGTTAAGAACAGTATAGGAAATGGGGAAGCCAAAGAACTTACATGAACAACCCATGGACATAAACTAAGGAGGGGGATTGCTGGAGGGAATGAGGGGTACCAGGCAGAAGGGAGCACAGGGGAAAAAATTGGGACAACTATAATTACATAAGCAATGAAATATACTTAGAAAAGTGCAGTGAAAAAACTGAGAATGATTTCTGTAGGGAAGGAAATCACCAGCACTCCTCCTTAAAAAGGTATCAAAAGATGGTGTTTAATTAATCGTCAGATAAATGATAAATTTTATTTCTTAATTTAAATAGCTATGCAATGTTCCCATGTGTGCATGGAATAGATAAATGCATTAATTTTGCTATTCCAAATAGATTGTGAACTTCTTAAAGATAAGAACTATGGCTTCTTTCCCTATGTCCCTAAGTGTCCATCAGTGCCACAGACATAATAGATGCTCAATAAACATTTGCTGGCTAAGTGAATAAACCCTCATCCTGCATTGCTCAGCATTCAATAGAAGCAATTCTCTCCAGCTGTGTTTACCAAATAACCTGCAAAGGCCCCTAGGACAGTGCCTGACTCATGGACCTGCTTTGTTTGTTAAATATGTGTCTAACCCTTGGAATACTGCAACACTTTCAGAGAGGTAAGTGCCAATAATTGCTTTAAAATTATTAACAATGAGCAAAAGTAACAATGAGTATCCTTTCCCATGTGCCCCTATTAGTTGCGAAACACAATGGGGGATCCCAAAAAACAGAATTACCTTCTGGAGGGTGGACCTGGACTATAAAGATAGTCCAGGCTTTCGAGTGTTCTAGGAACCCATCTGTAGCAGTGGACCAGCTGGCATTGCTGTGAGATGACACCTTTGGCTTCAGTGAATTTTTTTGAAGGCTCCTTTAATGCCTTTTGCTCTTTTCATGCTGGGTGATTTACTAGCGCATCTGCCCGCACCTCACTGAGTGTTCAGCAGTTTTTGACCAAAACAGCATGACACCCATGCCCCACCCTCCCTGTTCACCTGATCTCGCCCAGAGCAACAATTTTTTTGTTTGTTTCCCTGGATTTAAAAAAAAAAAAGTCCTCAAAGGGAAACATTTTATTGATGTGGAAGAAGTGAAACAAAAAAGGGCAGAAACACTAAAAGTCCTCCAAATCAATGAGTTCAAAAACTGTTTTGAACAGTGGAGAAAAGTCTCAATAAGTGTATTGTATCAAATGGGGAGTATTTGGAAGGTGACTGAAGTTTAAACATGTAAGAATACACAATTTGTAATAAATAAATTTTGGGTTGGGGGTGTGCCCCCCATAAGCTGCTCCTCAATGGTGCAGAAGACCCTCCTTTTAGCACCTTTTCTCTCTCTCTCCTTTGCCCTACTTCCTCTCCCCATCACACACAAAAATCAGGCACTGTCTGGATAATAGTTACGTATGTAACTTTTTCACTCAACCATTTGGTTCCACAGGTGACCCTCAGAAAATAAATGAAGAAAACCAATGTGATGTGTCTGTCGTTCACTGCTCCCTATGTCAGTCTTCCTAAATCCACCCTAAAGAAATGACTCCCAAGCCCCAGCCAGGCACACTTTGGTGGGACAGCTTCAGTCACCTCCCGTTCCCGCTCCCTCAGGCTGTTCCGTTGTTTCCCGTATTGCACCCGAGGGATCTTTCTCAAACACACTTATTCCCTTATTTGAGAACCAAAATAGCTCTCCTTGCCGAGAGCAATGGCTGCTAATCTCTATGGAGGACTCTTCTCACCCCACCCAGATACCTACGGGCAGATAAGTGCCACATAACAATTTTTTAGGTTTCCCTTGGATCCCAGGGTTGAAACCTTGAAGCTCATGGAGAAGTTTCTACTCCCATGCCTAACATTCCAGGTCCTCCAAAAGGTTGCCAAGCTACCCCATCTCCCCAGATTCTCCTAACCAAATCCCAGGTAACTTTACCATCCAGAATGTTTTTCCCATTTACATTTCGATGCCTTAGAAAACTGCACTAGAAGTTAGAAGCTCTGGATTCTAATTAGCTAAGGGCCTTTGTGAAATCACATTCTTTCTGAGGCTCAGCTTCCACATGTACGAACTGATGGAGGTGGTTTAGATTAGTGTATCCCAAAGTATAAAATGTGAACCACTAATTTTAGGTCACACTTGCTCTATTATTTTTTTATTTTAAGAGTTGTGTGTTTATTTAAATGTGATATGGGAAAAACATATTGATAAATTCTATATTTTTACATTCCTAACATAAGTTTATCATATAAGGCATATCTATAATTTAGATAGTTTTACATAGCAGAAAGATAAGTGTTGAAAATGAGTCAGTTGAACCTTTAAGTATATATTAAGTAAATAATAGATGCTGTAAAGATACTGCAAAGTCAGCAAGTCTGAAGACTAAGGGGCCAAGGACGGAGAGATTTCCGAGGCCTTTCCCAGGCCTCAGCCGTGAGAGGCCCTGGGACTTCACGGACTTTGCTCCCAGAGCTGACTGTAAACTGTTCTCTCAGAAACAGTGAGGTAGGAGATAAAATAATTGTCTTTTTATTCTCAAGCAAAAAGTAATTTTAAAAAATTTTTAGTTTTGATGAAGACAAAAGGATTTTATATGTGTTGACCAAAATACACCAGAAGAGCATTTCTAGGAACAGAATTCAGACCTTGCTCCCTTGGGACTGGCATTGACAAGTTTGTTGGGACCAACTGATGGTATAGTTATGACTCAAAACGCAAATTGTCACACACTTGTTCTTAATGGCTAACACAGACACACTCAGATTCAGTTGGAAACTTCAGCTGCTCCCTGCAACTACTCCAAGTTTCATGAACAGAAGGCAGACTCCCTCAGGGAGCGGAAAGGGTTAGGGCTGCCTCCTAGAGAGGAATTGCATCCAGTTAGGACACAGGGGGAAGCGAGTGTCACAGCTACAAATGCATTTAAGAACTGCCACAAAAAAGGGGCCTGTGTGCTGCACGGCACTCGTGGCGGTGGTTGTTTGTATTTAAAACATTGGTGTTTCAGAGGCCAAGTATCATTCAATAGATGGATGGATGGATGGATGGATGGATGGATGGATAGATAGATAGATAGATGTACATGACACCAAAACAGATGAAAAGTTCTTCTGGATAAATGTTTCCCCTCCTAATTTTAAGGGGGAAAAATCTCCCCCATTCTAACATCCTTCTCTTCACAAAATACTAAGTTTTAGGAATGGGCAGCTCTTTCCTTCTTTGATAGCAGTCCAGAGAATTGCCTTGTTATGTGTTGTTATCCTGTAAGGCAAAATCAAATTTAAGGGAGAAAGAAGGAGTTGTTTAATGGGTATAAAGATTTAGTTCTACAAAACGAAACAGTTCTAGAGATTTGTTGCACAACAACATGAATATATGTAACATGACTGAACTATATACGCTTACAAAAAAATCAAACCTATACTAGAAAGCACTGGATATTAAATCTAAAGAGCCTCCAGTAACCTTGGATTGAAATAAACCCTGAAAAAGCAAAATAAGAAAAGGACATAAAAAGCATGTAGCATACTCATAAAGATGAGTCTAGCTAATACCCTCTGGAGGTAAGCCCATTAAGAGGAACGTAAGACAGCTCTGACTGAGCAGTGGGTGATAGAAATTCCCAGGAGAAACAAAGAGATCTCTTACAAAGCATGTAAAAACATCGCAGACCACTTATGTACAAGGATAGCTCTGACAGTAGAACACAGACCAGACCATGGTAGACTTGATGAAGGGATAATGAACAAGGTGGAGAGGCACCCATGAGATAATTCAACTACTCATTAAATCAGGGCACACAGAGGCCTCATATTCTCCCTCTTCTCCACCCAATGCTTTATCATTTATAGTTCTCACTTATAAGAAAAAAACTGGAGCACAATTTTTAACCAGTAAACTGAGGGCTCAAGAGCTTTACATTCTTTGAATTGTAATTAGACAGCAGTTCCCCTTGAAACTCTTTCTCTCCATCTCCTCATCTCTAAAGCAAGAACAGGACAAGCTGGGGTCTAGGATCTCTTCCTACATTAATAGTCATTGATTCGCAGAATGAGGGATATTAGCAAAGTTAGTTGTGATATTTGGCTCTTGGCCTCATCTCTTCAACCTGAATAATGTGCTACTTGACACTTCATGGAAAAGAGATCTTAAAATTACACTTGGAAGAAGGTGAGCTCATTAGATGTTACCAGGGTTTTAGGCATTGAGAAAAAAATGGAATTTAGGAAACAATGATCTTATATATTACAGATGACATAATGAATGGGGGGAACAGCTATTCAAAGAGCTCTTAAAACTCAACAATAAGAAAACAAACCCAATTTTAAGAATAGTCTAAAGGCTTTAACAGACACCTCACCAGAGATGTGCAGATGGCAAATAAGCATATGAAAAGATGTTCTGTACCACATGTCATCAGGGAAATGCAAATTACAATAACAATGAGATATCGCTACTCCACACCTGTTATAATGGCCAAAATCTGGAACACTGATGCCACCAAATGCTGGTGGGAATGCAAAATGATACAGCCACTTTGGAAGATAGTTTGGTGGTTTCTTACAAAAATTAGCATACTTTTACCACACAATCCAGCAATAGTACTGCTTGATATTTACCCAAAGGACTTCAGAACTTCTGTCTACACAAAAACCTACAAATGTATGTTTTTAGTTCATAGTAGCTTTATTCATCATTGCCACAACTTGGAAGCAACCAAGATTTTCTTCAGTAGGTGAGTGAATAACTAAATTCTGTTATAGCCAGGCTGGAATATTATTCAGTACTAAAAGGAAATGAGCTATTAAGCCATGAAACTACATGGAGGAATCTTAAATTTATATTAGTAAGCGAAATAAGCCAATCTGAGAAGACTACATACTGTGTGATTCCAACTTTATGACATTTTGGAAAAGTGAAACTATGAGGACAGTAAAAAGATCAGTGGTTGCCAGGGGTCGATGGGTGGAAACAAATAAGCAGAACTCAGAGGATGTTTAGGGCAATGAAACTACTCTGTATGATACCACAATGATGGGTACATGCCATTATACATTTGTTCAACCCCACAGAATGTACAACACCCAGAGAAAAACATAATGTAAACTATGGACTTTGGTTATCAATGTAGGTTCATCAATTTTCATAAATTTGCCCACCTGGTGGGGAGTGTTGATATTGGGGGAGTCCGTGTATGTGTGGGAGCAGGAGGTAATGGGAGATCTCTGTACCTTATGCCCAATGTTGCTGTGAACCTAAAACTACTCTAAAAAATAAAGTCTTAATACAAATGTTTAAAAGAATAATTGTACAAAGTTATTAGAAACTAATCAGTATAACCTACAAGATAAATATATTTGGACATAGAAGAAGATAGGAGCATAACGTTGCTAAATTGAAGGGAATGACATTATTTAACAGCAGTGCCATAGAAGGTAGAAATACTATCTTAATTGACAAAGAATGCAAGACAGAAAAATATGGCAGGCAGAACAAGATAAACACATGATATTTGTCAGAAAACTAATGAAGTAGAGAAAATTTTTAAAAAAACATTCAGGAAATAACATTACAGAGTTTAGAAAGTCTAGCTCTCTCTCTCTCTTAAACATCTTAAGTCAGTATAACCACTAACAAATTATGATCATTATTTCATTCCTTTCTCTTTAATTGCTATTGAGTTACTTTATTGTATACTCTAATCCCAGAATTTTTCAAATATTTTAAATGCATTTGGCTTGTAGCCAAATTTACAGCAATGACTTACTCCTCTGTAGTTATCTGGTTTGGTGATGCCTCTTTAACATTTTTTTCATTCTTAACCTAACTTTCATTTCTTTCTTGGCAAGATAGAGTATGTAGTTCAGTGAGTTGTTAAAAAAGAAGACACTGGATATCATAGAATGTCATTCTGTGGCCTCACATGCAAAAGGCACCCTGACTGGAGTTTCTTCTTGGAACATAATATTTTTCTCAAAACTCTGTAGCTGCCTTTATTGTCTCTTACACTTTGGTGTCTCCCAAGGAAATCATCTGAGAAAAAGCATCGTTTTTATTTCCTTTATTAGTATTATGTTTTGCATTCTTTTTTGCTTGAGAATTTCTTTTCCTTGTCCATGTAATCCATGAAAATTGAGAGAATGTGGCAATTATAAAGCTTTCCAAAAAAAGAGTGTGTCTCTACATATATATGTCTGTTATGAATTTTACTGATAAGGAATATGCAACACACAAATGATAAATATAAAAATATATACAATTTCCTGTATTCTAAATCCCATGTAGTAACTTATTAATCTTCATTGAATGGTTTTCGTGATTTTCATTGAACTTGTTTTATGTAGATGTCTTATGGTGACAATCAAGAAATTAGTGTGATTCCAACATGAATATCAGTTGATTGTTTCTTTTCTATTTACAAGAAGAAAGCAAAATTGCAAAGATTAACATCAGAACTTCACTCATCTGTCAATGAACTGACTAAATTCTCTCAGCATGTATTTTGACTACTAGAAGATTATTTCTCCAATTTTAGTGCTATCATCAATATAATGATTACAGACAGCACACTACTTTTGCCCACCCGTGTATTTATAAAATTGGGACTATTTAAATTTCAGACTGATAATCTCAGGATTTCTAATAGAATAATTTGACAAGGGCACCCACTTTTCTGTATTTTGCATGAAAGGGAAACGTAATAGAGGACTTTGTCACTTATGATAATAAAAGAGAGAGAATAACCAAATTGAGTCTTAGTAGAGAACACTACCTCTAGCTAAGTAGTCAGGTAACAAAGTCTTCTTTATAGTTGGCTAATTCATAAACTCAGTGTTCTTATAAAACAGGGAAAGAAATTTACAGCACAGCTTCTAAATAAACTTGGTGTATTTAGATTAAAAAGATTTTCCTGTTAGTTTTTTAAAAAATTTGACTCATGAAAAAACACACATATTTCTTCATGGAACACTGACAACCAAGGAGTTAACAAAACATTCTTCCAGACCAGTATGCCAAGACAAATATGGCTCAAATGAAAGAATGGATCAAAATTCCAGGAAAAAAAGCTAAGCAACAAGGAGATACACAACCTACCTGATGCAAAGTTCAAAACACTGGTAATTGGGATGCTCACAGAATTGATTGAGCTCAGCCACAAAATAAAGGAAGAAATGAAAGCTATCCAAAGTGAAATAAAGCAAAATATACAGGAAACCAACAGTGAAGGGAAGGAAACTGGGATTCAAATCAATGATTTGGAACAAAAGGATATAAACATCCAACCAGAACAGAATGAAGAAAAAGGAATTTTAAAAAAAGAGTGAGGAGAGGCTTAGGAACCTCTGGGACAACTTTAAGCACTCTAACATCCAAATTATAAGGGTGCCAGAAGGAGAAGAGGAGGAGCAAGAAATTCAAATTTTATTTAAACAAATAATGAAGGAAAATTTCTCCAATCTGGTGAAAGAAATAGACTTCCAGGAAGTGCTGGAATCCCAGATTGTCCCAAAGAATCTGGATCCAAGGAGGAACAGACCAAAGCACATCATAATTAAGTTACCCAAGATTAAAGATAAAGAGAGAATCTTAAAAGCGGCAAGAAGAAAGGGGAGAGTTATCTACAAAGGAGTTCTAGTAAGACTATCAGCTGATTTCTCAAAAGAAATCTTATGGGCAAGATGGGACTGGAAAGAAGTATTAGAGTCATGAAAGGCAAGGACCTACATCCAAGATTAGTCTATCCAGCAAAGCTAACATTTAGAATGGAAGGGCAGATAAAGTGCTTCCCAGATAAGGTCAAGTTAAAGAAGTTCATCATTACCAAGCCCTTATTATATGTAATGTTAAAGAGACTTATTTAAGAAATAAAAGAAGATCAAAAACTATGAACAGTAAAATGACAACATACTCACAACTATCAACAACTGAACCTAAAAAACAAAAACAGAAGCTAATCAAACAACTAGAACAAGAACAGAATCACAGAAATGGAGATCATATGGAGGGTTATCAGTGGGGAGGGAGAATGGGGGGGACGGTGCAGGGAATAAGAAGCATAACTGAGTATAAAGGACACATGGACAATAACTAAGGGTGGGGGGCGGAAATGGGAGGGAGGTGGGGAGCACTGGGCGGGGGGCAGGCAGGGCTGGGAATATAAGACAGAAAACTGTACTTGAACAAGAATTAAATAAAAAAATTAATAAATAGATACAAGACACTTCTTAAGAAAAAGGAAAAAAAGAAGCATAACTGGTAGGCATAAAATAGACAGGGGGAGGTTAAGAATAGTATAGGAAATAGAGAAGCCAAAGAACTTGTATATCCAACCCATGAACCTAAACTACAAAGTAGGAGGAACGCTGGAGGGCAGGTGGGTGAGGGTAGAGAGGGGAAAGGGGAGAAAAAAGTGGGGCAACTGTAATACATAATCAATAAAATATACTTTTAAAAAAGGAGCTTATATCATTTTTCCCATACATGCATTTTCTTCGGTCTCAGTCTGATCTGTCCTTATGAGTTTCCATTTCTATTTCATAGTGTTTGAGTTTTCAGGAGTAATATTGAGAATTCCCATTGTCTTTTTTAAAACTTCTGGTTTCTTGTCCTTAAATGTCCTTAGGTATGTATTGTCCATTCTCACAACTGTACACTTTCCCTGAGATTTCAGAATATTTCCCTTCCCTCATATTTCCATAGAGTCTATATTGTTGTTCTTGTTTTTCTCTTTCTGTATGCACCATCAAATGAGGAGAGAGTTATCGATATTTGCCAGAAACCTTTCCCCTTGAATGCTGGTTTTTAGATCTACACCTTAGCAACACAGTAGGCAAGGCCCCTCCTTCATTTCTCGTGTTGCGCAGGTCTTCGTCACTTGCAGCTTTACTATTCTGAAGTAAAATGACCCTTTCGTCCCATGGCCTGATCCTCTGATACCCTGAATTACTGCAGTACGTTAAAAAAATCACAATACCCAGGATATAATGCTGTCTGGTAGCTTCCTCTATTTCTTCACTCTTATTGAAGGACAAACCTCCCAAGATTGAATGCGCTATCTCAGTCCTCTGGCACATCCTGCTTTGTTCTTTTCTAGGAGCTTCGTGTTCTGAAAGGATCCAAAAAGAGCGGGGTGAGTTTGGGAGGCACAGTACATCAGATCTTTCAAAAACAAAATTTGTGGAGTACAGGAATGAATAGCCAGTTATCTTTTTGAACAAATTCTGGAGCTTTTGTCTAGGGACCAGACAGTGAAGGAGGTGTAAAATATCTTCTTCTCTTCTTTCAGATAGATGAGATAATACTGCTTCATAAGATAAGGTGTACACAGGTAACTACGCTTTTCTAAATACAGTTCCATTGACATTATATACATATGTATATATGTATGCATGTATGTACAAATAGTGTCAGTGTGTGTGTGTGTGTGTATGAATAATTACTTGTATATATTTGATCAAAGTTCTCCTGAGCATGGTTTCCACATTATCACTAAAATTTAGTCAATTAACACAGAAGCCAAGAGTGGATGGATGGATAGATCGATGGATGAAAAGAGAGCAAGGGAGTTAACAAAACAGAGAGCAAGGGAGGAAAAGAAGGGAGCGGGGAGGGATGGGGACAGAAAAAAGAAATTTTGGCCCTGGCTGGTGTGGTTCAGTAGATTGAGGGTCAGCCTGTGAACCAAAAGGTCACAGGTTCGTGTTCCAGTCAGGGCACATGCCTGGATTGTAAGCCAGGTTCCCCAGTGGGGGCGTGCAAGAGGCAACCAAACGATGGAATCTCTTGCACATTGACGCTTCTCTCCCTCTCTTTCTCCATTCCTTCCCCTCTCTCTAAAAAGTAAGTAAATAAAATATTTTTTTAAAAAAGAAAGAAATTTTGGAAATAAATATCCTCAGGGGCAAACCTCAGCCAAAAGGGATGGAATCAAAGACTAAATGTCCCAGATTTCCTATTTCTATGTGGGAGAGTTCTGAGATATGCTATGTATGGCTTCTCAAAGGATCTCTATCAGAATTGAGACCTAGAATCCCACAACTCATTAACATACTTTTAATTGACTTTTTTATACTCCCTCACTTGCGCTGACAGCCTCTCAAATAAACTACTTGCACACAACTCCTTGTGTCAATGTTACTCTAGGGTAAATCCAAGCCAAAATATAAAATATTTATATAATTAATATTTGTTTTGATTTGAATTAAGAATTTCAGCCTCAAATTTCAGCCAATTTCAAGTAGGACAATAATAAGATGCCACTAGTCTTCGGTGGCAATGTCATCTCATAGATGTACTCTCATCATTTTTTAATTTCTGTTTCTTATTTCCCCCTCATCCTTCATTGGCCTCTGCTCTATGAGCATGAGTTAATTGCAATGATTCACATATCCATGACCTCCTCTGATTCTCTCATTTCTTCCTCAGCCAGTCTGCAGAAAGACAGTTCTTCCCAGGTGCCTTTCCGAGCTATCAGCAGATGACAGGCTCTGACTGATCTGGAGGTCTAGAGTTCTGGGCTGTTTGCTTTTATTCTCCCTATGCAGCAATATCAGCACAATATAATCCACCCACAAGGACTTAACAATGAACTACTAAGTTACCATAAAATTGAACAGGAGGCTTACTCTAATTCTAAAATCTCCATTAAGATCTTTAGGAGAGCCATATGTAAATGTCAAATACCCTACATAAATCTACACATAGCTGAGTGATATCTTCAGAGATACTTGCAGGTCTCCCTTGAGTGCATATTCTTAGGACTACTCTAAAATTTTCAGTTGCTTTTTAAATTATTTCTGAGCCATGTTGATTCTTTACTCTCTAAAGAAAAGGAACAAGACTATTATTTAATTTTTTAAGTTAGGAGCCATTATATTAGGAAAACATAAAGGAGGTCATAAAGAATGCAGACACATCTGGAGAAAACTGCTCCAATCACCACTGCCTGGGGCCCAAGGCTTGCTGTGCTGTTTATAAAGAAGCAGATGGCACTCAGAAGCCTATGTGTCACTTGCTTACAACAAAAGCCCTAAAGCTCTGAGTTTGGACTAGTGTTCCCATGATTAAACTATCTAATCCACATAACTTTGAGATTCAGGTTGAAATGAGGGTCACCTCAAAGTCAAACAAACACTTCCCAGGATGTCTACGAAATGATTGGCCTCAGGGGCATTCAATCTCAGAGGGATTCTGTCCCATGCCAAGGGAAATTTTACTCAACTTTATACAAAGGTTACAAGCCTCAGTGAACACGAGGGTGGGACTACAGCCAGAATTTCCTAAAGATTAGTTATGCTGGTACTTGCAGAGTTTATGGGTGAATTGTGCTGGAGTGAAACGTACTTGGTTTCCAACATCGCAGTGACCATGTTATAACCAAATGTCCCAGGCACATTTTCCATACTAGCTTGAATTTTTCTTCCTTGCCCCTCACCTTAAGGTTTACTTCCCTCTGGTTGGCAGCCCATGCTCAATCCACTGAGCTATACCAGCCAGGGCCAAGCTTTACTTCCAATGGACACAACATCCTCAAACCCAGCAGATCCTCCTCACAGAAAAAGAATATAATAGCATGGTTAAAGCCACAGCCTAAAATTAACTTTCCCCCAGACTTACTTCAGAAACACGGCTGAGATAAGAAATGGTTAAGTGTCCCATTGAGGGATCGGAAGGCTTATAATCCAACACATGATACCTAATGCTTACTGAGCACTCACCATGAGTGAGGTGCTGTTCTGATGCATTCTGTGGCACATCGGCTTTTCCAAAGGTGGCTGCAACAACCTGCCCCATCCATCTCCTATGTTCTTCTTACAGAATGATGTTGACGTGTCTCCTATTGGGTGATAGGATCTGGGACCTTTTCCCTTGAAATGGAAAAAACTTTACAACTCCTTCATTCAATAGCATAGGGAAGAAATAAACTCATGTGATTTCTAAGGCTAATTCATAAAAGGTGGCACACATTCCATATAGTTCCATTGGAACACTTGCCTTTGGAAGCCGTCTTCAGGCTGCGAGGAAGCCCAGGCCGCATGGAGAGTCCAGATGGAGGTGTTGCAACCGACAGCCCTAGTTGAGGTCAAGAAGATGCCAGCCCCAGCTGCTCCAGCAAGTACATAACAGACCCTAAATAGAAACGGCCCAGCTGAGCCAAACCAACCACTAGAATCATGAGTAATAAGAATAAAATGATAGTTGTTGTTTTAATGCATTGTTTGGAGTTATTTCGCAGTAATTACATCATTGGAATACATGTAAAAACTTATGTAATTTTTATAGGAACCCAGTGAAATAGGTATTATTATCCTACTTTCCAGATGAGGGAAAACTAGGGTATTGGATGGTTAAGTAATTTGCCCAGGTAAGTGGCAAAGTTTGGTTTCAAGCTTAAGCAGTCTTATTTATTATAGCTAATGTTCTTAAGTTATATTCTCTACTGCTTCTTCTATGCTCCTTTTCCCTGTAAAACTGACAGCAAGAAAAGTGAAAAATCAGTGCTAAAAGGGATGGGAGAGGGGCTCCTCTTTCAATCAGGCAGCATCCATCAATTCAAAACTCCTCTAGCCATTGGCCACGTCCCCACCTGGGAGTCTGGGCAGTTACAAACCAAATGGGAAACTGGCACCCATTTCTTCTCATGCCTGCAATGCCAGGAGCTGGGGTGGGAGGTGGCTCAGGGAAGCCCCTCACTACACTACACTCCCTTCTGCCTCCGATCCTTTACAGGAAGATTTACCTCCCCTACCTGACCACAGAACACACCTCTGGAGAACACCAGCTTCTCTAGGGCGCTTTAACAAACCAACAAGTTTTGTGGCTAAATCGGAATTTTGCCTGGGCTGGGTGGCCAAGTGGGTTGGAACACTATCACATATACCAAAAGGCTGTGGGTTCGATTCCTGGTTAGGGCACATACCAAAATTGTGGGTTTGATCGCTGGTTAGGGCACTTACTTGAGACAACCTATTGATGTTTCTCTCACACTGAAATTTCTCTCTCTCTCTCTCTCTCTCTCTCTCAAAATCAATAAATGGATCATCAGGTGAGGATTTGTTTTAAAAGCTGAAGCTTGAAGACAGGAACTGTGTAAATATTCAGCAGCAATTCCACCGTAGTGGGCGGGGGGCCCTGCAGTGGCCCCTGGACTTGCAGGAATAGAGAATAGAGTGATTTGGTTGACCCCCAGAGAGGAGTCACGTCAAACTTTCATATTTACCATATAATGTGGAAAGTGCCAGAGAATTTATAATACCACCTGAAACTACATCTGGCTGCCCCAACAACCAGCACTCCACAACCTGTGACAGCATCTTAAGTTGTGACTTGGTACTCCAGAAAGAATGGAATTTCATTTGTGAGAATAGGCCCCTAGGAGTGAGGGACACTAGAAAAAGGAACAAGGTACGTAAAAATCATACCTAAGTGTTTGTGGACACAATTCAAAGGCAGTTCACACCACAGGGACAGCTGGCTGAAGCCAGAGCAGGCGGAGACACAAGCAGCCTGGCTTTCTAAAGAATAAATTATTTCTCTCCTCAGAAGTGACACAAATGACTGCAAACTGTTCATTTTTAATACCAGTCTGATTACCTCTTAAGCTTCACATGAGTTTCATAGCATTGGCAGGAAAATCTATCAGCATTAAAAAGACATTAAATTACTGAGTCTCAGACAGGCAACTTCAAATTAAAACTATTGATGTGAACATGAAAATCCAAATGAATCAGTACTTTCCTTCTAGTTCCTTCTAGTCCCTTCGAGTGCCTAAGATCTATCCAAACGAGCTTTACAAGGCCATCCCGCCAAACCCTCTCCTACACCCCCCCAACTCCATTCTCTCACTCCCAAGCACCCAGGGCTCACACTGCATCCATCCCACTTTACATTAAGGAACATTTATATATATTTCATTGATTATGCCATTACAGTTGTCCCATTTCCCCCCCTTCATTCCCCTCCACCCTGCACACCCTCTCCCCCACCATTCTCCCCTTTAGTTCATGTCCATGTGTCACAAGTTCTTTAGCTTCTACACTTCCCATACTATTCTTGCCCTCCCCCCTGTCTATTTTCTACCTACCATCTATGCTACTTATTCTCTGTACCTTCTCCCCTCTTCTCCTCCTCCCACTCCCGTGTTGCTAACCCTCCATGTGATCTCCATTTCTATGGTTCTGCTCCTGATCTAGCTTAGCTGTCCTCTTAGTTTGCTTTTGTTTTAGATGTAGTTGCTAATAACCATGAGTTTGCTGTCCTTTCAATGTTCATATTTTTTATCTTCATTTTCTTAGATAAGTCCCTTTAACATTTCATATACAAAGGGCTTGATGATGATGAACTCCTTGAACTTGACTTTATCTGAGAAGCACTTTATCTGCCCTTCTATTCTAAATGAGAGTTTTGCTAGATAGAGAAATCTTGGATGTAGGTCCTTGCCCTGCATGACTTGGAATACTTCTTTCCAGCCCCTTCTTGCCTGGAAGGTCTCTTTTGAGAAATCAGCTGACAGTCTGATGGGAACTCCTTTGTAGGTGACTGTCCCCTTATCCCTTGCTGCTTCTAGGATTCTCTCCTTCATTTTAATCTTGGCTAATGTAATTATGATGTGCCTTGGTGTGTTCCTTCTTTGGGCCACCTTCTTTGGTACTCTCTGAGCTTCCTGGATTTCCTGGAAGTCTATTTCCTTTGCCAGGTTGGGGAAGTTCTCCTTTATTATTTGTTCAAATAAGTTTTTGACTTGTTGTTCTTCCTCTTCCTCTCTGGTACCCCTATAATTCGGATGTTGGAATGTTTAAAGATGTCTTGGAGGTCCCTAAGCCTCTCCTCATTTTTTAAAATTCTTGTTTCTTCATTCTTTTGTGGTTGGATGTTTCTTTCTTTTTTCTGGTCCACTCCATTGATTTGAGTCTCAGTTTCCTTTCCATCACTATTGGTCCCCTATACATTTTGCTTCATTTCACTTAGTATAATCTTCATTTTTCATCTAATTTGTGACTAAAATGAACCAGTTCTGTGAGCATCCTGATCACCAGTATTTTGAACTATGCATCTGATAGGTTAGCTATCTTGGTCACTTAGAAGTATTGGCTCTAGGGCTTTGCGTTTTCTTCTGCTTGAGCCATAATGTTTCGGTCTGTTCTCATCTACTACGTAATGAGGGGCACAGCCTTAGGAGTTCACTGGGGCAGGTCAATCCAGCTGCTGGGTTGTGACTGGGGGCCAGGTCAGAGAGGGAGTGATGGCATTAGTTCTGCTCTCTCTTGGACTTCAGTCCCCTCTGCTGCATCCCACAAGCAAACTGGGCCCTTCTGGTGCTGGTTCCTGGGTGGGTGGGCTTGTGTACATTCTAGGACCCTGTGGGTCTCCCCAACGAATTCTTTTGTGAGGCTGGGAGCCTCTCCCAGCACCTCAGCTCCCAAAAGTTTTTTCAATCGGTGCTTTTAGACTTTATTTCCCAGTGCTGGGGCCCTGCATTGCGTGGTCTGTCTCACTGTTTATTTTTTCACCTGGTTTATCTGCGCATGAATGGGTGACCATGGTCAGCCATCCACCTTGCACCCTCATTGGGTCTGCCCATTGCCACCCCACACTTGGGATCTGCCAACCACCACCTGTGCCCCTGGGTCAGTCCAGCAGCCACCGCTTTTTCCTGCCTCGACCCCTCTCTGCTAGCTGCCGACTCCGCCCCTCTTACGGGTCTGGATGAATGGTTCATTGTTGTCAGACTTCAGTACAGTTCAATTTTCTGTCTGTTTGGTTGTGTTCTTGTTTCTAAATTTTGGTCGTCCTTAAATTTGGTTGTGCAAGGAGGTGCAGTGTTTCCACCTATGCCTCCATCTTGGCCAGGGAACATTTTTTTTTTTAATTGTGTGCCTGACTTTGTAAGAAATGCCATATTTCCTCCCTTACTTACTTGTTNTCATTGTTGTCAGACTTCAGTACAGTTCAATTTTCTGTCTGTTTGGTTGTGTTCTTGTTTCTAAATTTTTGTTGTCCTTAAATTTGGTTGTGCAAGGAGGTGCAGTGTTTCCACCTATGCCTCCATCTTGGCCAGGGAACATTTTTTTTTTAATTGTGTGCCTGACTTTGTAAGAAATGCCATATTTCCTCCCTTACTTACTTGTTTATGTTTTTAGAGTTTTTATCTTTTTGCCTAATAATTCTTCAAATAACTGTGCCTATCTTGCCCCGTACTTCAATTCCAATATTTTCTGTGCCATTGCTTCCCTTCCCACTATAGGCTCTTCAACTCATCTTCAGATGTTTAGAACACACAAATGCACTGAGGGAGGCAGCGTATGGCTTTGCGATCACCTAGCTCCTAGCTGACAGTCTTGAAATTCTGGAAGTTTTTCCACTCCACAGAGTGTACCTAGAAATGTCCACAGGACAAATGCCAGGCAGCCCACTGTGATTTGAACTGAAATTTAATTCAAGAATTGAAACACATTTTTCACCTACAAGCATTTTGCTTTTCTAATGAATCTATCTTTAGGGTTTAATGCAGGAGCCAAATCTCAACGATTTCAGGTCATTAAAATGCACAGCACATTTAGAGAGTGGACAGGTGCCAAATCATATCTTCTGACCCCATTCCACTTTCGCTAATGACAATTGGCACCTGCAAATCCCCTTTGTGACACAGAAATGAGACCTGCAATTGTTTTGCCCTGTTTAATAGCTGAGATGTTGGTCCCCCGAGGAGCCTGCCTCATGTGGACATGGTGTTTAGCAGAACCCCTTCGAAGCACAGCCTTCGGGAAACATTTTCTGAAGTCTGGAAGCCTCCTCCTCGGCCTCGGCACAAAACAAAGGAAGCTGAGGCAGCACCAAAACGCCCCTTCATACAGCATGAATCTCCGCTGTCTCGACAATTACCTTTCCCGAATCTCTCCAAACACAACAGGAGATTCGTCAAGATCTGACTGTTTCTTCATAATTAATGTTCCTTAACCTTAGAAGTGGAAATGGCTTAGATTTCCCAAGACTAAAAGAGAAATCATCCATGAAAGAAAGCATTGAGGTGGCACACCCCTGCTGCTCAGCAACAGGGGGAAACAAATGGCTATATGCAACAATCTAGATAACTTCCCAGAGCATTGGGCTGAGTGGGGGAAAAGCCAGTACCAAGAGGTTGCTTACTGTATGATTAATTTATACAAAATTCTTGAAATGACAAAACTACAGAAGTGGAAAACAGATTAGGGCGGTCGCCAATGGTGAAAGGGTGGGTCAGGCAGGAAGATGGCCGGTGACGCAGTAACAGAGCAGCAAGCAGCATCCTGGTTAGACAGAGCTGATCAGTGTCTTGATGGAATCGATGTCAGTGTCCTGGTGTGACATTGTGTTACAATGTCAAGACGTTGGCAAGATGTTACACTGAAGGAAACTGGGTAAAGGGCACAAGGGACCTCTGTGTTATTTTTTACAACTTCATGTGAATATATAAAATCTCAAAATGGAAGTTTATTTTTTTTTAAAGTCATTGGATTGGGACTGACAACCTCAGGCTCTAGCTCAGGGGCTGCAATGAAAAGCATGAGCCAAGCCGTTCGAGCTCTTTCATCTTCAGTTTCATCATCTGTGAATGGGGTTGGACAAGGGCCCCTCCCAAATCCCAATGAGTTCAATGGCTGGGTGATTCCGGAACTGCTCCCAGTCCCTGACACCCTTCGGAATGGCGGGGGCTACCTGCATTATCAGGCTGCCATTGGGGGTGGGGGGAGTTTACATGAATAGTCTCTATAAATACTATTTAAAAACACAGCTTCAACAAATATAACATAAACAAAGAAATAATTTGAAAGAGAAAAATCTTAAGGTGAGTGCTATTCTTATTAATACAGCCCTGAATTGTTTTTAAAAAGAAATATTTCTTAATATAGTGTGATTAAGCAGTGCCTTTTGTTATCTATAAACCAAGAAATCTAACCAGCATCTCTGCCGTTTTCTTGACATGATATACCCACGTTACTCCCTCATTCCCTGGTCTCTTTTCATTGTTAAACTATTCTTGTTCTGAATGCTCTACTCTCTGGTGAACCACAACATACAAAATAGAAAATTCTTTAATATAACTTATGACTTGAGAAGGAAAAAACCCAAGCAACTGATTACCAAATGAAAATTCCAGTCAAAATGTTTGGTTATCATGTCAGCAAATAACCAGCATGCTTTTATTCAGCAGGTAGACTAAACTGAGTATTTTATTTAACATCAGAGGTATAGTCAGTATTAAAATATTAACCAAGTGACTAGACTACTGTATCAAATTAGCAAGCTTATCCATTTTCCGAAGTAAGGGTCTTTCTCAAGGGACATTACTTCTAGGAGCAGTAAACATTGTTAAAGAAAACCCACAAGGAAGGAACAATTGAAAAACAAAATGGAGTCACCATCATCTGTATTTGAGAAATCCAGAGGATGTTTAGGCTCATCAATGATGACAGAACTCAATTCAGTCTTAGATCGCAATACCCAAATGACTCAAGTGTATTATCATTCTGTCTACCACACCCACACACAGTATAGTTCATGCACACTTGGTGACTTGGCCGCCATGACACGTTGCTCTGTCTCAGATACAGAGAGGCGTGGCCCCATTTGCTGTGGGACAGCTCTGAGATGCATGGTGGTGACATTGTGCTAATGGGCTTTAAGAGACTCAAGGGAACCTATTGTAATCTGGGGAAACACTTCAAAAATTTTTTAAATTGTCACTACCAACTTAGTGGCTCCATTTCTTTCTCAGTGACTCCTAGGCAGGAAATGGTCTCCCTGCCTAGGGAATGACAGCAACTGTCATTTTCCATCTGGAGTTGAAGAGGTGTTTTCCCCTCTTGACTTTGTCTTCTACACTAAAATCTTTTCACTGCCATTAGTTTCTTAAGGTGCAGAAGCTTCTATATTATTGTCTAAAGCTTTACACACTCGATTTGTAATGCCATTCCTATGTGCCTATTGAACTTTTTGCCATATTTTATATTTGCTCTATGTCTCTCAGAAAGTTGGGGGGGGAGGATTGAATATGGNTCTGGAGTTGAAGAGGTGTTTTCCCCTCTTGACTTTGTCTTCTACACTAAAATCTTTTCACTGCCATTAGTTTCTTACGGTGCAGAAGCTTCTATATTATTGTCTAAAGCTTTACACACTCGATTTGTAATGCCATTCCTATGTGCCTATTGAACTTTTTGCCATATTTTATATTTCCTCTATGTCTCTCAGAAAGTTGGGGGGGGAGGATTGAATATGGGGGAGCTGGGGAGGGCAGGGAAGAGTAATAGGAGGGAAATGGGAACAACTGTAATTGAACAACAATAATTTTTTTTAAGTTTGTCAAACATTTATATAGTTCTCATTATATAGTGGAAAAGCACATTTTTTCCACTGCATTTATTGTCTGAATATAAAGGAATAGACTTAAATATTTTAAGAACTGATGTTTATCTATTCCTATAAGATTTATTGCAAAAACAACCTTTCCTACGCTTTTTTCATCACGAGAAAATCTGTACAAATAAGGTTAGGCCATGGGTTTTTTCCTAGACTAGCCTTGAAGTGTCAGATTTAACATAACTTCAGGCATAAACAACACTAATAGAATTATAAGCGCAGCATTTTAATGAAACCCATTACTTACCACCAGATATATCTAGCTTCCTGATACCACCTTAAGATAGGAAATTTTTTAAAGCATATGGCTCACTTAATTCTGTTTACTTGTGAAGTTACTACGACTTTGCAAAGGTCATTGGATCAGAGATGGGGGACCTCTGCCGTGGTTCACTTTGAAGCAGTAACAGAAAACTTAACCTGGCTCACGGGTTTAGGTGGATGCTAGGGATCTCGAAGCTTTATTACCAGAATATATACCTTTTTATTAAATCTTTTTTAAACTGATTAAATATCAGAATTATGAAGGAAGTGCTGGAAACACTTCTACACCCACTGCCCTTCGTTTAAACAGAGAAGGAGATACAGGGTATTTAGGTGTGTTTCAAAACAGAATCACCCAAGGTGTTTCTAATAATTCAGACCCTGATGTAATCCAACCTGGTTAGGCACAATTTTCAAGAGATGTTTGGTAATCATCAGGCACCCACTACAGTTAGTCATAGGTGAGGGTCGTGGCTTTCCTCTCCACAACCCCGAAATCAAACCTCAGTCTGAATCCTGGCATGCATGCCAGCATTTCTCAGCAAGCATGAAACAATCCAACCACCAGTTCGGCACAATCCAATGGAGTTGCAGCCCTCAACCCCCCTAGGTGTCCCGATAGAACCTTTCATGGACAGTTCAATGGATACAAAGGAAGCAGATTCGGACAGCAGGATTTAGTTAACTAGCTAGTCTGAGCCTGGAGATCGAGAAGTGTAAAAACTAGCAGTTGAAACAGGCCACTGAGGAACCATGCTCTGGGTGCTATGTCTGAGGACACCTGTTTGCTACATTTTTATATCCTGTGTGGGCAAAGGCAACGAGGGTCTTACACAATTTCTAAAATATCCACATATAATGAAAACTGCTAATTTCATCAAGAAATGCCCAAGGCTAATGTACACTAGTAGACAAATTATCAAAATGTCTGGTCTCATTTGGAGATGAATACAATTGAATGTCTCTGGGTTGCAGCCTTTTGATAAAATGCTAGCTAACCCCCCACCCCACCCCTGAAGCGTGTATTTCTGACAACAACAACCAACTGCAACAGGGTAGAGATTCAAATGAACACAGGCACACATGTTTGTGTCACAACGTCTCTGCTGAAGGGCTTTGAAGAAAATACCCAAGACCTGCTGACTGAGAGTATCTGAGCCCAAAAATCTGCCTTATTATACAGGTTCCTCTGCGGTGCCTGAGCACACTAGAACATTGTAAACCATGGTGACAGATGTGGTAGGGGCTCTGAGGGAAGCAGCCTTGTTTTGCAATCCTGCCTCTTCCACTACATAGCTACGCATCTTTGGAAAAGTTATTTCAACACTTTGATTTAGTTTCCTCACCTATAAAATGGTCATTATAATACCTAGCTTACCGGATTGGTCTAAGAGTTCATTTAGGTTATACAAGTAAAGTGCCTGGCACAATGTTTTGTACATATTGTGATTTAAATTTATTTGGAATACCCTTCATTTTCTTTTCTCCGGAAAACACATATCCTTTAGATAATGATCCATTTTATCTATACCCCTTTCATATTGGCATGCTCACCACTGAATAAGCTCTGCTTGTGACCTCATCAGGGAATTTTAGGACAGAACCACAGTAGTCC
This sequence comes from Sturnira hondurensis, assembly GCF_014824575.4. Lineage (NCBI taxonomy): Eukaryota > Metazoa > Chordata > Mammalia > Chiroptera > Phyllostomidae > Sturnira > Sturnira hondurensis. The sequence goes on from NW_028079667.1 coordinate 247,156, forward strand.
TTGTTCTGGAAAGAACTTTTACAAATGTCAAAATCACAGCAGATTTTTTTTGGAGATCACATCACATGATTGATTTGTTCTTACTCTAAATAATACCACAGATGTATTCTTTACATGTGTTGTCATAAAGTCAAATTTGTATGTTTGAACTTTGGGTGGAATCTCTTGTAAGATTATAATCCTGTTGACTTTCCTCTTGTTCAATATAATAAATCAAGATATAGTCGAATTCCTTTTTTAATGTTTTTTATGCTTTTTAGTTGTATTTTTTTCCATTACCACTTAGTCCCCTTATACCTTCCTCCCCTCCCAGTCTCCACACTGTTGTCCATGTTCGTGAGTCCTTTTTCCTCATGTCACCTATCTGCTCTTCTCCAACTTCATACCATCTGTAAATGTGGCTAGTATACCTTTAAGACTTTCACGTCTTTGATTTTACAAAATGTTGGGCATGCAGCAATGTGCCGGCCAAGCTGTAGTTGTTGCCCTCTGTGGGGGGCCACACCAGTGGCTGGTCTCCTCCACGGCTGTTGAATTCAGCCAGTGCTTTTCCATTTTCCCATGAGCAAGAATGTGTCAAACTCCTTGACCCAGGACAAAGAATACCACATCTACGTAGTATCTTACTCTGTTAGTCTACCAATTTTTACAAAGAAAATAAAAGTAAAATTAGTATGACATGCACATTTTAACCTCTGTTATTTTTTTCATTACAGTTAACATTCAATATTATTTTATATTAGCTTAGGTGTGCTGCATAGTAGTTAGACGATCATATGATATACAAGATGATTCCTCTAATATTTCATGTACAAACCTGACACCATACATAGTTATTGTGATACGACTAACTATATTTCTAACACTGTATTTTGCATCCCTGTGACCATTTGGTAACTACCAATCTGCGCTTCTCAGTCCCATCACCTTTTTTATCCAGACCTTCAATTCCTATCCCTCTGGCAGCCATCAGTCTGTTCTCTGCACCTACGAGACTGTTTCTATCTTGTTCTTTATATTCCACACATAAGTGAAACCACATGCCTTTCTCAGTTTGACTTATTTCACTTTGTGTAATATCCTCTAGGTCTGTCCATGCTGTTGCAAATGGCAGGCTTCATTCTTTTTGTGGCTGAGTAATATTTCATTGCATATTGTACCCCAACTTTTTTATCCAGTTATCTCTCTCTCGATGAGCACTTGGATTGCTTCCACGTCTTGGCTATTGTAACTGATGCTGCAATGAACATAGGGGGGCAAATATCTTTTCAAATTATTGTTTGGAAAGTCTTTGGATATATACCCAGAAGTGAAATTACTGAATCATAAGGCAGTTTAATTTTTAATTTTTTTGAGGAAAATTTATACTGCTTTCCACAATGGATGCTCCAATTTGCATTCCCATCAATAGTGCACAAGGGCTCCCTTTTCTCCACATCTTCACCAGCACTTACTGTTTGTTGATTCATTGATGATAGCTATTCTGACAGGTGTGAGGTGTGACAGGTGTGAGGTATCTCATTGTGGTTTTAATGAGCATTTCTCTGATGATTAGTGATGTTGAGCATCTTTTCATATGTCTAGTGGCAATCTGTATGACATGATTCATTTTTATTGAAATGATGTTGGGATTAGAAAACTCCAATTTTTCTTTCTAAAGAAGGAGTAGGTTTTAACTCATGGGCCAAAATCCATTGTTAGTGACAACCTAAAACAAAATTTTGACAGTGATTCTAGGTCCTGTTCAAACATAGCAGCCAAGAATGCCATGACTGATTGATTATTCAGCAATGTCTGCCATGGGTAGGTAGACAAGACGAGAAGGTGGTAGCACTCTTGTAACATATTTAGATGTCATCCTTGGCCTGGATTTACTGGATTTACTGTAAATCAATCTACCCCTTGATTTACTGTGTTTTAAAGCCTTATATGGCCTGCCATTTATACAGTCCATCTTTTTCCTCCTGTAGACAAAATGATCAATACCAATTTCCCATTGTGCCAATGTTTCTGGTTTTTCATATTTCTTTGAGATTGGTGAAATTTCTCAGTTTTGTGATTTGCGAGTTTTCATAGTGCTTTGAGATGTAATTAAGCTGAATATGGAGATTTTAACTCATTTAACTCATTCATTTTAACTCATTAATACTTGTCTCATCAAGACAAGTATTCTAGCCCTGGCTGGTGTAGTTCAGTGGATTGAACAGGGGCCTGCGAACCACATGATCGCGGTTCAATTCCCAGTCAGGGCCCATGCCTGGGTTGCAGGCCAGTTCCCAGCAGGGGACTCATGGGAGGCAACCATACATTGATATTTGTCTCCTTCTCTCCTTCCCTTCCCCTCTAAAGATAAATAAATAAATAAATATTTTTTTAAAAAGACAAGTATTCTATTATAATGTTTTCAACTATATTGGGCTTCTGGTTGCTCTTATTATTGACAGATTGGTCTTTGGCACATTTTATGTTCCAAAGATAACCACAGTATTTCTGTCCCACATGCTTTACTTATAATGTGACCTTGACAGTCCACAAACCTGGACAGAACTTTGTAACTCTCTCACACTGCAGAGTATGATAGAAGTAATACTGTGTGACTTCCAAGTTAAGTTACTAAAGTAACACATGCCTTCCCACCTTGCTCCCTTGAGACATTCACTCTTGGAACTCAGTTGCCATGCTGTAAGGTAGCCCAAACTACCCCATATGAAGAGATAGATGGAGAAGCCATATAAATATATTATAGCCAACAGTCCAGATGAGGTCTTAGCCAGCAGCCTTTATCAACTATTAAGCATGTAAACAAAGAAGCTTCCAAATGATTCCAGCCCAAAGCAACAGAGTCACCTTCAGCCTTCAAATCTTACTGGCTAAGGCCCCAAACATCATGGAACAGAGAAAATTGACCATGCTATGGTCAATTCTACCATGCCCTGTTTGAGTTTCTGAACCACAGGATCCATGAGCATAATAAAATGGCTGTCTGATATTACTTATTTTGGGGCAGTTTGATGCACAGCAATAGCAAATGGAACCATCATTTTCCTTGATAGAACAAATGCAAAAGAGAAACTCTTTCTTTAGATGTCATTGTTTCTCAGTTATTGCCTGCATTGGAGGCATTTGGTATGCCAGTTAAAATGTATATTTCCATACATGCACACAAACACTCAGTGATCCTAGAGCAACTATACCAAACCCAAAAGAATGGTGGAGTCAGAGGCCGTGGGGAAGGCCAGAAGTACGTATGTGTTGAATGTGTTAAATGTCCTGTATATGAGGATGACCTGAGCATGCATTGAGAAATCAATGCCTGACTACTCCAGAAACTATGGGTGCTGTTCTAAAACTCCTAGTTGCAAAATTCAAGTTTCTAATTATTGAACAACATTCTAAAAATAAATTAAAGTCAGATAAAAGTGAGAAAATATGTTTGACTTGATGAATGAAAAGAGAAAGTTATTGTCTAAGATCACAATAACATCATCTCTTTTTTTATTATTCTGAACCCCAAATCCTGGGTTTGTTCTTGGACACTCATTGCCTGTTTAGGAAGGAACTGTCCAGCACCACTGCTTGCTGAATGAAAGCCATTAAACCCAGTGTGGGAAATCCTGGCTCAGCCTCTAATATGTGTTCTAGGACTGAACTCCTTCCTTAGAGAGGAGCCAAGGCCCTTTCTCATCTAAACTCATGGTGAGACACAGTCCCACAAGCATGAATGCATGCGGATGCCACAGTCAACAAATGATGCAGAACGGAGCCAGTCTCCTCAACTCATTTGCCAACTAGAACTTCAGTAATCCTTGAAACATGGGGGAATTTAAAAGCTTATCTTTTCACAAAAGCAGAATCATACTCTCAAAATGGCTGTCTGACACCTCAGTAGGTTCAAACAAGAACTTAAAATGTAAAAAAAAAAAAAAACACCAAAAATAAAAACAAAAAAACAAAGTTTACCTATGCGACTTTGTTATGATTACCACTGAAGGGTGAGGTCTGTTTCACAAAATAAGAATGTTAGGTGGTGATTGTCAGGAATCCTTCAACATTAACCATTGTGTGGATATAAATTTGACTGCTTCTTTGTAAATAGTTAGTTGCTGGAGGGTGTATTAAAATGATTTTTTCCCTAAAATTTAATGACTGAAAAAGTATTGCCATTAATGTCATAGACTCATGCTCACAACAGGTAGGGGCTGGAAGATTGCTTATGAAATGGTAATCATGATTCAGCTGTTTTAGAATTAGCATATTTTAAGATCAGGTTTATAGCTTTTAATAAGCCCTGTATTTATTCCAGTTTCAGGTTGATTTTTTTAATAAAGAATGTTAAGGAAATTGAATGTCTGTGCTGACAGTCACTCAGATAACAAGTTATTGGACTAGGTGCTATAGAAGATTTTTTAAATGCAATAAGATAAACATAAAACTTGCTCCATGTGTCCCACTCCATGAAATATTTGGGCCACTGCTTTTATTATTATATTTCTACTTTTGCCAACCAGCCCTGTAACTTACATTTTATAAACAATAAATTATAAAGACCAATACAAATTTTGCATTTTCTGGCAAAACATATTTCTCTGCCTTTTTGTCAGCAGGCAATTTTGTCCTACAGTCCATACATGGTTCATATTCATTCATATAAGTACAACATATCTTTTATTTTGACTTCTGTCTTCTGTAGAGGATGTTATTTAGATTTGTTTCTTTGAATTCCAAGTATGCAAGATAGGATGATCAAGTGGTAACCATGGTGACAAAAAGCAGAGTTCAAATATTAGCAGGGTCATGTCATTCTTTCCCACAGTGCAGAACTCACATTCTAAGACTAATCTGGTATCTAAAAATATGTCTCAGGACAGCTCATGTTGCCATTTATGGGAAAATATGACTGAATCAGTTAACTAATCTTCCTGTTACCAAAAAAGAATCCCTAGTTGATAAACTAGAAGAACCCAGTTTGGGGGAAATTAGATGACAAATGAAAAGGGAGCAACTTCTTCTTTCCCAGAGTAATTTTAAAAACTGAGATCTACCTGTGAATCAAAGGGAATGCAAATCTAGAGCCAGAGATAAGGCCTGTCATAGAAACAGTAATGATGATAATGAAATAACCATATTTGACTATACTTACCATATATCTGCATACATAGTCCCAAAGTGTTCACTAAAGAATTCCTCCAACGGGGACTTTCTCACAAACCAATCAGCTACTATTAAAGTGCTTAGCTCTGTAAGTGGCTGAGACCCAGGACTATCTGTGGTCTCAATCATGCCATGGAGTAGCCAGTTCCTGAGCGGACTGTGCACATGACCATGGCTCTGGCAGCCCCTGGTCGGCCCCAGTCAAGAGTGAGAGATGAGTACGATACTGCTCCTATGCCCACTTTAAAGTTTATAATGAGAGGCTTTGTTTTGATTCAACCCTTGGGCTTCAGCATAGGCAAATTCTGAATAACAAAAATACAACTAGAATGACAGAATGAAAAACTTAATTTACTTGAAACGAATGCAAGTATTAAGTATCTGGTCTTGTTACTTAAACAAGCTTGATGCAGCTTAACTTTTAAATCAAACCTTACTAGTTTATTATTTTACTTCTCAATCTTAATTAAGCTTTTTTTTTACTTGAGCTCCTTAGATATCCCAAATTTCCATCACCAGTTCTTCCCACACTCCTGAAACTGAGTTAGAATTATTCCTATTATACAACAGAGTATTACCAATGCTAGTCTAATGTTACACATTAGATTCTCAGAGCTTATTCTTCTTATAACTGAAAGTTTGTACCCTTTTACCAATCACTCTCTATTATTCTTATTCCCTGATTTATTGGGTAACATTGGTTAATAAAATTATACTGGTTTCAGATATGACAACTAATTTTCTACAATCTGTTTCTGAGTTCAATATCAAATAGTCAATCACATTGTACACGTTAACTATGTTACAATTTTATTTGTCCATTATACCTCAATAAATCTAAAGGAGAAAAAACTCTTCTTTTTCAGCTTGATTGGATCTTTAAGAAAGAATGTTTCCTCTATTTCAGTTCCTGAGTCTTACTTTCAGATTTAGGCCATGTGTCTCCAGGTACCTACCCTTACCCTGTTCCCTCCCTCCCAGCTACAGGGCATGTCTCTGTTCTCCCTGGCCCCTTTTACAGTGTTTAGAGCTTGCAAGTGGCTCTGGCATATGTAGAGAAACAACCTAAGACAGATTCACAACAAAGACTGGTAAAATGTCTGTTATTCAGCAATACAATGCTTATAATGTTTATATACTGTAAATGCTCATGCAACGGGCACTGTGAAGAGGCGCTTGACATAGTCAGTAGTCAGCACTTCTGTTGAGAATAACTGACTTGGTGAACTAGGAGTAAACAAGGCAGAGGACTGGAGACTCTTGTGCAATTCTGGAAGAAGGGATTGGTGGTGAAAGGGGAGACACGCTATTATGCAATAACTGGAAAGGCATGTACAATGTGATGGCTACAGCAAACAGCCTTAAGATAAAGATAGCAAGCCAGTTTAAGTACATGACCACGCACGGATAATTTATCTTCCTAAAATGTTTGTGCCATGAGGTGTTTTCACAGTACTGAAAGCAGTTTCATGATCTGGCCAGGCAACCAAATGGGGGAAATCACAGGGAACAGGAATAATGAGGTACTGAGCATTCTCAAAATCTGTCTCTAGGAAAGAAACTTGGGGAGGTGGAATTAGGGGCTTTCCTGTTTAGGAAAGAGGGCACATTTAGTCTGTGGTCATGCTGCATCATTTTTTGAAGGATGCCAGTAGTCCAAGTTGTTGGGTTTAAACCAAGAGGTGTGGCTCTAGCCCTAGGGCAAAGCTTGGAGGCATATGCCTTCTTCACTTAGCAAAGCACCCAAGACTGAGGTGTAAGCTGTAAGAAGATGGCTGACTCCTTTGATCGCCAGTTCGGTAATCCAGGCAGCCTGGCCCGGAGATAGCTAGAGTGTAAGCACAGTAGCTCTGCCTTCCACAAAGACTGAGAATACACCCTGAGAGCTTCCGGTGCCTCTTATTTACCCAAAGACTGGAGTCAGTTCTTTTCTCTTTGCCAGGCTCTAGTTCAAGACAGTGAAGAAAACCCTTAGAACACTAAGAGACAGATATTAGAGAGGTTTACAGTATAGTGCTTTTTATTCTTTACTCAAAATAATGCTTAATAATAATCAAATGTATCAAGTTCTAGTTTTTCAGCCCTCTGTTGGTAAGATTACTCTTTTTAAACTATTTCCAAAAGTTTAATAATGAAGATCATGCCAGCATATCAGGACTATTGAATAAAGAGAGGTTTGTCCTTCAGCAATCTCTGTAGACATAACCTGGTTCTTTTTTCCTATAGGCTACATGACGTCTCCCTCTTTTATACCACGTATATGTGACAGTGATGAGATCCTGTTATAACTCTTCTCATTCGAGCACTAAGAGGTGGGACTTCCTCTATATCTAATACCTACAAATATGAAGAAGTAGCAAGTGATATGACATAGAACAAAAAATATTGAAGATTTCATGCAGTTTTCCATTCCTTTATTGTTAGTTATATACATTATGGCTTAGGAATGCAACAACCCAAGCTTTGGGATACTATGAGATCCAATGGGGGGTTCTCAAGTCCATACATTTTTCAGATAAAAGAATTGTCACAAGTCAATAAGAAACTTGAATTCCTAAAGCAGGATTGTCCAGGGTCTCCTGACATTCCAATTATGGATATATTACTTTACGGCTGAATTATTTACTTAAATGGATTTTGTTTTTCTGGAATACGACAGAGATGGCAGTGCTCTCAAATATGCCCTTTGCTCTCCCTCCCGACACTTCCCAGCCTCCTTGTGGTTAGGATGGGAGACTGCGCCTGGTTTTCCTAATGGCTGTGAACAGGTGTGTAGTGTGTCCCTCTCTATTTAAGCTATTTACAAGCAGGTGAGTTCTCCATCTGCTCCTTCCCTGCATTAGCAACCCTACAGAGAACTGGGGCTCCTGAGCCACTACAGGGTGGAGCAGGGCCCAGGAACATCAGGCAATCTGCCCTGGACTTTATGTGAGCAAGACACAAACCTTTGCAATGCTTAGCCACTGATAGTTTAGGGTTCATTTGTTCCTGATACTTAGTTTACCCAAACTTGACAAACTCAAAGAGATATAAACTTTACAAGTTTACTAGTTATTATCCCAAGTAATGTGTCTGTGTGTTTGTATTTGACAACCGATCTTAACTTCAAACCCAAATATTACCAGTGAACAAAAGGCCTAGGCTAGAATCCAGGTTCTGCCACTAGTTGTATGGCTTTGGGTAGGTGACTTTACTCCACGAGACTCAATTTCTACATCTGAAAAGTGCACTTAGCGATATTACTTAGTTCATAAAGTTGTTGTGAGGATTACATGAGTTAACATGTATAAAGTACTATGATGATAAGTACTTAATAGATACTATTTTAGACTTTCATAATAAAATTTTGGTCATGGTGCTCTGAAAACAAAACAAAAAAGATTTAATGTGATATCAAGATCGTAAGTGGAGAGGGGATGATAATGATGCTATGGCCAGAGGCGAAGGTTGTCGGATTGAAAAGGCGGGAGTTCTGGCACTGGTAGGGTGGCCAGTGGTGATGGTGGTGGACTGTGGGTCTGTAGAAGAGCCATTGGGTTTTAAAACCAGGGTCTGAGGGCATAAATCTTGCTGAGAAATTGACTTAGAGCATGAAGTCAGTGTCACTTAGCTTCATTTACCTACCTTCACTTCAGTGGCAGATGCCCTTTGAAGAACTGTGATAAACATCTTCAACCTATTTAGCAAATCCCTTCCTTTAATCCTTTAAGGAAAGATGGAGTGTGCCGACTTTATGTGCTGAATGTGGGCAGCATCAGTCTATGGAGTGAAATGTTTCCACTTTCTGGCAGGAGCAGAAGCCACACTTGACTCTCCCTGATCTAACCCAACTGACACAAAGGCTGAAGGACAGCAGGATGCTGGGGAGTCTGCACCAAACCAAATTAAGGACGGGGATGGTGGATTGGTCACAGTCGCTGACCCAGCATTCACTGGTGGAATATCCTCTATCAACCTCTAGAAGCAGATTTGTACTGAGAAGGTGGTGGCACTTCATATATAGAAATAAAACAAGTCTCAGGTATTAATTGAAGAACAAATCAAAACCATCAGCTATTATTTTTAAAACTCAAAAAAAATAGTTAAAGGCCAAGTATATAAGAAACATATTGCATGTGGGAGGGAAGGAGGTAAAGATTGCTTTCAGAAAGAAGCTTCATACCTTAGGGAAGGCAGCCATCTGGAAATTCCATTTGAGAATCCGCAGCAGAGTTAGAAAGCTGAAAAAGAATAAGAGTAACGGGATTGTGTGACACAGGGATTAAGTAAATGCTTTACTGACAACAAAACAGCAGAACAAATTAATTTCTTCTTCTCCCTTAAGACTTGTTTCAGGAAACAGGATTTTTGCTCTTCTTTCCTTCCCAGTTTTTTAATATAATTAGCAAACAGTACAAGGATGAAAACCACATTCTTCTAAGGCAGGTGACTGAAAAGACACATATGTCAAGTAGAAGAACAACTCAGAATTATCCTGGTTACACTATGTTAGTTACTTTTTTTGTTTACAGAAAACTAGACATTTTTCACAAAGAAGAATTTTAAAAGCCTGTCTCTTCTTGGTCTTTACTGAAGATTACTAAAGTCAATGATTCTTTGATGGAAGACAGGACAGATTGTTGATGCTGGTTTTTTTCATTTTACAAACGAGGTCCCTGGAGGATAAGCAATTACAGATTTTTAGTCACAGAATCAGGACTAGAACACAGCTTTTCTGACTTCTTTCTAATGCACAACCTTTTTCTTAATGCATATCTGAAAACAAACAATTGCTCTCAGTCCTTCACATGTGATCTTAAATTCAGATATGAAGTCTCAGATTTCCCAATTCAAAGGTAACCTTCTTAATCTTTGCTGATAAATGCAATCTTAGCGTTCCAGCCTTTGAAAGATAGGTGGGCACGGAAGGCAGAGCTATGTAAATACAGGTATTTCTCTTGGTTGCCAGGAAGTGATTCCTGAAGCAATTAATTTATTCAACAGGTGTTCACTGATAGCCAACTATGTGCTAGATACTATTGTGCTGGAGACTTGAAAGAATCTAGCCAACATTCATGACAAACAGTTCAAATTTTACTCCTATGAGTAAGATACCAGTAAAAGAAGCTAATCTTTTTGAAGAAGGTGGAAGGAGGGAAGGTGAAAGGAAGGACGAGAAGGGGAGTGAAAATACATACTCAGGTTAGCACTGTTCTGTGTACAATGTCACTTTGGAGAACTCCAATAAATCAGCTCTCTAAATAGGATAGGATGACCATATGACACTGTAATGTTCCCGAGAGTAACTAAAAGGCAAGATTTGAAACTAAACATGTGTCATTAGATTGTCTCAGGAAAACTCACTGGGCCTGCTTGGCATTGCTTCAGCCAAAAAGTAATTTAAAAAAATTTTAAATCTTACATATTTCATCATCTTACCAGGTTCATGAAAGGAATGCAAGGTAAATAAAAGCAAATTTTAAAAATCACCCTGAAGATCTATGAGTCAGAAGAGAACAAACTGAAATAACTCCAAGGCAAACTTCTATTTTCCCAAGAACTGTGCACTTCCACATCTAAACCAGCGAGTGAGCAACTTGTCCTTTCTGCCCCTCTTCTAGTCAAATCTCTGCTGTGTCAAAAGAGAAGTGGAAAAATACCTGCTGTTTCTAATCAGATTTTCTAAATGCTGCCAGGAAACCATGGTGGTGTCTTGTGCCTTATGATATTCTAGAAGAAGGGAAATGCAGGCTCCCTGTCCAAGAGGTCAGTGGCCAGCAGAGCTGAGAACACTGGAGTCACCCACCCTGCCCTGGTCTCATTCCTTCTGTCAACTCCTGCTTGAGGCAGGAAGCAGGATGGAATACACAAACAGCAAGAGAGTTAATAGCACCTGAATAGAATGTTAGGTATAGCAAGCTGCAGTGATGGCTATCGAGTATAAAAAAGAGAAACTCTCAAGTCATTTGATATTCAAAACTTTCTTAGAAAGTACTACAAGAGGAAATCTTACACAATACTTTAGAAATAAAATCCCCTTTTATTTGAAATCGCATTGGAGTCAATTCCCAGAAAAGTCCACCAGGACTTTCTTCGTTCCACCTGGTTGAGGTGATTAACAAACTCATCCTCAGGCGAATGCTGGCACTTCCTCCTGCCTGCCACAGGGAGACACTGAAGGCCACGCGAGGGCAAAGCTGTTTGAAGATGACGGATGACGAAGCATCTGTGAAATATATTGGAATGGCAATGGGCTGAAGGCGGGGAGATCAATCAGGAGGTTGTTTACTAATTCAGGCATAAGTGTTAAGGACTTATGAATATTTCACAATCGATAATCGAATGCATACAGTGACACAGGTTTTACCGAAAGAGACCTAGTTGAGGGAAGAAGGAAAGGAAGAGCAACTTTTTCTGATTTGTCAACCCAGAGAGGATACCTTTTCCCAGTTTCCGCAAAGGAACTGCATGTGCTGGCAGGACACTGTCCACAGCTGAAACACACACACTCCAACATACATACACAGAGGAGTGTCTGCACTGAGTAGGTAGCAGTGGAAGGGGAAAAGGTAAATGAGAGAAATGTTAAAATTGGCATAAATAACACCTGCCCTCCAGCAATATGGTAAAGGCATAAAAGTTAGAATATTAAAATAAAAGTTAGATAATACTTTCATTTACTGTTTAATAAACAGTGAATTCAAAAAAGTTGTAGGATGGGGTCATCTAGCTTTTAAATTTTTCTCATTAATAATATTACTAACTATGAAATCTGTGTAATCTCTAACTTGCAGAGCCTGTGACCATAAGAAACATAAATAAAACAAATAAAGAGCTTTATTCTTTATTCTTTGATAATTCAGAAACCCTCAGAAGGTTGCAGAGCGTCAGGTGATTCGTGGGAATATCTACAATCACCAATAGCACTATGAAAAAAGAATTGGGCATTTTATTCTCCGGTTATTTTAATGCCCTCGTCTTTCAATTTATCATTTCTTTTACAAATGCAGGAATGCACACACACACACACACACACACACACAGCGAAGCCTGTAAATACTGCCCTTAGAGCTCTTTATGACATTGTTTTCAGGTGTGACCTTTGCGAACAGCTTACTTATCCAAAATTAGATGAGAATGAAATCTGAAGGATATTCCATCCTTTATTCTTTTAAATTAGCTAGGAACTGACTCTTCAATATTTATGACTGCTCACTGAAAATACATGATTGTTCTACTGGGAAAATAAGGTTGCCTTGAGCAGAGTTGCAAAAAATCTGATTTGAAAGTCCAAGTTAATAACTTCCACAGTTCTAATAAGGTGATGTTGTAAATGGGGCTTAACAGGCACAGCAAAGAAAGAAAAAAGACCTCTGTGAATTCCAATTAGAATGAGCATATCCAGGAGGAGCGATGGGGCTCAAACTACAGTGAAGGGTGGTAGTCATGGCTCATGTCATGAATAGGAAGCAAAATTAAAAGCTGAATATAAACAAAGTATTTCTTACTTGCCTATTCTCTAAGATCTGAATTATCTGAAGTGTTAGTATTGTCAAAGGTTTAAATAACTCTTGAAAGAAACTCAGAGTATTTTTTAATATATTTTATTGATTATGCCATTACAGTTGCCCTATTCCCCCCTTCATTCCCTTCCACCCTGCACACCTCCTCCCCCACCATTCCCCTCTTTAGTTTATGTCCATGTGTCACAGTTCTTTAGATTCTATATTTCCCCTACTATTCTTGCCCCCCCCTATTTTCTACCTACCGTCTCTGCTACTTATTCTCTGTACCTTCTCCCCGCTTCTCTTCCTCCCACTCCCCTGTTGCTAACCTTCCATGTGATCTCCATTTCTATGGTTCCACTCCAGATCTAGCTGTCCTCTTAGTTTGCTTTTGTTTTAGATGTGGTGGATAATAACTGTGAGTTTGCTATCCTTTCACTGTTCATATTTTTTACCTTCTTTTTCTTAGATAAGTCCCTTTAGCATTTCATATAATAAGGGCTTGGTGATGATGAACTCCTTGAATTTGACATTATCTGAGAAGCACTTTATCTGCCCTTCTATTGTCAATGAAAGCTTTGCTGGATAGAGCAAAGCTTGGATGTAGGTCTTTGGATTTCATGACTTGGAATACTTCTTTCCAGCCCCTTCTTGCCTGTAAGGTCTTTTCTGAGAAATCAGCTGACAGTCTGATGGGAGCTCCTTTGTGGGTGACTGTCCCCTTATCTCTTGCTGCTTCTAGGATTCTCTCCTTCATTTTAATCTTAGGTGATGTAATTATGATGTGCCTTGGTGTGTTCCTTTTTGGGTCCAACTTCTTTGGGACTCTTGGTGCTTCCTGGATTTCCTGGAAGTCTATTTCCTTTGCCAGATTGGGGAAGTTCTCCTTTATTATTTGTTCAAATAAGTTTTCCACTTGTTGTTCTTCCTCTTCCTCTGTGGTACCCCTATAATTCGGATGTTGGAATGTTTAAAGATGTCTTGGAGGTTCCTAAGCCTCTCCTCATTTTTTTAAATTCTTGTTTCTTCATTCTTTTCTGGTTGGATGTTTCTTTCTTTTTTCTGGTCCACTCCTTGATTTGAGTCCCAGTTTCCTTTCCATCACTATTGGTTTCCTGTGTATTTCCCTTCATTTCACTTAGTTTAGCCTTCATTTGTTCCTCTAATTTGTGACTAAAATGAACCAGTTCTGTGAGCATCCCGATCACCAGTATTTTGAACTGTGCATCTGAGGTTGGCTATCTCTTGGTCACTTAGAATTATTGGCTCTGGGGCTTTGAGCTGTTCTTGAGCCATAATGTTTTGGTCTGTTCACACATGTTATGTATGAGGGGCAGAGCCTTAGGTGTTCACCAGGGTGGGGCGATCCAGTTGCTGGGTTGTGATGCTGTATGTGGGGGCAGGGGCAGAGAGAGGCAACGGCATTTGTTCCACTCTCTCTGGGATTTTGGTCCCCTCGCTGCTTTCCGCAAGCAAACCAGCCCACCCCCCCGGTGTCAGCTCCTGGGTGTGTGGGCCTGTGCACCCTCCAGGACCCTGTGGGTCTCTGCAACAAACTCTCTGTGACCCTGGGAGCCTCTCTCAGCACCTCAACCCTGAAAGTCTTTCTAATTGGTGCTTTCATGCTCTAATTCCCATCGCTGGGGCCCTAGCCTGAGCAGTCTGTCTCACTGCTCACTCCCTTGCTTGGTTTATCTGTGTGCAAATGTGTGACCATGGTCAGCCTGCCACCTTGCACCCTCACTGGGTCCACCCATTGCCACCCCACACCTGGGATCTGCCAACTTCCACTTGTGAGCATGGGTCAGTCTGGCCAATCTTTCCTGCCCCTCTTACCGGTCTGGCTGAATGGTTCTTTGTTGTCGGACTTCCGTACAGTTCAATTTTCTGTGTTTTGGCTGCATTTTTGTTACTAAAGCTTTGTTGTCTTTAAACTTGGTTGTGCGAGGAGGCACAGTGTTTCCACCTACATCTCCATCTTGGCCGGAAGAGTCAGAGTATTAATAGTAGCCAGAACATGGGTGTTCAAAAGTAGTAGATTCAGATATCCACTCCATCATTTATTAGTCCAGTGACTTGGCCTAGTTACTTACTGTCTCTTTGTCTCCAAGTTTCTTATCAGAAAATGAGTCTGTTAGTATCTGACTTACAGAATATGTAAAAACGGCTAACACATGTGCTTACCTGGCAGGTGCTCCATTGCTCCATTTCTTCTTCCCCCTCTTCCTTCTTAGATGTAGAAGAATAACCTTAGAGAGTACTGGTGTGATCTGAAACACGGACACAAAGGACATTTCTCCAGGAGCCACTGGTATATTTTGCCAACAGTATAAGTGTTGTCTTTTACTGTAGCAGTCTTCTTGCTAACAATTCTATAAGTAAGATAAAACATGCTACATCAGTGAACTTACTGACCCCAGAAGGTTATGGGGCATCGTATGTAAGACTAAGTGCTCTCAGGCCATGCTACCTGGGTTCAAATCCTGACTCTGCCACCTGCCAGCTGTATGACCTTGGAAATGTTGCTTAATCATTCTCTGCTTGAGTGTTCTTAGCTGAAAAATGGAGATTAATAAAAACATTTTCTCTTAGGGCTGTGATAATTAAGTGATCTAATCCATAAAGAAATTTAAAACAGTGCTTTATACACAACAGCAGTTCAATTGAATATGAGGCCAATATACTATATTTTTCAACCCTAGAAAACAAAGAAAGTCAGGGTGATTTCTCATGATGGAAGAGGATACTTCTGTTATTAAGAAGTTTTCATCAGAATTCCTTCAGAAAATGAATCAATTTACAGTTTGTTGACTAGAAGGGTGCCTGGGGTAGCAGCAGAGTGTTGAGTATAGACATGAGCCATCTGTGAACAGGCCCCGACTTCTGTGCCCACTGTCTGCAAGGCCCGGTGACAGTATGACAGCTCCTACCTCCTCGCTGTTTGGAGAATTCCCATCCAGAAACCTATACAGTATGTTTTATCTTATTTACATAATTCACAATTACTATGGGCTTATTTTAATGGAAGATGAGCTTGTTTCTAGTCTAATAAAGGTAATGGGTTTTCTATGATGTAGGCAAATCTTAATGAAGGAATAATCACACTTCTCTGACTGGGCTTCCCTGTTAGAGTCAAACCTCAGTACCGGGAGGGTGTGGGTGGAGGGTATTGAAGGGGGGGAATAGAACAACTGTAATGGTATAATCAATAAAATATATTTAAAAAAAAAAAAAACCTCAGTACCTATTTATAGGATTCGCAAGTAGGCGAATTGGGGGGGATGCTGATATTTGACTGAATCAGTCACAGCCCCACCACATTCGCGTAACATGCCCGAAGTGTCACTTTTGCTTTTCTGTCACATTTCTGTCCAAGGAAGGTCGATGGTGCTCCACAAACTATTGAATACTAGTGAGATAACAGAGCATCTTTTCTTTAAACTTCATGGAGGGCCCAAAGATTAGCCAAGGAAGGCCATTTGCATTAGAGGTATAAAAAGAAGGCAGAAAGAAAGGAGCTTAGAGTTCCCACTGATGACATGGTATGGCCAGGCTAGGCCTTCAGCAAAAGGTCATGTGACTGCTGCCCCCACCTCCTTGCCTTTTTGTGCTGGCAAACACTGAAGAGCCGGTTTGTCTGTCTCCTACCTGTGCCTCAAATATGTCTCTATTATCTTCATCCTCTTCCTCACCTTCTCATGACATAGGAATGCAATACGTATTATTACTGTTTGTACCAACCATGGAACTATTAACTCCCAACTCTAATTCCCTGTGCTGTACTCTACTCTGGTACTGGTTCTGGGATTATGAAAATGATTTTTTTCCTTCGGCAGCTGTTCCTGACAGGTTCTTAGCAATAGAGGGCACTACAGGAAGTCTGGGAGGCTGGAATAGAGAAGAAGGTTTGTTCTTCGTGCTGTTTGCTGTTTGGGTCAGCAATAGTCTGTCACCCAGCTGGAAGCAGTTGGTCCCAGGCTGCAACATCTTTTGTTGGCATCCTCAGAACAATCTCACCTTGCCTTCCTCAGAGGTCCAAGGGCATTTCTGTGAGAAATCTCCTCCCAACCTCCAGGTTCTCATCACCCGAAATGCTTCCCCTGGTTTACCCAGTGTGCAGATTTGATGGCTTCCTGAAATTACCATCTCTATGATAGACAATTGGCCCCTTTTTCCTTTTTCAGTTTCCCAACCAATTGTTGGAACCAGCTTCTTATATTCAATTTTCCAATGTTGCAAATCCAATGAGACTTCTGCTTTCTCAATTATCCACCATGTCTTGTAGATATAAGAAATATCCAAACCTGTAGGGAATTTTTATGAGTTTGTTTGAGCCAAACTGACAACAATTGCCAGGGGGCAAGATTTCTGACACCCCAGAGAATGGCAGCTTTGCAGTTTCTTGTGTCAATCTGACATTAAGAAGGGAATATAAGGAAGAGTACAAGAAGGTTCAAGAAAACAAGATAGGGAATTGGATTACAGAATAGTTACAATTCTATGCTTGCTTGAGGGTGGTTATGCTTCTGAGGGGTCTGAAAAAAAGAGACATTTCAAAGATGTGTTGACCTAGGTGCACAAGAACAATGGACAGGGCTTGCCTCTGACAAAGATCAATCTATTACTAAAGAAGTTAAATGCCTGAGGCTGAATGCCCACCATGACCTGCCCAGTTAAGAAACTATGATCAAATCACTCTGTGTGGTTGCTTTCAGTTAGATTTATTACACTGTCCTTTTCATCCACAGCCTGCTCTAAAACATTTGGGAAAATGGAGGCAACAATATGAAGTAAATGAAATCCGTTGTTTGTCCTTCTCCACACCTCCATTTGTGCCATCCTTTCTCCTACAGGAAGTTACCCAGGAAAAGCCATCCTTTCTAATTAAGCTGTCAGCTAATAATGTCTTAAAAACGTAAACTCTCATGTTACTGACATATTCCCAAAACTCTGTGACAGTTATGTTTTAAATTAAATAGAAATAGAAATGTTCAGTTAGTTGCAAATGTTTGGCAATGAGTGGGGCACTATCATGGAGACAAAGAGGTTGAAAGGATGATGTACAATAATGTCCCTTTCCTCAAGGAAGTGTGCTTGAGGGAAGAAAAGTAAATGTGCACCTATTGATAAGAGGAATATACAATACATAATATAATTGTAAACTGAGTTGGAAGGTGCAGACCACAAATGCATTAGAAGATGAGAAATAGAAGGGATCACTGGGCATCAAAGTAACTGGGAGGATATCACAGTGAATAATGGTGGATTTGGATGGATATATAGAGGTATAGAAAGAAGACTGGAAAAAAGGACCCAGACTGGAAAGCAGCATGAACAAAGGCAGGGAAATGGAACATTGGACTTTGGTATGCATATCCAAAGGTACCAATCAATGTAAGTTTGCCATTTATAGATTTGCAATTTAGTTTTGTCATATAGATTCTCCTAGATTTGCCACCTGAGTAGACCCGAGCGTCTGGTGAACTGATAGTCAAACCAGCTGGAATTCCATCTGCCACTTAAAAGGAGCCTCTGTGAAAATCAACCTCAAGTGTCACTTAACTGCGGTCATTTAGAACCATAGTCTTACATTTTTACTAACAGCTGGGGATTTGTTATTTGGGACTAATACCCTGGTAATCCTTCTGAAATCCTTTTGATTGGCTTAGAGGTTGGTCCAAGAAGTTTCTGTCCTTTAAGAATGATTCAGACACAACTACCAAATGCAACTTAGTGTTGGAGAAACCTTCAAGAACTTAATTAGAAGCAAATCTCTAGAATCAGTCTATTCGAAACAAAATACAAATTGTATCATTAGTCGCCAAAACTGACCACTAAGCAAGTTATGACCCTTTATACCTGGTTAAAATTAGGTTTTAAAATGGGATTTTTAAATGTCTTTTGTAAAGTTTCATAAGGAATCAAGGAGATTATGCAACCACCTTCACCAAGCACTTTTATAAACCAGTGAGCTCAACTGGGAGCAGAATTCTTTAAATTATAAACAAGATAATAATAGAATTAAATCCCGACCTTTCCCATAAAAGCAACCCTCCTCTTCAGGGCCCCTACCCTTCTCTAATTTACAGTAATGTAATCCACATGGAAGAAGTCAACTGCTATACTTTCCTTGCCATCACAAAAGCCAGTTGTTCTTCAGAACCATCCATCAGGATCACATTACACTCAGAAGCATTAAAACAGGGAGCCTGAGCTCAGGCCTCCTGCTGAAAAGTTAAGTTGTCAGTTGTTAGGCAGAAAATCAATCAGAAATGCATTTGAGACAATGGCACGGTGCCTGGAATTATGTCGGGCTAGAAAAAAAATCAACTCAGAGGCAAAAGATTACTAATGCTTGGAGATATCCACATTGCTGTAGACAAGGTGGATCAATTTATTTAGTCACATTTGCAAAACGGAAATATGCTGGTGCCAAGTCTCAGGTTTACATACGTTATAGCAGAACATTTGCAAAGTTTTCTCAGAAGGATCAAGATAGTCTACCCCTCAATATGTGCTAGTAACTTCAAAATTATTACAGATCACTTTCACTAATTCACATTCCTATCTATCACTAGGTCTTATGGAGGTACAGTTTGGGTAACATCACACTTTTGTAAATGCTCATAGAAAATACTTGGGTAGCCAGTATTGCCACAAACCCATCATAGCCCCTTGCTGAGTGAGTGGGAGGTGGGCAAAAATCCTGGGCCACACTTCACATATAAATTCGTCTTACTTCCAAAGTCATAATAGAATTGGTTAGACGCTAGTGCCAATGACATCAGACCTTGTCCTCTAAGAGCAATGATATTAAAAATAATAGCTAACATGATTTGAGCACTTATTACGTGTCCATCACAGTGCTAAGGCCTTTACATGCTCCTGTAACTCTCCAACAATCTTAAGAGGTGGGGCCTCTTATCTTCATTTTACAGACAGGGAAACTGAAGCTTGGAGAGAATGAATCATTTATTCAAGGTCACTTGGCCCATGGGAGGAACCAGAAATCAAGGTCAAGCCGAATGATTCTGGATCTCTGTGCTCACCACTTGGCAGTGCTGCCTCTAGCACACAGTTAAACATCCATGCACAGAGGAAAAGTGCTCTAAATCATAGCCCAATCCCTCAACCCCAAGTCAACCACCCCCCAAAAGTTGCTGTGCCAATTGTTTCAAGAAAGCCAGAGAGCCTGGCCCTGTCACACCCAGTGTCCCACTGGGTCAGGGTTGTAATAGCTCCATAATTGTTAACTTAAATATAAAATTTTTATTATGTGCTCCCAAAGTCTGAGGCCAGGCTATGCTCCCATCCCGAGCCTCATTAATCAATCGCTAAACAATTGTCAGGCCCTGTGGTAGAAGTATGCCTCTCCCCGTGTCTCCACTCATCTCCTCTTTATCGTGGCATGATTTTGCCTAGTCCTGGAATTTATCAAACACGGGCGTGTTTCTTTGGGCATTCTTTTCCTCATTATTAAGATAATATGTGTAGCAACTTAGAGTTACTGCATTAAATGATATGATTAAATCATCCAAAGACTTTCAACCATTTCTTCCTACTGAAATAGGCCTGTAGGGAAAAGAGAAAGTCCCATTTCACAGATACAAAGATTGAGGGACAGAGAGATTACAAGACTAAAATTTTCCGCCACATGGCTAACTGTGCTGTTGGAGTTAACAACATCTTTGTTACTGAAATAGATAATAAGCGAAACATCTGGTTATGCTGCCCAGGCTCTCTGAAAGCCTCGCTGCAAGGCATACACTTTATAACCCTGAAAGCTCATTTCTACACAAACTTCTTCACTCTTAACCTCACCCTGTTAACTCATAATCATGCTCTTGTGCTAGCCTATGCTTTAATGGCAACAACTGTGTTTCTTACGTCAAACTGGGCACAGGCTCGTCTGGGATTAACATGAGATAATTTCCCTTCTTAAGAAGGGGTTGCTGAGGCAGCACAGTGTAGATGTTACACGTACAGATACTGGAGCCAAAATGCCTAGGCTCAAATTCCAACTTCAATCAAGTATGTGACCTTGAGCAAATTAATTCATAACTTGGTGCCTCATTTGCTCCATCTACAAAATGGAAATAAAGCTGGTACCTAATTCACAGTCATTCTGAAAATTAAATAAGTTCATGTGAAGTGTCTAAACCATTTCTGAAACATAGTAAGTGTTGGCCATTTTTACTGATCTAAACAATGCTTCTCCCTCAGTGTCAGATGAATAACTCTTGTGCCAAGACACCCCTATTCCCTGCCAGTCTCATCCGAAAGGTTCCTCTGCTCCTCCTCCTCCTCTCCCTCTGAACTGCAGCCGAAGTTGACACGTAGTTGTCGGACCTTCTCTGTCCCATATGCAGCTGTTTATGGAGAAGTTTTCCTCTCAAAAAGTCAGGCTTTCATACAGACAGAGATGGTTTCAAATTTCTGCAAACAACCCTCAAAATAGATGTCACTTCTTAACCAACCACAAGTCAATTCTCTAAGAGCCTGTATATTATTAAATACTCAGAAACCCCTTTTTCACCACCACCCCCCCCCACCAATCTACAACACTATCCTGGGAAACTTGGCAACATGGACCTCAGAGTCTAGTGGCCTTAATAGGAACACACAAGGACCGTCCTCTCCTCAGGCACGTTTCCTTCCCTCTTCAGTCTCAGACTGCGCACTGTCACAGACGGTGAGAAGGAAGTGAGAACTGCTTCCTCTGCAATAGAATTGTAGCTGAGCACATGGCCACTAGAACACAGTCTACATTTCCCAGCCTTTTATCTAGTTGAGAGTAGCCATCTAACTAACGGCTGTAACTAACTAATGTTCTGACCAATAGGATGTGAGTATAACTAATGTGTACCTTTTTTAAGTTTGTTCTTGAGAGGGGGATCAATTTTCTGCCCTCTTCTGACATGACGCTGGATTTGGTGGCAAGTCAACTCGGACCCCGTGGCTGAGAGTAATAAGGAGAGACAGAGAAACACTAAATAGAAGGAGCCACGGTTTCCGAACAATCTGATAGAGCAGAGCTGCTCTACCAGCCACAGTCCCCCTACCTTATAACTGTATATCAATAAAAAATAATATAAAAAGTCCCTCTCTGATCCCTCCCCCACAGACAGCACCACAATGCAGCAAAGAGGGTTGCCCTGCCCTGGTGAATACCTAAGGCCCCACTCCCTGACAACTTAATGGGTATGCTGAGACATGGAATATGGCCCAAATGAAAGAACAGAGGAAAGGTCCAGAAAGAGAGCTAAGTGATGGGGAGATAGCCAACCTATCTGATGGAGAGTTCAAAACCCTGGTAATCAAAATGCTCACAGAACTGATTGAGCTTGGTCACAAAATGAAAAAACAAATGAAGGATACCCAAAATGAAATAGAGCAAAATATTCAAGGAACCAACAATGACAGGAAGAAAACCAGGACTCAGACCAACAATTTGGAACAAAGGGAAGAAATAAACATCTAACCAGGACAGAATAAGAAACAAGAATTCAAAAAATGAAGAGACGCTTAGGAACCTCTGGGACAACTTTAAATGTTCCAATATCTAAATTATAGGGATGCCAAAAGGAGAAGAGGAAGAGCAAGAAATTCAAAACTTATTTGAACAAATAGTGAAGGAAAACTTCCCCAATCTGGTGAATGAAATAGGCTTCCAGAAAGTCCAGGAAGCTCAGACAGTCCCAAAGAAGTTGGATCCAAAGAGGAACACAAAAAAGAACATCATCATCAAGTTACCCAAGGTTAAAGATAAAGAGAGAATAGAGGGAATCTTTTTTTTTAAGTGGAATTTTCTTTTTTTAAAATATTATATGTTTATTTATTTATTTATTTATTTTTACTGAGAGAGGAATGGAAGGAGAAAGGGAGGGAGAGAAACATCAATGTGTGGTTGCCTCTCGTGTGTCCCCTACTGAGGACCTGGCCTGCAACCCAGGTATGTGCCCTGACTGGGAATCGAACCAGCGACCCTTTGCTTCACAGGCCCATGCTCAATCCACTTAGCTACCCCAGCCAGGGCAAGAAAGAATTTTAAAAGCAGCAAGAGGAAAGGAGAGAGTTGCCTAGAAAGAAGTTCCCATAAGACTGTCAGCTAATTTCTCAAAAGAAGCTTCACAGGGAAGAAGAGGCTGGAAAGAGGTATTTGAAGTCATGAAAGACAAGAACCTACATCCAAGATTGCTCTATCCAGCAAAGCTTTCATTTAGAATGGAAGGGCAGATAAAGTGCTTCACAGATAAAGTAAAGTTAGAGAGTTCATCATCACCAAGCCCTTATTATGCGAAATGTTAAAGGGACTTATCTAAGAAATTGAAAAAGATCAAAAACTATAAACAGTAAAATGACAACTAACAAGTGAACTTTAAAAAAAAGGAAAACAGCCCTGGCTGGTGTAGCTCAGTGGATTGAGTGCGGGCCTGCGAACCAGAGGATCGCGGTTCGATTCCCAGTCAGGGCACATGCCTGGGTTGTAGTCCAGTTCCCTGCAGGCCAACTCCCAGCAGGGGACGCACAAAAAACAACCATACATTGATGTTTCTCTCCCTTCTCCTTCCCCTGTAAAGATAAATAAATTTTTAAAATCTTTAAAAATAAATAAATAAATAAATAATAAAAAAAGGAAAACAACTAAAACAAAAACTAGACAAACAAGTAGAACAGGAACAGAATCAGAAATGGAGATCACATGGAGCGTTTTCAGTGGGGAGGAGGATGGGAGGAAAGAGGGGGAAGGTACAGTGAATAAGAAACATAATTGGTAGGCATAAAATAGATGGGGAAAGGTTAAGAATGGTATAGAAAACAGAGGACTCAGAACTTATATGTACAACCCATGGACATGAACTAAGTGGCAGGGAGATACTGGAGGACTAGGGGGCGCAGGGCAGAGGGGGATAAGGGAAGAAAAATTGGGGAAACGGTAATAGCACAATCAATAAAATATACTTTAAAAACAAATAATATAAAAAGTATAATGTACTGTAATTTTGAGCCTCTTTACATACAGCTTAGTCTACTTCCTAATAATACAGTCATCCATTTTGTATTCCTCTTTAAAAACTTCACCTCTATTCTGACTTTAAATGCAGTCTCACATATAGGTGTTCCATTTTCTTGACTCTAATGCTCTTCTAAAGCACGTTTTCCTTTCTAAAGTGCATGCTGAAGAGAATATAAATTTCACTTAGAGGTTATATTTTGTTATTTCATATAAAAGTAGTGAAAAATGTAATTTTTTCATAAAAATTACATTTACTGTCAAAATGTAATTTTCCCTCAAAGGTTCTATAATAATTTGATGTAGGATGTTAGACTTACCTGCCATCCCTCTTCTTCTTTGCCATGGGGTTTAGGCCTGAATTCCACATTTCTGAAATATAATGATGTATATTATGTCTGCTTTATAATTGTACTTATTTTTTTCTTAATTTCAATGATATAACTAGTTACAGATAAAACCTAGGTTCAGAAAAGCAAAAACATATTTATGTACTTTGCCATGCATTGGGTAACTTGTTCACAAATACTGATAATGAACTTGTTCAGAGCATTTGGTATACAGCTTATCTTTTTAAATTTCCGAATGGGTATTTTTAGTTCACTAATATTAATGTTTTAGTTATAATTTCACTAAATCTTATTATTTCCTTTCTTCTGCTGACTTTGGGCTGCTTTTGTTCTTTTTCTAGCTCTTTAAGATGCAGCATTAGGTTGTATATTTGAGATTTTTCTTGTTTCTTGGTAGGCCTGTAAAGATATAAACTTATGATTGCTTTCACTGCATCCCAGAAGTTTTGATGTCATATTGTCATTTTCTTTCATCTCTATATATCTTCTGATCTCACCTTTTATTTCTTCTTTGACCCAGCCATTTTTAAGTAGTGCTGTTTAATCTGCACATATTTATGAGGGTATTTTTTCTTCCTGTTTTACAATTGATTTCTAATTCCAAAGCATTGTGGTCAGAGAATATGCCTGGTATGTTTCAATCATAAATTTGTTGAGACTAGTTTTGTGACTCAACATATGATCTATCTTTGAGAATATTTCATGTGCATTGGAGAATATATAATCAGATGTTCTGGAATGAAAGGAAGAGAGTACATCTTAAAAGTTCTCATCACATGGAAAAAATGTAACTAAGTGACAGATATTAACAAAACATATTGTGCTAATCGTTCATATACTTATATACATGTACATATATATACACACACACATATATATACATATATCTCAAATCATTACCTTGTACACTTTAAACTTATATAGTGTTACATGTCAATTATACCTCAATAAAACTGGAAGCAAAAAACAAAACTAAAAATGAAATAGTTAATTTCAATAATTAAAGAAGTCAAATGAAATATTTTATTAAGTTCTGATTAATTCAATTTGCTCAGTTTATTATTTTTAACTTTAAATTTATTGGGGTGACATTAGTTAGTAAAATTATATAGGTTTCAAGTGTACAGTTCTCTAATATAATGTATCATGCATTGTGTGTGAAGTCAAATCTTGCTTCACCATAAATTTGACCCCCTTTACTCTTTACTAGCCCTCTGTCCACCTTTGTGGTGGTGACTTTCCTCTCAAGTCCCCCCAGCCACTACGGATGAGATTAAATATGACTGAGACATGATGTGATCTGCTTGGGGAGGAGAAGTGGCCATTTTCCCAGAGGAAAAAGGCCATGGGCAGTGGCCAGTTTCTCAGGGGAAAAAGGCCAGCAGTGGCCAGTTTCTCTGAGGAGAAAAAGGCCTCGAGCCCCCTCATCTGTAGCCTTTTATTGGGTTCTAATACACAGGAATACAGGGCGGCAAGGATCAAACGGTAGATAACATTTCAAAGAAATCTGAGGGCTTAGTATGAGTCCGAGTCTGTCAGGAACAGAGTTTTAGGGTTTCCTGCTCAAACCCTTAACATATGAATGAAAGCACTCTTAGCAGAGCAGATTTCACAGGTTTATCAGGAAGTCTTTGTGGTGCCAGATTTTCCCCCTGGACACACTCTAGCAAGGCAAGGAGCTGCACCTCTCCCAACAGGTATTCAGGCTTAAGGGGATTAGAGCCAGGAAGCGCTTCTCCCAGAGAACATGGGGACTTGGGCTATGTCAAAGCTGGGGGCCGGGGGGTGGGGTGGTGGTGGCTGGCAAGAGTCCATTGCTCTTTGTTGCAGTACCCCCCACAAGTCCTCCCATGATGGCCTCCCAAGTGATCAAGTCTGGCTTAGGTTGCCCTCCTGCCGTGAGGGGTCTTACCCGTCATTGACTTCCGACCAAGCTTTGGGTGCAGGGAGAGGAAACTGAGGCAGCATTTGCTACCAGAGACAAGCTTTGTCTCCTACAGCTCGTATTCCAAAGGTCGTTCCTCACCCTTAGCCACAAGGGGTCGAGATACAATTCCTAGAACCAGGCAGAGCAGTCTACAACACACCTTCCCTTTGGTAACCATCACACTTTTCTCTGTGTCTATGAATTTTTGTTTATTTGTTTTTCTTGTTTGTTCATTTGTTGCTTTCAGTTTTATATTCCACATATAGGCAAAATTAAAAGGTTCTTGACTTTTTCTGACTTATTTTGCTTATTTTGCTCAAGACCCATCCATGTTGTAGAACGTGGCAGTATTTCATCTTTTCTTATCCCTGGGTAGTCAGTCTTCTGTTATATATATTTTCCACATCTTCTGTATCCAATCACCCATTGACAGACACTCACTTGTTTTCATGTCTTGACTGCTCTGAATACCAAGAGGCATTGCTGAGTCATATGGTCAACTCAGTTTGTTAGGTTAAATTCTTTTAAACATTTGTTCTACATTCATATATTTATTGTATTATAATAGTCTACTTAAAATCATCTTTTGAATGCCACTGTAAGCAAAACTTTCCCAAGCATTTAAAAATGCAACTAAACTTGATATATTAAATTTAAAATAGAGTGAATTCTAAATTCTTTTAAACAGTCAATACTATTTGCAAATTTAGCAAAATATTCTATGTATTTTAACTTACAAAACATAAGTCTAAATCAGCTACTTAATTACCTATTTTGAATTGGAATTATACGATGGATGTGTTATATTACATTCAATTCTTTTTAAAGCCAAATATGCACTTATTGTTGTTAAATTAACATCAAATATTAATATTATAGTTTTAAGTCATTATCTCTAAAATTAATCTAAACTTCCCTTGGGTGAAATGAAATTTTTCTACTAAAGAAAGCAAGTTAGAGTTTGTCTTTTCAAGTATCTTGCAATGACTGTCTTGGCAGAGTGAGGCTGCTTACTGGCCAAAAACTTTGACCAGGACAGCTCTCCTCAGGCCACTAATGGTCAAGGGGAATTCAAGCCTGTGCCCTCCAAATAGGCTGGTTTCGTGGCCCCCTGAATTCAGGTTATACATTTTATATTTCCTTAATCTGATTTGAGTCTGCAAATATCCACCAAAATTGTTTTAGCAGTTGATTAGATTTATCTAATTCATTTACTGCCTGGCCCCATTCTGAATACTTCTCATATTTTACTGTGAGTTCCCACCACAAACCTGATAGATATTTAAAAGGCATCTGATTGAATTCTGCACATTTCTCATCTCTGATTCAACTGACTCCAGACATCATACTGATAACAGTAAGGAGACAGGTACTTCTGGATATCATTACTAGTTGGAGCTCATCTATAACAAATATATGCCTTGAAACTGTGTTTACATTTTGAAATCATTTTCATCCACAATTCACGTTGTTAAACCTCTTATTTTTGTTGTTAAACTTAAAAAATAAATTTTATTCTATTTTTTTAATTATTTGGTTTTCTTATTATAAAAGCAGGAAGCAGGAAAATCTAGCTTAAAAGCTTAAACTTGTCTCCTTCTGTCCCTGAAATCTGCCCAACTTCACACAAATCTATGTAACCTGTGACCTCAGAGCTAGCATAATCTCTTAAACCTACTCCTCTATAAATTTTTTAAGTTATTTTAATTTTGAAATAATTTTAGACTTTCAGGAAAGGTTTAAAATAATACAAAGAATTTGTTACTGAGCAGCAAATAGGGTCTTTCTACCCACCAGGCAAAATTCCAGAGGCAAAATTTTGAAGGAGTCTTTATTGAAAAGCTATACAATTTTGGAATAACAACTTTCCACACTCATTCATCACTTAAGTCTATCAGTTCAGGCTAAAATGTTTTAACTCTTTAGTTACAGCTTTAATTGCTTAAGCCTATCAATTAAGACTAAATTTTTTCACTATATTTAATTATAGCCTTAATCACTTAGCCAATCAATTAAAGCTAAAATCTTTAACTCCTGAGTTCCCCTATCATTCCTCATGTTTTTAATTGTCTTATTTCTATGGAATTAGTTTACAAACTAAAACAACATACCATGCAAAAGCCAAACAGTTTTGGAAGAATGGCAGGCTTCCGCCGCAGAGACTGTCCCCACTAGAGCACCCGGAGAATAACCCTGCCACACTCTGGCAGGCAGTGTGACTGTACACTGTGCCTGGAGTTGGAGTTTCTTCCACCGACCTGTGGGAAACACAGGCAGCTGCAGCACAATCATCTGAGCATCATCAAGGAAGAGAGCCTGAGAGCCAATGTCCGCCCTCTTTTTATTTTAAATCCTCTGGCCCATAATTCCAGGTGCTTTTGAGGTGTTCAGCTTCTCAGTCTATCCTGTCCTAAGCTGCTTATTATTGCCTTTGCCTCTGGCCACCTCCTCCTACTGCCCCTTCTTACTTCTCCCCAGTGATTTGATCAGATTTCTCTGTATCAAATTCTCGTGCACAACATCAAGTTTCCTCAAATAGTATCATTTTACCACACTTGCTTTATCTTTATTTTGTATCTTTATTTTGATACATAATTTGCCTACTGAAACACTTGAAAGTCTTAGGTGTTAACTTTGATCACACAGTTAATATGATTTTTGGCAGTTTTTCCACTGTGAAGATACTATTTTTTTCCTTGAAACTAGTAAGTATATTGTGCGGAGATACTTTGAGAGTAAGTATCTTGTTTTTCATCCTACTTTCCCCACCCGGTTTTAGGAGTGAGTTTTGCCTAAAACAGTTATTAATATAGTGGCTGCCAAAGGGTGATTTTCTAACTCTATCAGTCTTTCTATCTTTATTCATTGGAATTCTACTATAAGGAAAAACATTCTCCTCTCTCCCATTTATTTACTTATTTAGTTATTTATACCAGTGTGGACACAGGGTTTTTACTTTATTCTTTGGGTTATACTCAGTTACCATCAATAATTACTATGATGGTCAAATTGTCCCCACTTTGGGACAATTTGGAAGAAGTTTCAAGCTCACTCCTGTGTCCTTTGCACATGTTCTCCTTATTCTTTGAGTATTTTCTTGCTTTATGACACTGGGTCTTCTAAGGACCATTTCCCCCTGCGTTGTCCCATTTATTCCCACCCCAAGGGCAAGGTACTTTGAAGAGAATTTCTATATCCCACACTTCTCCCCAACCTGAAATACATAGCTCCCTCCCTACCTTGAAATTTTCCTCAATACATCCTCCTCTCATTCATTCCTTTCTTCATACAAATTGCTTGCACCTGCTTGTTATTCTGATATTCTTAGAAGTGATTCTGCACAGAGAAAAAGCACTAACACAGACATCAACTCTCTCTTTTCCACTTCTCCATCCCTAAAATTCATCACATGTATCCCAGGAAACTGGGAAAAATAGAAACTCATCACACACTGAAGATTGTAAGACTTAAGCCTTGAGATCATTAGAGCCAGATTGTTTAAGACAGAGTCATTGGAAAAGAAAGGTAAGTAAATGAACTATATAAAGGAAAACAAAATAGCGTGAAGAAAAAGAGACTATTTAAAATGACAAAGCAGACATGTCAGTGTGGCTCCTACATGGAGAAGATATAAGGTTTAACGTTGCCCGATGAGTAATGCAGGCAGCAGCCACATCAAGGACTTCAATTTTCTGTTCATGGGTCAGAGGTCAGGCTTTGGTCCATCATCAAGGAGGCCTCTAGGGAATGATTCTGAGGACGGGGAGGCAGGAACTACAAGGAAAGGATTTCTGTGTGACCATGGGAAATCCCATGGTTTGGGAGTAGAGAAACCAGGTAACAGTACAGGGAAGGTTAACTTGGACATTATTAAATATCTCATCGATAAAACACTTCTTCTTTCCTTGTATGTATATAGATAAATTTCTAAATCTATGTACATACCTATTTACCTTTTCCACTTAAAAAATTCCACTTTAGGAAAATAATGGAGAGAAATAAATGTATCCTTTATGTTACATAATATCTATATATATTTAGGTTAAAAGATATCCTTTACGTTACATAATATTTATATATATCTACATATATCTACATCTATACATCTATACCTAGATAAATGATAGGTCAATAAATGATAGATAGATGGATAGATAATCTTCAAAAATAAGCTTATATATCCCAACGGATTTAGAGTATTTCTTGGTTGTCCAGACCTGTGTTCAGCCCATCGATGTTCTACATAATTTCCACCTTCAGAAACCTGGTGTGCTCATAACCTTTCACCCAGGCTGAAATACTGGCTATCCTGCAAAGATAGAAGGGACATGATAAATAGAATATATTCCCTTTTCTTTCCTAACCATAACTCTTCCTAGACCATGGAAATTAAATTCCATGTCTTACGAGAAGAAAAGCCCTAGGGTCACCCCACCCCACCACGCCCCGAGTCAAGAATGCTCCCTTGCCACTGCTGCCCCACCCACCCTGAGTACCCAGATCCTCACAGTCCTAGGTTCAGGAGGAACTTTCAGATAAGATGATTTTCCTGGAGAGATATTTTTTTCTTTGTGCCCTTCTATTTTTTCAAATGATGTTGTTGTTGAGCATGTTTTGTGTCTTTAATTTTATAAACCAAAATACTTTATAGAAAAGAAATGTCTCACTATGAAAATTCACAATAAAGCACCAGAAAACACTTGATTCTTGACCTTGATGGGCCTCCGTGTATATACCACTGGTCTAAGATTAAACCTCACCCAAGCTGGTATCCAGACAAGAACAGGGAATCTTTCTGCGCCCATTTTTATGATGGATAAGGAGAAGATTGAAAGATAGGAACATGGTAAACTAATATATTGGGTAAAGAACTGATTGGAAATTACTATTTTATAATCTGAGAGCTCCTGTGACCCACAAAGGCTAACTATTAACTTCCTTCTCATCTTCAAATTAGGGAAAATTCATTTAACGTGTTTTAGGCAAAGGAAAGAAATGGGTTGGTCTCCTGATAAATTTGTATTTTCTTTCATGATCTTGAACTTACATAAGCCTTTTCATTATTCCATGTGTGAGCTCTATTAAAAGCCCATTTCTCTGTCTAAGGGTCAGGGGTCAGTTTAGACATGTCACAGATGGGATTTACTCTGCACACAGAAGCCCCTGTCTGTCACTCACTGTCCTTCCCCCAGGAATGCTGTCCCTGAGGGAAGAGCCTCTTCTGTGGCTAGTGATGAAAGGTTCAAGGCTGTGCTCTTTCCTCTGAAAGTCTGGAGAGAGGAGGATCAGCATAAAATGGTGCAAGGAGTTAACTTGGACTTTTCATTATAAAACACTGGAAATAATAAATTTTCTCCCCATGAAAACCAAAAGCACTTTGCTTGTCCATTTTTATTCATTTACTGCCCTACTTTGAAGATAAAACAAGGAGAAAAAACCTGATCCCTAACTTTTTGAGGTCAAAATGTCACACTCAGTATTCCATTCTCCACCTTTTTAGGAGCTCCAATAAATTAAAGAAAATGGAGAACCTCTTTATCCAGAAACAGTCACAGAAGGTTTGCAAACTGTGCATGTCTTTCAAAACAGATCCAGAACATAAATGTGGCCCCTGAATGTTCTTCCTGTGGTCCCTTTTCTGTCCAAGACCAGAGGTAAGTGACAAATAAAACAGAGGATTCTTTCCCATATTGTGCACCATTTTCACTACATTCTACAGAAATGATGAAGATAGAGGAGAAAGGAAACATTCCAAGTTCCTATTGGCATCCCCCTGCCCTCCCACCAACATGACTCATGTACGCCGTTCTTGATTTCTCCCAAATCAAGATTTCACCCATCTGCTGATGTTTCTTGCTCCAGATATTTCCCTGCTACCCAAGAGTTCTGTGCTCGTGCAGGCAGCTGCTGATCAGTCGTTGCTGAGCACCTCAGACATTAACCCTGGTGGCCGTGCCTAGAAAAGTCAGGCAGGCCTCCCTGCACAAACCCGGGTGGTGGCTAAAGTTTGTAGCAAAGATAGAAATGCTTTAGTGCAGATACTTTGGCATCGCCCAACTAGCCAAATCAAATGCGAAAATACTGTTCTTTTTTCATTAACCAGTACTGAATGGGAACTTTTCTTTATGATAATCCATGGAGATGATACGATAGAGTGAAGGAAGAGATAAAAAGCCCAGGGGCTAGACAGGATTGAGAGATCAGGTGAAAATGACTAAAAAATTAATTTCCCTGTTTTAGGTCAAATTAAAATGTCCCATGGGTTATGACAGCTTTGTCAAAATGACCACATTAAAAATAGGTGAATTACTTTTGGAGATTTAGAGAGCAGGCAGCATCAGTACGATTTCACTACATTTTCCCTGTCTTAAACCTGGTAGGAAAAAAGTCTCTGGGACAATCCAGGCCAGGGGGACATCCTACTATCCAGGTCCCACTGGAATGGAACAGCATAATTTGAGCCCCCAGAGCATTTCAGGAGATGATAATAAGAACAGGAGAGAATAAAAATAAGCAACACATTTACCTGAGGAATATCCCAACACCCACATTCAGAGATAAAGGGACCATTTGGAACATTTTTAATGGAAGTTGGATTCTTACAGAATGTTTCAGAACTTCAAAGGCACATAAGTGCAATCACCATTTCACACTCAAACCCTCTCACAGACCCCCATTCTCTGATTCTCAGCCCTGCAGGCTGGGGCACCACAGGGCCCAAGACCCCCTCCTCCTGCCCAGTGCAGGCTGCCTCCTTTGCCAAATTCAGAGGTTTCTGCTGCTCAGGGCTGGTGGGGCTGGGCTCTGCAGGGCCCCGGGAGGACATAATCAGGGATATGTCGCAATCAACACACCAGGCCTTTTAATTACAAAGTGCAAATTTATTCCCAGAATTATAAACAACTGTTCTTTCAAACTGAACAAACTTTAGAGGACATATCGGTCTTGAAAAACACTAGGGAGAAAGAAAACTGGGTATGAAAGTAAGACTATTTTGAAGGAAAAAAAGATATAAAGAGAAGCTTATTTGACTCCCTGCATTTAAAAAAGTTTCTATTCTAGAGGAAAGATGAAGGAAGACCCTAGATGTCTTTGTCTACTCCTCTCCACAAATACCTATAGGTATCTTGTCTTATAATAAGTATAAATAATGTTACACTCCTTTGGGGGGAAGGGTTCTTTACCCTTTTTATTAGGCAAGTGATCCACCAAGTAGTATAGCTATAAATTCCTTTTAGACTAAAGAGAAAATGAAGTCCTTAATGCATTGACATAGCACTGGTGTATACTGTGGTATTCCAGCCGAGAGATAATTCTTATAAATGATCCCATAGTGAATGATTTTTTTGTGCTTTAAAAACACATAACCACTTTAAAGGATGTTAAAGGATGTGTCATAGTTTTTTAAAATCTTATACTCCTTCAGAATCAATATCTGATTGCAACACATCCTTTGTCTTAGATTTTGGGCTGTAGTCATAGCTCACTCCTCAAAGGAAGGCTTCCAAACACCCCTAATTCTTAAAACTAAAGTCACATGTGTGGCTGAAAGGGGAGAAACCATAGAGCTCTCTGGTTCCACAAAATCTGTTTTTTCCCCAGCAAAATTCTCCTGCCTTCTTCCTGTTCTTGCCACAAACTCTGTGGCCACCTTGGACCTGTGTTTCCAGGGTCCCAGTGGACGCAGGGAGCCCAGCACAACTCTACTTTCCACATAGAACCTTGGGAGGTGATGTTTGGAGAACAGGAGTTTCATCTTTTCCTTCCCGGCATATCTGGGGTGCTCACACCCTTCCCTCTCTCCTCCACCCTGGAAACATGGGACCAGAGGGAATGTCCACCTCAAAGAGATGAGTGAAATAACCCCGGAAATATTTCTACAAACCTGTATTAAGTGGGAAAGAGGCCATCTTAGCATGTTCAACAGCAAAAAAAAACAAAAAACAAAAAACAAACCCATGTTTTATGTTTGCAAATCTCAACTATCCTTAAAATTACTTTTCATTTAACCAATCTGAAGAAGGCCAAATTTATGTCTCTCAAATCCAAAGTGAGTCTTGGACACATCACAAAGGAAAGAAAACATGGGATTTCTCTGGACATCCATGGGTCCTCCTTTTTGTAGGAGTTCTGGTAAATGAATGTCTCCCATTCTAATCCTAAAGAGCTCCATGCTGCTCTCTACTGAGCTGGAAGTAGAGAAACAAAGGGTTATTTGTTGGTCCTCCACTCTGGTTTCACATTAGAATCACCAAAGGAGATTTTTATAAACACCAGTGCCAGGGGTTCTCACTGGGATTAAACAAAAATCTCTAAAAGTTGTTGTGCTCTCTAATAATATCTGCATTTTAAAGGACAGTAGAGAAAATAATTGAAGCACCATAAAAAAATTCAACCCAAATCATCCTACCTGTCCTAGCAGCTCAGCCCTTTTCTAAAGATCTGCTAATCTGATGGATATATATATATATATATATATCCATCACACACACACACACACACACACACATACTTCTCTACAACTTCCTTCCATAAATGTTGTTTAAAGGTATATGGAGTATATTTGTAACCCCAAGCTCCTTAATTGTACTGGTAGAAAGGCTGAGACTATCATACTTGAGGTTATAAAATTTCTTCCCCAGGTTCCTGACTGGTGAATTTCTCCCCTCCAACTGACACAGGAAGCTACATGCCATTCCGAACTCCTTGTCCTCCCAATCCCAGCCTGTTATGGGCTGAACTGTGTCCCTCCACAACTGTATATTGTTAAGCTAACTCCCAGTACCCCAAGTGTGACTATAGTTGGAGAAAGGCCTTTAAAGACAATTAAAGTAAAATGAGGTAATATGGGTGGGTCCTAATCTAATATGACTTGTATCCTTATAAAAAGAGAAGAGAATAGAACACAGACATGTGGATGCACAGAGAAAAGATCATGTGAAGACAAAGAAAGAAGACAGCCATCTAAAATCCAGGGAGACTCATCTCAAAATAAAATCAGTTCTGCCAACATATTGGTCTTGAACTTCTAGACTCCAGAACTGTGAAGAATAAATTTCTGTTATTTAAGCCACACAGTCTGTTATTTTGTTATGGAAGCTGTAGCAAACTGATACAGCCCCCTAAGAAGCAAATCCCTTTTATCCTCTTTCTTTCCCTGCCACATCCTCTCCTACAAATCAGCGTGTGGTTCTTTATTAGTTGCCTGAATATGACCCAGGAAAAAATAAATAAAATTCAGATACTCTAGAGAGTCAAGACAGGATTTCTCTTCCCCAGTCACTCATGTCCTTTCTTTCCTTCTGCATTCTTAGTGAGAAGCAAGACTTGCTAAGACAGAGTGAAGAGAAATATATTGTTGACATAAAAATGCATGAGAATTATGCTATAGTGAAGGTAAGAACCATGGATTTGGGTACAAAGCAAAGGACTCAACATCCAGAGAATTAGTCTGGGGAGCAAGAAATCTCAGAAGCTTGGGACCACTATGGGAAGTCATATTAATAACAATGAAAATCAAATTACTATTTTAATTACATCTTCTTTCCTCTCTGTGCCCCATATTAAGGAAAAAGTAACTAGACATTAACTGAACCTGGAAAATATTCTCACAGTCTGTCAGAAAGATGAGAAGTAATCAAATCTTAGTGAAAAGGAGGCATTCAGATTAGATTCATGAAATTTTCATTTTACATTCTTAATCATATACACATATTAGCCCTTTCATTTCTCTGTAGGCAAGCTCAACAAAGGAGCTCAATTTTCTGTCCAAGGGTTAGAGGTCAGAGGTAGACATATCTCAAGATAGTGAAATCTGATCACCCCATACATATGAGTTTCTAAGGGAAGATGATCTCCCAACAGCCATGAGGACCATCTGGAAACTGAGACGCAAGCTAAATAACTCAGAATGAATTGTTTATTTTAACTGTCAAATACTGTAATGATAACTTTTCTAATATAGATACCAAAAAGTAATCTTCAGTAAATATTTAAATTTAGCAAATTTACTAAACATCTCAATTTGAAGTATAATAGGAAAAACTTTATTTTTTGAAGCCTAATATCAAACAGCATAACCCAGAATAATTTGTTTAAGGAAGTCTTGGGGCCAGTTGGGGAAGATAAGAATAACAAAATTACAACCCTTTAACATCCTCTTCCCAATACTCATTAACATACTTGTTTTTCCAGCTCTAGCTGAGTTATAAGCATGATCACCCTACAGCCAATTTCTCCCAGGACTGGAGTCAGAGGTTACTTCTTCGAGGAGAAGATGAAAGATTGGTAATTTTTCTCTCCTTAAACTTCCTAGTCCCACACTGCTCATGCCCAGAGGAAGCTGTCCTCACCTGTCCCCTCTTCAGTCTGCCAAATGAAGGCAAATGTCTTCACTTCACCCATTCCTCATCTCTTTCTTTATTTTCCCCAGAAACAGTGCTGATTACCCTCCTCCTGTCCCAGCTTTGTCTTATCCGCTCTCCCTGGAAGGGGCCTGAAGGCTCTAATTGTTTCAGAATATTTCGAACCTGGGCCCTGTGTGGGTCTCCAGAGAGTTGCATTATCCCTTGCTACAAGCATTGACAAGAATAAGCTAGGAAGGGGTGGCTGCAGAGATCTCAGGTGGAGGATGGCAAAGTGTTCGGCACTGTTCCAGTCTCTTTCCCCACCAGAGGCCTTAGAAAGTTCTACTGAATTATTAAGCCCCCGTGGAAAAATTGGCAGAAGACAAAGGAGTTCCTTGGATTCTGGCAATGCGAGAAAGAGTCTTCAGTGAGAACTGGAGACGCATATCCAACAAAATAAATATGACTGAGATTACTCAGTCATTTTGAGATATTACTGAATCATTACTCAGTCATTTTGAGATATTAATTCACATAGGCCTTCTTCTTTTTTATTTCCCCTTCTTGTCCTGCACTCAAACATCACAGATGTTGCTCTTTGTCTCTAAAGTACTGAGTGATAGGGCTGGAAGCAGAAAAGTCCTGGGAGATGTTTTTGCTTTTCTTTCGAAGACCTAAATATTTAGGGTATGAGAATTTGTGGCAGTAAAAGGAGCATCTTGAAAAAACATGAAAGTAGAAGGTTTTCTCTCATATTAAAGAGAGATCAGCATTATATATGAACAGACATTCAAGGATAATGACACCTCTGAGAAAAGTTCATTTTTGTAGCTTTAATGTTTTATTTTTTAAGTACATTTTGTTGATTATGCTATTACAATTGTCCCATTTTTTATTCTCCTTTAATCTCCCCCATCCTGCACCCCCTCCCATCAGCATTCCCACCCCTTAGTTCATGTCCGTAGGTCATACATATAAGTTCTTTGGCTTCTCCATTTCTTATATTATCCTTCACTTCCCCATGTCTATTTTGTACCTACCAATTATACTTCTTATTCCCTGTGCATTTCCCCCCTCCCCCTCCCCACTGACAACCCTCCATGTGATCTCCATTTCTGTGATTCTGTTCCTGTTCTAGTTGTTTGCTTAGTTTGTTTTTGTTTTTGTTTTTTAGGTTCAGTTGTTGATAGTTCTGAGTTTGTAGCCATTTTACTGTTCATAGTTTTGATTTTATTCTTTTTCTTAGATAAGTCACTTTAACATTTAATATAATAAGAACTTGGTGATGATGAATTCCTTTAACTTTACCTTATCTGGGAAGCATACTTTATCTGCCCCTCCATTCTAAATAATAACTTTGCTGGATAGAGTAATCTTGGATGTGGGTCCTTGTCTTTCATGATTTCAAATATTTCTTTCCAGCCCCTTCTTCCTGTGAGGTTTCTTTTGAGGAATCAGCTGATAGCCTTATGGGAATTCCTTTGTAGGTAACTCTCTTCTTTCCTCTTGCTGCTTTTAAGATTCTCTCATTATCTCCCATCCTGGGTAATTTAATTATTATGTGTCTTGAGAGGTTCCTTCTTGGATCCACCTTCTTTGGGACTCTCTGAGCTTCCTGGACTTCCTGGAAGTCTATTTCCTTTGCCAGATTGGGAAAGTTTTCCTTCATTATTTGTTCAAATAAATTTTGAATTTCTTGCTCTTCCTCTTCTCCTTCTGGCACCCCTATTATTCACATGTTGGAACATTTAAAGTTGTCCCAGAGGTTTCTAAGCCTCAAGCCTCTCCTTATTTTTTTGAATTCTTCTTTCTTCATTCTGTTTGGTTGAAGGTTTATTTTTTCACTTCTGTTCCAAGCCTTTGATTTGAGTCCCAGTTTTCTCCCCTTCACTGTGGATTCCCTGTATATTTTACTTTATTTCACTTTGTGTAGCCTTTACCTTCCTCTACTTTGTGACCATATTCAACCAATTCTGTGAGCATCCTGATTACCAGTGTTTTGAACTCTGTATCAGACAAGTTGGCTATCTCCTCATAGCTTAGTTATTTTTCTGGAGTTTTGAGCTGTTCTTTTGTGGGGGTGGAGCATATTTCTTTGTCTCAGTGTACCTGTTACATTATAAGGGATGTATTCTTAGGTATTCACCAAGGCAGGGCTACCCACCTCACTGCGCTGTGGTGCTGTATGTGGGGTAGAGGTCAGAGAGGGAACAAGGCAACTTGGTTGGCTCTCACTCAGCTTTCAGCCACTTCCCCTGACACCCACAAGTAAATTGGGTCCTTCTGGTGCTGATTCCCAGTGGCTGGGCTTGTGTAAATTCTAGGACCCCATGGGTCTCCCCAACAAACTCCTGTAAGGCTGGGAGTTTCTCTGCCACCATAACCCCCATAGGATTTTTCAGCCAGAAGCTTTGAGGCTTTAGTTTATCACACTGGAACCCTGGGTTGATAAACCCAGAAATCAACCCTGGGTTGATTTCTGCACCCCAAGTTTTTCTTCCTGGCTTATCCTTATGCAAATTGGGAGCTCCCAGTCTGCAAGCCACCACCTTGCCTGCCAAGTGTCACCTTGCCACTTGTCCTCTCTGCCCCGGCTGCCCTTCTTCACCCCTCCTACCAGCTTGGATGAATGTTTCTTCTTTAACTCCTTGGTTGTCAGACTTCCATACAGTTTGATTCTCTGGCAGTTCTGCTTGCTGTTTGTTTTAAATTTGTTGTTGTCCTTCTTTTGGTTGTTCAAGGAAGCAAAACACATCTACCTACACCTCCATCTTAGCTAGAAGTCCAGAAAAGTCTTTATTATTAAAGAAAGAAATAGATCTCAATACACAGAAACAGGAACTTGAAATGAAGACAATGAAGAAAAACAGAATAAACTTTTTTCGAGTTACAGTTAAGATTTCCGTTTTCAGAAAGATGGAACAGACATATTTTTCCTTATCCCTTCCTCTAAGTACAAAAAAAAATCCATGAACATTATTTTTACCCACCCATTCTTGCATGTTGTCTACTTTTTCCATATAGCCCTTACATACTTGTCATAGTTGTTTCAAATTCCTGGTCTGATCATTTCAAAACCTTTGCCATATCTGAGGCTGGTTGTAATGCTTGCTCTGTTTCTTCACACTGTGTGTTTTTGTGTTGTTTTGTTTTATTGTCTGTTAGTATGTCTTGTAATTTTTTTCTTGAAGGCTAGACATGGTGAACTGGGTAAAATACACTGTAGTAAATAGGCTTTTCATATGATTTTTTTCATGTGGCTAGAAGTTAGCCTGTGTTTAGTGTTTGCTGTAGCTGTAGGTGCCAGAAGCAAAATTTGATCTGGTGTGTCTTTGTTTTTGTAGCCCCTGTTGTTTGAGGGTTTCCCTAGAGACTTCTTCCTAAATAAGATCTGAGATTGCACTTCTTTTCACCGTAATCCCATTATTATACAGGAGTCTTACTGATGTGGTGGTAAGGTGTGAGGGGAGAGAAAGCATTTCATAGGTCTATGATTAGGTCTCAGCCTTTTAGCGACCCTGTGCCTTCAGTTTAGTGACCCTGTACTTCTCAGTTTGTTTCTTCCTCTCTTAGGTGAAACAGCAAGGTTACCAAGAACTGTAACTGGCTGTTTCTCTTCCCTCAGGTGAGTGAGGCACTGGTAAAACCCCAGTCTGTTAGGCTCTGTTAAAATAGTTCCCCTTGAGATAGGCCTTGTTAAGAACAGAATACTCTAGGCATATTTCAAAATAACTACAAGCCCAGTTGAAACATGAGGAAATGTCTCCTCCTATCTTGACTTTGAGAATGTGGCAGAACTCCTGGAGCTAACACTCACAAGAGTGTGACCCTCCCACCCCACAAGCCTAAACCCTCCTGGAGTTTTCAACTCTCAAGCACGTCCACACTGAATTTCTAGCAACTAGCCAATTACACTTTGGGGTTTCCTACTACGGGGGTAGTTCCTACAGAGGTTTCTGCCCAGGGGTTTCTGCTCTGATAAATTGTGATTTCTGTATCCACTTGTCTGTCTCTCTAGTTTTGGGAGTAGCCATTTGCCCTGTGACCGCACTTCTCTGAAGGATCTGATGAGAGTCGTTTATTTTCAGTTTGTTCAGCTTTTGTTGTTGTTGTTGTTTTGAAGCTTGGGCTGAATTAGGAAGTCTTCCCATCAGTCTGAAGTCAGAAAGAAACTATCATGATTAATTTTCAGTATCCTTCAGGAATTCTTAGGGATTATCCCAGAATATGAGTAATTCTGAACTCTGGGGACATTAGCGACAGTTGTATTAAAGAGGGTGGAGGATATCAAACACAAAGGAATTATCAAATTAAACAAGAAACCATTTCAGCTAAGGGGTAAGGGGTTATTTCTAATTTTAAATGAAAAACGAAGATTGTGAATAATTTCCTTTTATTTATGTTTTGACTGCTTGGTAACTATGGTTACATCGAAAGAGAAAAATTCAAAGGTTGCAAGGACAAGAATAGGAGAGAACCTGCCTTCCCTTAGAAAACCGCCTTTGTACCTTTTAGAATTGGTAACATGTGCGTGTGTAAATTACCTCAAACATTTGTTAGTTGCTTATAAAATAAATTTCATGAAAAATGTAGGGGCATTATTTATTTATTTTTTGAATTATTATTATTATTCCAAACTATTTTAGGAGCCCAGTTGTGTGCCCCAAAAGCCAAAGCGTCTGTTGAAAGCACTACAAGAGGAAAACATTTTGGACTAATTAGGGAAGCTGTGCAGATGATGTCTCCCCATCTTTGCAGGAGCATCTAAGACTTTACCACCTCTTATTGTCAGTTGTATAGGGTTCAGTACTGTGCCCTTGTGAGCTAGAAAATCAAAATCAGTAGTACATGAAAATCACTAAGTGCCCAGCTAGCTCACTTAGTAGAGCATGAGACTTCTAAAATCACTGAGATATTTTCTTTCCAAGTTAAAGCATTTTAAAGAGTCTATCTTAATTGCCAATGGAGAAAAAAAAGAGGTCACTGAATTGCTGTCCTCTGCATTAAATTTACATAATATCTTAATTTTAAAAGACATTAGAGTAAACATCATAACAACAACATAATAACAACAAAAACTATATAGCCAATTAATCTTTATCCTTTTAAAGTTTCACTCTAAAGGAAGATGTAGAAGAATGTGGATGATGC
This sequence comes from Sturnira hondurensis, assembly GCF_014824575.4. NCBI lineage: Eukaryota > Metazoa > Chordata > Mammalia > Chiroptera > Phyllostomidae > Sturnira > Sturnira hondurensis. Next base: position 288,579 of record NW_028079667.1, read on the forward strand.
CCTAATTTCACCATTTCAAGTACATCACATGATCCCTTTTGTCATTTCATTCAGCAGATGTTGTACTTGGTATTGTTCTTAGGCATCTGGTTTTCAAGGTAGCTCCGTTACACAACCAAGATGGCTCTTACACATTTTAAAATCCAGTGGGACCCTGGCTGGTGTAACTCAGTGGACTGAGCACAGGCCTGTGAAGCAAAGGGTCGCTGGTTCGATTCCCAGTCAGGGCACATGCCTGGGTTGCAGGCCAGGTCCCCAGTAGGGGACACTTGAGAGGCAACCACACATTGGTGTTTCTTTCCCACTCTTTCTCCTTCCCTTCCCCTCTCTCTATAAATAAATTTTTTAAAAATCCAGTGGGATACTATTCATTTGAGACACACACCCACACCTCTCCATATAATAAAGCTTACTTCTAATGACTCCCAAGATAAAATTTCTGTTACTTTTCTCTTCCTCCTGATGCATGCCCTGGTTTTCTCTCAGATTCTTCAGGTTTCCATCCAAAAGGGGCATTCTAGACCCTGTCCTCTAAGTGAGCCCTGAAGTATAGGAGTCTTAAACTCCTATAGGTGCCAAAAGGGAAGAGGGGAAAAAATGGCAGACAATAAGCTGTGGCTGATTAGAGTTTGTTCAAAGGGTAGGAGATGATCCTCTTATAATTCACAAGGGGTCTGTTCATGTGGAGGTTCGGTCTGAGGAAAGAGGGAGCTCTCTGCATTAACACAAACCAGAGGCAGCAGAATGTGAATTCTAAAAGGAATCCAGTGATTGGAGAAGAGGTGATTTTTCATAGAAAATCGTGGTACTAACAGGAGTTTACTAGAATTTTTCTGGAGGGCCCCTTCTGAGAAACAGCTAACAAAATATATTAACAGCCCCAAGCCTTTGTTACTTCCAGTTTACTGTGTGTGACTGAAGATTCATGCAGAGAAAAGGGCTAGTGAGGGCCAGGCAGGATTTAAGGTTGGTAAGAAAAAGGGAGGTTGTAGGTACGCGAGGAGTCAAGGGAAGAGGAAAGGACTAAGGGGTGAGAATCTCTTTTCTCTTGCTGATAACAGTGATTCTCAAACTCCTGAAGAACCTGTGAGTTTCTCTTCTTGGCCACCCCCCATCCCAGGAACATCCCTGCCCCAGAGGCAGAGGAAAGAGCTGGAGTTAGGACTGGGGCCTCATAGTGAGTGTGTGCCTAGCCCTTGAGAGGAATAGCAAAGACTAAATGGGAAAAAAGTAGGAGATGGATTGGGGTGGGGGGCAGGGATATTGGGTAACCAAGTGTGTAGAGCCTTGTAGAACAACAGAGAATTTTGATTTTACTTTGAGTAAAATAGGGAGGACTCAGAGGGTGAATGATCTAGTTGACTTATGTTTTAAAAATATAATTCTTCCAGACATGTTGAAACTAAGCTAGAGGGGGAAGTAAGAAGCAAGGAGACCAGTTAAGAGCCTTTCTCAGCATTCTGGAAAGAGATGTGTGTGACTGGAAAGCAAGGTTTTGGCAACTGAGGTGGCAACTGAGAATTGATTAGATTACGGGTTTAATTCCAAATGTAGAGGTGATAAAATTTCTTGACAGATTGGACATCGATATGAAAAAAGAAAGAAAGGGAGAATTCAGAGCTGCCTTTGAGACAGGTGGCCGGTGCCACTGGATAAATGGAGTTTCCGTCCACTGCTACTGGGAAGACACCGGGTAAACAAGTTTAAGGAGAAGATGACCGGTTTCATTTGGGACAGGCTGATTGGAGATGTCAAGTCAGTCAAGGGAAGCTGCTGAGACAGCAGAAGTCTCAAACATAGCATGTTCAGAACCAAACAGCTGCATACATCATCTCTCACCCCCAGTCCTTGTAGTCTGTGTCTCAGGGTATGGAAATTCTCTCCAAGGAAAAATCTTCCTGGACCCCCTCTTTCTGTCACATTCCACACCTAATTATCAAGAAAAATGGTCAATTCTACATTGAAATATATTCAGGACCTAATCATTTTTCTTTTCAATGTTACTACCTCAGTCCAAACCACCATCATTTTTTATCTATTAAAATTAATATTTGTCTAAAACTAAGATTAAATTAACTCCTGGGCCAAATATCAAATTTGTTATAAAAATTATCATTTTCTTCTTATTACTTAAAAATATAATAGTCAATTTTTAAAAAATATGACATTATTATACCAGACTTACAATTTCTTGACTCTTATAGTCACTATAGTGCATGTTAGCAATACCAAGGGGATTTCACTTTAACTAAGGGTGCTGTTGGAGGGTGAGCTCTCCCATTTTGGGCACTGCTGATAGTGATGTCAGCACCAGGGCTCGCCTTCTTTTTTAATAGATAAGGATTTCTTATCTCTTCAACTCCTGGATTTAAAAGTTTGGTTGAGGGTGGTGATATGCGTCATGGACCAGGCCCACCAACCCCAGGCATTGCCTAAGAGACATCCTTCCTGATCATTTTCAGAAGGTCTCATAAGGGCTGTTGACCTTGCTGCTATCTGACATTTCTAATAATTTTGCATGTCTTTGCTTTTAACACAATCACTTGTAAGCATCTGTCCTTAAACTTTGGGTCTAGAAATATGGCAACAGAATAATGTTAAGTCTCTTTCAAAATAGAAGAATCAGAACTGGGCTTTCCATATGCACCTTAGAGTTTGTTGCCTGAGCACCAATATTAGCACCTTCTCTGTAGTCAGATGCTAGTAGAGCCATGGAAGGCATCATGTAAGAAGTATTTGTACATTCAATGCATTTTACATGATCATTTCTCCAGCAGGTTCTCAAAACAATCTATTTTCTCTTACAGCAACCCTTTCACAGTGAATCCTGCCCTGCTGATATTTTGCCTGTCATATGTAATATTATACCTCCCTTTTGAGTTGCCTTTTAAACCTCTAATAGTTCCTGTTCCATCCCTTTTGGACACCTTGTATGAGTCCTTTACAAGGTAGTTCAAAAATCTCCCCTAGGTCATGAAACTTGTCTTTACTTGAAGAATAATGTTGACAGGGGCCAACTTTTTATATTTTTGGGTGCTATAATTACTTTCTGAACATACAACTAAAGGGTGTGAACAAAATATTGATTGTGATTCCTGAATTACCCATAGCCTTGACCTGTCTGTTCCACTGTCAATGTCAATCACATGATGATATCTTTTATCACTTTCTATTTAATAAATATTTCTTCAATCAGATTCACCGTGCTGTTGGTTAGGAGAGCTCCCACATCTCTTGGCAAGCTAGTGAACAGAAACAAAGTTGAATGTACCATTAGCCCTCCAGGCTGTCAAACTTTAAAGAAGACATATGGCTGTCTCTGCAAGCCCAACTGTCTAACGTATGATTTACAGAAGTAATGCGCTGAACGTACTGCCTTTGTGCTCAAAGCATCCATAATTCAGGAAAAGGGATTTTCAGTTGTTTGTTTTCTAGAATAAACTTTTGCTTAAAATTCATCTACATACCTCAAAAACTCTTCATCTTGAATTATTAAAAATTTGTACACTATTGAAACTTTTAACAATCATTTAAAAATTTTTGTTTAAATGTTTAGTCTTCGTAGACTTATAACTACAAGGAATCATCTTCTGAAAGGATTCAAACAGTCATTGTTTCTAGACTTATGTAAATAACATGTGTTTTAGAGACCTCATTTTTCTCTAATATTTTATTTTATTTGGATTTTGTATTATGTTTTAATCAAAGATTATTTTTATGAATGTTATTGAGTATGATTACAGAGTTTTTCATCCCTGTGAAATACAGAGGTGGCAAAGTTAACATTTTGCGTTTAATCCATCCTCACTAGATGTGAAGAAATTTCAAATAAATGCCATTTTTATAAAACACTCATGGCCCAAATGGAAATAAGTAACTAAAATTAATATAGGTCTTACAACTTATTTTGCTTAATGTTATAATCTATATTATCTATCTACAGATTATATAATGATATAATCTATAGATTAGATAATGGTATATAGTCTAATCATACTCAGCATTATTACTATGACTACCACTTTTATTAGTAGTAATATAATATTATTGTTGCTATTTACATTTTTTAAACATTTGTTAGCACAAATATATACAATATTGTTCCTAAAGTTATATAAAGAATACACTCATCATTTGTATTAACTATCAATGTATTTCCCTATTAAAGCATTTGGAAATACTTAATGTTTGGCTTTTTACATAAATTAATAATTTTGGCCACTGCACTAATTATTTCACTCTTATATACTTAAATCAACTGATAGTATTTTAGCAATTATATTTTTCTTGAAAAAATGCATGTTGATATTTGACAGAGATTTTTATATATTAACAATAAACCTGAAATTCATATATCTTTGAATGACTTAGTCTTTCTAATTATGCTTGATGAGAACATATATGATCACCACATCACTGATCACACAAATTTCAGAGATGCCAGGAATGACAGTGAAGTGATGCTTCAGCTATCTGGGCGTGAAGATGAAGTCCAAGATGAAAAGTACATTTTGACTGCACACCAAGGGATGAATATATATAGAAGGACCCATATGTATATTTTTGCATTTAAGTATTGTATGTTTATTCTCACCCCCAACTAGGATATAAGCTTCTTGGATATAGAAAATCTTTTTTTATTCACTGCTGTATGTTTTGTACCTCACCCAAAACCAAGCACATAAAAGACACTCAATAAATATTTGCTGAATGAATGAATGAATGAATATCTTGCAGCTTCTATAAAGAATAAAAGTGACTTCTGGTCAAGACGGCAGCATAGATAAACACAGATTGTGTCTTCACAAAACTACATCAAAATTACAACTAAATTATAGAACAACCATTACTCAGAACCATCAGAAATTGAGTTGAATAGAAGTCTGACAACTAGAGAATTCAAGAAACCACGTCCATCCAGACTAGTAGAAGAGGCAGAGACACGAAACGGGCTGGTCCTATATTCACCTATGGTGGATAAAAATTCAAGAGGGATATCTCGGGAGGGCCTACCCTACACCAGTCCCCTCAACCCAGGGTTCCACTGACAGGAAGAGAAGGCCCCATAACTTCTGGTTGCAAAAACCATCCGGGACTCGGTCAGTGGAAGAAACTTCTATGGTCCCAAGCAGCTCTTCTTAAAGAACCCATACACAGGCTACCTACTGAGACTCACTTCCTCTGAGCTCCAGCACCAGGGTAGCAGCTTGAAAGGTGCCACTGGCACACAGGAAAGAAGTGAATGGTCTGGCATCAAGGCAAGAGCTAGGGGACAGCTTTATCCCAGACACAAAGGCCATTGTCCCTTTTCTGAACCCTCCACCCACATAGTCACGGAACCAGCAAGCAGGTGCCACATCTGAGACTCCATGAACAGGACTTATATTTTTTGCCCTGGGCTGCAGATCCCCTGAGACTCTGTCCCACCCAATATGGGCCCACCCAAGCAATTAACATAGACTTTTCCATATGAATGGCTGATCTTGGCTCAGGCCTCACAACTTCCTAAATCCTCTCAAATAAGCAACAGCTGACCTAGTGAGGCCCCCCACCCCCACGCCCCCACCCCTGCTCCCATACCTCACAAGCCCGGCACTAGCAGAAGCCAGCCTAGATTCACAGTTTGGCTTTGTCTGAGAATCTTCAAGCCCAGCAAAACTAGCAACTATCTCAGATTGCTTTATAGCCCAGACAGGGTGGCCCTGGGAAGAACATAGGGAGGGCCTGCACCACCAGGGAAACCACAGAACCTGTGCACTCAGTGGACAGCTACAAACCAACCACATCAGAGAACCACCACCCTGCCCCTGCACAGCTGATCCTCCATGAATGGCAGAGGTTGATGGTCAGTGATCACAGCCAGTCCTTGCAGCTGAGTGGCCTAGGTAAGTACCCCCTCCCCCTCCCATTGATCTGCCAAAAGCAATCAAGGCTCAACTATAAGAGGAGGGTGTACTCAGACTACATGAAGGGCACAACTTAAGTACCCAACTTGAGTGATAGGGAAGCTGTGACACTGGACCCTATGGGAAACTTACTACATTAGGCCATGCTACAAAGACAGGGAGTCATAGCAGCTCTATCTAGTACATAGAAATAAACAGAGGAAGGCTGTGAAAATGAGGAAACAAGGAAACATGGCCCAAATAAAAGCACAGATCAAAACTCCAGAAAAAGAACTAAACAAAATGGGTATAAGCAATTCATCAGATGCAGAGTTCAAAACACTGATTATAGGAAGATCAAGGAGCTTAGTGAGGATCTCAATAGCATAAAAAATCTAGTCAGAAATGAAGGATTCACTAATTGAAATAAAGAACAATTTACAGGAAAACAACAGTAAAGTGGATGGAGCTGAGAATCAAATCAATGACTTGGAACATAAGCAAAAAACAAGCAATCAGAACAACAAGAAGAAAAAAGAATCCAAAAAAAAAAAGAATATGGTAATCAGCCTCTGGGACAATTTTAAGCATCCCAACATTTGCAAGTTAGAGGTGCCAGAAGGAGAAGAGAAAGAACAAGAAATTGAAAATCCATTTGAAAAAATAATGAAACAAAACTTCCCTAACTTGGTGAAGGAAATGGATATGCAAGGCCAGGAAGCACAGAGTCCCAAGTAAGATGAATGCACAAAAACCCACTCCAAGACACATCATCATTAAAATGCCAAAGTTTAAAGATAAAGAGAGAATCTTAAAAGCAGCAAGAGAAAAGAAGTTACTTATCTGCAGGGGAGTTCCCATAAGGCTGTCAGCTGATTTCTCAAAAGAAACTTTGCAAGCTAGAAGGGATTGACAAGAATTATTCGAAGTCATGAAAAGCAAGGACTTACAGACAAGATTGCTCTACCCAGCAAAGATATCATTTAGAATCAAAGTGCAGATAAGTTTCCCAGACGAGAAGAAAATAAAGGAGTTTATCATCACTAAACCATTATTATATGAAATGTTAAAGGGACTTATTTAAGAAAAAGAAGATCAAAACTATGAATAATAAAATGGCAATAAATACATAGCTATCAACAACTGAATCTAAAAAAAAAAAAACTAAGCAAACAAGGAGGGGACAGAATCATGGATAGAGAAAGAGTTTTGATGATTAGAGATGAGAAGAGGGTGTGGGGGTAGATGTGAAGAGGTGAGGGGATTAAGGAGTATGAATAGGTAGGTACAGAATAGCCAGGGGGATGTAAGGTACAGTATAGGAAATGGAGTAGCCAAAGAACTTATACACATGGCCTGTGGACATGAACAATGGTGTGGGGATGGCCTGAGGGAGTGGGGCTGTTGGGAGGATGGGAGCAAAGGGGAAACATTGGGATAACTGAATTAGCATAATCAATAAAATATAATTTAAGAAAGAATAAAAGCAATCTACTCATATGTGCATGGAAAAATGTCCTCAACAGTTACAGAGTAACATGCCTTTTACATACATAGTCACTTTGCTCACCATAATATTTTAAGGAGCCGGCTGAAAGTATATGGGAGGACTTCACAAGTATATGTTAAATAAATGAATGAATGAAATGAAATATGTACAATAGTTTTCATGATTGCCATCACTTCCTCCAGTCTCTCAACCTTCCAAATCATTTGCTTTTATTCATTTATTCATCCACTTATTAACACAGTTGTGTAATCAACATAAGTGGAATGATCTAACATGCAAATCTGATGACATTTCCCTGCCCAAAATTCTTTAATGGCTCCCCATACATCCAGGACAAATTTTAGCATCTGTAGCAGGGCACCCAATACTCCTCATCATTTGTACTCTGCAAACCTGTGCCAACATAGCTCCTGCCACAGCCCCCTGCCTTGCCCCTCATGCCCTCCTGATGCCTTAAATGTTACCAACACCAATGCTTGTGATTCCCTTAATATACCAATACCATGTTTCCTTTGTTGTTTCTGAGAAGAAATCTGCTATCAGCCTTACCTTTGTGTCTCTATATGCAATGTGTCTTTCTCTGTGTTGGCTTTTAAAATTTTGTCTTTGTCATTGGTTTTTAGCAAACTGATCATGTGTCTTGGTTTCTTTCTCTCTCTTTGTGTTTCTAGTGCTTAGATTGTTTACAGTTTTTATTTAATTTGGGAAATTTTCAGAAATTACTTCTTTAGGTATTTTTTTCTGTTTCCCACCTCCCAACCCCTTCTCTTGTATGGGACCACTCCAATTACAAGTATATTAGCTACTCAATGCTCTCCCAAAGATCACTGATTCTCTTTTCATTTAAAAAAAAAAATCTTCTCTGGTTTTATTTTAGATAATATTATTGTGTACCCAAGTTTACTTATCTTTTTTCTCCTGTATACCTGTCATCACTATCATACATTGTATTTTTATCTCAAGCATTATAGCTTTCATCTCTAGAAGTTCAATTTGGCTATTTTTTGTATTTTTCATTTCTCTACTTAACTTTTGAACATACGGAATGTAGTCATGATTGTTTAAATGTACTTCTCTGCTTATTCTAACATCTGTATCAGTTCCAGGTTGGTTTTGATTGATTTTTTTTCATTGTAGATTAAGTTTTCCTAACTTTTTGTACTCCTGGTAATCTTTGTGTTAATGACAAACATTGTAAATTTTTACTTGCTAGGTGCTGGGTATTTTTGTGCTCCTAAAATTAGGTATGAGCTGTGTTCTGGGATGCAGTTCAGTTATACCTAGAAATTGCTTGCTCTTATTGTGCTTTGCTTTTATTATTTGATAGGCAGGTCCCAAGTGGTACTCCATCTAGGGCTAATTATTCCCCACTACTGAGGGAAAACCTGACTATTCAACATGATCCCTCATAAATTATAATTTTTTCAGTTTGGCTTGTGACATTAAACAACATTTCTGGAACTGTGTTAGACCCAACCACTGTTTTCAAATTCTTTCAGATTATTTTCCACCATATGTAGTTTTCTCACACACATTCACTGATCAGTAATCTATGGACTGTATTCAAAGAAAAGCTGAAGGCCTTCGGGTTTGTCCCACTGGGTAGCTATCTCCTTTTTGTAGTTCTGTCATGCAAACTCTAGCCACTTTCGTCTGCCCAGATTCTCAGTTCCATTTCCTTAATTTAGGGAGTCTACCAAACTCTGCCTTGGTTCTCCCTCTGTTATGTTTCAATATTTATTCATCTTTATTAATTTTATCCTTAATGGACCCTGAAGTTTTGGGATCAGAGAGAGATTTTTTATTATACTCACAGCATGGTCAACAGAGTAACTGCAGCAACACTCCCCCACAATGGCAACCAGATATGAATGCTTGTCCTGCACGCAAGGCAAGTTCACCCCATAGTTCAGGGACATAAAAACATTGTTTTTTGTCCTTGTGAGCAGGAAAAAGATGCAGATGCCTCCTCTTTCTGAGGAGCCTCATTTCTGAGAGAGGCTTCTTAGAAATGTCTTGCTCTAACATTCTGGAATGTAAATAATTCTCTCCAGGGAAAAAATATTCCCGGTGTCTCCATATTCACAAGTCAGAGATGTTTCCAAATTCCAGGTTTTATCCTCTGTTGAAATGTATACACATACCTCTGGGGTTAGGTACATTTCTCTGGAATTCTCACTATTTATATAGTTGTAAGTTAATGTCTAAGACTTGCTTTTTGATCATATTCCAAGTTTCAGTAAAATTTTTTCAGAAAGCCTTACTGTGCAGAAACATACAAATATCCTCTGTATAATCCCATACACCTGGAAACTTTCTCAAAATAGTCAACTGAAACAATCTTGTTAGTTTGTACAGTTGATCTTGTTAGTTTCCCATCTCTGGGGAATCACTTTCCTTTGTTGTCTAATGTCCAGTGTCTTGAAAACTGATGTTTTGTTCCAGATGGAAAAGTGAATCAAATTCCCGTTACTCCATCTTGGAAGGAAGCAAAAGTCTCATGCTGCTTCCTGTTTCCTCGCCTTTGCACTTGTTCTTCCCTTTACCATCAAAACAAAACGAACAAACCTCTCTTTACTATCCACTGTTCAAAGTTTACATCTTTCTTTCAAGTCTCAGTTAAGAATCTTAACTCATAAGTCAGTTTTTCTTGACTCTCTCATGCACGTTGGGTATCTGTGGTAGGCAGGGTTCATTTTATACATTGTCATACCTGGAAGTGTTTGAATATTGTGGCCCCTCAGTGACAGTCCGAGAAGGAAGCCCACCCTGTCAAAGCAGAAAGCTGGAAAGAACTTGGGTGCCTGACAGCACTGCGGACAGACAAATCTCTCAACGCTCAGCTATGTGCAATAGTACATTTTCAAATTATTTAAGATCATTCGAGTTGGGTTTCCATTTCTTTTGTCTAAAATAGCCTCACCAATGAACTGTCTTTGCTCTTAAGTGCCTGTATCATTTTGTAGATGCTTCATTTTCGGCTGTGGTTGGCTGCCCGTCTGTCTTCCCTGGAGACTCTAAGTGTCTTTGAGAACCAACAGGACTCAGTACATCTTATCTGTCTAGAACCTTATACACAGTAAATGCAGAAGGTACACAGAAAGAATGACGGTTCCCCACCTCCCCAGAAGATTATAAAATTTCTATCAATACTACTACTAATAGATAATATGTATTAAAAACTTAACCATATGCCAGCCACACGCATAACTCCTGTAATCTTCCCAACAACCCTATGGAATAAATGCCATAATAATACTACATTCATTTTATAGTAGAAAAACTAAATGTTTGGAAAATTCAGTAACTTGCCCAATCTCATTCAGCTGTGGAGCTGGGGAGCCTGTTAGGAGCTCAACTGAACTGTTGGGGTCAAAGTAGCCAATTAAACACATAAGCCAAAATGGAAGTAACAGTGAAGCCACTGACCACTTATATAGTAAAAGCAAGAGGCTAAAACCAAAGAAAGCACCAAATGTTCCCTGTTTCATTATCCCCTACAGAATGGCACACTGCTTAAGAGTCAGATGTGGGCATTGCCTCACTGTTGAGAGACCCCAAACTGAAGAGTCCTGCAGTTTTATGGATCCTAGGGCATAGGGGAAGTTGGGAAGAGTCAGGAGCATGAAAATACTGAGTACTGAGTCAGAGTAGGGAAAAGTATCTTCAAAGTTTTCCCTTCTCCCTGAATCCCATAAGAAGGCCTTGGTGGAAGCATCTGAAGAAGACCTTTGCCTAAGTCCCCAGTTAAAGAGAACTACTGATGTAGATGCCTAGGCTGGGAACCCAGGTATTCAAAGGGTGTGGCCAGCTAGAGGGGACTGCCACTCCCTTCAGCGATTGGGATGCGCTGGCCGTGCAGAGCCTGGTGTGGGGAGGGCAGCTATGCCCCATGATATCTGTCAGGCAAAACATTTGTAATTGCTTATGGTTGGACCCAAAAAATCACACATTGGATTATTAGCCAGGAGCCAGACTCCTCAGACTCAAGTTTCTTAACCATTAGAATGTTTCTTTGAAAATTATTACCTTAATTTATTCATTTCTATCTCCTCTGAAAAAGTCAAGTTCTGGACTTCAGTACATGATACACATAATAAAGGAGAATTGAATTGAATTGAATTGAATTGAATTGAATTGAATTGAATTAAAGAGAGTAGAGAGAAGGACAGTTGCTGAAATTCAAATACTAGTCAATATAGCTAAACTGTATTTCTTCTTAAAGTAATAAATTGATACTTCAGAAGCATAACCCATTAGTTCTGAACAGATATATTCAGGATCCTGCTAATGAGACCTCTTCAGTAAATGCCAAAATTTTTCAAGTAGTTCATATCATGCTCAACTGGTATATTTATTTCTTTTTCTACCTTGTCATTGAACTCATAAGTATTTCATCAATTGTCATATAATTCTAGATTTTCCCTTTTTCAAGCCAACCAGGATGTCTACATACCCAATAAATATTAATTAGTGAAGAAGATGAAGGTTAACTTCATGCTTCTTTCCCCTAATTGCTTTTGAAGACCTTTAACATCATTTAGCATTTGATTTAAAAGCTTTGAAAAAGCACATTTCAAATCTATACATTATTAATTAATATTGCCAGGTATTGCCATCTTTCTTGGTTCAAAAGGCTGCGCAGTCATTAATTATGTGTTCAGAGTGATGAGAATACATTTAACTTACAGAGAGCCCTACTGCATTATACCCCATGTACTGCTGAAATTAGGAGATGCCAGAGAGCATTCTGTTCTGGGGTCATTCTCCTTTCCTCTCCCTCCTTCGTAGGAATACTACAGCAGGGCTATGCAAAAGCAGTTTACATCGTCAGAGTTAGATATTTCTTTTATAGCCACTGAACAACAACAACATGAAACCCTCTCCATTTGTGTCTGGAGACACAAATGTGTTTCACTCTCCATACATTAACACAACACCCCCAAAGACAGTAACCCAGGGATGGTATTAAATGAGAACACAAAGTGAACCTATAGATGTATTTTTTAAAGTAGCCTGTCCTTTATCGAAGGTAAATGTTCTCTGCGATTTGTTAACTTGCCTGAAATTTCTCCTTGACTAGTCTCTGGCTCTTTCTCTCTCCACTCTCACTTTCAGTGTGAGCCAGCCCACCACCCAGATACACACACACTCACACATGCATTGATCTTTAGATCTTGAAGTATCCAGATTCTCCAGTGTATGGAAATGACACTTTGGGAACCTGTTTAAAGGTGCCTTGACCTACCAGATCACCAGGGTAAAGGTGTTACAGTTACAAAACACCATCCTCCCTCATGTAGTATGCTCAATCTACGCTGTCCAAATGTCAAAAATAATTCCAATAGATACTTACCCTGGCCCTGGGTTTCTAGCTCCACTTGAGTTTTTAAATCTTAAGTCTCAGTTTTCTTAACAGATACTTACAATAAGATTTTACAAAGCCAAATTTCTAGTTTCTCCTCCAATCAGGCTTCTTCATTTGTTAACTGAAATTTCTTTTTCTCCCTTATCTGCTCCCTTGTCTATCATGTGGCAGACTCTTTTCCCCAAATGTTTTGGCTTCTCAGATATTATGGATCATAGCTTTGTTCTATCATGATCATATAAACAAGATAAAAATAGGAAGCAGAAGATTTAGAGTAACTGAATTAGCCGTTGGTGTTTCCCTTTGTAAATCAGAAAAGACACACCGTGGCACCAGAGTCAGGGTCCTAGTTTAAGCTATGAAAAGAGGGGAGATGGAAAGTTTGAGGGAATGGTGTCTCTCGGTTCATAAAGGAGACCATGCTAGAGCTCCTCCAACGATAAGGCACATGGTTTTCTTTTCATTAAATTAGTTGATTGATTGAAGCAAATCACAAATTCCTAAGGGATTGAAGTATATATTAAGTATATAGTATATTAAGTATATTAAGTATAATCTTATATCGAAGTATAAGATTAGCACTAGAAAATTGCATTTAATTTGGGCAAGTAAATTTCTGATCTTAAATTAGTGAAACTAATTCCTTTGATACACAAAACAGATAAAAACTATCTGCTTCTGCTTTGGTCTCTCTGGGCAGAAGTTTGCAGACAGTAGGGCTACTTCAGATAAAGAACATGCCTCTAAATTCCCAAAAATCAATGAAAAGGGAGTCAAAAATGCCTGAACTCTAACTCACAACCACCCTAAATCTAGTGATATGGGTAGCCAGCCTCTGTGAGCCACGGTTTCGAATCCGCAAAATAAGGGTAAGGGCACCTTCTTCACAAGGCTGATGTGCATAGCCCTTTACAGACTGTAAAAAGTTACATAAACATAATGAACCATGGATATGAAGATCACAGCTCATTTCCAAAACACACTGACAATATTAAAAAACTGAGACCGACAGGTTGATAAGCCATAGTCAAAGCTGCTGACATAAGGAAGGAACATGTTTTTTGCAGATAAAACATTGCATTTTTACCCTGAAAATATACACCAAGAACTGAGAAGGTGTAAGTCCTGGCAGGGTACACTGCTCCAATCTCCTAAGCAAAAGTAATTTTAACCAGAAACACAATGAAAATAGATTGTTCTCCTATATACCAGTAATTATACTAGTATCTAAAATTTATGAAATGCTTGCTACAGAGATGGAGTAACACCCTTAGCCACTACCTTACTCTCTCTTCTTTCAACATCTAGATAATTAATCTTTTTTAAAAATGTGGAAAGTCCAAACCCTCTGCAGGGTTCCTATAAAATCTTGGGATGGAACAGGGTGTATTCTTCATCAAGGTTCCCTTTGGCTCTCATTTCCTGCTAATGATTTCCCTGTTTGAGACTCCATCAACCCAGAAGTGGACTCAGGCATTTCCATGCAAAGATTTTTCTTGAAGGTTTCCAGAGATACAGTTCACAGCCTAGGAGTGAAAACAACTTCAAATTTATTTTTTTTAATTAAATTTTGGGGGGTGATATTGGTTAATAAAATGATATAGGTTACAAGTGTATAAGTCTACATTGCATCATCTGTATATTGCATTGTGAGCCCATCACCAAGTTAAATCTTCCATCATCATATATTGGACCCCCTGTGTCCTTTACTACACTCCCAACCCCCTTGCCGCTGGTAACCACCATGCTGTTGTTTGTGTCTATGACTTTTTGTTTGCCTTATTTGTTCATTTGTTGCTTTCAGTTTTACATTCCACATATGAGTGAAATCAAATGAGTCTTGTCATTTTTTGTCTTACTTATTTCACTTAGCAGAATAGTCTCAAGATCCAGCCACTATCATAAATGGCAATATTTCATCTTTTCTTATGGCTGAACAGCATTCCATTGTATATGTCCCCTTCTTTATCTACCCATCTATAGAAGAACACTTTGATTGTTTCCATCTCTTGGCCACTCTGAATCATGCGGCAATGAACACAGGGGTACATATATCTTTGTGAATACATGTTTTCCAATGTTTCTGCTGGGTCCTATCGGAATTCTATTCTTAATTTTCTAAGGAACTTCCACACTGTTTTCCATAGTGGCTGGACCAGTTTACATTCTCCCCCACAATGAATGAGGGTTCCTTTTCCTCTCCAACCTCCCCAACACTTGTTATTACCTATCTTGTTGATAATAGCCATTCGAACAGGTGTGAAGTACCTCATGGTAGTTTTGATTTGCATTTCCTTACTAGCTAGTGAAGTTGAAATTTAATTTTAAACAATTCTTTCTATGCGTACCCAGGCAGTTTCTAGGACTTGGCTCCAGCCTCCTGCTTACTGCTCGGCTCTCCTCTCTCCGTCCTCCCCCACCCCCTCTCTAGTTTCCAGTCTCTTTCTTCCCATCCTCAAATTCCAGTCCCATTCTGCTGTCTCTTGTTTCTTTGGCTCCTGACATCCCATACTCTCAGGATCTCATTTGTCCCCAAGTGATTTATCAAAAGAGTTTCCTAATCAAAGATAATGTCTTCCCTATGAGAAATTACAATGAGAACATTTTCACCTTGATATATATTCATTTAATAAACATTTATTCCTGGGAAGTAAAAAGAGAGGGTGGTAGTACATAAAACCAGAGTGCTTTTTGATACCTTGAACTCTCACACTGCTAAAGCGCTGGAGAATAATTAGCAGAGGAAATCATAAATTCAAAGTCACTGCAATTATAATGATCACATTTGCATAACTTAATCTATTATAAATTCATTACAGCAGAGGAGTACTCTCACCCCAAAACACTAAAATATTCTGTTATTAGGAGAGAAAGTAACCGGTGACATGACAATATGCTGTTTTTAAAACACTGCCTTCTTCACCCAGATATTCTGGTAGCTTCTCAGGCCCATGAGATATCCAGCTAGAAGCTAACTTACTCTGGTTGTCAAGACAGTTGGCGTTAGCAGCAGCATTGCTGGGTTGTAGAAATTTGGTTTATATTTTCTAACACAATCAATTACTTCTTCCTACTTTACTCCTATTTTGTTGATGAGTTCACACAGTTATGATTTAATCACAAACATATTGGTAAATTTATCTCTTTTACTTGCTCATGTCTACCACTTTTCATCCATTCTTTCATTTATTCACCAGATATTTATGGAGAGCTCTCTGTGGGCAAAGCCTCAGAGGTGCAAGCAGAAGATGGTGCCTGCCCTCCACGATCACGCAGTGTAGTGTGGGAGTTACGCTTTACAAATATGTTTAACTGAGAATTATAAATGTTTCTATTTATTCATTGAACCCATGTTTTGAGGATCACCAACTGTTCTAGACATCTATATTATATTAGCTCATTTAATATGCACAACACTACCACTTCCAGGAGAACATTATTAGCCTCATTTCACAGACAATATAACTGATGATCAGAGAGATCAAGTAACTAGCCCACAGTAACTGGTTAATAGCTGTTAAGGGGCAAAGCGCAGATCTGAATCCAGGTCTGCAGGCTGACAAGCACTATGGCAATAAAGAGGACAAGTTTGCTAACTCTTTTTGGGCAAGCAGTGAAGGCTTTTCTACGCAGCAAATGCTTCAACTGATCTATAAGGAGTTTACCATTTAATATGGAAAAGGGGTGGTATTTATGGTAGAAAGAATTATACAGTCCAAGGCTCAACTGTATGTTGTGCCTGGCCCTGATTCCATCTTATCATTCTGCTACAGTGGAAAGGTGATGAATTAAAACCAGTTGCTCTACCTCCAGTACTTTCCAGAGTAGACAAGACCACCCCTTTAGGGCAAGGGTCATGTCCTACTTTTTTAGTGGTCCTCCCAGAGCTTAGCACAATGTCTCACAGAGATGGTATTCAATTATGGCTTTAAAAATAAGAGTTAAAGAATGTGCAGTGAGATGGAAGGAATAAAATACAATTAATTTTTATCACAGGACATCTTTTCTCACATACACATACATACACTAACATACACATGTTTTTGTTCATTTTCTAAAATGTTCTCAGGTTGTTCTTAGAGTGTTGAGTCACTTCTCTTACCAATCTCCTTTTGAAAGATAATTGCTGGTGTACAATCTTAGCAAGGTAATTATACTTTTTGTTCTGATCCAGCAGCCACAGGACTTGGCACATGCTTCAGTCATTTTAGAAATAGCTTTGTGTATACAGGTTTAAATAAAATTATAGTATTTCATCTCTGTAATAATAACAATGATAGCTTGGATTATTTGCCAAGTTTACTTTCAAGGTAGTTGCACCATTGTTATCATTTCACCATAGCCCTGCAAGGTCTTTCAGAGCTTCTGAAGCCAAAGTTTACATGGGTAAGCAATGGGCTCAGGGAGACCAAGCTCCAGGCCCAAATCCAAGCCTTCTCATTGCTGCTTTGATGTACTTTCCACTCAGTATCCTTCTCCAGGAAGCAGAAGATTGCCTTGAGGAGATATATTTCAGCATTTTTTTTGTCTCTGTCTTTCTTCATTTGTCAGTTTCTTTTACAAAGACACACACAAATACATGCACACATTTTTGTCTCACTTTGCAGAAATCTGAATTTGTTCTGAGGTACCACCTGCTTCTAACCATTTTTAACTCTATTCATCTTGCCTTAGGTGGTCTCATTGTCATTTTGATAATGATTTTTAAAGTGAGTCCTAAGGTTCAGTGGTGTCTTATCTTGCCTCCTTTACACTCCTATTATTAATTTTCATGATGCAGTGGAGGCTACACTTTCATTTCTGACATGAGTTACCTTTTACTGTACTTTGTTGGTACTTCTTACAGTCATTCTTCTCATTCATCTGGCTGGATTTTGGTTTGTCCTTTCCTCCACACCCCCAAAGTTGAAAGCCACTGCTCTGAGAAGTTTCTGGCCTAGAAACTATCCAATCCCATCCCAACCACACAACTATGGAATTGGAAGGGATATTTTAGTATACCGATAAGCCTCTCAGTATTAAAAAAAACTATATGTAAGACTGTTCAACCACTTAAACAAGTTGAATTCTTTTATTTCTTCCTACATATGTTTTGAAAACCATCTTAGAATCTTCAATATCTCCCACCTATACTGGAGTTGTGGAAGAGAAAGATTCCACTTGGTGTCTGCAACTAAAATTAATCACAGTTTAGAAATGGTTGGGAGGACAGGGAGGGCACAGACAGCAGGAACAGAGGTAAGATGGGAAAATACGACAGGTCACGTCATTAAGCAGCAGCTGTTGACCAGCTTGTGTTGCTAAACACCCCAAAGAAGCTAAGTAGCAGATGTTTCCCAAAATCAACCTCCAATAGCCTGAGACTCAATGTCCTGATTGTGGCTAAGGTTGATGGGGAGATTGCTACAGGCTTGTGTACAACACACTTGGAGGTACAGATCTGACGTGAGACAAGGGCTCAAGGTTACTTTCTTCCTTAGACATAGCTCTTCAGATCATTTGTTTTGACAGTTTCAACCAGAAGATGGTCAGCTTTTCTGTAACACCTGAAGCTCACTATGGTACCTCAAGGTACTGCAACTTATTTTGGTTCAACAAATAGTCATAGAAAGTCTACTATGTGCCAATTATGGTCTTAGGCACTTACCATCAATAAGCTATAATCCTTCACCTTGGGAGCTTGCAATCCAACAGGAGAGATAGATGTGTAACATTTGTGATCTGGGAAATATTTAAAATATATTAACTCTCCTTATACCATGGACACCAATCATTTAGAAGGGATGTTGGCCAGTGAACATTAGCATGCCAGCTATTGGCCAGCCCTGCTTATAATACCACATGATAATAATGGTAGCAGAGGTCTCTAGAATTTGCCTTTGGAGCTCAGAAAACCCTCAGCACTTGGCTCAAGCTGCCATATGGTCAGAATCCTGGCCCTCTGAGGAGGACCGTTTTAGACCAATAAGGTAAATAGTGATAATATCATGACAAAATCACCATATATGGCACAGGCCATTTACCAGCTCTGCATTAAGAACTTTCCAAGAGTTACATTATTTGATCCTCACAATACCACCTTTTAGCAAGTGAAGAAACTAGGACTTAGTGGGATCAAGTGAATTACCCAAAATCACACAGATTTAGAACAGGGTTTGAACAGAGTTTAAACCGTAAAAATCTAACCCCAAAGCCTGCACTTATCCCTGATTTGAAGTGTTGATTCCTCAAAAAAAAAAGGGGGGGCTGTCAGATTTAAGGATGCAGACAGAGTGAAAGAGCTATTCAGCAAAAAAAAAAACAAGTGAAGTTTTGTCATTTACATACTGCAAGGGTGAACTGGGAATATTTTAGGTGAAGATAGATTGGTGAAGTCCTTATTCAAAAAGTTAAACCCAGGTCCACACGAGTCAAGGTAATACCATGTAGAACAAAGCTAATAGTCACTTCTCTTAAGAACCCTTTAGAATGAAGGACAGGCAGAGAGACTACCAGGTAAATACTGTTCAAGGTGCCTCAAGATGGGAGTAGTGGACACAAGGGACCCTCATTACGCCCCTGAAGAACCTTTTTGAAAGTGTTAAAATAAACCTGTCTTCTGAAACATGCTTCTGGAGGACAGAAATGGTCCCCTGGTCTGTCTTTTATCAGTTCCATAAAAACAGCCTTTTGAATCTAAACAGTTGCTCTGTTCCTACTGCCTGATCTACGCATAGGATCACATAATTTTCTCCTGGATGCCTATGCAACCGAGGGTGAGGGAAGAGCTATGATGTCAGTCCAGGAGAACTGCACGAGAGGGGACCCCCAAAAATGAAATTAATTTTTTAAAAATCTGTTTATTCTTACATGTATCAACTCCCATTGCCTTCAAAGTACCTCTATTTAATGAAATACACCTATCAAGATGTTTTTTCCACGGCTCAAAACAGTTTTAAACTCGCTGATTTTGATGCCTTTTAGTACTTCTGCCATTTTTGTTTGTTTGTTTGTTTTACCTCTTCCACATTGGCAAAATGTTTCTCTTTGAGGACTTTCTTCATTCTGGGAAACAAAAAAAATTCACTCAGGATAAGATCAGATGACTGATCTGGGAGGTTGCGGCACGGGGTCATCCCGTTTTTGGTCAAAAACTGCTGCACATTCAGTGAGGTGTGGGCACGTATGCTCATAAATCACCCAGAATATAAAGGGCAAACACATTGAGAGTCTTCAAAAAAAAATTCACTGAAGCTGAATGCAGCCTCTCACAACAATGCCAGCTGGTACACTGACACAGATTAGCTCCTAGGACCCTCACCCTACTGTGGGAAGCCTGTACTACAAGGGTCCTGCTCTCCAGAAGATAACTCCAGGTTTTTTTGTGTGTCCCTCCTCATAGCTTCACTTGGAAGCAAAATAGCAGAATAGAAAAAAATAACTTTTCAGAAGAACTTCTAAAAGATACTTCTCATACTGAAGTCTCTTTACAATAAGGGTGAAAATGTCACCAACAAAACTGATTTTTCATGGTGCCCTTCCAGGAGTCCTATATTCTCAGGTCACAGGTTACAGGACCCTTATATATTTAGATTTAGTAATAATACAAGAGTAAGGAGCAAACAGCAGGTTACAGGACATTATATCTGTGGATTTAACAATAATACAAAAGTAAGGAACAAACAGCTTTCCTCACTCTCTTCTGTCAAAATGCAAAGATTTCTATTTGAAAAACAGTGAGGCCCAGATGCCAAGGTTGAGAGTATCTTTGAGGAACAACCTACTGCTTTAAAGGAAAAATAAAAGGCAACATTACCCAGAACAGTCAACATAGTGTTGAAAATGAACGAAGCTGGAGAACTGACACCACTCTACCTGACCTTTATGCTGGATGAGTCCCACTTGTTCTCAGCCAAGAACACTGTTTGAAACAGTGATCTAATTGCGTCTTTTGGCTGAAACCATCTATGTGTTGGTGATAAAAAATTTCTACCTATCCCCTAATTGCTAGACTCATATTTCCAACTTCTTACTCCACATCTTCACTTGGTTATCTCATGGACATCTCTAACTTAAACTGTCTTAGATCAGAACCTTTAATTTCATTCAGAAACCTGTTCTTTTCCCATCTTTCCTATCTCAGAAAATGGCATCACTAACCACCCTGGTGGCTGGTCCCAAAACCTAGAAATTATCCTTGAATTATTTTCTTTCAGCCATTTCTTCCTATCAGTTGCCTCTTCTAAACCTATTAAAAATTTATCCACTTCTTTCCATATTCATCACTACTATTCTGATTGAAAACACTGTCTTTTTTGTATAATCTACTGCAAAAGCATCATATCTGATAGCTTGACTTTGCCCCAGAGCACCATTCTACAAGATGATTCCTTTTGTATAAAGCTTTTCCAATTTTTATTTTGCATAACCTTGACTATATAGAAAAGTTGCAGGTGCAATACAAAGAATTTATTTTTTTGAAATATTTCAAAGTAAGTTGCCAATATGATGCCTGTGCCTCAGAACCCTTTACTGCTCGTTTCCTGCAAACAAGGGAATTAGCCTGTATAACCACAATACACCTTTCAAAACCAGAAACTCAACATTAATACATTGCTACTACTTAATATGCAGACTCCTTTCAAGCTTCACCATTTTTCCCTTTCACTGTTTTAAGTGACTAGAAAGTCTTTTATAGAAAACGGATCCAATTCTGAACCATATGCTGCATTTGTTTGTCATCCTAATCAGTCTGGAATGGGTCCTCAAACTTTCTTTGACTTTCATGACCTTGACCTTTATGAGGATTATAGACCAGCTTTGTTTTTTTGTTTGTTTGGGGGTGGGGTTTTTTGGGGGAATACCCCTAATTTGCTTTGTCTGATTTAGATAAGACAAAGCAAATGATTAGATTCAGATTCATGATTAGATTCAGGTTACATACTTTGGGCAGGAATACGGCAGAAATACTTTTCATTAAATCCCATCAAGTGCCTCACACTTTTGATTTCTCCTTATGCTGGCAACATTCACTTAGATTATTTGAAGAATGTCGTATCTGAGAGGCATTTCTACCCTGAGGTTATTCCCCGTTCCCCTGTAATTAACAGGTATTCTATGGAGAGGTATTTTAAAACCACGCAACTACCCTGATTAAATCAAACTTTCCATTGATGTCTATTTATTCACTTATTTGTATCAGTGTGGACTCATGAGTTCCTCTTGTATTCAATGGAGTGTACATTTTGCTATCTAATGCTATTCATTTCCAGTTGCTGTCATAATTGTCCCTGGGGATTCACAGTAGGTTTATTCTTGGTCTCACTCCTGGGAATAGAATTTGCCCCCTAAAAGGAAATGTATGGCAATTCTTATTTCTCAGAAGTATCTGCTTTTTGCATCTGTTAAATACTAAACGTCTTCAGTTTAAAGTAATCTTTATACCACTTCGGGGGTTCCAAGTGGACCAACACATTGCCAAGCTACTTTTCAAAGTGGTTTTACTGTTTTACACTCCTACCAGCAATGGATAAGAGTTCTGATCATTCCACATACTAGTAGTCAACAATAGGTACAGTCAATCTTTTTAATTTGAGCCATTCTAGTATCTAAATATGCAGTCAAATCACCTTGTGGTTTCAGTGTGTTTCCATAATAACTAATGTTGACCATATTTTTATGTGCTTATTAGCCATTCATACATTTTCATTGGCTAAGTGTCTGTTCAAATCTTTTCCCCATTTTTATTGGATCGTTTGTCATCTTATTATTCAGTTACATAACTTCTTCATACAGTTTAGACACAAGCCCTTTGTGAGATATATGTTTCATAAATATTTTTCTCAGTTTGTGCCTTCTGTTTTTATTTTAATAAGTTTCTTTTTGAATATCAAATATTTTTAATTTTGGTGCTGTAAATTTTATTCTAAACTGTATCCCACAAATTTGGATATATCATTGTGTCACTGAAGTCCATTTCAAAATACATTCTGAATTCTAAGTATACAATTCCTGGATCCAATACTCACTTCTTTCTTCAATCACAGCCAGAGAAAGAGACAGAATAATTACCAAGGTGGGTGATGGCAACTAGCAGTTTACAAAATATTTCTTTACTTCACTTATTTTTTAAACATTTTCTTAAAGATTTTACTTATTTATTTTTAGAGAGAGGAGAAGGGAAGGAGAAAGAGAGGGAGAGAAACAAGAATGTGTGGTTGCCTCTCACATGCCTCCTAATGGGGACCTGGCCTGCAACCCAGGCATGTGTCCTGACTGGGAATTGAACCAGAAACTCTTTGGTTCACAGGCCCTCCCTCAAACCACTGAGCTATACCAGCCAGGGCTCCTCACTTCATTTAAACCTAGCAGTACTATTAGTTCTATTTCAGAGGTGAAGAAACTGTAATTTAATTAGTAGATTAAAATCACTTATCTGAGGCTGAAATATCAGTAAAAACAGATTCAAGCCTTACTCGGATAATCTGACTCTGAATCTTATTTTCTTTTTTCTGTACTTTACCTAGATCTTTGAAGGTGTAACTTTAAACTTTTTCACAAGTTAAATTTCTAAGATAGTTTATATTTTAAATGAAACTTTCAAGTGTATGCAAAAGAATCCCAGATTTCTCAATGTAGTAATACCAGACACAACAGCCACAGAGAATAGGCAACATTTCCGCCCAGCCCGACCTCTCTGACCTTGGAAGTCATCCTCTGATTGCTCACCTGGCTAGTGAAGCAGAGGTGAGGTACTGCAGTCTAGGAGGCTTGCATTTCATTTCAATGGCCTAGAAAGTGACTCTCAAATTAGCCCTTAGAAGATGCCCCTTAGGAGCTCCCAGGGATTTTGGTCCAATCAGTATTGGATGTAACATGGGCATCTGGATTTCTTAACAAGCATCTTCAGGTAATTCTGTCGCAGGATGTTAGTGGATCTTCCACAACTGGTAGGGATTGGGTAGAGGGTAAAAATAGGTGAGAGAAGAGAAGGTGGCAGAGAATGAGTATGAAGTGCCCTCTCAGCTCTCCTCCAGGATTTAAGTTTTATCCTAAAAGTACTGAGGAAAAATTGAGGTGTTTAAGCAGGGGAAGAACATAATAAATTCAGACTTAAGAAAGGTTATGATGATGAATGTAGAGAATAGACTAGAGAGATCAAAGCCCGGAGGCAGGGAGAGCTGTTGGAGGATGTTACAGTAATTCAGGCAAGACATGCTGGGAGCTTGGACTGTAATAGCAGTGGAAGAGATAGAAAGACTTTAAGGAAAAAAAATAACATACATAAAGAGGCAACACACAGTGAAAGAGTTCAATGAAGTGGAAAAATATCTAACAGCAGAATGTCGACTGCTACTAAGGGTCTGTAAAGAGAAATCAGCATAACCCCAGAGACAGCCATCTGGGTCCAGGAGAGCACTCCTCACCCCAAGGACTTCTTGCTTTGTGAAGCTTCCTTGACTCTGTCCTTTCAGGACACTTATTGCTTGTGTTCACAGAGGGAATGTATTGCCTCAGATCACAGAAGGCTGTAGCTCTGTCTGGAATCCGGGCAATGACCACGATAACAGCAGCCATATTTTCTAAGCAGAGGCCTCTCGCGAGCAGTTTTATGATTCACTCTCATGAAAGTCCTTCCTTAACCAGCCCCACATTCCCTGTGTTGCAGCTTGTTTACGGGCTCAGGTGCTCTGCTCCTCATTACAACATCATCACTCAGTGTGCTATAAAGCTTGGGAATGAACTGAATTTTGAGTCCAACATGAAATGTATCCAGAGAAACCTTGGCACGGATGGCCACATTTTAGTCCCTGGATTCCGTGAATAGCCTCTCAAGAGCAATGTAAATCTAGATTTGTGGGTTTATATATACATACTACTTATTATTCTGTCCAAAAATCTTTTTAGTCATATCATAGGCCATCTCCCTGAGGCTTGTACAAAAGGTTACAGGCTCAAATTCCACTGAAGTTGCCTCCTGATTGAGTCAATTATATTTTTAACTCCCATGAACTCATGTGACTCTATTATTTTTCTAAACAATATGAATCACAGTCCTATAAAGTGATAGTCACTTCCTATGTATCCAGTTAAAGGAAGAAAATTACCAAGGAAATAAGGAGATGTTATAGACTAGAAAAGCCTAAAAGAAAAGGTGGGGAAAATCACTAAAATTACCGAATGAGAAAGAATAGGCCTGTTTTAAGACGGCAAGAAGCCCGACGCAGACCAATGAACTCCTACCTCCGGGGTGGGGCAAAGGCAGGCAAACTCTGCAAGTGGTTCTAAAGTGAGATGGGGTTGGGGGGAGGCAAGGAATTACTTTTCTAGGAATGGTAAGAGGCTTGAAGCGGGCTTTTCAGCCTCCAGAAATCTGTATTTGCCATGTTGTGGAACAAAGATTAATCCAAACTATCTGTGTCTTCTTCCCCATTCTAATACATCTAACTTCTCTCATAGCTGAAATTTTAAGAAAAAAAAATGATGATTAAAAGACCCTTTTACTTTTCATTTGGTGTTTCAGAAATGAACAGAGCTTTATTTATCCTTTATAAACATAAATCAGACAATGCCATTTTTAGAAGTTGGTATAGCTTTGCTTCTTTTTGTCATCCTTTAAAAACATGAGTCAAATCATGTCACCTCCCTGGGTGTGTGGGGACGGGTCCTATGCAGAGGGACAAATGGAAGCCACATACTCTTAATTCTAATGTTTAACTTTATAAAGCCAACAACGTGTTAAATAAAATATATTCCATATATTTTGGCAAATGCATATGTATAAAAGCAAATCAAAAGATATGTGTAGACTTTATAAGATTAAAGGTAGGCAAATATCAGAGACAACTGAATTACATTATCATCACACATGTGTTCTGGTGGTAGGCCAGCAATGTTTGCATGAGCAGTAAAGATATACACAGCTCATAAATTATTGCCTATTTAGAATTCCAGCCAAGATGGAGGTATAGGTGGAAATACTGTACCTCCTCGCACAATCAAATTTAAGGACAACAAAGCTGTAGAAACAAAAACACAACCAGAACACACAGAAAATTGAACTGTATCAAAGTCTGACAACAACCAACCATTCATTCAGACTGCTAAGAGGAGCAGAGTCATTGGCAGTGGGGGAGAGGGGTCCAGGGAGGAAAAGGCAGTGGTTTGGCGACCTGGGCACGGGGAGGAAACGAGCAAACCTAGTGAGGCACGCAAGGCAGTTGGCTGACCACGAACGCACATTCGCACGCAGATAAACCGAGCAAAAAATGGTCAGTGAGACAGCGCACAACCCAGGCCCCCAGTGACTGGAAATAAAGCCTAAAAGCACCGATTGAAAAAACTTGCGGGGGTTGAGGTGCTGGGAGAGGTTCCCAGGCTCACAGGAGAGTTTGTTGGAGAGACCCACAGGATCCTAGAATGTACACAAACCCACCCCCCTGGGAACTAGCACCAGAAGGGCCCAATTTGCTTGTAGGAGACAGCAGAGGGGACCAAAATCTGAGAGAGCTTGGAACAAATGCCATTGCTCCCTCTCTGACTCCACCCCCACATACAGCGTCACAACCCAGCAAGGTGGGTTGCCCCACCCTGGTGAACACCTAAGGCTATCATATGTAACAGGTGTGACCTGACCAAAAATGACTCAATCAGAAGAACAAATCAAAGCCCCAGAGCCAATACTTTAAAGCGATCAAGAGATAGCCAACCTAGCAGATGCACAGTTCAAAATACTGGTGATCAGGATGCTCACAGAACTGGTTGATTTTGGTCACAAATTAGATGAAAAAATGAAGGCTGCACTAAGTGAAATGAAGGAAAATGTACAGGGAACCAATAGTGATGGGAAGAAAACTGGGACTCAAATCAATAGAGTCGAACAGAAGAAAGAAAGAAACAACCAAACAGTAAAGAATGAAGAGACAAGAATTCAAAAAAATGAGGAGAGGCTTAGGAACCTCCAGGACATCTTTAAACATTCCAACATTCAAATTATAGGGGTACCAGAAGGGGAAGGGGAAGAGCAACAAGTGGAAAACTTATTTGAACAAATAATAAAGGAGAACTTCCCCAATTTGGCAAAGGAAATAGAATTCCAGGAAGTCCAGGAAGCTCAGAGAGTCCCAAAGAAGTTGGACCCAAGAAGGAACACACCAAGGCACACCATAATTACATCACCTAAGATTAAAATGAAGGAGAGAATTCTAGAAGCAGCAAGAGATAAGGGGACAGTCACCTACAAAGGAGTGCCCATCAGACTGTCAGCTGATTTCTCAAAAGAGACCTTCCAGGCAAGAAGAGTCTGGAAAGATGTATTCCAAGTCATGAATTCCAAAGACCTACATCCAAGATTGCTCTATCCAGCAAAACTTTCATTTAGAATGGAAGGGCAGATAAAGTGCTTCTCAGATAATGTCAAATTCAAGGAGTTCATCGTCACCAAGCCCTTATTATATGAAATGTTAAAGGAACTTATCTAAGAAAGAGAAGATAAAAATGTGAACGGTGAAAGGACAGCAAACTCACAGTTACTAACAACCACACCTTAAGAAAAAGCAAACTAAGCGGACAGCTAGAACAGGAGTGGAACCATAGAAATGAAGAACACATGGAGGGTTAGCAACAGAGGAGTTGGAGGAGGAGAGAGGGGGAGAAGGTACAGAGAATAAGTAGCATAGATGGTAGTTAGAAAATAGATGGGGGGGAGGGCAAGAGTAGTGTGGGAAATGTAGAAGCTAAAGAACTTATGACACATGGACATGAACTAAAGCGGGGAATGTGGGGGGAGGGGTGTGTAGGGTGGAGGGGAAGGAAGGGGGGAGAAATAGGACAACTGTAATGGCATAATCAATAAAAATATATTTAAAAATTATTGTCTACTTAGGAGATGAAATATTTTCTTACCTTTATTGCAGTAAAATCGATCACTATAATGTTAAAATCAAGATTTTCATGGAATCTGTGTTCTATTGACACAAGGTCAAGTTAGATTGCCCTTTCCTGGGCTATTATAGTTCTGAATTTTGTTTTCATTAATCTCAATGTGGAGATAGTAACAACCAGAATTGTGAATATAATTTGTAAAACAACATTTAGATTCAAAATTAAATATCAAATATTACATACGTTCAAATATTTTCATAGTTGCATATAATTATTGTTGTTGCTGAAAGCATTACAAAAGATTTTAATTTTATCTTATAAATTGTTATCATTTTTTCACTATTTTCACCAAAAGCAATCATGGAACCTGAAGAGCCTGTATAATGTATGTACATGAATGTGTGTGCTTGTGTGCACATGCACATGCGTGTATGTGTGACATATGTGGAGCCCCTAAAGCATGGAGCCCAGGACAGGGCCTCATCATACTCTGTCTAAAGGCAAAACTTTATAAGTTCCCTTCTTATAAACCTTCAATGACTTTCCTCAGAATTAAATTTAAGTCCTCACCGAGGACCACGAGGCCTTACAAGGTCTGGCTTCTGCCTAGTTCTGAATCCCAGTCACCCTCCCTTTATGCTTTTGTTCACTATTCTCCAACTACGTGATCTCTGGTCTGTGCCTGGGATACCACAACCTTTTTCCTGCTCAAGAACTTGCACTTGCTTTTCCCTCTGCTTTGCACAGCTGCTTCCAATTCTTTACATGGCTGACTTGTATGGGTCCTTAAGGTAGACAGTCTCTTAGGCCAGGCCTTGCATAGGAAGCATCCAGTGAATTATAGCTTAAGAAAGTAGAGAGCCCTGGAAAGTATGGCTCAGGTGTTTGGGGTGTTGTCCTGTAACCAAAAGGTTGCAGGTTCAATTTCCAGTCAGGGCACATACCTAGGTTGCAGGTTCATCCTCCAGTCTGGGTGTCTGTGATCCACAGACCCAGCACATAGGAGAAGCAACCAATCCACGCTTCTCTTTCACATTGATTATTCTCTCTCTTCCTTATTCTCTCTTTAAAAGCAATGAAAAAAACATGTCTTCTGCAGACAATAAAAAGAAAAGAAAGCATAGAGGCTTTCCCTGACTGTGCAACTCAAAGTAGCCTTTTGCCAACACACACTACTTCATTTTTTTCATGGCATGTATCACTATCTAGAATTACATTGCTTATTTTTATCATTGTTTATTGTCCATCTCCTTCCTCTAGATGGAAGCTTTATGACAACTGAGGCTTTGTCTGAAAATTTATTGCCATGGTCTCTTGTGCCAGGCACATAGTAGATATTCATTAAATGAATTATTCTTTTTTTAAAAGCCTGACAACTTTAAACTGAGTCAGAAATTACAGATTTGGGAAGAAACTATTTACTCTTCTTTCCCAACTAACACTTCTGAAATTGTGCTTGTTTATGATGGGTTAGGAGGCATGTGTGCGGGGCTGCAGCCTGCTGAAAGGTTAGTGGCAAAGGTAATCTGGAGGTCATGGTCCTGAAGAGGGCCGACCACTCACTGACAATGAGAGAAATGTCTTCCAACAGCCTCAGGAGAAGTGGAATCCTGGCAATTATCCGGTTAATTTAGTCAATGTGGAAGTCCCACCTGGTCCATGTAAGCCATTGTTTGTTGCTAATGAACAAACCTGTAAATGACTGGCTGTATCTTCTACAGTGCAGGGTGTCATAAAGGAAGGGACTACTCCTTAAAGAAAAACCAAGAAACATGGGTCTTAATAGATCATCACCAAAAACTGTGAATAAACACCAACTATACCAGGAATGCCACATGAAGTCACACCTTTTTAAATAAGTTTAAAAATCCTGTTGCCCAGATTCGAATCCACTTGATTGCTATTCTTTTGCTTTCCCCAAACAGATTTTTTGAGCATGAGCAACAAAGGCATCAAGCCAGTGACAGTGAGAGAACAATGAATTCTAGCACATTTGGGTCATTTTACAGATGGCTTGGTCTCAGGAAGCTATGTGACTTGCCCATAAAGAAGTTCTTTGTTACCACAGCAGCCTGTGATGACAACCTTCACATCTTTGTCCCCTGACCTCCCTGCATCCCAATGTTCCCACAGTCCTCATTTTGCCAGCCATTCCTGCTCTTTAGGCTGGAAAATGATTTCTACCCCTTTGAGGTCTTTAGACAATAAATGAAATAGAAATAAAAGTAATGAAATAGAAATAAAAGTGAATATTGTATAGAAGGAAGACATGTATCTGAGTTAAAACCAATATCAAAAAATGTACTTAATAGGCCCTGGCCAGATAGCTCAGTTCGTTACAGTATTGTCCTGATATGCTCAGGTTGCAGGTTCGATTCCTGGTCAGGGGACAAACAAGAACCAACGAATGAATACATCAATAAGTAGAACAACAAATCAATGTTTCCCCTGCTCTTTTCCTCTCTCTCTCTTTCTCTCTTTTCTTCTTTCTTCCCTCATCCTCTCTCTCTCTCTCTCTCTCTCTCTCTCTAAATATCAATTTAATGTATTTAATAATACCAAAAAAGTGTTTCAAAAGTGGTTCTCAGTTTCTCATGGCTACAATACATTAGTCCCCCTTATCCACAGTTTACTTTCTATAGTTTCAGTCCAATAATATCAAATGGAAAAATCCCAGAAATAAACAACTCATAAGTTTAAAATTGTGCACCATTATGAGTAATGTGATGAAATCCCATGTCATCCCACTCTGCCCCTCCCAGGACACGGATCATCCCTTTGTCCAGCACATCCACACTGTATACGGTACCTGCCTGCAAGTCACAAGGGGGCCATCTCTATCATCAGATCATTTATCAGATAGAGAGAGAGAGCACATTCAAATAATTTTTATTACAGTATATTGTTATAATTGTTCTACTTCATTATTAATTATTAATTTCCTGGTGGGTACTTTACCTAATTTATAAATTAAACTTTATCATAAGTACACACAGGTAGGACAAAACATAGCATTATCTGTGGTTTGAGATATCAGCGAGGGGTCTTGAAACACATCCTGGGGATAAGGGGCAATTACTGTATAGTGAAATGTGTAAGGAATGACTATAATCACTTTAAATGGTGTTTTTGTCCCCTGGTCAGACCACTGCTCAGGGTGCTAATAATTTACATAAGCTGAGCACTTACCAATATTCAAACACTAACATCCTGCCAAATAAAATAATGAAAACCTGAGTAACACAGGGGAAATTTAGGAGACAAAGAAATATGGCCCAGATGAAAGAAAAGACCAAAACTCCAGAAAGAGAACTAAGTGACATGGAAATAGCCAACTTATCGAGTGCAGAGTTCAAAACACTAGTGATCAGGTTGCTCAGAGAAACAATTGAGTATGGCCACAAAATAAAGGAAGAATTGAAGGCTATAAAAATGAAATAAAAATATATAGGGAACCAAGAGTGAAGGGGAGGAAGCTGGGATTCAAATCATGATTTGGAACAAAAGTAAGAAATAAACATTCAACTAGAACAGAAAGAAGAAACAAGAATTTTTTTTAAAAAAGGAAAGGAAAGGTTTAGGAATCTCTGGGACAACTTTAAACATACCAACATCTGAATCATATGGGTACCAGAAAGAGAAGAGGAAGAGCAAGAAATTGAAAGTTTATTTGAAAAAATAATAATAGAAAACTTTCCTTGTTCAGCAAAGGAAACAGATATATAATCCAGGAAGCTCAGAGTCCCAAACAAGTTGGACTCAAAGAGGACTACACCAAGACATATCATAATTAAAATACCACAGTTTAAAGGTAATGAGAGAATCTTAAAAGCAGCAATAGAGAAGAGTTACCGACAAACAAGTTCCCATAAGACTATCAGCTGATTTCTTAAAAAAAATATTTGCAGGCAAGAAGAATTCAAAGAGATGAAAGGCAGGAACCTACAGCCAAGATTGCTCTACCCAGCAAAGCTATCTTTTAGAATTGAAGGGCAGATAAAGTGCTTCCCAGACAAAGCAAAGCAATAGGTGTTCATTATCACCAAGCCCTTATTATATGAAATGTTAAAGGGAGTTATCTAAGAGAAAGAAGAAGATCAAAACTATGGACAGTAAAAAGGCAATAAATTCACACCTATCAACAACAGGACCTAAAAAAATAAAAACAAACTAAGCAAACAACTAGAACAGGAACAAAATCATAGAAATGGAGATCACATGAATGGTTATCAGTGGAGAGGGGGTGCAGGGAGAATGGAGGAAAGAGGTACAAGGAATAAGTAGCACAAATAGTAGGTACAAAATAGACAGGGGGATCTTAAGAATAGTATAGGAAATGGAGAAGCCAAAGAACTCATACGTATGACCCAGGACATGAACTAAGCTGAGTTGATTGCTGGAGGGAATGGGGGTACAAGGCAGAGGGGAATAAATGGGAGAAAAAATAAGACAACTGTAATAGCACAATCAATAAAATATATTTAATCAATTTAAATTGAATTAATTTAAATTGAATTAATTTAATTAAAAATGGAAGACTGCCTCTCACTGCAGTCACTCACAAACAACTACAAGAACTCTTTTTTGTTTTGTTTGTTTGTTTACCTTTAGCACAAACTTCCGACAAGATTCTTCAATAAGTTCCCTTAGATAACATTCATTTCTCTGACAGTTTATTGACAATAAATCAATGAAATAAAATAAAATTTCAAATGACTGTAAATTTGCTTCATACTACAGAAGCTATTACTTCAAGTCTTCAAAGGACACAAGAGAATAAACACCAAAAATATTTAGATATGAATTCACTCATATCGTTACTGTGCAGGAAAGTTGTGAATATACAGAGTCTGTCAGAAGTAACACCTGCTTGAGTGTGGTTGGTAGGGTAATGATATGGTTGTAATAATTTACAGTTTTAATTTGAACATTTCACCTAAAATGTCATATGGTGTGCTTAAGTGTGATATTGTTACATTATGGAATTACATGCTTATGATTTTGTAATAACAGATTTTATAATAAAAAAGGGGCATTACTTGTGCCACACCCTATATGCAGTTATGTGATCTGTGGTGGGAAGACAAGGAAGAGTGAGTTCAACTTATTTATAACCTACTGGTACACCCATAGCAGTAAGGATAAATTGAGCACTGGACAGTACTACTTGGTCCCCAATTTCTTAGTTCCTGCTTTGGTTAAATTTTGTCTTCTCTAGCAAGGGAGGGAATTTAGCTCATAATAATTAAACCACCCCCCACCCACCCACCCACACACCCTCTGGGTGGGTCTTGGACCAGGTCAATGAAAAAGAAGCCCTAACTCAGATGTAGCAGCCTTTGGAAATGGCATCTGAGAGACAGGACTGCCCCATAAGGCTAGGCGCTCTGAAGGATGCATAGACTCCCAGCCAATGAGGTGAGGTCTGACCTATATTCCACTCACCATTCATGTGTCTGGATCAAGACCGTGTCCAGTTGAAGGGGACACCTTTGTCTCTTTTGCAGATCTGCTCAAAGCATCTTTCTCTATTTCATTAAAAGGTGACATGTAGAAAGCTTCTCCTCTAGCCTGAGTCTAAGCTCCAGAATTACCCTTCCTACACTGTGAAGGTTTAAGCCTTCCTTTCTCCATGATCTTTATATACATGTCTATAATTAACATATCATTTATCTTGGTTTATTTGCATATCCGTCTTTGTGTATAGCTGCAAGACTCCTAAAAGTAGTCGCTTTATACTAAGTTCTTAGCATAGACTCTGGTTTGAAATAAATTGTGCCAATGCTTGAAAAACATATGCTTACTGTATCAAGGTTTTAAAGATGGATGGGTGGATCGACAGAGGTGAGAGAAATACAGAAAAGATATATTAAGAACATAAGAATGGACTTGGAGTCAGAGCAGAGGACTCCTCTTCTGGCTCTTTTTCTGTCATTTGGCACTATTGGTGAAAGAACAGGGAACAGAAGTCAAATTGTCAAGGAAAGATTTTGTTGATGACAGCGTTCTACACACCCCACAAGCCAACACAACTGTATGTATTTTTAGAAGTTGTGCTTATCCAACCACTCATCTCCACCCAACGTAGTACCACAGGAGGCTGACCTACATGGACTATGTCAACACTTAATGTTGTCTCTTCCCCTACCTCAAAACATACTTTGTTGTATGTGCCTGTGGGAGAATAGAGAAATAAATATCACCATCCCGAAGTGGCCCTGTGTGTTTGGTGAGGGTTTCCATTCATTGTGAACCCTGAGGTAAAAATGGAAGACTGCATCTCACTGCAGATGAGATGCTGCTCACATTTGCTGCTTACCTGAGGTAAGCACTGGAACACTTTTGTGGAAAGCAGCTTTAATGGAGCTCCATTTCCTTGGAAACCAGACCATGGTGCAGAACACTGAGCACTTGAACATCAACAGCAGCAAATCCACTCTAAGCACATCAGAACAAATGAATGTCTTTACATTGAACAAATCTGAATGCTTTGATCCTTGTGATTTATTATCTTTGCTGGAGGCAACCTGGTGGTGGGGAGCTTTCTTTTTATTCTTATTATTTTTTAATTACAGTTAGCTTTCAATATTATATTAATTTCAGGTGTGCAACATAGTGGTTAGACACTTAGATAATTTATGAAGTGGCTCCCTGATAAGTCGAGTACTCACCTGGCAGCGTACATAGCCGTTGCAATATCAGGGACTCTGTTCCTTATTCTGTACTTAACATCCCCATGACTGTGCGGTAACTGCCAGTTTGTAGTTTTAATACCTTCACCTTTTCTGCCCAGCCCCTCAAAATATAGGCAGTAAACTCTTTGACATTGCACTCAGTAACATTGTTTGGATGTCTCCTCAGGCAAGGGAAACAAAAGAAGAAATAAATGAATGGTACTACATCAAAGTTTTTGCACACAAAGGAAACCATCAACAAAACAAAAAGACAAGCTACAAAATGAAAGAAGATATTTGCCCAAGAATCATCTCATAAAGGTTTACTATCCAAAATATATAAAGAATTTCTACAATTTAATACTAACAAGACAAACAAACTGATTAAGAAATGGGCAACGGACCTGAATAGACATTTCTCCAAAGAGAACATACAGATGGCCAGCAGACATATGAAACAATGCTCAATATCACTAATCATCAGAGAAATGAAAATTAAAGCCACAATGAGATACCATCTCACACCTGTCAGAATGGAGGCCCCTTACTTTTAAAGATTGTTCTCTAGTCCATTGCTTCCCAGACTTCTTCAAAAGAAAGCATATGTTACAAAGTACACCATGCAAAAAGAAACAAAAAAAGCAAAACAGAACAAAACAAAAGTATACCGTGTATAGTGAGTGCCGAGTGGCGCAAATGGCCGAGGCGGTTTACTGTTACAGACAAAAGCTTGGGCTCCAGCCGCACGGTTATCTGCAGCACTACACGCTGCCGCGATCAGTGCCTTGGCACACCTGCGTTCGTTTGCGTCGCGCAGCGAAGAGAACAGTGTGGGCACAGACACATGGCAGGGACTGCCCAGACCCCTGACACTGAATACTGGACACAGGAAGCTGCCACTGGAACCATGGCCGCCCTGCCTCTGCAAACTGGATGTCGCGGGGCCACCACTGCTGCCAGCTCAGAATGCACTGAGCACGGCTTATTTCACGAAAGAGGCAGAGTGATTTGGTCCAATGTTGCCACTGAGTAGCCTCCAAGCCTGGTTCTCCGGGCCCTCTAGGAAATTACAGCATCTTTTTATTTACTGTTCTAAATCCATTCACATTGTTCCAAATTCAGAGCAATAAAATTGGGTTTGCAAGAAGAAATTTCACTCCCTCTCCCATTGTGCCCACTGACCCTCACAACTTTGAGGTAACCACTCAAAGTTTATGCATACTTCTGGCATTTCTTTTTGCAGGCATAATGAATATGAATAAATATGCTGATCACTTTCTCTTCTTACAGACATGGTAGCAAGCTATACGCATGCTATGTGTGTACATGTGCATCTTTTTGCACCTTGTTTTCTTCTCATGTAACAAAATATCCATACGAGTGCATAGACATCTTTCTCATTCTTTCACAGTGGCATTGATTTCCACTGTGTGGATGTACCACAGTTTATTTTAACCAGTGTCTATGAATGTTTATCTGGCTTGTTCCCAACCTTTTGCTTGTAAATACAGCGTGTATAATTTCTTAAGTATAAAGATATTGCTGGGTCAAAGGATAAGTGCATCTATAATTTTGATAAATACTGCCAAATTGCACCCCTACCAGCAATGTCTAATAGTGCCCATTTTCTCAAAGCCTTTGCGAGCAAAGTATATTGTGCGGCTTTTGAAAGTTTGCCAGTCTGATCAGTAAAAAGTTATTTCTTAGTGCAGTTTTAAATTTCCTTTATCCTGTAGTGAGGGAGGTTTATCATATTTTCCTCTGTTTGAGCCTATCTGCATTTCCTAACAGTAAATGCTCTTTCTGCTGGACTTAGCTAAAGCAGGTTCTGATGGCTATATATTGCCACACTGTTCCAAACCCCTTTCTCCTGGAAGCCAGAATGTTTCTTAGATGCACTCATTTTGATGTTGGTCCTTGAAGGACCAAAGTGGAAGAGCTGGATTTACCCCAAGTATCCATCCTTCTAGAGATGAAGAAAAGGGAGTCAGAGGGCATGGTAGGTGATCTCTGCCTCTGCCACTGACTCCAGCTTCCCAGACTTTACTAGGTTTTGCTGTGAAATGTTTGCATTGGGAATAAGCATTATGGTGGCCTATTGATCATACTTCAATGACCTCAAGATAACCACGTGTGTGGCGTTCCTGTATCCTCTTCCTTTCTGTTTTCTTCTCTTCCTGCCTTCCCTTTATTTTCCCCCTCCTTTTGTTATTCCCGAGTAAGTCAGTCATTATAAGTAAAGAGGGTGAGTAGAGCTGATCAAACCATCACAATTTTTCTTGATTCTCCTC
The DNA here is from genome assembly GCF_014824575.4 of Sturnira hondurensis. Classification (NCBI taxonomy): domain Eukaryota; kingdom Metazoa; phylum Chordata; class Mammalia; order Chiroptera; family Phyllostomidae; genus Sturnira; species Sturnira hondurensis. The sequence continues at coordinate 325,169 of NW_028079667.1, forward strand.
TAACATTATTTTCCCCCATGGATTTTAATGACTTCAGCAAAGTCTTGATGTTGAGCCTCACACCAGCATGTGGGCTCCTTCAAACTAAATACTTCAGTTACATTCAATTTATTATGTGTCAATTATGCCTCAATAAATCTGTTTATCTAAAAACAAAAACTAGCCCTGGCTGGTATAGCTCAGTGGATTGAGCTCAGGCCTGCAAACCAGAGGATCGTGGTTTGATTCCCAGTCAGGGCACATGCCTGGGCTGCAGGCCAGTTCCCAACAGGGGACGCATGAGAGGCAACCATACATTGATATTTCTCTCCCTCTCTCATTCCCTTCCCTTCTGGAGATAAATAAATAAAATCTTTAAAAAAAAACAAAACAAATTAAAGGGAAGATCCTTGCATGAAATCCTGTCATTTTTTTGGTGAAGCACATATATCTTTACCACTCATTCTGTATTAAATATATTCCATAATTTAAATTTCTTTTCAGTCCTTAAAAAATGGCAAAGTAATTTGTGCAACATATATACTCATTCTGTCAGAGTCCAGAGCGATCGAGACTCATGGCCAAGGTAGGAGTCAGGAGTGGTGTGGGAGGGGAATCAAAATGCCATGGCACACAGTACTTGGTAAGTTTTAAAAATTAGAACAGTATGATTTTTAAAGCCCCACCCAAATGAGGACATGTTTCCATTGATTTTAAAGAGAGAGGAAAGGAGACAGACAGAGAGAGAGAGAAAGAGTAACATCAATTGATTACCTCTTCTACACGGCCCAATTAGGAATTGAACCCACACCCTAGGCATGTGCCCTGACCAGGAATTGAACGAGTAACCCTTCTGTGCATGGAACAATGCTCCAACCAAGCTATGCAGCCAGGGAAAAACAGTATAATTTTTTAATGTTAATGAGCCACTTTGAAGAGAGCCATTCCGCAACATTCCTTCAGCAGGACTCTGCCCAGGTGCAGTAGAAGCCAAGACCGGTGGGCCCTAAAAGGCCTGCTGCAGCACGTGTGGCACATGGGAGCCCAGGGATTGAGGCCAAGCTTGTAAACTGTAACTCAGCTGAGCAATGTTATGGCAAGCCCCACCAAACACATTGTGCCACCAGGATCATCTCAGAACAAGGACAGCCCAGACATACAGCAAGAAATCTATGAGAAGGCTTAGGCCCAGTTAAAAACAAACTCGAGACCAGAAGGAGAAGCACACGCACAACCTCTCTTCCCTCTGGTCCAAAGCCAGTATCTGGCCATTCGTGCAGCTGGTCTTGCTCAAGCCCAGCTAGGTTTCCCGTGATGACTTACAGAGAAACGCAGTGAGTAATCTCTGGATTACATCACCTCTCACGGAACTTTTGGATAGCATAGTCGATTACATAAGACGATAACAGACTGTATGGAAAGCACTCACTTATTTTACATTTCTTCATTGTTTTCTTAACTGCCTTTTCATCACGTCTATAAAACTGAGGTGCAACATAAAGTCTTTCTCAGTACAGAGGCAAAAACAATCTAACTCTTTAAACTTCCTTTACTCGGAATTTCTATCGCAGAAAAAAGGTAGATCGTGGCTAAGTATAAAATAATTTACCTATTTTTGGCCAGATTATTCAATTTGATTTACTTTCTATTTATTTCCCCGTTGCTACCTTTCTTTCATAAGTACAATTCATGGGCCCCCCTCAAAGCACGAACCCCATTCTTCTGACATAAACAGGACCCTGTGCTCTCACGACTGCTGCCAGTAAGGTCCCCCAGTGTCTCCTTATGGTTAGGCCTTCGGCACCGGGGACCGTCAAATACATTACCGGATTAACCTCATGAACTTTCATTTATTTATTTTTTTTGGTCTAAACCCTTTAATCCAGGCATTTTCAAACCAGCCATAACAGAAGTATCCACTGAGCATTCAGCAGACATTAACTAATTCATTTGCTATGCATTTCCCTTTGGGGGGGGGGGCGGGTACTGGCATGTAATGGAATACCTGTCAGGATGCTGTTGCAGAAGGACAGGAATATTTTTGACAGGATACTGGTGTTGTGTCTTGATAATTTATCGAAACCACCTGGCTTCAGATATCCTACTCTGGGTACTAATTGAATGTGTTATTTTGAAAATTCTCAAACCCTCAGAGAAATTGAAGGAATAGTATAAGGACCATCCACACGCCTTCCCTCTAGATTCCCCCATTTTGAGTGTTTTGTCTCATTTGCTTTCTCTCACTCTGTGTGTCTGGGTGGTGGATGTACCATTTGAAAATAAATTGCAGACATCATGATACTTCAATCACAAATATTTCAGCACTTATTTCTCAATAATAACACTCTCCTACATAAGCAATACCATTACTGCACTCCAAGCATTTAACTTTGATACAATATCGTCAAATAAGTAGTTGATGGTCAAACTTTTCTGATTGACCCAATAAAGTCCTTAGAGCTTTTCTTTTTCTTTTTCTTAATTCAGGATCCAATCAAGGATGCTACGCTGCATTTTGTTACCATCCATGTCTTTCTAATTTCTTTTCACATGGAATAGTCTTCCCCATTATCTCCCTCTCTCTCTGTCTCCTGTCCTTTTTTTTTTCTTTTTTCTTTTTTTCACCATTTATCACATTGGCATTTTTTAAGGGTCCGGTCATCTGTCCTGTAACCCAGATTATAACCTGGATTTTGCAGATCATTTCTGTATAATTCATTTCAGGTTAAACATAGTTGGAAAGGCTTTTGCAACATTGAGTGGCTGATGCTGTATCACCCCCATTATATCACATTAGGAGACATATAATGCCTCATTATTAATGATGCTAAGTCTGATTTTTTCATTAAAAAGCTGGCTAATAATTTTTTTATTGTAAAGGCACTTTTGCCCTTTGTGATAAATAAAATGGTAAATGACACTCTGAAATGATCTGAACCTACATTAACATAATCACCCATAGTCCATCGTTTATATTATGGTTCATTCTGCACATTCCATGGGTTTAGACAGGTGTATAGTGACAAGTGTCCACCATTACGGTACCACACGGAATGGTTTCACTGCCTCAGAAGTCCTCTGTCTCTGCCCATTCTCCCTCCCTCCCCACTGACCCTGGAAACCACTGATCTTTTTATTGACTCCAGAGTTTTTGTCTTTCCAGAATGTTATATAGTTGTAACCACACAGTAGGGAGCCTTTTTTTCGGATTTTCTTCTTTCTCTTAGTAGTGTGTATTTAAGATTTCTCCATGTCTGTTCCTGACTTGATAGCTGGTTTCATTTTAGCACTTGATAATGTCCCAATATTTGTATGTACCTTTTGCAACTTAACGATTCTTTTTAAATTCAATGTTACAATCCACTCTTTTCTCTTTTTTGATGTTCAAATTTTTGCGAATGTGGTCAGAGTGTTCCCCTTAAAGCCAGAAAAATTTATAATTTCACTACAGTGTATTATAATACATTACAAGTAAGCAATTATGTTGCATTAAAATAATGGTTTAACCTCCAGTCCCTCATCACTGGGAAATTAGTAAAATAACTCATCATCTGGAATCATCCTTTTATTATTCAAACAAAATAACTTGTGTTCCTGTCCCACAAAATTGAAGGAAATCTCCAGTATTTTCAAAGGTTTGGAGAAGTGAGAGGGAGAAATTGTCCCCTGATTCCCTCTCTCGTCTCGTGGCCAGCCCATCCCCCACCACCTCTGGCCAACCCAGTGCAATGTGTATGTGTTGCCATGCTGTGCCATGCTTCCCCCAACCGTGGCTCCACACCTTCTTCACTTCTCAAGGCTTTGGTCTCAAGAGTCATCAGAACACCATGGCTACTTTTCTCACCCAGTCTACCAAAGCTCCTTTCTGCTTCATCTTCGCCTCTACTATAAGCACTAGCTATCACGCAAATGTAGTGAGACCACAGCAAACACTTCACGCATAGTCTAAGTCTAGAGTCACTCAACAGTTTCCGAGTGCCCCGATCAATAACATTTTCTTCTTTGCTTCAGTCAGCTTACCTATGTATATCCCTTCGAACACCTCCCTGTCCCCTCACCTTGGCAACCCGTCTCCTGGCATCCTGTCCCTGGCTAGTTCAGATGGCCATCCCTCCTGGCTCTCCCTAGCCTCAGATTAAGACTTTTAGCAGCACTTCTCTTGGCCATCTGCTCCTTATGGACGCCTCTCCCATGTTCCTGTCACTATTCACAGCTCTCTCCAAGGAAAAGCTGTCAGTCTGCTACACAGACCCACTGTCTTCATGCTGACTGTTGAACTTTCCATTGCGACCTCACCACTCATCTGATCCTTGGCAGGATACCAAGGGCTGTGGAGCCACAACTGCAATCATGTGTCAGAACATTCCAGCTCCCAGGAGGAGGAGGGACATGGGGAATAGTATCCTTCCTAGGAAAAACACTTAACTCCTTCCTTCAAAAATCATACACCTTCTCACATACACATTCACACACACCCGCACACTTTATTTATATTACTCCTGCCTATAGCACCTCGAAGAAGGAAGTGCATAAAAGTCACCACCGAAGAGACAAGGTAGTCAACAGTATAATTCACAGCACACGCCAGTGGCAGTTCCATTAAGTAGCACTGTCCTGAATCATTGCAAATTTCCTGAGCCATTGTGAATTTTCTACCTCATTAGGTGCATCTAACCTGGCCGGATGCCACAGCAATTACAAGCCAGAGCAATGACCAGGAAACAGAGGTCGGGCCGCACTGCCTTGGGCCTAGATTGCAATAGGCTGCAGTGATATAAGAAAACAACCATTAACTAACTGTGAGTCCATTTATTGGAAGACTTGTAATAAGTAAATACAACCAAAGTGTTGGGGAAGGGATTGATTAATCAATAACACCATTTGTGCTAGGTAGAATAATGATCATAGGATAAATGTATTTATGCCCTGACTCCCAGAAACTGTGAATATATTACCTTATATGACAAAAGGAACTTTGTCAAGGATCTTGAAATGGGGAGAATATCTGGGAATATTCAGGTGGGCTCAAGGTAATGACAAGAGTCTTTAAAAGATGAGCGAGAGAGGGGCAGAAGGTTCAAGGCAGAGACCTACAGCTGCTACACTGTGGATTTGAAAACGGAGGAAGGGGCCATGAGCCAAAGAATGCGCAGGCTCCAAGAGCTGAAAAGGGCAGGGACAAGGAAGGATTGCCCACTCCTCCCTAACCTCCAGAAGAAAGGCAGCCAGCCAGCGCCTTGATTTCGGCCTACTAGACCCATTTCAGCTTCTGGTCTCCAGAATTGTAAGATAATGAATTTGTCTTAAGCCACTACGTTTGTGGTAATTTGTTAGAGAAGCAATAGAAAACTAACGCACCCTGCTTCCCCAACTGACTTCTGAACAAATTAGGAGAAGGGCAAAGAATAAGATACAGAGAAAGGCATCACCTTTATTGCTGATAAAGCTGAAGGTAGAAAATATGATTCTGGTGGTATTGAAATAGCAGGTCTCCCAAACCACACCCCAGATTAGACAGACTTCAGACTTCACACACAGCCCCCCCTCACCCCCCCACCCCCGCCAAGTGCCACCTAGGGCCAGCCCCTGTAAAATTCACAGCAGGGGGTGCAAAGGAAGCAAAATACATGCTTTTGGTTTGCAACTAGACTTCAAAGAGAAAGAGAGAAAGGGATAAAGCTGGACACCCCTGGATTCGCATCCCAAATGCCCCAGTCAGGTAATTCACTCTTCTCTCCAGAGGGAGAGTGAAGAAGACTAAAGCTAATGGATGTCCTTCTATGCAGAAATAAAGTTTTAATTCACTGCACATCCCAGACACCGTTCAGCACACACTACTCCCTGGGTTATGCATTATTCGGAGAGGCATTATAGCATAGGTGTTAAATTCATTGCTCTGTAGTCCATTTGCCTGAATTCACATTCTTTATCATGTTCTAGCAAGTAGCTTACCTACTCTCTCTGTGCTTCAGTTTCCTCATTGGTTAGAAAGGTAAGGAGGACAAGAAGAGGATTAGGATACAGTAATAACTTATTTTATAATTTTGATGTGAAAATTAGACAAAATAATGAATGTAAAGTACTTATCACCGTGCCTGGCAGATACAAGTAGTATGCAATCAAAAAATACTGACTGTTATTTTTTCTAAATACTCTTTCTACATATTTCCATATATTGTATAAATATTTTTCATTTAAGGCATAAAGAATTATTACAGAGAGTATTACACTTGTATTGGATTGGTGGCTCTCAATCAGGGATTGTTGTCTGGGGAACATCTAGCAATGTGTGGGGATATTTTTGGCTGTCACAATTGGAGAATTCCTTTGGCATCTAGTAGGTAGGGGCTGCTGATGCTGCTAAACACCCTGAAATGCATAGGGCAACCCCCACAACAAAGAATTATTGAGCCTGAAATGTTAGTAGTTTCAAGGTTAAGAAACTATATTAGAAATCACTGAACTGACTTGCATAAGAAAAAGAATTTTTTATTTATATTCTATTTATTAGGCAGCTATATGTAATGTATAAATCAGGTATGGGAATACAATCATGTAGCCTGAGATACAGCGAAAGGAGGTTAGAACAGGGACTTAAAAGAGAAACTTTTGTTGGGTTTCCTACTGTTTTTCCTTTTTTCCTGTTTTTCTTTCTTACTTTATTAAAGAATAAAGAGGTTCTTTTCAATACGTTTCATCAGGAGCCAGATTTCATCTCCATTGTCCTATTCCCACACCTAATCGTGAGTATTTTCCAAGTTTCCCCACTACAATGCTCCTTGTTATCCACAGAGGGCAATGGAAATGTCCGTGGGAGGGAGGTCTCCAGCCCCTGGACTAGGAAGAGCCTCAAGTGAGTACATGCAATAAGGCTTGTCCAAAAACTGAAGACACAATTTGCCTCATATTTCTCTGAACCATTTCCCGATGAATGCTACTATGATAGCTGATATAAAATTAGAATAAAAACAGTACCATATTAAGAATAACTTTTTTCATCATGTATTTTCTCAATCAATAAAGATAAAAATATACCTATAATCTGTGGTATGACTGTATCCTTGAAATTTTGGATATAATGCTGGAGAAGATGGGGAATCTTTTTCAACATGCTATATGTAATTAAATTATCTTTCTTAGACTCCTTTATGGCCTCCCACCATATCCCACCATCATCCCCAAAATGCCAAATAATCTGAATGCTGACAGTGGAAGAAACTTTGGGTAACTTCCTTTCAATGTGACCTTTTTAAGCATAGCTGAGAGACAGCCCTTGCTTCTCCTTTGCTTATTTCTGAATCCTTCCCTCACCCAAGCCCCAAATAACTTATCTGTATATCTCAGCCCAGGGTCCTACCTGCTCTAACTGGGCAATATGTTACCTCATTCTCGGCGTTAATCTGCTGTGGCAGTGAGAACTTTTAGCCAAACAATTACAAGCAAGACTAATGACCAGGAATCTGGGAATGAATAGCTAGCAATGGCCACCCTACTTCCAAAACACATGAGTGTATGAACCTATATACACCCTGGCTGGTGTAGATCAGTGGATTGAGCACAGGCCTGTGAACCAGAGGATTGCAGTTTGATTCCCAGTCAGGGCACATGCCTGGGTTGCAGGCCAGTTCCCAGTGGGGGATGCATGAGATGCAACCATACACTGATATTTCTCTCCCTCTCTCTTTCCCTCTAAAAATAAATGAATAAAATCTTTAATAAAATAAAATAAAAAAGACTTAACACCTGAACCTATATACAAGGAAATTTTCCTCCTCCTCCTAAAGGAGGAGGGGGAAATAGTTACATGAGAGTACCTAATTAAAAGTGATGGCATACTCTAATGTAATAGGGCTTATTAATTCAACTAACAAGAATAAGTTTAGAGGCAGAGCAATTCAAGTATTGGTGTAGTAGCTTGATGACATTATTAAGGATACATGGGTTTTTTTTTTTTCCATCTTTTCTACCAATCTCAGCTAATTGGTTCTTGACATCAAATTTTTTCCTACATGGTTCAAGACTACAATATCACAGTCAGGTTCAAAGGCAAAAGAAAAAAGGCAGTTTCTTCTTGCCTGTCTCTTTTTACCAAGAAGATAATCTTTCCCAGAAGGCTCTCCCTGGGAATCTTCCCAGAAGTTTTTCCCAGGGACCACTGACAAGGACAGATCACATGGCCATGCTCGAGTTGCAAGGAGGCAGGGACAACAAGCACTGGAATTTTCAACCTCTAGAGTGAGAAATAGGCACTTCCAGCAACAAGTGAGGTACCTACCCCAGTGAGAGACAAGGAGCAGAGAATCGGTGGTGCTTCCCACCCAGACCCAGGCCCCAGGTCTGGCCCCCTCAGGTGGGGCTGTAAGTTCAAGCTGAAGGGGCGCACACCAGACTTTGGGGTCACACTCACCCCTGCGCTAACACCTACATCAGCTCCAGTTTCCCTCCCAGACCCACTGTCACCTTTTCATCACCTATTCTCAAATAACTGTATGGACTGAGTTCTTTTTATTTTCAAGAAATTTAAAATCACTATTCAAAAAGAAAAATACTAATAAGCAAATACCAAAAAATGGGATACCACTTGAGATAATTACTGTTAATACTAATAGCTTGTTGTAACACTTCTTTAAACATTCTTATATAAACATATGCACATACCTTTTTACAAGGTATTTTTCTTATAGCATTTCCCTCCATTGCAACAGATAGAAGAACACAAATTATTGTGCTTAACTTGCAAAGTAAATGGAACTATTTAGAATGTAGCCAATGCCAAATGAATGAGATAATAGAAAAAAAGAAATAGTTTCAAATAGCATCAATTCAAAGTTAATTCATCACATTTCTATATCAGTAAATGTGAAGCTACATGGTATTTGGCTGAAATATATTTTGTAAAATTAATTTCCAGCCCAATATTTGAAACAAGAACACCATTAGCTTTCCATGTATATCCAGGTTTGCTTTGACTATTACAGGCATAAATCATTCCTTCTATATTCTGTTGTGAATAATGCTATAGCATTAAAAGGATTTAGTGTATAAAATGTTCCAGTTTGCAAAAACATTCACATAAATAGCATCTTCACTTTTAGAACTTTCTTTGAGTTTATATCTCCAGTAATATATTCACTTATCTGTTACTATTGTTGTGACTCATTTATCCACTTCTACAAAGTCATTTCTCCAGTAGCAAATAAAATAATTTTAAATTATTTAGCATCACAGAACCATTTTCCTTGCACTGAGAGAAATACCTGCCTTACATCTCACTCATCAAACTCTCCTCAAGAGGGTAATTCTGACCAGCTGTCACAACGTCGCCCCTGCGAGACAGCTGTTTGGCGATGGCGATGCTTTGATGCTATTTAACTTCCGGGTCTGCCGTTTATCGGATGTTTTCTGCTGAGATACAGCTTGACCTTTATACAGTTTCCACTTTCTCACTTGTAGAGTCGGGAAAATATTACACCTATCTCACAGGCTTACAGTGAGGATTAAATGACACGTTAAATGCTGCGTGATGCCTGGGATACAGTTGCTCAATAAATAGTATCAGTAACAAAATCAGTGATGGAGGCGTGGCTGATGGGGCTGTGAAGCTGCAGCAAGAGCACCTGTGAAGTGGGGCTGGGAGAACGCCCTCCCTTTACCCGAGGCTCTAGTGCAGGGATTCCTAAAGAAAAGTACATTTCATAATCTTCATTTCGAACTTTCAGAATTAAGGAAATTAAATGTATGTAAATTGCATCATCCAAAGAACTTAGAAACAAAAGTACAATCAGGTAATTCAGTGGTGACACTTAATGATCAAATATGATGCCAAAGACCAGCTATACTTCCCACATCTCTTTCCTCAACTTAATGAATAAACTAGTTTGATATTTTTTAGTGTATTGTTGACTCATTTCCACTGGGTATTTTGCTAGGTGCTCCTTGTTTTAGCTTTTGTATGCTAAAAATTCTAGAAATTCTAGAAACTACTGATGAAGAATCAGAGTATGCCCATCCATACAAGAAATGTTTGTGGCATAAAAGTGGGCATATAAAAAGGGAAAAATAAAGGTAAGGAAGAGACTGTAGTTCAGTAAGTGCTACAAACTGATGCACTAGAACAAAGATTAAATAAGGAACAACTACTGCTCCCAGAAACCCTTGTGAAAACTTGGACTGCCAGTTCTTCAGAAGCAGGTGGATAAAGCTTGCTACTACAGCATTTCCCCGTAAGGAAGACATTGCAGCCCAGTGTTTGGTGCTGACTTCTGCAGGGCTCCTTCTCTCTGGCCAGGCCTCCCAATTCCCGCTCCACACTATCATCACTAAAAAGAACAGAAAAGAAAAGCAGCCCCATTTTCTTAAATTAAACACAACAAGAATTAAGGACAGATTTTGCTGAGAGGGTATAAAAGGAAAACAATTCTCTTAACAGGCAGGAATTTGTTAATCTTGCATAAAATTGTACACCTTAAGGAAAAAGGTGCAACTGCAAATTACTGCTCCATGAAAAAGAACGTGAAAGCAGCCAATAATTCAGATCTATTGGTTGAATTTAAAGTTACTTGTCTGAAAAATCTCTTTCCAAGATCATCTTCAGCATGGTTTTATCTGCCACATGAGTCCTGTGCTGACAGTGTTTTGAAGTACACGATTCTATCCTGGATAAAAAGTCTGATGTGCGTTGGACACTCTTACCTGCAAATGTAGACGTGGCAGGCTCAGTGACCAGGGTAGGGGTGAAACTTTGGTTTTGGCTCAGTGTAAGTGTTGAAGCACATGTCCGTTTGTCTCCTGCACTAATGTTACATCCTATGCAACAGATGAGGCAGAGTGTGGAGCTGAGGACCAAAGAATCACCATAGCTGACATCATCCATCCTGCAAACACCTCTCTGAAAAAGTGTTAACATTCATTTTTCAAAGAAATTTGAAGTTTTGCATTTGCTTTAAAGCTACTTTGTTTTTGAAATAAGTTGTAAATTCTCCATTTCTTGAACACAAGAGTATAATATAAAAGAGAATTTCAATTCTTGATGTTCTGGCCTGAAGTCATCGGGTTAAGTAGTATGAAATTTGAGTTAGTACATTTACAAATTTCACCCTGAGAATATATAGGGTGACTCAAAAGTTTCTCAGATCAAGGTTGAGTGGAAAAGCTTTTCAAAGACTTAAGTCTGATACATGAATGAGTACACTTGCATGCACAGACCCATGCACTATACACACACACACAGTCATGCAACATCAACCACGGACTGATCAGTTCTGTCAAGTACAGGGCCCCTGTCGGAAAGAAAGAAATAGAAGGGACATGGCAGGGAAGGAAAGCGGAAGGAGGAAGTGAGAGAGAGGGAGAGGAAGGAAGAGGGAAAGGATGAAAAGAGGTTTGCACATGCAAACATAAAGTTCCAAAATAAATAAAAATCCTGAAAAATTAAGTACAACTCAAATTTCAGAAAATCACTTTATACAGGGTAAGAGAAAGTAGGTTTACAGTTGTAAGTACATGAAACAGAGTTTATTCTTGTATTATTATTTACTAGTTGTGCTATTTTCCATACAAACAACTGTAAACCTACTTTTGCCCTACCCTGTATTTCTCCATAGACTCACAGGATTATTTTCAGAAATGCCTTACCTGATTTATGATTGGATTTTAATATCTCAAAGCTCTTATGGCATTATCTTTTATTTCAATTTTTTGTAAATGCCCAACATAAGCTATATTCAAAGATGGTGCAGCATAGTGATGACAGATATGTGCTGAAATCCTGGCTTTGTCACATACTCTGACTGGTTTACCAAAGGTATCTAACTACTCAGTGGTAAACTGAGCATCATAACCTCTACCCCTTCCGGGCTTAAGTGAAAATAAAATAAGCTCCTGCACACAAAGTGCCTGGCACAGCGCATGGTCCAGGGTAACATTCAAGAAATGTTAACTTCCCACTAAACCCCAGTTCTCAACCCCGGCCACATATTAGAACCTGGGGAGCTTTTTAAATTCTGAGACCCAGGCCCCCTCTCATTCCAATGGAGTCAGAATCCCTTGGGGTGGAGCTGAAGCACCTGTATTTTTAATGCTCTCTTGGTTACTTTAATAGGCAATCAGGGTTAAAATCCACTTAAAAAAACATTTTGTGGTCAAGGACTGCCTATTTTGTTCACCACTCTGTACCTAGCCCAGCACTCAGTGCAGGGAAGGCACGCAGTGCATGTGCTGAATTAATGAGTAATAAAGGTCCATCTCTCCAACATATTTCAAGGTAAATCAACAGCAAATACCAATACTTGGAATGTTTATAAGCCAAGAACAATCCAGTGTCTAAATAGAAAGTTGAGTCCCCCAACGCTTCCTTATTTAACATCCAAGCAATAGAAGCATTGGCCTGTGCAGTCATCACTGTACTGTTTCAAGTAAAATATGACATAGATCATTTTTTTTAATCAGTAAAGCAACTAAGAACAGCTTTTGCGACAACTTCTAAAAACCTTATACTCAACCTTTTGTCTTTGCGGTATACTCATGAATACAAGAATTTTTGTCCACAAACAAGAAAGAATCAAAAGCCTCAAAGCAACACCAAATAAGTCAGAAACAACTACAACATAATCATTACTATGACTGAAAAACATCTCACAAGATTGGTTGAAACTTGCCTGGCTATCTAGTCATTTACTCAGTCTTATACCAGAGTGTCACTGTTCTAGAAGAATTCTTTGTCGTCTTTAATTTGCTCCCTTATAAACCCATGAAACAAAGTTCTCATACTTCCACCAAGCATGCAATGTCTTTTCAAAATGCCATTTTACCTCTTACTAACAGCATATTGTACTCCTCTCTCTGTGCACCCCACAGCCCTTGCAGTTCAAGGCTATATTTGATGGATATCTTCAAGACAGTAAGTAAACTCAGAGTAAAAGGAAACATTATTCACTGGTTGCACTAGTCGGCTATTTCCATAATAATGCTGTATGACAATACATCCCCCCAAGTCAGCCATTGATAATAACAAGCACTTATTTCCTTGTTCATGAGAGGGCAGGACAGCTACGGTTGTGAGAGAAGTGAGAGAGGCCGGGTTCAGCTGAACAGCTCTGTTTCTCATTCCAGGTCAGCTCCAGTGCTCCAGGCTGAGGTGCAGACCTGCCCAACATGTCCCATTTCAAAGTCCAGGCAAAAAGGGCATGTTCTTCTTGTGGGGCAACCACTAGAATGTAGGGAAGCAAGCCCAACCACACAAGTACATTTTAAGCATCTGCTCATGTCACATCTGACTATATCTCAATGGCTAAAACAAGGCATGTTGTCAATTCCAAAAATCAAGGAGAGAAGAAAAGAGTATCCTTCATCCATTATGAAGTCATGGCAAGTATATGGATGCATAATTCTGTTCATGAGAAGTAAAGAATTCAATCTACCACAATGAGCAAAATTTAGTGGCACACAGCAGACAGTCCCTGCCCTCAGAGGCCAGAGAGTGTAACAAGCGATATGATTCCCCACACTTAGACCTGTACCTTTCTTTTCCCAAAGCATCAAAATAACTCTCTACCTGCTGGAATTTTTTATTATCGTGATTAGTTAAACAACCAAGATCAGAGGGTCAGTTCTGGAAGACTCCCATAAAACGTAGAACATTCCCTGGGAGGCCGAACAATGGCATAAGTATCCAGAGCCAGGCACACCTAGGCTGGAACTCTGCATGTATTACTTTACTTGCAATCCATGTGACTTTAAATAAATTGATTAACTCTTCGAATCTTAGGAGGATTTTTGCTTGCTAGATTATTTTTGGTTGTTGTCATTTTGCTTCATTTTATGTCTATAAATTGGAAAAGTAGTATTGATATCAAGGAAGAAACAAATGTCAGAAAAGCGCCTGACATAGGATCGGTGCTCAATTTACTCTAGTTCCCTGTTACCCCTGGCAGTGGTGCCTTCGTGAGACTGGCTGTTTACTTTCCATAATAACAGAGGAGAGAGAAGCGAGATGGTGACCATACATCCTGAATTTCCTGGCACAGTCCTTATCTCTATAAGTCTACTTGCATCTATCACACAATGTGTTCTTATTCTGAGTTAAAAAATAAAAAACAGTATCATTCTTGGATGGATGACCTGGCAGTTTCATATAAGAAAGAAGATATTTATCACCGTCTCCCTTCACCCTGCTTCATTAATCCCTCTTCATCGAACTGGAACGCATTTTACTTAAATATCCTTTACTCTGCAAAGGTTTCCCTGACCCCACTCTGCTCTATGGGCTGGGGACCCCCCAAGTGTGTTCATAATATGCTATAATTCTCCACCTTAAATTTATTATGCTGTATTGCAACCGCACATTTATGTGGATCCCACTACTCTTGAAGCTCCTGTCTGTCTGTCTTGTTCACCGTGTTTGCAGAACACAGGTACAAATCATCAGTCTACCATCAGGTGGATACTAATGGGCGTCCAGTATTTTTGCCTGGCCAGCATTCAATCCTTCTCCTTGTGTTATTTCCTTAAGAGACATTACTTTTATCCTTGCCTTATTTTAGCCTTAACTAAAAATCTACCCATAGACTTTTTTACTAAAATAAAACAACATATTTCCTCTTTTACATAAAACAGATTGAGTTGGGTTTGGAATCTCCAGCTGAAACAAATCTAACGTATAGTGATACTAGTTCCTGGCAAAGAAGGATTGTCAGTTATGGACCTAAAATACAGAATTGTGTGAGTTAATGCAGAATGGATTTTTTTCTTCTGCCTCCACGTGAGAGCCAAGATTGAGTCCATTAATCTGAGAGCTGGGGCCAGGGGCAGGGAACTGGGCCTGTTGCTCTGAGAAGCATGAAAAAACAGACGCAGGGCTCAGGGGCTTGAAAGTCATGGGAAAAACAGTAAAGTGGGAAATGCGTAGGCCACTTGAAAACAAACTTCCCAACCTCGTCACATTGCCATGCCCTTCCCACACAGCATAGTCCCTTGATGGATAGGAGAAAAGGATCAAATGGTTAAGCTTCAGGGAGAGGCTGACAGATATTTTTAGGAGTGAATGGAAGTCATTAGCACTGTGACATTCCTGATGCGGGCCTGGTCACCCAGCTGCCTGTGTGCCTTTGATGCCGGCACAGTACAGCTGCTCCTGCATGTTTGCTCTGAAAGTAAGACCAGACACCTGATCCTCTGCCACAAGCCATTACAAGTTACACGTGCCTAATTCTCCCCAGGCTGTCTAGAACCTTTGGACCTGTCATTTTTCCCCCACTCACACCAGTGGGGATTGTCTTCTCTCTCCCTTACAGTTCCATAGTGTCATAAAACTCTACACGACTAAGGGATTTCCAATAGTAGTGATGTATTGCATGACTTAATGCAATAGGAAATTCGATAGTCTAAACCACATTTTACATTAAAAAGCGGGGTGAGCACAAAGGAAATGGGCCTCCCTGAACCCCCTCATGGCTGTGGTTGCTCCCAGCTTTCCAGAGGAGCACCTGTGTGTTGCTTACAGCCAGAATTTGAGGCAGAAACAAGCATCTGAGCACTCGGGCTTTACACCTATAAACCACAGTCTTAACAAATATAAAAATACAGTCCTTTCCTATTTCTTTCTGTATAAGGACAGAGGGGTGAGCAAAGCAGGGCAGACTCAAGTCTCTGAAATTGAGAGTCACTGATTTTTGACTAGGACCAAACCCAGAAGTGCTATATTTTAAATGGTTTTAAAATCATGTTCTTCAACCTCCCTTCCCTCACATGTAGGTCTGGCAAGAGCCTGCTGAGGATTCTGCAGTAGTTAACTGATTATTTTTACCACCAGCAATATTTTGCTTGAGAGTAATAATAATTCCCTATCTCATTTTTATTGAACTAAGTTTTAAGAAAATATATTGGATAAAGGTTTTAGCAAGTTGTTATTATCATTTAACATGATAATAGATATTAGATACGGAATTAGATATTATCTCAAAAAGTTCTGTGGTTTTAAAAAAATTGGTGGTGGCTACTCCCAAGTGTTTCTCAGTCCTCTAACTTCTGGCGTCAGGGCGAACCCCTTGAACTAGAACAAATTCTGCTTAAATGGGTGTGGCACGTCTATTCATTTCATTGCTGACTTTAATCACTTTAGCTCCCACATTCCTACTAAAAACATGTCCAAAATATAAATAAATAAGTATATACCCTCTACTGTAAGCCAAGACAGAAACCCACGTCGAACCAGGTTAGGGAAAAGCAGAAGAAATGAGCTCAGTGCTTGGGCTGTGCAGCCAAGGAAGGCACTAGAATTTCTCTCTCTCTCTCTCTCTCTCTCTTTCTCTCTGTCTCNCCCCCCCCCCCTTAGCTCAGGCTGGCAAAACAGAATACCATAGCCTGGGTGGCTCAAACAACAGGCATTTATTTTCTCACAGTCCTAAGGGCTTAAAGCCCAAGATCGGGGTACCAGCATGATCGGGTTCTGACGAAAGCTCTCTTCCTTTGTTGCAGACTGCCACAGTCCCGTTCTCACTCTGTCCTCACGTGTCCTCACTGTGTGCATATGGAGAAAGAAATCTCCTCCTTCCCCTCCTTCTCCTCCAGGACACAGATTCCATATTGAGGATTCCCATCATTATTCCTGTTGAGTGCAAAGGGGAACTAGCCAGAATATAGCTGTAAGGAAGCAAAAGGTGTTTTACTAACTAATGAAAAGAGGCTCTGGGACACACTCAAAGAGCAGGGTGTGTTCCAGGATGTGGTGTAAGAGCAACAAGGTTAGTCAAGCAGATAGCCATCTGGACAGTCACTAGGGAGGGAAATTTTGCCCCTGTGCATGAGCTCAACTGACCAATCAAGTAAAGGAGCACGAGCCAGTGCATGAGTTAACTCGCCAATAATCAGTAACCCTATTGTGCCCCTGAGCCAACCGCTAACCGCCACATCTGCTTCTGTATCCAGCTTGCTTGCGGGCCTCCATAAAACCCTAAGCCTGTAAGCATTTGGCGCGACTCTCATTTGCAGCCCTTGTGGGCACCGTGTCTCCGGACACTTTGGAGAGTTCGCCCCTGTGCAGGTTAAACTTGGCCAATAAAGTAACATCTTTGGAACCCTGAAAGTCTCCGACATTTGTTCTCGTGGTTGGTGGATGCAACAATTCCCTCATCTAAACTTAATCATTACACAAAGACCCCCACCTCCAAATAATATCATCACACTGGGCTTCAATAGTGGCTTTGGGATGACACAAACTTTTGGTCCCAGTCTCTCTCTCTCTCTCTCTTAAACACACACACACACACACACACACACACACACACACACACACTCCTCCCAGTGTCTACCTTTCAGTCTCATTTTCTCCTATCCCAGCTTGACAAGAGTTCTGACTGCTGAACCATCCAAATGCTCCTATTTCTATTCTCAGGCTAAAAATGCAACTTACTCTCACTGGTTCCATGTTCAAAACTCCTGGAGAAAGGCATCGATTGATCCAACCTGGCTCTGATGTGCATTCCTGGAAAAGTCAACAGTAACCAAGAGAATGGCACCACCTATTCAACCAAAGGGCTCAGACAGGAAGCAGCATCCCTACGGGGCCACACATGGGATTTACAACTCATGTTTATGAAGACTTGTTAGAGCACCCTGGTGATCCATGTTAAGTAAAAATAGCAAGATATTAACCAAATCTAAGGAATGATAACCATATTATAAGAATATAAACTTGATATTCACTTGATTATGGTGGAAACCACCTTACTCACTGCATTATCAGCCATAAGCTGGCATATAATAGATGCTCAATGAATACTTGTTAAACAAATACATGCAATAAATTTGAACAGAGAACAATGACAAAAACTGTATACACCAAATTCTAAAAGCAATAATCTCTCAATGTGAGATTAAAGAAAATTTTTAAATTTTCCTTAGTATACTTTATATCTACAGTAAGTCTGTGGTGCTTTTGAAATCAGAAATGTAATGTTTCTTTTAAGTAAGCTTAATGAGAAAATGAGTCGTCTGTGTTTTTATGGACAGAAAAATTGGAGTGTTATCAAGTGCCTTTGACAGCAATCAGCAGTTTTTCCCCAAGAGACTCTGGAGATGGTAAAATGCAGGACCTGCCCCCTCCAGCCCAAAGCAGGTCACCTAGCGGGTGGAGGGTCTCCTGGGAAGAAACCTTGTTCAGAGTTGTTCTCCCTGACATTAAGATAACAGAGGCAGGCCCCTGGCTCCCAGGCCCACTGTGGTGGAACACCTCCCAGAGTCAGCATTCAGGGCTATTTTCAGCTCCCCCAGCAGCAGCTGACAAGAAAGCAAAAAGCCGAAAAGCACTGAGGCCTAACTGGTGTGAAGCTACTGGCCTAACCATCATAAAAAGAAGTCAGTTTGTTCCCCCAAAGAACAGAAAGCTTAAAGAAATCTGGGAGATCACCCAGCCCACCAATCATTTTACTGGGAAAAAGCTGAAAGGCGGAGTGGCCAAGTGACTTCTGGAACATTAAGCCACTTGCACTTAAGTTTCCTCTTCCATTCAAAACCCAAGTAAGCCTGGTCTTAGTGTACCCAACTTAAGGTTTATTCATCTCAGCCCTCTAAAGAATCACAAACTCACAGCCCTTGAAGAATGGCAACCTTATGTAACAGAAAGCAAAGGGAACAGGTATTTCACAGCAGAGAACACAGAGTTCCTAAAAATCTCTCTGGCATCTCGCTTTTCTTCAAGTCCTGTGCATGACGGTTATTTGCCGAAGTTCGTCTTCTGCCCTCCTCAAAATCCCCAGCCCATCCCTAGCTTTCTGACATTGTGGCCAGCTGGTCTTCCCCACTGGGAGATATACCCCCAGGTATCTGAATGCTTTGTTGTGCAACTCACTGTGCCCTCTTCAATTCTCCTGCCACTTTTCACCCATCAGCACAACAAAGGACCAGCAGCTGACTAAGCAATCAAACAAAACCAAAAAAAAAGGGATTTTAAACATGAATAACTTACAGGATTTTTTTTATTTTTTACACATGTAATAAGTGGTAACAATATGTACTTCATAGACTTGTCTGTGAGAAATAAACACGGTAAACGAAGTGAAGTACTCAGCACACTCATCATGGGTGCTCCGCAATGGCAGCCTGCTTCCTGAGAGGCATGGCCAGCAAGGCCAAGTGTAGGAAAGGTGAATGCAAGCTGGCAACCCTGAAGGCACTACTATTTGCCTTAGGGAGTGGTCCTAGGCAATACTGAAACTTAACTTCAGCATTTTTAACCTTCAAACACCTCGTCACTCCATCTCTACGCGTTTATTTCCTCCCTGGCCCCTCCCACCTTCCCAATTTTTTCTCATTTTCTTCTTTAAAATTTTTTTTAAAATTTACTTTTAGCGAGAGGGGAAGGGAAGGAGAAAGAGAGGGAGAGAAACAGAAATACATGGTTGCCTCTCACATGCACCCAACCAGGGACTCAGCCTGCAACCCAGGTATGGGCCCCAACTGGGAATTGAACCAGCGACCCTTTGGTTCACAGGTCAGCACTCAATCCACTGAGCCACACCAGCCAGGGCATGTCTCATTTTTTTAAAGTCTCTGTAGACTGGCTGGCAAACAGGATTGATGAGGTGTTCACCTTGGCACTCAACCCCTGACCTCCACTCCACTTCTGTGTCATAAACTCTCATAGACCCACTCACTTCTCCACAGTATTCACAATCACAACCCTATTGGTATAATTACTTGTCTCCTCTGACAGGGTATAAATACCAAGAGCACAGAAACCATGGTGCCTTGTTATCTACTGTATCCCATGATTATATGCTATCATAGCATCTGGCACAGGAAGGACAGAAGGAAGGGAGGGAGGGAGACAGGACGAAGGAGGGATGGAGGGTAGGATGGAGGGAGGGAGAAACAGTAGTATCACAAAGAAACCATTTCACCCAAAGAAATTTGAACTCACTTTGCTTTATGCCCTGCTCCTGACCTTCTAAGACACTTCTCAGACATAAAAGGGCCACCAATACTAACCTAGTGCTTCCACTCCACTTCCCTACCTGTTACCCATTGAACTGCTTCCACCATTTTTTTCTGGTAGTGCACAGCTATCTTTACAGATATATTCATCACAGCAGCAGGGGAGCATTATACAAATTTAGAATCAGGTCGAGGCATCCTGTATTTGTGTCCTTTGGTGACTTTGCCACGCTGCTTAGTCATCCTCTCTCCCGGTTCCTCCTTCCTCTATGACCCCTCCCTTTCAGAATCCGTACCCACCTCCCACCCTCAAGATTTCCATTTCCTTGTGCATAGGAATTGCTATCTCTTCAGTCTCTGGGGGTATAAACTCTTACTGGGGGAGAGTGGAAAGGTAACACAATCAAGAGTATGCCCAAGCTTTGAGACCACGGCTCACGAAGGTTAATGAGGTTGATAGCTAGGAGTTGTCCTGCTCGCCAGCATCCCTCTGTGGACACCAAGAGAGGGTCTGTTTCCAGGGCCAGTGACAGTTACACAGCTCTTCTTCCTTCACTCAGCCAGCCCTTACTTACTCTTCCTTTAATGGTACGTACAGTGCCACCAGATTTTTCGCTCATGAGACTCTGAACCTCATGAGAGAAAATTTTCCTTTTCCGTTTACACATATGCAGTTTTCCATAAATGCATAGGTGTGAGCATACTAGACTTGCTTCTAGTATAGAGTTTTAAATTTTTTTCCTGTTTTTTTTGTTTTCTCTCTCCCTCATTGTTATTCATGTTAACTACCCAAGAGATTTATCTTTAGGCAGCTCTCTTCTTGCTTGTGTAATTATGTATAAACATCTGTATACATATAAACCTGTAGCAGGGAATACATTTTTGTTTTATAAGGGTGAGATCACATTCTATAGACTTTTCTGTATCTTGCTTTTCTCACATGACAATAATTCAGGGAACTCCCTTCCAGTCACCTGGTGTGGGTTCATTTTTTTGTTGTTGTCTAATGGAAGCATAATGTTCCATGGTATGAACACTCCACAATGTACTTACTATTCCCTTACAGACGGGCACTCATCTCCTCTCAGTTTTTGCCTAGTTAATGCCGTAATAAACACCCTTGAACATATATTCTTAAGTACTAGTGCTTTTTCTTTAAACAGTTTCTCAGAAGTGTGATATGCTAGGTGGAGGGCAATATGTATTTTTAATTTTAATATATATTCCTAGTTTATTTTCCAAAAGGCTACAACAATTCACATTTCCACCCGCAGAGCATGGCAGTGCTCATTCCCCTGCACGCCCACCAGCAGCGGCTGTCACTCAGAGTCCTGGCATTCCCTTAGGTGTACAGCCGTCTCCTTGTTATTTTCATTGACAATTCTTTGGCCTTTAGTGAGTTTGAGTATCTTAATTCTTTCGGGAATTGCCTCCTACTCTTCTTTGCTCATTTTTCCACTAAGTGTTTATCTTCTTGTCAATCTGCTAGTTCTTTTTTACATTAATCCTCTGTTCATACTCTATGTTTTTCCAAATCTATTTTTTATTTAGGCTTTTATAGTGTCTTTCATCAGACAAAAGCTTTTTTCTTTTTCTATTTTAAACTTGGAAATACAGCAAAAGAATTCTGTGTGTCCTTTCATTGTCAATGATGGGCATTGTTTAACAGGCCCATTGAAGGATATTTTGTTCTCTGGGTCCTGGAGACAAGGAGATGTATCATCTTTTATTATTAAATTTATTGGGGTAATATTGGTTAATAATATTATATAGAATTTTAGGTGTACAACTTTATAATATGATATCTGTGTTCTCACTCACTTTTGTGCTCACCAACCGAAATCTAGTTTCCTTCCATCATCATATATTTAACCCCCTTTACAATTTTCACCCTCCCCCACCTCTAGCCCCTTTCCTGTCCAGTAACCACCATTCTGTTGTCTATATCTATAAATTTGGGGGGGGGGTTGTTTGTTCATTTGTTGCTTTTTGTTTTATATCCCACATATGAGCAAAATCATATGGTTCCTGTCCTTTTCCGTCTAACTTATTTCACTCAGCACAGTACTCTCAAGATCCATTCATGTTGCCCCAAATGGCAAGTGCATTATTTTTTATTTGCTATTTACTATTTACTATTGATTAGGACCCAGAGTCTGTGACGTTTCATGGTAATTTATAGTTTTCTCTCCAACAGAGATGCAAATTATTTTTATCCGATAGAGAAAATAAGTCCTAGCTGCATTGCCTTGTAGCCAGATTTGTCTTGAAGTTAGTAAGTTTGTTTCAGGCTGCTTTTCCCAACTAACTGTATACATCTTTGCTCTCTACACACTCTTTGAACCTGTCTTATCATTCTGCTGGTTCCCTCATTAAAGAATTTAAAAATTTTTTGACCTGTGCTCAATTTATATTCACATTAGAGTCCTGTCTTTAATGTTTGTTAGTTATCTTTGACACTGGATTTTTTGACATAATGTGAGAGAGGGTTGACTTTATTTTCCCCACAGGAACAGTTAGTTGCATTGCTCTATTTGTCACCTAATCCATCCTTCCCCCTTGTAAGTAGCAATACTTACCTTTGCCATGCGTAGAATAAAACGGTCTTGCAGACAGACAGCATGCAATGCATATATTTTGGATGAAGTGTACATATGTTCACTATACTGGGTTCTACTCCTTAGTTCTCGAGTCATCTCTTCTGAACTTTTACTCTATTCTTTTGCCAATACATTGACTTGTTTACTGTGGCATTGTTGTATTACCTGATGCTTAAGAGGACTTTTAGTTCTCTTTTTCAACATTCTTCTTTATTCATGAGTTCTTTTCCTTCCATATAAACTTAAAGAACATTTTCTTCAATTCTAAAAAGCAAAATTCTGTAAAATTTTACTGGAAATTGTAGATTTTCCTATTAATTTTGATAAAATTGATATTTTGTTATCTTTAAATTTATTTAATTATTTTAAGCCCCTTTAAAATATACATAGCAATCAAAGTGCCAAGATTATAGGATGTGTATAAGGGAACCATAAAATTGTTACTGAAAGATACAGAGTATGCTAGGATACAGGGGCTTAAAGTAACAACTATGAGCTCTTGCTTTGTGTCTCTCAATAACAACGTTATGGTTTTATACAGGTCCTGTATCTTGGCACCTTTCTTGCTATGTATATTTTAGATTTTATTGCTATGTTAAACACAGGACTTTTTTTCACATTTCCATTTTTAGATGACTTTTACATCTTTATCTTGTTTGCAAATGCCTTACAAAATTCTCATTGTTTTTAATAGTTCATATCATTTCACATAGGTTTCATCTCTCTCTGATCCCAAAGCGCTTTTAGAGTAAAATCAAACCAACAGCCCACGTGATTTCTTTTCTGCTGATGAGCATCTACTGGCAAGCTTCAACACACTTTTTTGTTTAGTGCTCTATAACTTGCTGTAAACATGCTCTTTTTGGCTATGTTTAAGCCCTGCTCGAAAGAAAAGGAAGAGCCCTACAGGAAGGCCATCCATGAGGAGACACTGGATCTGGGGAAAAAAATCCAAATGAATGTGAAGCAGTGGAAATTAGAATTAGAAGTCCCAGTGAGGGGAAAGCGCTATGCCTCAGGCCCAAGGGATCATTTGGAATGGAACAAGATTAGTAACAAAGGGAGAAGACAGACCTGGGAGCAGATTAGGATGCAGAACAAGAAAGAGGTCAGGAAAGTTTTTTCAGAACTAAGCTGTGATCTAGCAAGGATGCCCAAGTCCTAAGCATATCTGGTGCAGGTAACAGAGCTGGAACCCCATTCAAAATGCAGACACTGATGAAGCACTGTACACATTTTAAAAACACTCTGAAGCACTGTACGCATTTTAAAAAAGGAAAGTAGCTTTATGTAGACATTTTCAGAAGAGCATATACAAATTAGTAAGTGCCTTTTTAAGTACTCTTTGCATAATCCAGACACCTTCTTTGTGATGTTCCTGGCTATTAATCCTGTATTGTTTTCTGGTATTTCTTTTCCCTCTTGGGCTTCGAATAAGTGAAAAGGGAAATACGGTTGTTATCTTTTTATGAATAATATACCAATACTCACTTTCACGTAATTTAATCATAGCATTTTATAGTCTATAAAATAACTTTCTGAATTCAAAATAGTCTTTTATAGAGAAAAAAATCACCAAGGGGACATATGTTTTTCAAATCCACTTGTTCTTCATGTTAGCAATGTTAAAAGAAGCAGTTCGAGCTAGCCCATTCTTGTTCTCAATGTTATGATTGACAGGCTTTTACCGTAGAGGAAATATCTTCATTTGCCATCATCTGAGTCAATATTGTTGTAAGAGACATTTGATCAGACCAATGAATCACCAGACTCCTTTACTTTGGATAAATAGAACACTAGTAAAATACGCTGATATCACTTTTCATGGGGACAATGAAAGAAATTCTGCAGGCGGAACAGCTGTATTCTCTTTATACTTAAAAAGAAAAAAAAGAACACACAAAAGGAGCAACACTGCTTTCTAGGCTTAACCCCATGGTTATCTGACCTTACCTCTCATGGGCTCCCATCACTTCACTCCAAAAGCAGCCATGCCCCCTAGTGTTGTGATAGGCATACAAGTCACCCCCACCCCAAAGGCTGGGGTCTTTGTGGGACTGCTCTAAGCCTCCCACGTGGTTCTCTCACCCTTCATTTACCAACCCAGCTATTGGGAGGGAGTGTTTTCTGCTCTGGTCACCACACTTCTGGGCTCTTCCACAGGTGTGTGACTTTCAAGTTTTTCTGAGTGTGGTACACACACACACACACACACACACACACACACGTATTTTTTACCTTACAAACCAAGACCTAAACAGACACGAAATAACTAAAACAAAAATGTGAAGAAACAATACTTACCCTCACAGCATGTGACGTCATCTGATTTTTTCCCTTCTATTTTATCCTCTGCTTTTAAAAATTCCGGCCATGACCCACCAAATCAAAATTTCAGAAGCTAATAATGGGTCACAGGCCTTAGTTTAAAGAAAATTGCCTTCATCTGTGCCTGAGAGCACAGCCCTGACTCCCACTCATTTCTGAAGAGAGTAGGAGGGTGACATATATATAATCATTGAATCATATGTAGTAACACTCAGCTTAGATCTACCTTCCTCTCAAGACATAAAGTCCCATGTGGGAAAGTCATTTAGTCATTCATTCATCATGTAGTCATTGGAAAACTGATATTAATTGAGTTACCTAGAGTAAGCCAAGAAACAGAAGCCAGCAGGTCACTATCAACTGACACATATACCACATTCCATCCTGTTTGTAGTAAGGACAATAAGTGTTCCTTATTGCATCAGGAACTTCTAGGTGGTGGAGATGGAGTGGAGAACAAGGACTGTTTCCTGCGGCTTGTTGTTGCAGGAGGAGGATGTGTTCCATAAACCATTCATTTTTTTAGCCCAACCATTCTTCACTAGGGTTTGATTTTGCTTCCTGGAGAAGTCCAAGGGACATGTGGCAACACCTGGAGACAGTCTGGGTTGGCATGACCAGGGGGTGCTAAATGGCATCCAGTGGAGAGAGGCCTGGGATGCTGCTGAACCTCCTACCGGCCACAGAACCCCATCCCTCACGCAACAAAATATTATTCAGCCCAGAATGTCAATAATGCTGAGGTTGAGAAACCCTGTTTAGCTTTTTTCTTTATGATCAGTGCACACATTTGACAATAGGAAAAGTTCTGAGTTGTCAGCAGGCCAGCAGGTAGGAGAAGTAGACCAAGGCAGTTAACCAGTTAACAGCTGTGGGACAAAGCAAGAAAAAGCTTGCCCCCCACCCCACTGTTCCTGAATGTACACTGAAACTTTGAATTGACTTCCAAGCAGCTATTTCAGCAATTACATAAAAAGAATAACTAACCACCAGACATATTCTTCTTAAAAATAAACTTTCCAAACTATTGCCTACAGTCAATCTGGAAGAAGCAAATATTCCTTCCTTACGGACTATCCGCCTACCCAGGACTCTCCCCACTGCGCCTTCTTCCACCCCCTTTGTCTACAGCCAATGGAGATTCTTTCAAAACAATTTTCATCTTTCTTCCCTAAGCTCATATAAAAAGGCCTTGTCAACCCCAGGGTGGTGGACATGCCTCTCTTCTTCCTCTGGGCCTGCTGCTGGTAGTCCTGACCACACGCCCCAGGCAAGGTCCTTTCTCTGGTTAGCACGTGGCTCAACAAACCCTTTTCTTTCAGGATAACTCTTGGTCTCAAAGGTTTGTTTGGTATTGTTTTGTTTTGTTTCGTTTTTTCACATTTGACAAGCAGAGATTCAGGTATATCAGTAGCTGTGAACAGCATTTTCTTCTTGTGATGCCAAGCGGCTTAGTACAGGTTATAGACAACCCAAAAATTTTGAAGTGGTGGGAGGTGATGGTGAATAAAGCAAAAACTAACTGAGTACCACCTGTAGACAGAGAATGGTGTCCGATGGGAGGGGGCTTGCGCATAGGTGTAGGCTGGGGCTACAGAAAGACAAAGTGGAATACATAAAGAAAGGTCAGACGAACCCGGCATGTTTCTGACTCTGACCCTCTTAAACTCTGTCTACAGTCAAATTCACAGCCTGACCTTATTAGCCAAAAGTTTTAACTAGTACTACATAGTAGAACTCTATTTACATCCACATTTTTAGGAAGCAACTGAATTTTTAAAGAAACACATTAAACTTCAAAAACAAAGCAAAGAAAATGATATCATGCAGACTTAAAGCAGAACTTCAGGCCAGGAAAAGCAAGACACCAGTGTTCGTAAGGCCCAACATGCTTGAGAAGAGGAAAAAATTACCACGACTAATAACAAACAGCACAAAATCTAGACCAGGTCCATGGAAATGACTAAACTTCATTTTTCTCAAGTTATTCAGATTCTGGGGGAAAAAAATTCAGATAGCTAATTACTTAGAACTGCTGAATTGTCTCCAGGGAAAAGAATGTTCTGCTCAAGAGTTCCATGCAAAATCTACCTGGAATAACTCTCCTGATCAATCTTCTGGAAAAAAAAAGGCAGATTTTCAGTTTCATTTTTAGTTTTGTGACTTCTGATTCTTAGGTATGGCATTTTGTCTTTGTTTTTCAAGCCTTAGGTTCTAAGGAGCATTCCCACTCTTTTCAAAGTAGATAGTTCAAGCATTGGGTGTGAGTTTAGAGAAGGTATTCTTAATAGCACCCTTTCAACCCCTGGATTCCGCAATTCTTAAGTTGAAAAATGACAGAACAGAGCAAAAGTTTTGACAGTGCTCTGCTTTTCTTCCTATCTGAGCAACATCTACTGTCTCTTGCAAAAATGACTCAACTTCTCAAGAGCCTATGTCCCTGTTGAGCACATCAAATTCTCCCTTAATTCCCACCATCTGGAAAGGCATGCATGACATTAAATCCTGAGTACATTATTTGGCACCAGAAATACATGAGACAGTATTTTGAATATAAAGCCTTTTTATAGCATTGCTTCTCTGAGGACAAGTTATGAGTTTAGTGACAATTTCTATTCCTCCTCTGGCTTCAGGGTCTCTGACAAAGGCACCCAGAGCAGAGAGCAATTACAAAGAGTAGGCACCATTGTCAGCAAAGAGGCAAAATGTGGCGCCTTGAAGAATCGCCAAGGAAAAGGATTAGGAAAAATTATCCAAAGTAATTATCCCCCAAACCACTGGGGACATGGCAAATCTTCCACAAGTTCTCAAGATGCATCCTAATGTGACTGAACCCAGGAGGACTATAAGGAATATTTGCTTGAATGATTGGAAAGAATAAAGAGTACAATTGAGAAAATCAGCAATTAAATGTGCACCTGTAAATTTACTCTACCACAGTGAGTGCTGTCTGTCTTCCTTTCCATCTCACATCCCCTCCCCATCTCCGTCCTCCTCCCCATCTCCCTCCTCCTCTCCATCTCCCTCCTCCTCCCCTCCCACTCCCCATTTCCCCTGCCTGTTTTCTCCCCCCTCCTCCCCTTCACATGTGCATTTGGGTAGATAAATATCTGTGTGCATACACAAAAGCCTTTTTAAAAATTTTTTAAAATAAAGAGCATTTGAGAACTTTTATCAGCTTTTTAATTAACCCAATTCCCATTTCTCACTAAAACATTCAACATTGAAGTATGTCTGAATAAGCTTCTTAATTAATAAATCTTCCATAAGGAGTATATGCTTTATTTAATTAGATGTATAGTAGATAGATCTTACTTGCCAACCAGTTTTAAGACAAATTTCAAAGCGAGCCAAACTTCATATCAGTGATATCACTTGATTTTTATTAGTTTTTCAAAATTTTTGAGTTCATGAGCATCAGATTATCTCCTAGCAATGGTAACTACAGTTTAGAGTTTGGGGTAGCTACATAACTTCAAAGTTGGTGTTACTTTTACATTCTTTAGAATTCTGATGAGATTTTCAATTTGAAGTCATTCGACAAAATTATGGAAATTCTTTTTCTTAAAAAGTTTGGCATTAAAACAGAGATTATGAAGAAAAAGTGGTAAAAGTGGGATAAGACTTCATATATAGCTTAGGCTGCTTAAACATATTCCCACTTTAAACCTAGGACTCATTTTCCACTTTGTGTTCTGAAATTAATTCCATCGCGGAGGTTCCTTAGAGCACAACAGAATGTCTCAGTTCAAGAGAGTTTTTTTAAAATATCATTAAAGAAACTGTTAAGAAGATGGCATTTTCGGATAAAGTCTGCAGTTTTTTATGGAAGAGACTCAGTAGTGAGCACTCTCATTTGGGAAAATGCACCCAATCGTCCGCTCCTACTTTTCAATTCTATAGCTACCCAGTATCTCACAGATTTCTCGGAAGTTAGTCCTTGCCCTCACAGCTGAGCCTGCCAATAATCAGGGCCTGAAGTCTCCGCCTCTGCCTCCACCCACCTATCCAGCTTCTCACCCAATCCCAACAGACTGGTTTCCCTAGCTGGTGGGTCTTGGAATTTATTCACATTCCCAGGTGCTAACATAATTTGCAAGTTCCTGTGAAGACCTGTAGTTGAAGCAAGCACTTGTTACCCATGGCACTGAATTAGCCTACAGAATTTTGAGACTAAATCACCAGTCATCTTCACTGACAGAAATACCCTCAAAAGGATTAACCTGTTTGAATCATTGTCTGGATACACCTTTGTACCCTAGTTATCAGCTCAGTTCCTAGTCCCTGAGATCTGTGTCACCTCTCTTACATACTCTGCAGTCACCCTGGACTGTCCCACTGATGTCCCAGTCAAGTTTAAATCATCTGCCTATGGATTTCCTATGTTGTAGGAAATCTTTATAGTAAAAGTAAAACTTTAGCCCAAATTGGCTTCTTTTCATTACCCAGGGAACTCTTCAGCTGCCTTTATCTTAATTCAAATAGCTGTGCTTGGACAAAGCAAGTTAATTTTACTATTAGGCTGAGAGTAACATAATTAGAAAGATAAATACGCAAGGCACAAAAATCATGGTGCATACCAAAGTCAATAAAAAGCATCAATCTGAGCCCTGACTGATGTGGCTCAGGTGGTTGAGGGTCGTCCCACAAAGTGAAAGGTCCCAGTTCAATTCCCGGTCAGGGCACTCACCTGAGTTGCAGGCCATGTGCAAGAAGAAACCTATCAATGTTTCTCTCTCTCTTTTTCCATCCCTTCTCCTCTCTCTAAAAATAAATAAAAGTCTTTAAAAGAACAACAACAAAAAAACACATCAGTCTGAGATCATCAGTTCTCCTAATTCTAGAAGCAACCATACCACCCTCCCAGGTCAGACAAGACAGAGTCATGGTGACCCTATGCAGAGCCCCACAGCATTGCTTCCAGCAATTTCTTAAGAATAGTCTGGCCTTTCTGAAGAACCATTCTCAATGAAAAGCCAGAAGCTTGTCATGAGTGTTAGGGTCATTTTTTCCAATAGCCCTACTATATATCCTGAGTGAGTTTCCAACTTCACAGCCCATTTTTACTGCCCTATTCCTGCAGCTAGGTGAATGGCAGCCTCCCAGGAAGGCATTAGTATGCTGTTAGCCTGTTGCTCTGCGCACAGCTTGAAACACAACTAATAAATTTCCTGTAAATTTTTCTCATCCCCTTTCAGCTTTAAGTTTCTCAGGGTATGTGTGGTGCTGCTGAGCTGCCAAAGAAGCTGTCCCTGGAAAGCTTCTCATTTTTCTTTTAGTGCCAGTTCTTAAAAAGCTACAAAATAAAAGAAATTACCCCCATAAAATTATAATGGCGAGTAGGAAAATTCATGACACCCTTTCTACAGGACCGCAGCTGCCACAATTCATGCCGGCCCACACTCGTTCACTACCACCTCCGCCATCGCCCCCACCTCCCCGAGCTGGGTGAGCTGCAGCTGCAGGGTGCAGGACCTTGGAGGCCAGTGTGTGCTCTCCATGAGTTACCCCGCCCCCACCCCCTAGACAGCTTTCGCCCTCACCACGACCAAAACTGCTCTTGCCAAAGTCACCAGTAACCTAGAGGTGACATAATCCAACAGGCAACTTTCAACCATGATTTTTTCTGACCTCTCAGTAGGGTATAACACTCTTGGCTATTCCTTTCTATGAGAAAAATGCTTTCATTAGTTGGGTTCCAAAACATCTCCCCCTGTTTCTAGTTTCTATTTAAGTCTCTTTTGCTGTTTCTACTCTTCCTCCCTCTTAAACTATTGGCCCTTTTCTCTCCTAAACTCTTTACTCTCCTTATTCACAACATCTTTCTAGGCAGACATACTTCAGAGACTTGAATACTATCAATATATGAATAAAGCCCAAGAGTTTTTCTTTGCCCTGAACATTTGTCTAGGACATGATATCTAGGCAAAGAAAACATCCGACATCCTCCTGGACGTTCCATCTGCATGTCTTTTTGGCAAGTCAAATTTAAAATGTCCAGAACAGAATTTCCTAATCATCCCTCCCCATCTCAGAAAATGATCCCAAATCTACTCAGCTGTGTCAGCGATGAACCCTCGTTTCCCCATATTTCTTTCTCCTGCCAATCACTCAACTCAATCTAGCCCATAGCCTATCTCAAGCAATCCTCCCTTCCGCCTCACTGCTTTGCCCCAGGCCTACGGAAGCCTCCCCCTGGTCTACTACAACCCCTCCTCACTCACTGTGCCCCCTCCCGTCAACTCAGCACACTGCAGCAGAGCAAACTCGCTCTACATCGTATTCCCTGCTCGATCCCCTGCAGGTTCCCATCGCCTCCCTCCCTGGAGGAAGGAAAGAACACCAGCATGGCTCTGGAGGCTCGGCACCGCCCTTTCATTCCTCTCCCTCCACCTGTCCCATCCCTTTGTCTCTGCCAACACCCCAGTCAGTTGGACATTTTTCTGTCCCTCAGTCTGTCTGCCTGTGTTCTTCTTTGGCTCCAGCCTTCCCTCAAACGTGCTCCCGCCATTGTACCTCTTTTCCTTTTCTATCTGGCTACTTTTACTTATTTTCTTTTTTTTAAATTAATTAATTTATTTTAATTGTTGTTTAAGTACAGTTTTCTGTCTTTTAGTCCCATCCCAGCCCAGCCCCACAGTGCTTCCCCCTCCGTCCCATTTCCATCCCCCCCCCCCTAGTTTTGGTCCATGTGTCTTTTATACCTGTTCCTGTAGATCCTTCCCCTTTCCCCTGAAATTTTCTTACTTTCAAATCTCAACTGAAACAGCGTCGCTTCCTGGAGACCCTCCCCACCAACCCCTGAGACCAGGCCATTATTTTTGCCACATACTCCCCCAGTCCAGTGAACGCGCCCTTCTCCAACAGCCCCTGCACTGGATTTGTTGATCAATGCCCTGTCCTCCTCTAGTCTGGGGACTGCACTAGTCCAGGGCCCCAGTCTACTTCATTCACAACAATGTCTCCAGTGTCCAGTGCACTGTCTGCCCCATGAATGATTCTCATAATTAAATTGAATCAAATTTGGACTCTCCTGGGGAGTAGGAATTGAGTTTTCGTTTTCTCTCTTTCTGGTGCACGCCTTACGTCTTTGTCTGCCTGTATCCAGAGGGTTGTCTGGGAGTGCCCATGTCTCTTCGGTCTCCTTCTCGCCGGCTCACTCAGTGCCGCACACATTAGAGGCGCTCGGTAAATGCTTAGTGATTGAATGACAGAAACCAGCTTCTGCCGCGCAGCAGCAGAGACGGATCATGAAGGACGTGGACTATCAAGAGACTTGAAAGCTGGTCCAGTTATCCCATTCACTACTTTTAGGGTGTCAGGCAAGTTACTAAAACTCAATTCGCTTCATTTTCCTTAGCTGTAAAATGGAAATAATAATAATATTCACCTAATTGGGATGTTGGGAAGATAAAGTGAAATAATGCATATAAAGCATGGTAATAAATGCTTATAACAGCAAGCATTCAATAAAGAGTGGCTGTTGCTACCATAACTAACATCCTTAGTCGAATGTCAAAGCCTAACTATGCCTCTAACAAAGGAGAAATTCTTAAATAAATGACAGTATGTATAAGCCAAACAGCATTCATAGTCATTAAAATGCCTTTAACACTAATGACATGGAAGAAATGCTCACACTATAATGTTAACAAAATTACAAGCTAACTTATAAATCTATGTGAAGAATTAACACGTGCAAGTCACAGTGTTAACACTGAGGGTATAAGGGTCAACAAAACAGCGTGGTACCTGGCCTCATGGAGCTATAGTCTGGCGTACATAAAGTAACAAATGACACATTAATTGAAGAAAATAATATCTCAAACATTATATTTACATACAGCCTATACAGAGTAGCATCTCAATTACATAAAAAGCATATGACTACATTAATTGGAAAAAATACAGAAAAATATAATAATATATTGTGGGATCATGAGTAGTTTTTAGATACTTTGTTGTATTTATACAGCGGTGGGCAAAAGTAGGTTTATGATTGTGAGTACAAGAAACACAGAGTTAACTCCTGTATTATTATTAAGTAATTACTGCATTATTTTCCATATGAACAACAGTAAACCTATTTTTGTCCCACCCTGTATTTCTCCATAGATTATACCAACATTTTAGAAATGCCTTACCTGATTTATGGTTGGATTCCAATATCTCGAACCTCTTATTTCCTCCACTCTTCTCTAGTTGCAAGCTCCTTTTTCGCCTTCTCCTTTTTCTGCATCCATACCTTCTTCCTCTCTAGCCCATCATCCTGCTCAGGTCTCTCCCATGCTTAACAACTCCCCTGGACAAGGCGGGCTACCTCTAGCCCCTACCCTCTCTCCCCCCTCCACTCACAGCTAACGTTTCTTTAGAACGATCCAGACACTTTCCTCTACTTCCTCACTTCCCATCTTTAACATCAGCAAATTTGCTTCTGACCTCAGCACTCCACTGAAACTACTCTTGCAAATATCACCCAGAATATTCAGTGTATACCCAACAATGGACAGTCTGCAGCTGTGTCTTTAAAAGCCTCTTTGCTGATTTTTTTACATGCTCCTCCTTCAGTCTGGAATGCTCCATCTCCAGCCCATTTGCCTGACTAACTCCTTTCCTTCAGGTCTCAGCATAAATAGTGTTACACCAAAGCCCTCTTCCCTATTTCTCCCCTTTGCACTGCAACAAAGATGAGCTCCCTTTGTTACGCACTGGAGCTCTCATACGCTGCTGGTGGAAACAAGGAGCTTCTTATAAACATATATTTAATATATAGCCCAGCAAACTCACTCAGGTATTTATTTAAGAGAAATAGAAGTTTTATGTCCACACAAGGACCTGGACACAAATGTTTACAGTACCTTTATTTATAATTGCCAAAAAGTGAAATAACCCAAATGTCCTTCAACTTATGAATGGAGAAAGAAATCTACCAAGTTGGCGAACACCTCCATGTGCCAGGCGTGTAGTGCACCCCAAACTCCATGGGGCAGAAGATTCTGCATCCAAGGCCCTTTTGGACCTCTCTCCATGTACCTCTCCACCCGACTATCCATGTGTGCCCTTTACATTCTCCTGCATAACAAACCATTGACAGTAAAGAAAGTGTTTCCCTGAGTTCTATGAGCCATGATAGCAAATTCCCAAATCTAAGAAGGGGGAATCCCCAATTTGTAGCCAAGTTGAACAACAGTTTGGGTAACTAGGGGACCCACTACTCGCAACTACAGTCTGAAGTGAGGGACAGTTTTGAGCCCTTAATTTTGGGGGTCTGCACTGACTCCAGGTAGTTAGTATCAGAATTGAATTAAATTGTAAGACATCCAGCTGGTACCCACAGAGAAGTGGAGAAATGCATGGTGTGAAAAACCCAGACATTTGGTGTCAGAGGTGTTGAGCATGAGAAACAGATTTGTAATAGGAGCTCTAATATATTTGAAGCTTTCTCTTTCCTAATGACCAATTTCCAGGAAGTCCATTATTCTCCAAGGAGAAGTAGGTGAGGTTGGGAAGGACAGGCATGAAATGGTCACTCATAGGGCTCCTTTGGTATCACTAGGATCCCCTTGGCACATGATTACAAAACCGAAACCAAACCCTTTATCTTTACTGCTTTCTACCAAGAATCCTTCAATTAAAGAGGGGAAAAATATTTCAAGGGAGACATCCTGAGAAAATGACAGGCTGCTGTTATTTCCCTTCAGCCCATTAAGGAAGACCTCTTTGCACGTATAAGCAGTCTCTTGCAAAGAACTACCAAACTGTTCAAGGTTGGGTGATTTATGATGGTGGTTCCCAACTCTCAGTCAGGCCTTCCACAACCAGCCTGGGAGATAAGCAGGAGTTTTACAACACTTCCTAAGAATTCTCTTGTTTTCCATTTTATTCTCCTTTTGTATGGGCGATGTGCTGGATCCAGCCAAACCCTGCCTGCCCCAGATTGCCCACCCCTTGGCCTGCTCAGTGTACACCAGGCTCAGAGCAGCTGGAAAGAAATGCACCCAGACAGGATTCCACAAAGGATGCTACTTGCCTAGTTTTGCCTAATCTAAGCATCAATGCCAGTGAAGTAGGAACTATCCTGTTGCTATTTTCCTGGGAAAATAACCAACAACTTT
Source organism: Sturnira hondurensis (assembly GCF_014824575.4). Lineage (NCBI taxonomy): Eukaryota > Metazoa > Chordata > Mammalia > Chiroptera > Phyllostomidae > Sturnira > Sturnira hondurensis. The sequence goes on from NW_028079667.1 coordinate 360,120, forward strand.
TACCCCATTTTGAAAGTCCCTAATCCTTGAACATAAAAAAGACCCTAGTCATTAAAAAAATTATAATAGGATATTCATGAAGAAAATTAATATAAGTGGTCATAAATTTCAATATTAAAAGGCAACCTGTGTTTGGAACAACAGAACAGCCATTCATCACCCTCTCGAATCTACTGTGGGGTGGGGCCTCTGTCCGCTAGCCAATGAGGCATGTGGTTCACCATAGGAATGCTCTCCTGTCCTTGCCTATTAGCCCCAGGAGAGAACATAACCAAGCTTCACAATAACTATCTTTTCTTACTGTTTACAGAATGCTTTCACCGGTATGATCCTGTTTGATTTTCATTCCAAACAGGAGATGTACAAAGAATTTTCATGTCTGTTTCAGAAATGAGAAACTGAGGCTTGAAGAATAAGAGGCTGGCCCAAGAAAACACGGCCGCATTCCACCTCCTTCCTATGGAAATTGCTTCATTCTCTCTTTAATTTGACCTTACGCCGACTCCCTGTCTTTCCTTTCAAAGGTTTCTTTTTGCTCTTTTTCAGTCAGTACTTGCCTATACTCCACAGACCTTGATTTCATTTACCCTCTCTCTTCTTCTCTCTGAAATCTCACTGCCTTGTGCCTGAAAGGGACCTTGCTGCTACATCTCAGTCCCGGCCTCAGTGACTTCAAGATTCCTGAATCCTCAGCATTGAGTTACTGGGTCCTTTCTCCGTGCTTCCCTTTCTGAACCCATGCTCCTTGAGCCTCCTCAGTACCCTGCCAGTCTCCCTACAACACCCACTATCTGTACCTTTTTCTGCTCTGACAGAGTGATCCACCTGTTTCCTTTAACCTCAGCCCCAGAACATGGTCACAGAAGTCACAGGATACCTGTAAAAAGGGACAGGATTATTTGTAGACAGGACTTTTAGGTTATGGAACCCCTGGAGTGTGGACCCCATTCTTCAAACCACAACCCTTCCCACATCTCGGTCCTTTCCCCAGACCTACCACTGCCCGCTCCATCACTTGAGCCTTTGGAGCAACAATCGAATCAGCTCAAAATTTGTTATGATCTGCCTGATATATATAAGTTGATTATTTGACCACCAGTGGTCCCTTGCACCACTGAATGTTTATCTTATGACAAAACTGATATTCTGCAGTAAGAGACAAGCCAGATGACCTCTGAATCCTCTTCCATTTGCAGTTTAAATTCATTTACTACTGTGAAAGCAAGAAAGGAAAAGAAAACGGGCTAAGACTGAGACTTGCCTAGAATTAATGTTTGCAGATTTGATGCTATTTTTGTCACAGAATTAGCATGTATTCTGCCTGGTCCAAATAGCTTTCTCTTTCTCCTCTCTGTCTTCTTTCAGAACTCCCAGCATCGGCTAGAATGTGGGGCAGAATTTCCCACAATACACAGACATCACCCATCTGTCTCTAATTTCACAAAATGACGAACTGGAATGGCCCTGAGAGCCAAAAATTCTATTTCATTCCTTTCTCTGATATACTAGTTAGGCCAGTGGATTTTCTTTTTCTTCAGTATAAGTCAGGCATTTAAAGCAGACACGGGAAAGGGGAGAGCAGATTCCAAGCACTGGTTGCTATGCTGCTGGTGAGAACTGACATGAAGCTAACCACTAGGACCCAGTCAACTGCAGTCAGCTCACAAAGAAGTTAAGCATGTTTTCAACATTGTGGAAACTACTGCATTTCCCCTGCAAAATATAAATGGAAAGCCCGTCTAAAACCTTGATTATCCCTCTACACTGGAGCAAGGTGTCCTGAATGTGTCACCCCACTGCTGAGTCTTATTCTGTGGAGGGGGGCAGTCAATGACCTTGTGTCTCAGGACATGGACATAGTGGTAAAATCATCTCAGAAGTGAGATGATTTCAGAGTCCCTTCTTTAGAGTTCTCTACTACATAGTGGTATATGGTTTTTTGTGTGCATAGCTAACTCCAAACATCAGCAATGAGGACCAGAGAGCATTTTCAAATGCTTTACCTCTGACTGGATTATTCCTCTGAGAGAATGACGTCTGGCAAAAGGCATCGAATAAAAGCCAGGGAGCGGTACACAGGATTAGTCACTCCCTTGAGAAGAAGCATGATCTCCAAAATAGATCAGTCCAGAAGGTGTTTAATTTGAAATCAGATGTCCTGAGCTTTAATCCTGTACTTCCCTGGAGGTGGGTTGAGCCTTAGATTCACCAGCCAACGAAGATGGCATGGAGCAGGAGAACACTCCTTAGAGAAGGTGGCATTACAAGTACTTAAGACACAATTCACATATGGCACTTGATTAAGAGAGAACCCAATTAACAGGTAAAAAGTTGTACTTGTCTGTAGGTGGCTCATTGTCGAAGAGTGGGCTGCCCGAAAAGCACAGCTGAGGTGCACACTTAGGTGTCGTATGTGGCATATGATCCCAGGTAGCAGGACAGAGGGATTGGTGGGAGCCAGAAAAGGCAGGCAAGGCCGAAGCAAAGATCACTATGAAGATCACTATTTTGAGCAACTTGAAGTTTATTCCATTGGGATCCCTGAGAAGGATACAGGATGCCTCCCAGAAGGGGCCACCTGAAAGATGGCACTTACTCACCTGCTCAGTCCCCCTGGCTGAAGTTCAGCCCCGGAGGCACCCACACCCCTGCTGCCGCTAGACAAGGCCCTGCCCGAGTGAGGAGAAGTCAGGTCCAGTTGAGAGACCGCGCCATCCCCCAGTGAGTGTGCACGCTGCCCAGGGAGCCGGCTACCACAGCGGACCTGAAAATCAGTGGGGGTCTGAGGGGCTTCGCTGTGGGTGCGAGTGCTTCCTACACCGGCCCAAGGCTTTCTCATAGTGGCGCCTTGCTTACTTGATATTTACAGGTGTGTCAGGGGTGTCCAACCTTGGGGCATATCTGGGCCACACTGGAAGAAGACTTGTCTTGGGCCATACATTAAATACATTGTGACATGTCATCACAAAAAAAAATCTCATGTTTTAAGTAAAATTACGATTTTGTGTTGGGCTGCATTTACAGCCCTCTTGGGCTGCCTATGGCTCATGGGCCACAGGTTGGACACCCCTGGGGGATAAACAATACCTGAACATCACTTTTCTTATTATAAATTATAACACCTGGGAAGAACTCCTTGAAAAATTGTGTCCCTTCACTTTTAGGCCTCTGTGCACATTACTCCTGATACTCAGAATACTCTGCCTGCCATCCCTACTTTGCTATCTGGACTCAGCTTAAATATTATGTGCTCCAAGAAGCTTTCCCTGACCCCTAGGGAGGTGGGCTGCTCACTTTACATACACGGTATATCTTTTTTGTGTTACTTATAAAATTTTATATTATTTTTTAACATTTGTGCTTCTAGCCATGTTTGCACGCACGTGCACACACACACCATTCAATCTGTCTGTACTGCGAGGTCAAGAAACTTGCTATTTTCTTAACAGATTATATTCCCCAAAACTAGCACAGGGTCTGCCACAAAAGTTAGTGAATATTTGTTAAATGGACTAATGTGAATGAACAAACAAGTGAATCAAAGAGGGAGGCAAAACATCTGTCAGCTCTCACACTACCTGAAGTTCTAATTTTCTCAGGAGGTCCTAATCCCTTTCCCTTGTCATGCTGCCTTCAGAGTGATTATTCCAGAGCTTTCTCTCCAGGATCTCTTGCCTGGTTCTTGGAAGAAGAAAAAGTACCAGTCAGTTGCTGCCGGGTTGTCCTCGGGATTTTTGTTCTCTGCCTCTCTGAGCATTTCCCACAGGCAGTGCTCCGAGGGTCATTTTGTTTGTTTTGAGGAGGGTAGATAGCCCTGTTTATTTAACCCTGACCTTCCAGTCTTCCTCTTTAGCTCCAGACAATAACTCTTTCCCCTTCCTATGGGCAGAGAGGATCTCTGTTGCTGCCAAACTGTCCATGTCCTCCTCGCCTCTCACTCTTCTTGACCTCATCGCTCTCAAAAGATGACAATACTGGCCAAGAGCAGAGACAAGAGGAGGCTAGTGGGAGCTCTCCATCAACAAGCTGCTCCCTTCCCACCACTAGGAGCCAAGAAAAATGTCCTCAGGGTCAGGGCCCCTCCAACTCAACCCCCGATGGCCTACTAACAGCAGGAAGAGGAGAGAACACGGCAGGAGTCAGAAAGCCTCCGCCTAAGTTCCGTGAGGAAGAGCAGTGCAGTCTCAGGAGAACACAGCAAATGACAGGTCACTGGACCCCAAGACAGGGGCAGAATTCTACAACACGATGGGGGATCCTAGAGCAGGCACCAGAGGATGCCAAATCTACACAGGCGAGCAGACCTGAGTTCAGCTGCACAACTGATACTAGAAGAATAATGTAAGTCCAAACCCTGGTGCAACAAATGTGTAGTAAGGATCTGACTGCAGCTGACAAGTTCTTCACTCACACCATGCCACTCCTTGTCTCCTCAGTTCCCTCCATCTTCTCTGCCTGGAATTCTACTTCCCACTCTCTATCCTGCCCCCCTCACCTTGTCACCTGTGCCCCTTTTCTAGGAAGTCTCCCCTGAACCCCGCAGACTACCCTTCCCATCACTGTACCTATCGCTTTGCCTGGCTCTCTGCTACCCTGCAAGTACCCAAAGGAAGAAGTCGTCTTATTTATGTTTGTATTTCCAGGATCTAAGCCAATGCCTTGCTTAGAGTAGGTCCCTCAATAGAAACCAAATAAATAAATTAAATGAATGGATGCATTAATGAGAATTGCTTGGGACCAGATCTCCGAGAGATCTGCTTCAGAAGCTGCTTATCAGAACAAGCACAAAACTGGAGCTAGACCAGCATTGGATGTTCAAGGCTGAGTCCCAAAGTCCTGGGCAATTATTCCATATATCCCTGCTCCCAGACATCCAGACGGGTCTAAGATTTTGAGACGAAACTGAGTTTATAGATGAAAGTTCCACAGCTTCAACTCTGGATGGCAAAGATTCTTTCATTCTCCCGGCTGCGCAAAGGTTGGGGAAAATTTGGAAATGACGGATGGGAGGAGAGAGAAGTGGCATTTGTTACTGCAAGTGGAATCAGTACAAATATCCTTGACCTGGTGAAATCTCTCCAGCTTAGCCTCTTTTTTCTTTCCTTTCTTCATTCAACATGCTCCAGCCCCTCAGCCTTCTCTCACTTTGTTAACTAGGCCACATTCTTTCCTGCCTCGGGGCCTTTGGACTTGCTAGTTTCTCTGTCCTGAATACTTACTTCCACCCAGACTTTGAAAGATAAACTCCTTCTTCTCTGTAGATTTCAGCTTAAAGGTTAATCTTCGGTGAAGCTTTCTTAGCCACCTTATTACGAGTAGGTGACACCCACCACAGCTGGTTTTAGTCTGTTTGGGCTGCCGTAACGAAGTACCATGGATGAGTGGCTAATAAACAATAGACATGTATTGTTCACAGTTCTAGAGACTGGCAGATTCAGTCTGGTGAAGGTCCACATTCTGGTTCATAGAAAATTGTCTTCTTGATGTGTCCTCACACAGTAGAAGCGAAGAGGAAGCTTACTGGGGTCTCTTTGATGAGGAAACTAATCCCACTAACAAAGGCTTCACCCCCAGGGCCTAATCACCTCCCAGGGGCCCCACCTCTGAATACCATCACATTGGGAATTAGGTTTCAACAGAGGAATGTGTGGGGCACACAAACATTTGGTCTATAGCACAGCCCATCAATCTCAACCTCTTCTTTTTGCTTTCATCATAGTATGTGTACAATTTGCAATTACTTTCTTTACCTTTTCACTAATTTCCCTACTGGAACATAATTTCATAAGGACAGGGACCTCACCTACCTGTTCACTGTTTTATCTTTAGCACATAACATGTCACCTGGCACCTAGTAAAAGATCATTATTGATGGTCCCTTTGGTGTTGAGTTCTCTGTTATTACCCAAAGAATTTCTCTACCATATATAAAACTGAACTGATATATTAAATTATGAACTCAAGCGTGAACCTCTCCATTTTTCCACATATTTTCTGTATTTTGTATTAGAAAACATTTATTAGTGCTTGCAGAACCATGTCATCATTCAGTAATGTATACTAAAGGATGCCACGTAGCTCCACGTTAGTCTGTGAATAAATCCCTCCTAATAAAAGAAAATGAGATTTCATGATTAAGGGGTTTAGAAATAATCAAGACAGGGTTAAAAATAAAACTAGCGGAGGCAGAGCAGACCAAAGAATAGTTACTGGAGTGTCTTCCAAAATGATGTCTCAGATTATGATTTCGTGAGAAAAAAAATAATTGCTTGCCAAACTACATAAAAAAAGATGAATTCTGGGAGAACTCAGAAACTAAACACTGATAGGCCTCTAGAGCCTAACTTCTTTCCACAACCTGGAACTTTCCCAGAACCCATTTTTCCTGGCCCTCCCGAGCGTTCCCTAGTCCGACTCCCCAGCATCCTGATGACGTGGTAGCATCAGTGGTCTGGTCTTCATTACCCACACCAGGCCTGCAGAGTTAAAAAAAAAAAAGTTGTCCTAAGGAAACGAAATGAACTCTTCTGGTTTGCAAATACTCAATGAAGACTCTGCTCAGGCCCTAAGCAATTCAAACTCTAGCCCTTTTTTTTTTTTCACATTTGTCTCATTACAGCAGTCAAACCACATCTCACATCCTCTAAGTTACATTTCAAAACTGAGTTATAAATAAAATGTTCCTTCCTACATGGAATGCCAGCCACTTTGTCTTCATGTTCAGAAGGCTTGAAAATGAACACTACTTTCAAAGTCAGAGAACAAACTTCTTTAGTCATCCCTATATTCAGCCCACCCCCCCCACCCCCCCTACCCCCCCACCAATCTGCAAAGTTCAGACCCAGCCCTGCCGCCCCTGGAAGTTTTCTATTGCTCCAGCCCACAGTGATCACCCAGAACTCTCCTAGGTGAGCCCATGCAGTTTGTTGTTCCTCACTGTATACAATAACCGAAACAGGGTGGGAGGGAGTGGGAGAAGCAAGGAAGACACTAAACTGTGCCAAGGACTGCGTTTTGCATGTTACATGGGCAATCTCATTTACTCCTCACCACAGCCAGTAAGGAAGAATTATATTTTGCCTGTTTCCAGACATGGAAACTGAAGTTCATAAGAGGCTAAGAAACGTGCCCACAGTTCTGAGCCAAGAAAACGTAAGTCAGGATTCAAACCCTGGTCTCTGACTACACCACTCATGCTCTGTCCTCTGTCTTGTGGAATCAGTTTCACTTTTTCTTCTACTTCACCACGGAGCACACAGGTCATACAAGGAACCAGGCCAGGAAGATGAAGGATATGAAAACCATATATCAGGTATCAATTAGGCCTAAAACAGCCCTCAGAGTTTGAGAGAAGGGAAAGGGAAGCTGGCATTATGGTGAAAGAAAGAGCTATTAGCATTTGGGCATGTGGTAGAGACGCTCTAACAAAGCAAATGCAACACGGTGGTAGGACGTCCAGAACCCAGGAAATAATCCAGCCTCTGCAGACTCTCTCCTGACCCAACCACGTCTGCAGCGCTTACTGCAGTTTAAGTCTCCCGGGGATGTGTGCTGTGGAACCCACAGGAAGAACATGAGAATGCTCGGGAAAAGAGAACTCTTTAAGGAACCATGGCTAACCCTTCAAACAACTGAAGGGTTATCTTTTATGAATGAGATACTTGAGAAATTTCCATGCAATTCTAGAAAACAAAAACAAAACTAAAGAATTCATGCTACAGGAAAGCTCATCTCTCTCGGCTTTTGCTTTGAAAAAAGAATTTTGACTGTTCACATCATCCAAAAATAAAACAAACCACCTCTGGACACTGGCAGTTCCCATTGTTGGTAGGTTCACACAACCTGGAAGACCACTTGTTAAATATATGGTCTAAATACAGGGAATTTAGAATGGACTAAAGCCCTCCAATCCCATTCAACTCTGTGATCCTGCTACAAATTGTACTTAACGGAGTTTTCTCACATTGCAAAGAATTTTGTCTTAGTTTCCCATTGCTGCCATAACAATTTACCACAAACACAGTGGCTGAAAGCAATACAAATTCATCATTTTGCCATTCAGGAGGTTAGGAGTCTGACAGGTCTTCCCTGGGCTAACGTCCAGGTCTCGGCAGTGCTACCTTCCTTTCTGTAGCCTCCAAGGAAAAATCAACTTCTTTGTCTTTTCCAGATTCTGAGCTCATGGCCCCCTCCCTCCATGTTTAAAGCCACAAACAAGTCCCTCTCGAAAATCACTTTGCTCCAATTTCCTCATCAGCTTCACTTCCATTTTTAAGGACCTCTGTGATCATTGGGCCCACCCAGATAGTCCAGCACAGTCTCTCTGGGTTAAGGTCAGATGATTTGCAATTATTATCCTCTTTGCATTCTCAGTTCCCCTTTGTTTTGTACCATAACTATGGACAGGTCCCAGGGATTAGGACTTGGATGTCTTCAGGGTGGTCCAGGGGGGACAGGATTCTGACAACCCCAGTGAGGTTCTGACACGCCACCAAGACATTCTACCAGTTCAAGCTGACCTGTGACTCTTTGCCTTCCCTAAAAATCACAGGGAAGAGGGAAAGGACTTGGCGAGAGTGTACCAGGCCTCCTGAAGTACACTTGAGACAGTCTCTACCTAACCCACGCCAAGCAAATAAAATGGCAGAAAATGCTTTTCCGGTTACATAGAGTTTACTTCTTGATATGGGATGTCAAATGGCTCAGGTGAACACTGACCTCCAAACCTACCTTGGAACCTAAGGCCTAATTAAGCAAATAAATTAATTTAAGTTATCTAATAAGAGAAGCTCCAAAATTGGTAGAGTATAAGATTAATAAGAAAAAATGTTAAAGGCCCTCCTCTCTCTCCTTTTGCCACCACCACACCTCAGAAACTAGGTACGCCTCCCATGCTCCGCCCTTCTCCGCGGCAGACACTGCTACTCCTTCAGCCTTTCCCACATCCTGCAACAGGGTTTAGACATCTTCTCCCGTCTGCACCCAGAGCAGGTACTAGCAATGACCAGAGTTGGCACATGAGCAAACCTATTTGCCATCTCCTCAGGGAAGACTCTCCGGCGGGTTGGGATTTAGGGTTCTTGTTATTGCTTTAATAATTGCAATGTACAGGGCATTGAACTGGAAATCTTGCCTTTGGAAACAAAATGTACAATTCATAATTTCAAATGGCTAAGAAATAAAGTCCAGTAGCACTTATTGCTATTTTGTCTTTTATTAATAGAACTCCTGGTCTCATATGACCCTTGTCTATATTTACCTGGGGTTTCAGCATTATACCACTGTAGGATCTCCATAATTTGAACTACATGGGAATTACTGACTCATTGTTTCTTTTCCATAGGCATATTTATTGTGGGATATTGTTCGAAGAGCACTTGTCGTTACCATAAATGGTCTATCAGTCAGAATTCTTTCTGTTGTAGTTGACTCTGTTAGAGAACTCTATTAGAACTAGTTGAAACAAAAAAGGGAATCTGTTGACTGACATCCTGAAAAAATCAAGGAGCAGACCTGGCTCTGGCTGTATGCAGAGCTTCAGATGCTGCTCCCAAGCCATCTCACCCTCAGCACCGCGTCTCCTTTTCTTCCCCCTTGTGGGGACAAGATAGCTCACAGCAGCTCCAGGCTTACCTCTCACCCTCCCAGAAACTCCAATAAAAAATAAAATACTTCTTCTCTATACACCCCTCCAAAGGTCCTGGACTGAATTTCAGTTTAGTGGCTTATTACTGACCTAGCTCAGGTCATGTACTCACCTACAAGCCAATGACTCTGACAAGAGAGATGCAAACCTCTAATTAGCCAGCCCTCAGCACATGCCAGCTTCTGGAGCAGGAATTGCAATCAGTGCCTTTTGAACCATAGGAGATAAAGGAAGTAAGAAATGGATTCCCCCAAGGAAAACTGGGATACAATTATCAGGGAAAATGAATGCTGGGTAGGCAGAAATATCAGGCAATCACTATACGCGGGTGACGGTATGAGTCAGATTATCAGCTGCTCTCTGCCTCAGGATTAGCTGAGAGCAGGACAAGAAAAAGAATGCCCTCATTTGAATAAGACAAGGTCCTGAGGAGTGTGTCCAAAGCTTAGACTACAGTTCAAGGAAGTGGGCTTTAGATGGGACACCACAGTACCCGGGCCATGGGCAGCTTGCATGATGTTTTAGAATGAAACTCCAGAAGATATTCAACAGCTAGTGAAAGGGGAACACTCACCAAATTCACAAGCTTTATTCACTTTGCCTGATCCTGAAATAACTTCTAAGTTAAGAAAATAGAAAATAAAATAAGAGGACAAAAGGATTTGGGATCAGATAACCTGGCTTTGAGCCCAACTACTTACCAGTGGTATGGCCTTGAGCATGTCACTTAACCCCTCCAAGCCTCAGTTCCATGGAATTAGTAATAATTCCTACCTCACAGAGAATTAAATGTGATCTCATATGTAATGGTTATTTATTCAGATGCTGCAACAAACCATCCCATCTACATGGCTGTTGCAATAAGACTTGATTCTCCTTTTAATCTGTTCATCCTCCTTTTGAATCTAAGTTGGCCTTGGAGTTGCTTTGTTCAATAGAATGAGGCACAAGTGATGTGTTGTCTTCCAGGTTAGCCTATAGGAGGCCTTATAGCTTCTATTGTTTCCTTTTAGAAAACTCCCTCTTGGAAGTTAGGCACCATGCCACAAACAAGCTCATACTATGCTACAGAATAAGAAGTGACATACAGAGAGACCCTGAAGAGTGGGAAGCTGTCTTGAATGTTCCAAGCCTACTTGAGCTCTCAGCTGAACGCAACTGCATGAACACCCTTAGCTGCATCACGTGGAGCAGAAGAACATCCCAGCTGAGCCCGGGCAACCCATAGAATAACGAGAATAATGAAGCATTGTTGTTTTAATCCACTAAGTTTTGGGGTGGTTTGTAACACAGAACTGGTAACTGAGACAATGTGTAGACGGAGTTTTTCTGCAGTTCTTGCTATACTGTTCCTGTAGTGCTTCTCAAGAGGAATGTTACTGGCACTTTAGGCAGAACAACTCCTTATCTGCAGGACTGTCTTGTGTTTGCAAGACATCCAGCATCACTGACCCTTACCTGTATATCCCAGGAGTGTTTTCCAGTCATTGAGAGAACCAAAGACACCACAGCCCCTGGCTCAAATGCCTCTCACTATGAAACAAATCCAAGAGGAGCACTTACTTCTGGGAAGATGATGACTTCAGAGGTTAGCTTCACTAATCAAAGGCAGGAACTGTATCCTTCCCACGTGTTCTAATCCTCATTATGAGTTGAAACACCTTCTTCCCTAGCATTGAATGCTGCCTTAAAAAAAAAAAAAAAAAGGCTGCACTAGCTCATGCCAAAAGCAAGTTTACAGTGCCTGTAAAACAAAAGTACATGATTTGATAGAAAATAATGCAACCTCAAGATGTGGTAAATCTGGATACATCTGGCCTTAAAGTGGCTCCAAAGAAAACTTATCTACTACCAAGTGCAGTTAGTGTAGAAAACATCAGCATTCTTTCTCTAACTTGTCTCATTATTTAGCACTTTGGGAATCATGAGAAAATAAGTAATTGAACATTATTCTTGGCTATATGATCATCTCTGCCTTTTTCTCTCAATGCACATCTTTATAATGGAAGCTCCTAATTAATAGATTGACAACACAACCTAGGGTATTGTGGAGATGAAACTTCTCTAAGATAAATATCACTTTCCAGGAGGTAGAGGACTTAAGAAATGACTTCCTGATACAGGGTTGCCATTAACCATGAATATCTGTTCTTTGTAAAAACATCACAGGAGACCAAAACTTTATGAATTAATTTCACCACAGTGGAATTCCAGAGCTTTTTTCCCTCCTGGAGACCTTCAAATGTCCAAGGCCAACTTTAAGTGCAAGGTTTCGTCCATGCAGTCTGGAGCATCAGTACTCCTGACTTAATAAGATATGAAGTATGCCTTCTACCCAATTCCTTTTTCCCACACCAGTTTCTCTCTTTTGTATTTCTATTAGTTTATAATCTTGTGCTCCTGCTAAAGTATTAGTTGGAGTGGGTATGGTCATTTGTTTGAGCACATCGCTGTCAATTTAGCTCTGAACAAAAGCTAGTGGGCTAGACTTGCGCATACTGTCCAAAGAAGACATTGGATGCCAAGTTACAATTTGGAATTAAGCTTCTAAAGATAACAAAATTATACTTTAAGTCAAGTATTTTACTTTCTCAAGATTGTACAAGTTCCCTAGTGATCTTAAGAAAGTGGAATAAAGTAATTAGATTACTAGAAAAAATAAGATATTATATAATAATATAATGACATCTGTATCTCTTGTCTAGCTCTCTGTACATGGTGATACATGTATAGGTTGCACCGTGAAATAAGCAAGATGCAGGAGTTCTCAGCATTGAAAATCAACTGCTATAGTAAGAAAATACATGAGAGAGAGAAATCTAAATACCCAATTTACTAAAATTTAAACGTAAAAACAGTCCTTTTTTCCTTTTTTTAAATTATTGTTCAAATACAATGGTCCCCATTTTCCCACCACCACCATGCCCCTCTACCCCACCCATCCCCCTCCCACCCTCATACTACACCCTTTATCTGTATATCCTTTATACACATTCTTTGATATCCTTTATACATGTTCTATAAATTGTGCTGCTAAAAATATTGGGGTGCATAGGTTGTTTTGAATTGACATTTCAGGATTCTTAAGGTATAGTCCCAGCAGTGGGATTGCTGGGTCAAAAGGCAGTTCCATTTTTAGTTTTCTGAAGAAATTCCATACTGTTTTCCACAGTGGTTGCACCAGTCTGCATTCCCACCAACAGTACACTAGGGTTCCCTTTTCTCCACAAACTCACAGCACTCATTTGTTGATTTGGTTGCAATGGCCATTTTGATCAGTATGAAGTGGTATCTCATGTGGTTTTAATTTGCATCTCTCTCACGGCTAGTTATGCTGAGCATCCTTTCACTTGTCTCTGGGCCTTCTCTATGTCCTCCTTGCAGAAGTGTCTGTTCAGGTCCTTCACCTATTTTTAAGCTGAGCTGCTGTCTTCCTGGAGTGGAGTCATGTGAGTTCTTTATATATTGTGGAGATCAAACCCCCAAGGTATCATTTGCAAATATATTTTCCTATATGGTTGGTCCCCTTTTCATTTTGCTGATGGTTTCTCTATTCATGCAGAAATTTTTTAATTTGTTGTAATCCCATTTGTTTATACTTCCCTTTATGTTCCTTGCTCTAGGGGATGTATCAGTGAAAATATTCCTGCATGGAATATCTGAGATTTTTCTACCTATGTTCTTCTCTAGGACTTTTATGATGTCATGAATTATATTTAAATCTTTTATCCATCTTGAGTTTACTTTTGTGTACAGGGTAAGTTGGTGGCTGAGTTTAGAAAGAATATACATGCTAGGATTCAAGTAGATGACAATATGCTACTTTTTAAACCTGGTCTACTTTAGAAAAATCTGTTTCTTAATAAATGAATAATATGTTTATACTTCAAGTATATTTTTAATAGTTAACATTTCAAATCCATACATTTATTGTATTATTTTTGTCTTTTTATTGTTGTTCAAGTACTGTTGTCTCCATTTTCCCCCCATCATTCCCCTCACCCCACCCAAGCTACCTCCTACCCCTGATCCTACCCTCTTTTGGCTTTGTTCATGTGTCCTTTACACATATTTCTTGACAAGCCTTCTCCTTTCCCCCCCTGTTATCCATTTACTTTAATAAAATTTGATATTTTAAAAATAAGAAGAGAACACTTTTTACTTTACAAAATGATTCACAACCAGATTTAATTACATATCAAGGCCTTTGGGGAATTCTAATGTAATTACACTTATTAAAAGTTAATGCATATACAAATCTTCAGAAATTGATCTTTCATGCAAATTGAGATACATCTTTCTAGCAATGGCTATGATAATTTCCAATTCCTGAAATATTAATCTCTCAAAAGCCCTTTCCTCATTCTCATCCTAAATCCTCTGTTATTAATAGTCAGTGAGTTCTGCCGTAAGTCTCCTACATTAAAACCATAACTCTTTTTTCTAGTGTAAACCAAGAAAATATCAAAGGACAGATATTTACTTAATGTGGTTTCATCAGCCAATCCAGAGAACTGGTCAATTCAAACTTTGAAATAATTCCAAGAACATGAAACACCTAATAGCCCATTAACACTTGTTTGGATTTCAGATAACCTATAGTGATCTTTTCTTCTTTAGAAAATTGAACTCTTCTGTCCACTGTGGAATATAAAGAACATCAGGGCAGTTGTGCAGCTTGGGTGAACAAACTACAGATCTATTAACTAACCAAAAGGAAGGAAAGAGGTCAACTTACAAGAATTAAGGTCCTTAAATCTGCCCATGTTTCCACAACTATAAAATGGTGAAGAGCAATTAAAGTCCAAGTCTATCTTAATCTGAAGCCAAGCTCTCTCGAAACTGCCTTACTGCTTCCTGATTTTCCTCTGTAAATTTTTATCTGAATCATGAACATAAGTTAATGTCCTTTTATGACTGAATCTTGGTAGGATAGTCATTGTGTTGTTTTGAGAGATATGCTTATGTCCTTAGCTTCCACCAAGCTCATTTTTGTTTGTCTTGATCATGAAATAAGCTGTATTTGAATTAAAAGGCAAAAAAAGGAAAAAGACAGTTAAGGGAAACCTAAATAAATGGAGAGATACAGTATATTCATGGATTGGAAGCATCAATATGGTTCTGGTGACCGAAGACATAAAGCAAAGAGCTACGAGACCTGGGTTTATTCACATATGGTACTTGGTATATCACAGATGTAGAATTCGTAGAAGTGGGAAGGGCTGATTGCCACAACTTGATATCCATGGGAGGAAAATGAAACTTGACTTCCAACCTCACATTCTATCACTCTTTACACCCTGCACAATACACATTAGTAAAAGGTCTTATGTTTCTGTATTTAGACACATGGCATAGTGTTCATAGAATCACTGTGTAAGAGTAAATTTTTTAATTGAAAAAACACATTTTTATAAAGAGTAGAATGAATAAATAAAGTGTGAATGTTCACACAATGAAATATTACAGTGCCATAGAAGTCAATGTTACAAGATGGATAAATCTCAAATACAATGTTAAAAAATTTAGTTACCAAAAAACAAAAGTGTGACTCTATTTATACAAAATTAAAAACATGCAAAACCAAAAATATATTTTTCAGAGATGCAGACATATAACATTGTAACAAAAAGTAAGGAACTAACAAATGCAAAGTTCAGATAACTGGATACCTCTGGGGAAAAGGATGGGAATAGGAAAGGCACACAAGGAAAGTACTTAACAATAATAGTATATTGATTTTTTTTCTTAAATGAAGTGGTAGTAAATTGATATTCCTTGTATCCTGATTATTCTTTTGTATCTATTCAAGAGTTAATAGAAGTGTAATACATATCATATGTACATTAGCCCAATACTGAGGGCCAAGGGTTTTTTTTACTGTTACTCTGTTACATGTGTCCCAATTTTTCCCCCTTTGCTCTCCTCTACCTAGCCCATCCCCAACTCTCACAATCAACTTCCCTGATTGTCTGTGCCCATCAGTCCTCATTCAAGTTCCTTTGCTTGCCCCTTTCCCTTCTTTCTCTTGTAATCTCCCTCTCCTCTGGTCACTGTCAGTTTGTTCTTTATTTCCAAGTTTCTGGTTCTATTTTGCTTGCTTGTTTTGTTTATTAAGTTCCACTTATAGGTGAGATCATACACTATTTGTCTTTCACCTCCTGGCTTATTTCACTTAGCATAATAGTCTTCAGTTTCCATCCATGCTGTCACGAAGGGTAGGAGTTCCTTCTTTCTTTCTGCTATTTAGTATTCCATTGTGTAAATGTACCACAGTTTTTTGATCCACTCATTCACTGATGGGCACTTAGGTTGTTTCCAGCACTTGGCTATTGTAAATAACACTGCTACAAACATTGGGGTGCATAGGTTGTTTTGCATTGGTGCCTGAGGATTCTTAAGGTATAGTCCCAGCAGTGAGGTTGTAGGATCAAAAGGCAGTTCCAACTTTACTTTTTTTAGGAAATTTCATAGTTTTCCAGTGACTGCACCAATGTGCATTTCTACCAACAATGTACTAGAGTTTCCTTTTCTCCACAACCTTGCCAGCACTTGTTGTTCATTGATTTATTAATGATGGCCATTCTGACCAGTGTGAAGTGATGTCTCATTATGGTTTTAATTTGTATCTCTCTTATGGCTAGTGATGCTGAACATTTTTTTCATGTGTCTCTTGGCCCTCTCTATGTCTTCCTTGGAGAAATGTCTTTTCAGGTCCTTTGCCCATTTTTTAATTGGGTTGTTTGTCTTCCTGGTGTGGAGTCATGTGAGTTCTTTGTGTATTTTGGAGATCAAATCCTTCTCCAAGGTATCATTGGCAAATATGTTCTCACATATGGTTGGTTCCCTTTCCATTTTGTCAATGTTTTCTTTATCCATGCAGAAGTTTTAAGTTCGATGTAGTCCCATTTGTTTACTCTTTCCTCTATATCCCTTGCCCTAGAGGATGTAGTGCTGAAAATACTGTTGTTTTAAAACATGGAGATTTTTCTCTCTTCTTTAGGTAGGCCTATATTGTTACAAACTTCTCTCTCAGGACTGTTTTCACTGTGTCCCATACGTTTTGAGTTGTTGTGTGTTCATTTTCATTTGTTTCAAGGTACTTTATGATTTGTTACTTGCTCTCAGTGTTGGCCCATTCATTACTTAACAACATATTATTCAGTCTGCATGTATTTGAGTGTTTTTGAGTTTTTTCCTTGATGTTGGTTTGTAGTTTCAAGCCATTGTGATCCAAGAAGATGCTTAATGTGATTTCAATATCCTTTAATTTGTTGAGGCTGGTTCTGAGTGCTACCATGTGATCTATCTTTGAAAATGATCCATATGCATGTGAAAAAAATGTATATTTCACTTCTTTAATGTGAATTGTTCTGTAAATATCAATTAAGTACATTTGACCTAGGGTGTCTTTTAATGCTACAATATCCTTGTTAATTTTGGGGGGGGACTATCTATCCATTGTTGGCAGTGAGGTGTTAAAATTCCCTATGATGACTGTATTGCTGTCAATTTCCTCCTTAAAGTCCTCCAAGATTTTCCTTATATATTTAGGTGCTCTTATGTTGGGTGCATATATGTGTAGAAGGGTTGTATCCTCTTGTTGAGCAACTCCCTTGAGTATTATGTGGTGACCTTCTTTGTCTCTTGTTATGGGCTTTGTTTTGAAATCTATTTTGTCTCATGTAAGTATTCCTACCCCAGCTTTTTATGTCATGCCCATTTGCCTGGAATATTTTTTCCGTCCCTTCATTTCAGCCTGTGCAGATCTTTTGTTCTGAGGTGGGTCTCTTGTAGACAGCATATGTGTGGGTTGTGTTTTCTTATCCATTCAGCTACCTCATGTCTTTTGATTAGAGCATTTAATGCATTACATATTTAAGGTCATTATTGGTAGCTGCTTATTCATTGCCATTTTTTTCCTTTGTGCCTATGTTCCTCTCTCTCCTTTTTTCAAGTTTTACCTTAATATTCATATGAGGTCAAAATTATAGCTGGAAGTCATCATTACAGAATAAAATTTTTGAGACAAGAATAAATCTGAAAACTTTTCCCAGAAAATAAATTGAATCATTGCTTCTATCTATTTACTTAAAATATTACTTCTCAAATGTTTAAAGATGATATTATTATACAGAAATGGCCATTTCTCGCTCTGTTGACCACCAGATTACTCCTATGTGTAGTCAATGTACCATGCATTTACAATATCAAATAAATTAGCATAAGAGGAAGATATTTTTTACCAACTACAGTCAGAATAGACTATTGCTGGCAGTAATGTTGCCCTTCCACTCTAGTATCAACTGGATTAAAGCAAAGTCTTGCATCCTCTGCATCTTCTGGACTTAAAGCCTTGGTCAATAGTGATTATGCAATTTCACGGAAGTAACCTCACAAACAGAATCTCTGTGCACTGCTTGAAGAAAATAACTTTTGAACATTTTCAGAAGCAAAAAATCGCCTTTTTTTGCTCTTACTTAAATTTTTTATTTTTAATATTGTGCTTGAACTTAATAATTTAATTTACCCTTAAGCTTTAGATTTTGAAATGTGGCCATATAGCACCATAAATTGACTTTTCAAATAACAAAAATAGTCTCTGAATTTCTACCTGCACTTTAGCTTTCATTGGAAGCAGAGAAGTTTCAGCATCTTCCCTGAAGTAGCATAAGAAATGAATCCTTATAGTAGATATCACATAAAAAAAACTTACACTCTCAAGCTCATCAGTTAGGTTCCTCTTTAGCAGGTTCCAGCAATGAACTATTTTATCTTCAAGAAACCCATTAATTCAAAGTCCTACTTGTTGGTAGTGTTATGTGTTTAGACAGACTTTTAATTCTCCATTCTTTTTGAGATTTTGTATATGAATTTGACAAGGCAGTTCCAAAACCTTTCAGATGTCTTGGTGTTTGTCTTCGACTGAGGAAGAACAGTAAGTGTCCCACTATCTTAGAGCCAGTAGTTTTATGATGATACCCTGTGCTGTAATTCCTTTCTGAACATACTAGTGAAGGATGTAAACATAACGTAGCTTCTAAGTCTTAAATCATCCACACCCTCATGATATCTTTTGCAATGTCAATGATACTTGATGTTGTATTGACTTTCCTTTTTAAGAATACTTTTTCAATTGAATTTAATAGTTGTTAGCTGTTTAAGATCCAGACATTTCTCAATAAACTGGTAATCTAGAATAAGTCAGTTCATAAATTCCAGAAATAACACTGAAATAAACATTTGGTGGTTTGGTCTCCTAAAACTAGAGACCAAACCAACAGCTTGAATGGATTTTTTTTTAGCTGCATAGTGAGACCACAATAAACTTTAGAGTATTATAATTTCTAAGAAAATAACTACATACTTCCGGCTGAGATGGAGGCATAAGTAGATATACTTTGCCTCTCCACACAACCAAAAAGAGGACAAAAACAAATTTAAAAACCAAAAATAATCAGAACTGCCAAAAAATCTAAATGTATGGAAGTCTGACAAACAAGGAGTAAAAGAAGAAATATCCATCCAAAGCAGTAAAACAGGCAGAGACAGGCTGCTGAAGTGGAGAGGACTCCAGCCAAGGTGGCAGCTGGAGGACCAGGGCAGGCGAGGCAGTAGTTTGCAGATCAGGTAGTCTCACATTTGTGTGTAGATAAACCAGGAGGAACAACTCAAGAGCCAGACAGACCACACAACCCAGGGTTCCAGCACAGAAAAATAAAACCTCAAAACCTCTGACTGAAAAAAACCTATAGGGGTTGAGACTATATGAGAAACTCCTAGCCTCACAGGAGAGTTCATTGGAGAGACCCACAGCGTTCTAGAACATACACAAAACCACCCACCTTAAAATCAGCACCAGAATGACTCAATTTGCCTGTGGGTAGCAGGGGAAGTGACTGAAAGGCAGTGGAGAACTGAGCAAGCAGCATTGTTCCCTCTTGGAACCCTCCCCCACATAAAGCACCACAATGCAGAGAAGTGGGTAGCTCCACTCTGGTGAAAACCTAAGGCTCTGCCACTTACTACTTAACGGGTGTGCCAAGACAAAAAAAAATATGGCCCAAATGAAAGAACAGATCAAAGCTCCAGAAAAAATACAACTAAGTGATGAAGAGATAGCCAACCTATCAGATGCAGTGTTCAAAACACTGGTAATCAGGATGCTCACAGAAATGGTTGAGTATTGTCACAAAATATAGGAAGAAGTGAAGGCTATGCAAAGTGAAATAAAGAAAAATGTACAGAGAACCAACAGAGAAAGGAAGGAAACTGGGACTCAAATCAACAATTTGGAGCACAAGAAAGAAATTAACATTCAACCAGAACAGAACTAAGAAACAAGAATTCAAAAAAATAAGGAGAGGCTTAGGAAACTTCAGGACAACTTTTAATGTTTCAACATCCAACTCACTGGGGTCACAGAAGGAGGAGAACAACAGCAAGAAATTAAAAACTTATTTAAACAAATAATGAAGGAAAATTTTCCTAGTGTTGTAAGGGAAATAGACTTCCAGAAAGCTCAGAGAGTTCCAAACAAGTTGGACCCAAGGAAGGAAGCACTCAGCAAAGTACATCATAATTACATCACCCAAGTTAAAGATAAGGAATTTCAAAAGCAGCAAGAGAAAAGGAGACAGTTACTAACAAAGGAGTTCCCAGAAGGGGCTAGAAAGAAATATTCAAAGTCTTGAAAGGCAAGGACCAAGATTACTCTATCCAGCAAAACTATCATTTAAAATGGAAGGGTAGATAAAGTGCTTCTCAGATAAGGTCAACTTAAAGGAGTTCATCATCACTAAGCCCTTATTATATGAAATGTTAAAGGGACTTATCTAAGAAAAAGAAGATAAAAAATATGAACAGTAAAATGATGACAAACTCACAACTATCAACAACAAAACCTAAAAAAAAGCACAAAAACAAAAATGAACTAAGCAAACAACTAAAACAGGAACAGATTCACAGAAATAGAGATCATATGGAGGGTTATCAGCAGGGTGAGGGAGGGGGAATGATGGGGAAAGGTAAGGAGAATAAGAAGCATAAATTGTTGGACAAAATAGATAGGGGGAGGTCAAAAATAGTTTGGGAAATGGAAAAGCCAAAAAACTTACATGTATGACCCATGGACATGAACTAAGGTGGGAGAATGATGGTGGGAGGGGGGTACAGGACAGAGGGGAATAAAAATGTCCCATTTTTTAATGGGACAAATGTAATAGCATAATCAATAAAATATATTAAAAATTTTAAAAAATAACTACATAAATAGAGAGACAAAGATTAGAACTAAAGAAATGATACATTCATTCAACAATGTTTTATTGAGTAATCGCTTTATGCCAGACACTATATCAGGCACCGACAATAAATAATCAACCCAACAGACACAAGTCCCTACCCTCAGTGAAGTTTACATTTTAGTTTAGAGGAGCAGGGAGGAGTAAAGAATATAATAAATATACAAACTAGTGTCAGGTGGTGATAAATGCCAAGTGGAAACAAACCATCTGAAAAAGAAATAAAGAAAATCATCCCACAAACAATAGCACCAAAAAGAATGAAACACTTGGAATAAATGTAACCAAGAAGATGAACGATATGTATGTTAAAAATTATTTTGGTGAAAGAAATTTAGGAAGACACAAACAAATGGAAAGATATCCTTAACTCATGCTTTAGAATAATTAATATTGTTAAAATGTTCAAACTAAAGTCACCTATGAATTCAATGTAACCACTATCAAAATTCCAATAGCATTTTTCAAAGAAGTAGAAAAAACAATGATAAAATTTGTGTGGAACCATAAAGGCCCTAAATAACCAAAGTAGTATTGAAAAAAGAAGAGCAAAGCTGGAGACATGACACTTCCTGATTTCAAACTATACTGCAAAGCTATGGCAGTCAAAATAGTATGATACTGCCATAAAAACAGACACATACAGCAATGGAACAGAATTGAGAGACCAGAAATTAATACTCATGTATATGGTAAACTAATATTTGACAAGGGAGCCAAAAATACTCAATGGGGAAAGGATAGTGTCTTCAATAAATGGTGTTGGAAAAACTTGATAATGCATGCAGAAGAATCAAATCAGACCATTATCTTTCAGTACTCACAAAATTTAACTTAAATGGATTGAAAACTGAAACATAAGAACTAGAACAATTAAACTCCTAGAAGAAAACATAGGGTCTTGACATTGGTTTCGGCCTCAGTTTTTTAGCTATGACACAAAAATCACAAGCAATAAAAGCAAAAATTAATAGAGCAGTACTTCAAACCATACAGTTTCTGCATAGCAAAAGAAACCAGCAACAAAATGAAAAGGCAACCTACAGAATGGGGAAAAAGATTTGCAAATCATATATCTAATAAAGGGTTACTATCCAAAATATATAAATAACTCATAGAGCTCAATCTAATTTATAAAATGAGCAAGGAATTGAATAAAATTTTTCCAAATAACACATGCAAATGCCCAACAGGTATATGAAAAAGTCCTCAACATCATCAATTATCAGGGAAATTCAAATCAAAACCACAGTGAGATATCCCCTCACACTTATTAGAATGGCTACCATCGGAAGGTCAAGAGGTACCAGTAAGTGTTGGCAAAAATGTGAGAAAAGGTAACACTTATGTACTATTGATGTGAATGTAAATTTGTATGACAACAATGAAAAACAGTATGGAGGTTCCTCAAAAAGTTGAAACTAGAACTACCACATGATCCATAAATCCCACTTGTGGGATTTTTATACTCAAAGAAAAACAGGGTATTGAAGAGATACCTGCTCTCCCATGTTCATTGCAGCATTATTTATTCCCAGAAGCCAACATTTTTAAAACAACCCAAGTGGCCATGAACATATTAGATGATGGATAAAGAAGACCTCAGTTAGATCCTGCTCTGCTACTTACTGTGTGACCTTGAACAATTTGCTGAACCTCTGGACTTCAGTTCTTCATTTGAATCAACAAAGTATCAGCACAATGTACATGGGCCCTAAGGGAAGACTGCTTAGGGGACCTGTGAAACTTCAGGCAATTCACATAACATCTCTAAGCCTCAGTTTTCTCATATGTAAAATAAAGGTAGTAATGCTACCTGCCTCATAGGTGTATCTGATGATTAAATAAGGTTATCATTCATGCAAAGCACTTGTAAAATCTCTTATCTATTATTATCTCTGTAAAGGGGTAAAAACTCACCAGCTGGAATGCTTGTTATGAAGATTAGCTACCTTCTCCTGACAGCTATTGGAGCTGATTGGATTAGGTCTTGGCACCTGAGATGTGGTAACATATGGCATAACTGTAAAATGATTTCTTTTTCTGGGGGGAGAAGAACAGTATTGTGTTCTAATTTGTGTCTAGTCATTCTTTCCTTCTCCACCGACAGAAGCCTGGAACCATTTACTCTGTCTCTCAACCGCCTGAGTTGACTCCATGTCAACACAGACTTCAGCCCGTACCTTCAGCCCTGATCCCAGCCAAACTAATCATTTCCTGCTTTTTCAATCCCCACCCCCGAATTTCACCAGCCCTGGCTACCCCCACAGAAGGTAGACATAGCAAGTAACAAATCAATATTGATAATGTTTCAGATTGTTTATTCAAGCCTTAATTTGAAATAAATACCCCAAAGGCTCAAATCCAAGGAGGATGGGTTCTTTCCTAAGACTTAGGACAGATTCATAACAAATGATTATGTTTGCTCGACATGTAATTTAAGTAGCTCCGTATGCAGAATAATTTAGAATATAAAGAAAATGAGCTGAGCAAAAATGCCATGTCAGAAGACATTATATAATACTCCGTAGATTTGTGTATAAAATCTGCATCTATTAGGCTAGCTAAGGATTCTTTTACCCTAGTAATCTGAGAAGCAAGCATTCATCCAACACTACAACAAATAATGTAAGATGGAAACAGATGAGCTCCAGATTTTGCAACAGATCCAGGTTTATGAGCAACATGATTAGAGCAACTACTGTTCCTTTGCACCTACTCACAGTCCCATTACCAACTACCCATGGCCTCCAAGAGCTAACAATGATAACAACAGCGACAACAACAAAAGCCATGGGACCACTGGGATCCTATGCAATCAGGATTCAGCAAAGATACATCTTTAATAGCTACTGAATCAAACACTGGAATCCATACTGACCCTGTCCAGTTCTCGTTACCATAGTAACCAAAGATATTTCAAATCTCTTTGAAATTTTCCAAAGATATTTATCTCCCAAGTTGTTCCTCTTCAGAGATCTGTAATTACTAGGAAACTCTGGACTTCATACATTAAATGGTTTATTCCAGACATCCAGCTAATACTGATTTCCAGTGTTTGCCTGACTGAAGGCTGCCTGTTACTAAAAGACTGCATTAATCTCTCCAGTTGATTCATGTTTTCAGGTGCTTGTCGGGAAGACAACAACAATAAAAGTTGTTACATAATTTCCATTGTGTACCACAAAGTGCAAGATGCCATGGTTACTTTGTTCTTGTCACTGTGACCACTACCATCATCATCATCACCATCTTCATCAAGATTTATTGAGCCCAGTTAAACACACTCAACTCCACTAAAACTCTTCTCTGCCGTACAGCACAGCTCGTCAAAGAAACAGCACACCAGAGTCTCACTATTCCAGTACACACACAAAAAATTATTTTTACTCACTTGCGAACCTAAAAGTTAGAAGCATAAACATTATCAAATTATCCCTTTACTGGTTGATTTATACATATAGCCTCTCTCAATATTTGTTAATAAATGAAGATATGAATGAATTTAACAAACAAGTCTGCAAAACTTATAGCAAAAATACCCATTGAGATCTGAGACTCCAGATAAAAAAGGAAGATTAAAAAGTAGCTGATGCCTCTTGAGTTGGGGGTGTGTTCAGGAGTATACTGTCCGCCTTCATCCAACACTGTGTCCAGAGAAAATCATGTCACATTTTTTCCCTTTAAAGGGAAAAAAATTACAGAAGGCAGATGCTCAGAGGTTCTCTTGAGCACCATGTGATCTGACATCGTGGTGTTTAGACTTTGTTAGGGCACAGTTGCTTTTCACCTATGCAAAGCACTCTCAGGGGTGTATCCAAGGTTGAATGTAATCCCCACTGCTTTCTCTCCTCTTCAAAACATGAATATAAGGGATATAAGCATGAGTGCAGGGATAACCTTGAATTTTCTTTCATTTCTTTAAAACAAAAAAAAATAAATCTTTCAAATATCTAGGGTACCTGAACTCTTATTGGTCATAAATTGCTTGGAAATATTCTATTGCAACTGATTGTAACATGTCTGGATATCTCAGCTCAGCACCCGAGAGACCTAGGTCCCAGGTACTGGTTATGAAATAATTGGCCCTATGAACTAAAGCAAGTCATTTTACCCTCATTGAATCTCTTTCCTCAGTATAACTTAAGAAGGTTGAACAATGGCCCCACTTTAGTTATGATTACTCCACCTGAGGGCTGCTTTGGAGCTGTCCTTGGACTCGGAGGTTAGGAGTTAAGTGTGACCAACTGGGAAAAGCTAAACAGGACTTCGAGCTTTATCGAGAGTTTTTATTTGTCAAAGCAGTTTATCTTCCCAACTCTTCTAGTAGCTTCTAAATCACATAGAAAAGAATAAACGGGAAACTTCCCTTAAGCATGAAAGGTCTCATAGTGTGGCTTGATTCTATAAGCTAGGTCTTTGGGACATTTTTTAAAGATTTTTATTTATTTATTCATCTTTAGAGGGGAAGAGAAGGAGAGAAGTATCAATGTATGGTTGCCTCTCATGAGTCCCTTGCTGGGAACTAGCCTGCAACCCAGGCATGTGCCCTGACTGGGAATTGAATTGCAATCATGTAGTTCGAAGGCCTGCGCTCAATCCACTGAGCTACACCAGCCAGGGCTGGACATTTATTTATTGTTTGCCCAGCCTTTGTCCCATTGAGTACCTGCCTTTTCCCCTTCTATAATAATCTAACCCAGTCTATTTTGTCCAAGTTCAAGTCACTGCACCCTAGAATAGACACGTGCCCTTGCGGACTCTGATCCTCACAACAGTTTTGTGAGGTAGACAAGATAAGTATAACTCTGCTTCCCATCGTAAATGTAAGAAAACAATTAATTGGATTTCATGACTTGATTAAAACCACACATACAGGAGCTGCTGCTACACAAATCCCAGGGTTCATCCCCACCTCAAACCTGGTGTCATCTCCATTTCCCTACAAGACTGTGAACCCCTTCTCTTGTCATCATATCCGCACCCTGTATGCAGAGAGACAGAAAACTTACTGAAGATTCTGAGAGTAGGGTTAGTCGAATCAACTGATGCAAAAGAAGAGAGCAGACACAGGCAGAAGCGTTATAAAGACGTGAAATGTCTGCAAGACTAAAGGTAGAAAGAGAAACGCTGACTGTAGCCTCATCAATAGTATTGATTTAAGAGGCAGAAATGTCACAAAAGAGGAGTTTCAACAAGGAAAAATTGAAAACAAGTGTCCAAGAAGAAAAATAAGACAACGCTCATTCCACAATGTCTACGTGAAAGAAACATATAATCAGGGTGACGAAAGAATTTTAGTCAGTAGAGAGAGATTCTCTGATGAAGGGCAAGCTTGGTTTATCAAAATTCACCACAGCCTAAATAAAATATTTCCCAAGATGATCCTTTTTACTTTTCTTAGTATATATGTACTAAACCAAGACTTAACTAATCTGGTCACTCTAATTTAATTTAGTTCAACAAACATGTTTTAAGTGTCTTCTGTGTACCAGGCACTGGACTGGGAATGAAAGAATAAAGAATATTCAAGGAGAAGAGTGAACAAGCTAAGGGGCCCCCGAGGTTCTGACTTGGGCAACTGTGTGGATGCCGTTACCTGGTGAATATAAGAGAAACAAGAGGGAAGTTGAAAAAGAAGGACTTTGGTTTGAGACATCATGTCAGCTAGGAATGACTTTGGCTGCAAGAAGCACCTCAACCAGCAGAGCTCAAGCAATAGATATTTAATTACAGTATACAAAATCACAATAGGAAAAGTGCAGTGCAGGCCAGGGCAGTGGTACAACAATATCATCAAGAATGCAGGTTCAGTCCATTCTTTACTTCACCATCCTTGGCATGGTAGCATTTTGTCATTGTGCTTGTTACTTCATATTGCAAATTCCAGGTGTGTGTCTGCTATATGACTCAAATGTCACTTGTCATCCTTCTTTAATCACTATAATGAGTCTCCTAAATTCAAATATATCAAAAAGTCAACAATTATATGAATGCAATAATCCAACATGGAAGATTAAAGCCAAAAGTATATAAGCTAGTTTATTCTTTACTCTCCAACCAGCTAGCTATTACAAATTTGGTAAGAAAAATTAAAATACAGTCATAGCCCTGGCTGGTGTAGCTCAGTGGATTGAGCACGGGCCTGCGAACCACACGATCGCAGTTCGATTCCCAGTCAGGGCACATGCCTGGGTTGCAGGCCAGTTCCCGGTTCCTGGCAGGGGATGCACGAGAGGCAACCATACATTGATATTTCTCTCTCTCTCTCCTTCCCTTTCCTTATAAGATAAATGAATAAAATCTTTTAAAAAAAGAAAAATTAAAATACAGTCATGATTGCTAGCTGCATGTAAATCATTTCCTAGCCCCATAAAAATCAAGCAAACAGCCATTAAACATGTAAAAATCTAACTTGTAAATGACATTTTCTCTAGAAAGCCTGGGGGGGGGGGGGCCAGGAGGCAGTACTGTAATGGCCCTCTGCAGATTATCTCCACTGCCCAGTTCACACATATCAGAGCCATAGTGCACCTGTTGGATGTAAGTTGCTTTAAGAACAGTTCCTTCCCCACAGTAAGCAGGCTGGGTACTGAAATAGCCACCCGCTCTGGGGCTTGCTAATATCATTGCATCTTGATTTTCCCAGGTGGAAAACAGTGCACATAATTTTATTTATGTATATAAATATAAAAGAAGAGGGGTTTTTTTAACCTAGACAAGTAGGTTACCCTTTAACTATTTCTCACCAGCACCTGTAAACTTAGGAGTGAGATTAAATAATTATTAATGACCCATTCATACAAGCACCTGAGTAATTCCTGTATTAATGTACACAGGTTCATTGGAATGTGTAAACAAGGTAGAAAACCTAATTACATTCATTGCACTAAGTTGCTCTTTTTTTTATCAAACTAAAGGATTTCCGAAGTAACATTTTTGTTTAGAGTAACAGAACAAGAGGCAATAAAATAAAGTGTTCTCCATGGACCAGAATGTTTATTCCTTTAGAGAAGACGCCATTCTGTAGAGACACACCAGGCAAAATGGTTAAAAAATACATAAAAGTCCTGATTTCTTCCCAGCACACTTTTGGCACCTGCTCACTCAAAGAGCACATGTGTGTGTGTGCACACACACCCAATGTGCCCTGGGTATGCCCCTTTTCCTGAAAATTCAATGCTACCTTTATTTACCACTGCCTTCAAACTTAGTGTCCTCAGAATCTGATCTATCTAGAAGCTAAAGGGGAAGTCAATTGAATTATTTACACCAGCAGGAGAAGGACTGGTGGGTCTTCTCCAAAGGACAGTTACATTCCAAACACAGAAATCTAACAGTAGACCCTCAGGCAAAATAGGCTCTGTCAGAAGGTCCTTTCTGGCCTCTAATCACATTCTCTACTTATTTTTTTAATAAAAAAGTTTTATCAATTTTTTACTGTTCTCTAACTAAGGCATTTTACCAAAACATTCCACAATATATCTAGCCAAAACATTCCACATGTAATTCCACAACATTACAAGCCAAAAACTTTCCTTAACTGTTAAACAGTGTCAGTTAATGCTGCATGAAATACGACAGTTCTCCTGGTGTGTAAATGTCAAAGGCCTGAGCTATTAAAGGGTCATAAAATTAAGCCGAACTCTCAAATGTCCCTCATAGAGTCACAAAAAGAAAGTGCTTGTGGGTTTGCTTTTTGGAAACAGGCTGCGCAAAGAAGCTAATTTGGGGAGATCCCGATCATCCAATCCGATGGAGAAGAGGACCAGAGTGGCTGTGCTGAAGCTGTGAAGCCAGACATCAGTTGATTTAGGAATGAGGCCTTTTGTGTAGACTTGGGCAAAGCTTTCTAAGCAGAGAAGAGAACATTATCAATGCCCTGAACGGGGACTGAGTTTCACTTCTCACAAAACGAAAAAGGAGATTAATGTGCAGACAAGGAGAGAGCAAGAGGGAAACTTATGGGAGAGGAAACCAGAGGGCTGGAGAAAGATCCAGAAAGTACAGGA
This sequence comes from Sturnira hondurensis, assembly GCF_014824575.4. NCBI lineage: Eukaryota > Metazoa > Chordata > Mammalia > Chiroptera > Phyllostomidae > Sturnira > Sturnira hondurensis. The sequence goes on from NW_028079667.1 coordinate 389,081, forward strand.
CTTTATAAGCTGATCACTTAACACCTTGGTTCTCAGAATCATTCAGACGAAATGCATGCCATATCCGTCAGGATCCTCTTTAGACCCCAGAAACCATGCTGAACCTTAAAAACAGAGAAAACTGTTTTGGGGGGATTGATTACATGGGCAATCAAAAAGCCCGGAAAGCAAAGAATGAATGGCAAGGCCACCGCAGGGATCTACTTCCACCTGGGGCAGGAGGACTAATGCAAGGAAGTGGCATCACCAGGGCCCAGAAGCAGAGGGCATATGAACAGTTCGGCCCAGAGCCTGGGCCTCCATGCAGTAGCTGGTCATCGTGGAGGAAGCTGTCTCGTGGGAGAGGAGCCTTGCCCAGCACAGGGCAAGAGAAGAAGAAATACCTGACTACTTCTCTCTGGCTCTGTCATTTTCTACCAGTTCCTCCCACTGGCCCAACCTATCTGGAAATATAATTAATTCCCTGAGCAGAGCAGAGCAAGGGAAGGGTGGGAATTGAATCTGAGAGCAAACTGGCAAATGGCAGTCACATGGGTCGACTGTAAGAGGAAAGGTAAATTCCTCCTGCCCCAGCCTGGTCTAACCGTGCAACTCCCAGCAACTCCTGTCTATCTGATTCCATCCGTCCGGCTATACAGCTTGAGGATGGAACCAGAGGGACCAGTTCCTATCTATCAGCAGTGGGGTGGATTTTGTGTGGTGGGTGGTTTTGTTCTCTCCTAGAACCAGACAGCTGCCATTCCTTATTAAATGGAGGTGATGTAGTCGTGGAGGGAGAGCAAAGTTAGAAACAAGTTTACCCAGCGCACCTAAATAAGTGTTGGAAATCTTCTAAAATCATCTGAATGTACCAATGAGTTCTTTTATTCCCATAAAAACCAAACTCATGTAATTGCCCCTCCCTCAATGACAGCATTATCATCTATCAGTTCTGTTAGCTCAAAACTTGGAGGCCACACTTGTCTCTTCTTTTTCTCCCAACCAACTCTCTCAGTAGTTTAGCCTTCAAAATATATTCCAAACCCACTCATTCCTAATTCAAATTCCTCTCCACCACCCCTCCTAGTCCTATTCATTTTCACTCTTCCCCAGACCACGGCAAATGGCCTCTCAACCTCTGACCTGCTTCCATTCTCGGGCACTTGCAGCCTCCCCTACCTTGAGTCTTCACACGGTGGCTCTTTCATTATTCACATCTTGGTTCTAATGGCACCTCCTCAGAAAAGCCTTCCCTGACTACATATTGAAAACCATCCTCCATATCTATCATGTCACCCTTTTTATTTTTGCCATAGGATGTTCAGTGTCTGAAATATCTTGCTCTTATATTTGTTTCTTCTTAACTAGTCCATTAGGAAGTAAATAAGCTGCTGAGGGCAGTGGCTGGTCTGTCTTAGTCACTGTGGTAACTTCATCATCATCAAAAGCCCTTAGCACAACACCAGCACTTGGTAAATATTTATCAAATAAGTAAAAGAATGGATCCTGCTACTGTACCTACTAGATTTCACACCTTGATCCACAATTTAGACAACAGGGACCCATAGTCTAGGACAAATTTATATGTTAGAGTTCCACACATGTTTTGAAGAGCTTATGAAAAGTAAAAATTACCCCCCCTAAAAATGTTTTAAGCCAATTGATCGATCTTAGTCAACCCGGGACACCAGGATGAAATACCATAGTCGGGTGGCTTGAACAAGAGAAATTTGTTTTCCTGCGGCTCTGGCCCCTAGAAGTCTGGAATTGGAGTACCAGCGCGTCGGGTTCTGGCGAGAACGCTCTTCCTGGCTTGCAGAGGACCGCTCTGTCACTGTGTCCACATGGCAGAAATAGGTATTTCTCTCTCCCTTCCTTTTATTATAATGGCACTAATTCCATTATGAGGGCTTCACCCTCTTGCCCTAATTACTTCCCCAAAGTCCTTTCCTAATACTTTACATTAGGGGTTATGGTTTCAACATATGAATTGTGGGGCACAGAGGAGACAGCTCAGTCCATAGCATGACCATTAGAAGGAAATCCAAATATTACCAGTGTGGCCTTTAAAAACCTCAGTGAGTTGCCCCCAACCTTTCATTTCAGCCACATTTCTTGCCACCTCCACAGTTTCCCTGGATTCTAGTCATTCAAAACTCTCTGAAAACGACACCCTTTTCCATATCTCTGCCTTTGCAAATTCCCTTCCTTCTGCCTAGAATACTGTTCCCTTTTTGTCTGTTTGAGACCCTTCAAAATTCAGTGCAACAGTCATCCTCTCCTGGGAGCCTCCCCACTCCACCCTAGGTGGAGGTAGGCATTTCTCCTTCAATGTGCTTAGGGAATCTAGCCCAGACCTTTACTCTAGGCTTACCTAGATTTGCATAATGCATCATCATTATGAATGCACATATCTGTCTCTTCAACTGGATCATATGCTCTCTAAGGGCAGATATCATAATATATTCACCTCTGTATTCCTGGCACCCAGTTTTTAGGTGCTTAACCAGTGTTCAGTGAACAAACAAATAACTCACCCCCTCACTTGGGTCTCTGAATGTCAGGGTTCTAATCTCCAGAGAGTGGGTTATATATGGTGTATAATATGGTGTTTAAAAGACTTGGAATCATAGAATACTACCACCATACCTCTCAACACTGACTACAGGTTACAAAACTAAGAAAATGCTTTTTCTAAGAAAACCTTTTTCTTCAGCACTCTTCTCTGATGAGCTTTTTCTCACCACCACACCCACCTGTGCACATGTTGTTTATAACATGGAGAGGACAAGGTAGAATCTTTTTTATTCATACAGCTTTCAAATTGCAGGCATGTTACTGCACTATGCATCTGCTCTCTGTCACCTTGTGTAAGCGGGTTGAAATTACTTCTCTGATGAAATGCCCATGAAGAGTTTCCTCGCTGCCTTGTGCAGTCAGAAGGAAAGAAGGCAAAAGCAACTCCTCCCAGAGACCGATGTCCTTCCTGAGATCCCCATCTACTTCTGCTTCCTAATAAGTCAGTAGCCATGGCAACACCCAGGGAGCCCCAGGAAGCTGGGAGGCTGCCGGCATGAGCCATCTGTTTTACTCCATGGGCCTCCTCCCAGGGGATTCAGGCCTTGTATCTGGCTGAGCCACCGGCAAGAATTCAAACCTTTCCTGAGGCCAGTCTTTCCTCAGCCTGGCCACTCTGGCTCAGGAACTATTGTGGTTTCTTCAGACTTGGCTTTGACTCCCAGCTTCTTTTTCCTCATTGGCTTCTGACTACGGCTCCCACTTGCTCTTTACTGTTTTCTGAATTTGCACTAAGCGCTTACCCAAAATGCTCTGCCCTGGGTTCCCAGTGACTGGCATGATACTCCCGGTCCTGGTCCAGCCTTTTTTCCCCTGAGCTACAGCTGCCCAGGCCTTCACCCATATCCCTTTAACCCTCATCTTCCTCCAATCACCATCCTTCCCATGTCTACCAGTTGCCTACCTGTGCTGGGACCACGACACGTAGGTGAGGGAGAATTTCACACTACTCCATGAATGAAACAAATGTTCCTGTTTAGACATTTCCATCGGACAGATTTTACCTGACAAACTGTATCAAGAGCACTATCTCATATCCAAATATATATGTGCTTGATTCTAGACTTGATTCTAGACTCCTGGATATGACCCTTCATAAATGACCATGGAATGTATAGCTAAAAAGACCTTTGACCTCATAGGTCCTTAGGTAAAGATTTCTCCACTTTATCAGTGGACAATTACTCAAAGCTTAAGATTTTTAGTGGAAAAATTTTTTAAGATTTTATTTATTTATTTTTAGAGAGGAGAATATAAGGAGAGAGGGAAAGAAACATCAAGGTGTGGTTGCCTCTCATGTGACCCCTATGGGGACCCAGCCTGCAACTCAGGCATGTGCCCTGATGGGGAATCAAACTGGCAACTCTTTGGTTCGCAGGCCAGCATTCAACCCTCTGAGCCACACCAGCCAGGGCTCAAAGCTTAAGATTTTAATTTAAGACAGCAAAACTGGGTATTACTCATTTTTATGTTTCAAAAAAATGGCATAGTGCCAGCTACAAGGTGAGTACCAAATATTTGACAGTGGATGGAAGAAAGGAAGGAAGGTCAGGAAGGGAAATTTGGGGAACATAATAGAGTTGGGTGGAGGTACAGGTAGCACTGTAGAGATGAAAAATTACTGAACTGGGAGTCAGTCAGGTGCCACGAGCTCTAAACCTGACTCCACCCCAAATTTGCCATAGAACTTGAGACCTTCTGTCTAGTCTCATTATAGCCTCAAGGTCTGAGAAATGGAATACAGATTTCATCAGGGCCACTGGACCTTCCTGTCTTTTCTAAGTTTCCTGGAGCTTAACTGATTTTAGACCATGTTTGGTTCTCTCTGGACAGATCGGCCAATCAACTTCAGAGTCCCTGAGATTTGGAATTCTACCCAAGCTTTCTTATAGCACCTGCCTCTCAGAAATATGACCCCACCTTGTTAGAGGCCAGCCAAACCTAGTCAGTTCCATGGCCAAGGGATCTAGCTCTGCCCTCCTCTATCAACCTAACGGGTTCTAAGAAAGTGCCCTCAGAAGCCTCAGACAGCTACTACAGATGGCCCCTAAATGAAAAACAAAAAATACCAGTCTCTGGGCTTTTAGACCCCACTTTCTAAACTGCCTACAGAGCTATAATTTCCCTTTGAATTTAAAATTCTGTTTTCTGTCTTCTAGTCTTATGTTAAAATGACTTATACATTTTTAGGAATCTCTCGACAGCTTTGTGTAAGCCACAGGCAGGAGGAAGGATAAAGCCACTCATCAAGAGAAGCTTGAGCTTATTGCAGTGTCATGAGCTTGTATGTCAGAGGTCAATGCTTTTATCTACCTTAGAGCCTTTCCTGCTGGGCCTCAGTGGAGAATCTTGGTTTTTATAGGCATTTTAGGAAGGAAACCACTCTTAAACCCTAAGTACAAAAAAAAAACACCAAGGATTCTTGGGCTTTCATTCCTTCCACATTCAACCATTTCTCCTCTCTCTGGCTGTCCTAGGTGATGACCCCCCCCCCGCCCAAGCATACAACAGGGAGGGCAGTGCCAACTTTTATATTTNATCTTGGTTTTTATAGGCATTTTAGGAAGGAAACCACTCTTAAACCCTAAGTACAAAAAAAAAAAAACAAGGATTCTTGGGCTTTCATTCCTTCCACATTCAACCGTTTCTCCTCTCTCTGGCTGTCCTAGGTGATGACCCCCCCCCCGCCCAAGCATACAACAGGGAGGGCAGTGCCAACTTTTATATTTTGTAGCATGTGCCACCCCTTACAGCCTTGGGAGAAGTCCCTGGGTGTGCATGACTTTAGGCTGTAAGATGAATGATTGTTTCACAGAGCCAGGACCACACCCGGCCCTCAGAAAAATACGAGAAAGAAAAGACTGCCAAAAAATTAGCATCCCAATGATACAGGCATATATGATATACAAAGGGCCAGTGCAAATGTTTGTATATATACAGCTTTTTCATTACATTAAATTTGGGAGAGGAAACTACTTTTTGAACCTTTGCCAAAAGTAAGTTCTAAAGCCCATCCTTGGACAGAGCTCCATCCTCTGTCAATGAGGAAGAGAATGGAACAAACCATTAATATAGGCTGCTGGTCACAATGTGGTCAAGATTCCAACAGTGCCTGTAGGATAAGGTAGAGGCCCCACCAGCTCATCTCCAGAGCCCTCTCCCCCTCCAGAGTCCACTCTGGGGAACTTACAGCTGCTCCTCATCCACAGGCAATACCAGAGGGCCCCTTAAATGCTTTATCCTTGTATCCCAAAATCTAATTTCTGTTGCTACTCTGACCTTAATCCAGTCTTATCTGACTTCAGATGTATATGCTTTGCTTCAGACTCTGTCTCTGACTCATTGCCATCCCACTTTGGACTTTATTCTTTGGACAGTTCTTATGAAACTTGGACTATACATCACACAGGATGTTGTCTCCATTCCCCTTTGCTCCACAGCCGTCACTGTGGATTAGTCCCACTACACATCCACATCCAGTTTCAGAATTGCAGACTGTGCCAGAACCCCTAGAATTTTCATAGTCTGGACTGAAAAGTTCACATTGACTATGCTCAATCACTAAATGGCCCATGTCACCCTGATACAGAGAGATCTAATCAGATCATGGAGAGGAGAAGGGAAAGGCCAAAACCATGGTAAACAGTATAGGATGGGACTGGCTGAGAAGCTGGATGCCTCCTGAGCACATGGAATTATGGGCCAGAAGATTTAAATAGAAGGAGGGCAGAGTCTCACTTCTTTCCCTTCCTTGGGGGTGCCTAGATAATTGTGCTGTAGTCACCTGCATGTCCCAAAGGATGGTGTTTTAAATGGGTGAAGGAACTCCAAGGACAGCCCAGGATTGGTCTGGCCTGGCAGAGGGCACCAGGGTTATTTTTCTTTGGGTGCTCTTAGAGGGGATGGGCTGAGTCAGAAGCCTGCCATTCTTAAATTGCATAGTTTTTGCATCTTATGTTGTTTTGGTTTGAAAACTAATCTCATAGAAATAAAGTAATTTAAAAAAGCAACATGAGGAAGGATAGGGGAACTTAAGAGTTAACTATTTTAGCCTTAGTTAATAGGCTTATGTGACTAATGAGTGTGGAAAACTGTTACTCCAAAATTGTGTAGCTTTTGAATGAAGACTCCTTTCCTTTTCCACCAAACATCTGCATCCAGAATTTTGCTTAGAGGGTGGTAGCCGGCCGCAGAACCCCACTTGCTGTGTGGTAAGAACCCCTCAGGACCTAGAGGCCACTGACCAAATCCTATGGGCCTGGGAACCAAAGAAAATCTGCTTTTTGACACAGCATGTTCAAATTGGAATCCTCAGAACTCCACAGACCCCACAAAGATGCCTCAGTGGTTACTCTAGAGTCCAGGAAGGGTGACGAATACAACAGGCCCAAGCCAGCCTGCCTTCACCCAGAGCAGCAACTCCTTCATCTGTCTTGCATGTTTTCCATTCCTGTGTAATTGTATTTCAGGGAATGGCTCCATTTTTGGATTCATTACTTAAGGATTACTACTTAAACTTCTTCATGTAAATAATTAAAACCAATTTGAATAATGACATTTTTCCTCACTTTTTTTTAACATGACAGTTGGTCTTTATTTTTTTCAATTGCTCAAAACTACTACTAAGTGGACTTGGACAGACTCTTCTATCCACCTCAAGTGCAAAGCCAGTTGTTGAAATCATTGCTCGGTGTAGGATCAATCACCCTGTTTTTGCCTCATTATCACAAAAAATTTTTTTCTCAGCAGAATTGATAGGGAAACTGAAGAGTTAAAAAATGTAGCTTTTGCTATAGTTGATAGGCTTAAGTGATGAATGCATATCGAAAGCTGTTATTCCAGGAAATGAAATGCATGACCACAGGATTCCAAAGGTCCAATAAGCAATTCAACCTTTGTGCCCCAGGGATTCTGCAAGCCTTGGAGATGGTGTCTGAGCCATTGTGTTCTAGGGAGGGAACATCTGTGATGCAAATAAAGAACTGACGATCAACAGATAAAGAAGTGGCAGGAAAATCACAGCTGGTACTGAAACTCTTATCCAATTCATCTTTTTTTCCAAACTCCTTACCTACCTTGTCTTATTATTATTAAAAAGTAGGCTTGAAATGAGATGTTAAGATGGTTTTTGAGGGTACACAACCCACTGTCTTCTCAGAATGCCAGCCATCTGAATTAAGTGCCCATAACGATTCCATCTTTGTCCCTATTTATTGGTTTTGTCAGTGACAGGCAGCACTGATTTCTCTGGTTTCAGAATCTCTTTAGAGTGTTCATATTTATAACAACATAATTATAACCCATGAGAGAGAAAAACAAAATGTTAATGACTATTTTTCCTGAGAAATAGAAAGTCATTCAATGTTTGTGAATAAAATGCTATGTAAATGATCTTTAAAAAGATGTATTTAAATTTGAAACTGACCTTTGTANCACAACCCACTGTCTTCTCAGAATGCCAGCCATCTGAATTAAGTGCCCATAACGATTCCATCCTTGTCCCTATTTATTGGTTTTGGCAGTGACAGGCAGCACTGATTTCTCTGGTTTCAGAATCTCTTTAGAGTGTTCATATTTATAACAACATAATTATAACCCATGAGAGAGAAAAACAAAATGTTAATGACTATTTTTCCTGAGAAATAGAAAGTCATTCAATGTTTGTGAATAAAATGCTATGTAAATGATCTTTAAAAAGATGTATTTAAATTTGAAACTGACCTTTGTAGCAGCTATCCCTGGTTTTCTCTCAGTTGGGAACAGTGTGCATAGACATCTACAGCTTTCAACAGCATTTCAATCTAAATCTCCTGCGTGCGCGCCACCCCTGAGCTGCCAGTGTAAGCCTCATAAAAGGTGCCACCTCTCTCTCCTTGCTGGTTAACACATCTCCACAGAAGTAAGAGAAATTAATGTTCTTTTTTCCCCCACTGGTAGGGAAAAAGCCCCCTCCCGCTAGCCTAAGAATGCCACAGAGTAATCTAACTTCCGCATCTGCCGCTGTAACTTGCTTCTGCCTGGCAGCCACAAGAGAGAATCAGCACTTCAGATATCCCCGAATAAGGAATAGACATAACTTCCGCATTTGCTTCTGTAACCTGCTTTTGCCACGTAGCTTAGAAAGAAAGACAGGAGTATAAAAGTAAGACCCCTGCCACTATTCAGGGCTCAGAATTTGGAGGTCACTCTCCTCTGAGCCCGTGCACGTAATAAAGATCGTGCTCCTGAACCCCTCGGTGTCTGGTCACTTCATTTTTCTGTAACACCACCATGAACACAAAATACACACTTCTCTGAAGGAGACTCGGTAACAAAGAACAAGCCCTGTTTTCCTAGAGTTGGCAACTGGCAGGAAGGAAAAGAAATTCTTCAATCTTCCAGGCTGCCTTGCCACAGTTCATTTCCCAGGCCACAGACCTTGTCAAGAACCAGTGTGAGGTGAAGGATTTCAAGTCTACACATTGGACCAACCATTGGACCAACCTCCTACCACAGAGGACCAACTGCACATTGGTCCTCTTTCCTAAAGTCAGGGCTCACAGCCCAGAGTTACTCACTTGCAAAAAACATACTTTCTCACTATATACAAGTTCACAAAAACATGTTCTAGGCAGCAGCAATTCTGGCTTCATTCACTGCAGCCGGCTGAGAAGCCTCCCTCAGCCTGGAAGAAAGGCTTCCCTCCTCTCCTTCCAGTTTCCTAACTGACCTTCTAGCTCTTTTCCAAATTCACCATAACTATGGACATCTGCTTCTTAGAGCCCACTTAGGGTGCTGGACCCTTTTTAGTGGCCAGAGCTCCTTCTGATAAGAAGGAAAGAAAATCTTCTCATTGAGGGGTTCGTTATCTCACTGTGAAATACTTACCTTTATCACTTTGTAGACTTCTTATCTTTAGCACAGAAGATAATCCTAGTCCATGTCTTCCTCCTTCTGGAATTCTTCAAGTGATGGTGCTACAATTGCACCTTATTTTCCAGCAACCATAATAAAAACCCTACTATTTTGTCTAGAAGTAATTTGTAATGGTCCCATGATCCAAGGCAAGGTCTGTTTGTCCATTATAGTATAGACAGGAGGGAGGGGAGCAAGAGAAGGAAAGAAGGTCTTTGGTCAGTAATCTGACATCTAAACAATCCAAACGCCCTAGGCAGTCTCCTAATTTAGTCACTGATCCTCTGCTTCTCTAGATTTCCCTTGTCTTCCCAAACTGTGATGTGGTTATATTTTCTACTTTCTTCTCTTTTAACTACCCAACGAAGTCCCAGATTAGGATGCCAGATGCTCAAGCCAGATCCTTGAGCACGGGGTCAGCAGTTCCTTGATGACATGAGGGGGGAAGCCAGGGAATAGAACAAAAGGGCTTAGGAAGAGTCGGCCTGGGCTATGGACAGGACAGGGAAGTCATGCAGCAGATCGAGGGACTTGCCTGATCATGTTATGCCAGAACCACGAAATAAAGGCATTGGATTCATTCACTTGGCTGCCTCTGCGCTGCAGCATCAAAACTTTCCAGAGTCCCAAAATGTTCCAGGCACAGAAGCACACAGCTCAAAAATGAAGAGTCCTCCCTTAGCTCTGCAGGCACACCGTCCCAGGGGCATCCATGGGGAATGATAACACTTTGTTCCAGGCCCTTTACCAAGGGATATGCTTGACTTATTTAATTTAATCCTCAAAATAGCTGCCATTTTCCAGATGAAGAAGCTGAGGCTCCACTCTGTGGCCCTCTCACAGAGATCCAATGTGCTGGAGCTGTGCTTTCCCCTCGTCCCCCGCAGCTTTGATGGGATACATGCCAGTAACTCAGGTGGCAGGAGGGCCCCTGCCTCCCCAACCACGACCGCCACCCATTTTCCTGGGAAGGTGATTCTGTTTCAGCGCAGCCCCTCACACGCAGTCTTTCATTCCATCACCCATTTTGCTCTGCCAGCTGGCACTTTCAAAGCCCCGGCACTGACTGTGAAGCTCCTATGTGACTTCATACATTCAATTAGTTTTGACCACAGAAACAGTGGATGCCGTCCACCTTCCATCTGCTGTTATCTTTTTTCTGGACCTGCCACATTCCTGACCACAGGGGTGGTCACTTCAGCCAACAAGCACATTCTAGTCATTCTTGTTGGGTTTTGGCAGCCTGTCATTCCACGGCCAAAATTTTATTTCACACCGATCACTGCCTCCCACATCCAAGCTCTCTTTACTCATCCTGCATTGAGTTGCCAAATGCATCTCGCTCAACAACTTCCAGTGGCTCCCCATTGTCTCAGTAACTGTGGGCAAGGGCTATGGACTAATGTTTACAACCCTCTCTGTTCTGGTACAACCCACTTTCCAGCCTCTCTCCAGTGTTTCCTGTGCACACACACTCCCGTCCAGCTGAACCAACCTCTCCAAATTCTATGAAGGCTGGCAGCGTTCGCCCTCTCTATTCCCACCTCTAGAAATTCCAGCTCTACCTCAAGACTCAGCGAACATGGTGGATCTCCTCAGAACCGCCTTCACGAGCTCTATCCTGATCGCCCTGAGGGGCAGGGTTTTTTCAGTCCCTCTGATTCCAGGTGGTCAAGCTCCTCTAGCCTTACCAGCTCCACCGCCACCACAGTTGCCCGTGTTTTCTTCTAGCTCCCTCTATGGTCCACTCTAGTTTATAACAACCCAGAGGTTATATATATATATATATATATATATATATATATATATATATATAACTTAATATACAAGTGATTTGAATGCTCCTGGACTTTCCAAACAAAACTGTATCCATATTGGGAAGATAAAATGTGAAAGATACTGAGAAATGACTTTTTTTTGTTTGTTTTCTACTGTGTCCCTTTTTCAGCCTGGAAGGCCAATAAGAAGCAGCAGCCTCTTTGTATTTCAAAGCCTGTCCTATAGGTTTCATACTTTTCCTGGGTTAGAAAAACTATTGATTACTTTTTGATCAAAAGGAATGAACTCCAGACTTCAAGGGTAGATAAATACATTTAAAAAGATGAAACAAAGGACACTAAGACCTCTTCTGTTGGCCTGCCTCACTTCACGCCTTCATCGTGCTTCTTGGGATATCCTCCCAAATCAAACCGAATACAGAGCCGTGTTTCAGGGCCTGCTGGGGGAGAAACACAGATCAAGACAGCCAGACAGAGAGTGGAGAGCGACAGGGCTGACAAGTCCCAGCAATGAGCCAACTATGGAAAACATCAGGAACCGCTACTTGCAAGATAACACACAATGGTTTATGTATCTCTGCTCTTCGGTAGTTTTTAACAAGTTCCAGAATACTTTGACTCTTCTGGAGGAAACTAAGAGAAGGGATTTTGCTTAGGTATGAATCAGTGCCTGACAGCAGAACCAAAATTACTGTAGAGACTCAACAGCTGCATGGTCTGACTGGTCACAAGAATCAAATGGGAGCCTCTGGCCTCCAGGTGCCTCGTGACCAACAAAGACACTATTGGAGGCTCAGTCTCAGAGGCTGGAGTTTTACCTTAAGAAGAGATGTTTCCCAGAATTTGTTTCTCCCAATCCATCACTTCCCTTTTTCTCAAGCAAGTTTCCTTAATACGCTACCGAGGTAATAAAATTTATGCTCAACAAGGTTGAGTGCAATTTAGTCTGCGTTGACAGAAATGCTTCAAGTGATGAACTAGAACACAGTTGTAGGATAAAAAATTGTGTCTTCCACTGTGAACATATATTTAGCTGCTTCTTTATTCTTTAGTACCTGGCTCCAGCAGTGCGGGCACCCACGGAGAATGCTGTGCTCATATGGCTTCCCTCTGAAGTGGTTTACTGTCCCATTAATATTTTAGCTCACTTGTTGCAGATTTCATGTTAAGCCAAAGGGGTGTGCAACCGATAGCGTATTGTTGCTGTTCACCTTCCTTCACATAATTATTCACCTTGAGAATGTTCAGACGAACTTTCCTGCTGAGTTGTCACGTCTAATCCTTTGATCCGTTTTTTTCCATTGAAGTTTCCTTTTTTATGACACTTGCAAATTGGATTTAGATCAGTGCCTGCAGGGTCTCTGAAGAAAGGAACTCGGGAGAATACTTAAGGATATAATGATAGTTTTCTCCCCATCTGGCATTCATCCTGGTAACATCGATGACTTAATTATTACAAAGACATTAGCTTGTAAGGTCTGGGTCTAGGTTTAGGGTCCTAGAAGTGCAGGCAGATTTGGTGTATTGTTTATCCGGAATGAATAAAAACTATGTCACTGAGAATACAAAGTGCAAATAGTGGTCAAGAACAAAAATGGAAAGCAGCCCTGGAGAAGCAGATGCAAACCTTGGCTTGAGGAGAGATACAGCTCAGAAGGCATAAGTCAGTCGGGAGTCCCAGGCTGAGCCCAGCAGGAACGGGCCTGGAAGCAGAGAGTCAGGCCAGGTGAGTGATTTTGGACTAAGGCCACAAACGGTGCAAAAGGGGCAAGAGGGCATTTTGAGGTGGGCCGGTCTCATGGCCACAGCAGTAATTGCTTCACAAACTATATGCCAATTATTCCTGGGTCTCTCCACTCCTGGGAACAGTGTTGAATTGAATTTTCTGGCTCCCTTGTGGTTGAGTACAGCCAGTTGACTAATTCTGAGCCACGAGTTTTAAGCGAATGCTATGTTTCCCTTCCAGGTCAGGGCATTTAATTTCAATTGCAAAATTCACCAGAGCTCCTTTTCCCCTCTGGAATGGAGATTGGCAACATTCAAGGTGGTGACTGTAATATCAGCCTGGCTGTCAAGTAAGAAAAGGTGGAGCAAGGCACCCAGCTGACCTGCAATGAGTGTGTAATATGAGCAAGAAATAAACCTTCATTGTTTTAAACCACTGAGATTTGGGGTATGTTTGTTACCACAGAAGAATCTCACCAAACTGTCTAATACAGTGGTAAAAAAGGTAAGTTTGCTGGGTTCAAAGAGAGGAGTTTGCTGAGTATTACTCAGATTTGCACTAGGAGTATCATGATGCAGTGAAAAGAACATTGGACTAGGACAGGGGATTCGTGAATAAGTAAGTGGATGAATGGGCAGACACAGGGATATATAAGATGACTAAATACTAATGGCCAGAGCACAGCACGAAGACTGAGGAACCCTGGGTTTACCCACGTTAACTGTGTGGTCTTAACCGTTCATCTCACCTCTCTAATTGGCAGTGTGCCTTCATCGGTGTAACAGAGGTAAGACCATCTACCCCTTTTTCTCAGGACTAAACTGAAAATTATATGGATAGACTCCAGGTGACCCTCTATGATCCCTTTTTCCGGGGGTGCTGGTGACTTTGTTTAGTCCCCCCCCCCCCCCCCGAGTGTGAGCAGGACCTGGGATCTGCTTCTACCCAATAGAATATGGTGAGAGTTACAGGAGATCACTCTGGGATTATATTGTGTAAGACCCCATCTTCCACTTGGCTCTCCTCGCCAGCTCGATGGAGTGGGTAGAATACGGAAAACCCCAGCGGCCAAGGAACTACAGGCAGCCTCAGGGAGCGCAGTGTCCGGGAGCCTGAGGGCCCGGCAAGAAATCAGGCCGCAACCACAGAAAATTAATTCTACCGGTTTCCTGAGTGAGCTGGAAAGCAGATTCTCTCCCTGTTGCTCCCCCAGACGGGAATGCAGCCTAACACCTGAATTTCGAGCCTGTGAGCCTATGCGAAGGTCCAGCTAAATGGTGCCCAGACCTCTGACCCACGGAAACCATGAGAGAATAAGTGTGTGCTGTCTTAAGCTATCAGGTTTGTAGTAATTTGTTATGCAGAATAGAATAATTAAATGTGTTAAGGTATTTCAAAGCATTTAATAAACTGAAACTTTCTAAATACAGCCTCAAAGTAGACTAAAAACTTCCTGGAGACTTTACATAGTACACAGTCAAAAGAGTTACTCAGATGTTTAGGGGAGTCCACAGGTCATTTTTTAAATATTTCATATAATCCTCTCTGATTTTTCTTTAAATTATTGCGTCTACTCTTTTATTCTGACCTTGACATGCTGAGAATTGTGTCACTCATTGCTTTCTGGCCCCGTGATATGTGTAACTTCTATATTGTGGTCAATAAAGACAAAATCTGAAGTTTAACCGCTCTTCCTTAGAGAACCATGAAAAGCCCAGGCTGTTTTAACTGTGATCCAGTTGAACAGGCTTCAGCCCATATCGTGAGGCAATGGCCACTTTCAGCATCTTTGCTCTTTTTCTACATGTTGCCATGACCATGAAGAGTATCAGTGGGTGCTCGTACTTTGTTTCTCAGTTTTCCATCCAGACACTTTAAAATAGGATATTGGAGTTATATTGTCCGTGCCAATATGCCAAATTCATTTCAATCACAGGGGTATAAACAATACACTCTCGATTTCTGTTAGAGTAATAACATGCTTTGCCTTCTGTGGTAAATCTCCTTCCAAGGACCACTGACTCGTGTGTCACTGGCTTTGTGGCTCTAGGATAAGGCAACATAGTGCTTTTCCCTGAATCATTCCAAATCTGCAGTATGACAATTATAACGAGGCCCAGGAGTGAGTACGCTCTGAGTATCAGGCTTTTTGCAGACAGTTCATTTGATTCTCCAAACAACCTCGCATAGTAAGTATTTCATTACCAATTTACAGATCTGGAATCTCTGGCTTAGGAATAACAATGTTCTTACCAAAGGTCACGTATCTGTAACTCATTCAACCACTGTTTTATTTCAGCTATGTTAGATCACAAAGTTCACATCTTTCCTCTGTACCCTACCAACCCTTCTAACGCTGAAAACTGAGAACACATCTTCACACCAATTTATTTCCCAGTCTTCTTCCATTCATTAACATTCTTTTAGTGGTTCCAGTCTTTTTTAGGTGGTACCTCTATAATCATCAGTTCAAAAACAGAGTGGTGCCCAGCTCTATAAAGGGAAGGGGGAAGGCTCTTATGCTACTTAGGATTACACTTGGCTGTGAGTGATAAAAACTGCAAAGTCACATTGGCTTAAATAAGATATGAGTTTACTTCTCTCTCACATAGGCACTGTATGAATTTGAAAATTATCAAATCCAGAACCTAACTCTCAGGAAATTTGCCATCTAAAAGAAATAAATAAACACTGCTGATAATGTGACACAGAATGAACACTTTGCTATAATAAAAGCAGGAGAAAAGGACTGGAGACCATAGAAGTTAGTTTTAATTAGCAGAATCCAAGAAGACCCCTTTGAAGAAGTTATACTGAATTAAGCTCTGAAGGTAAGAAAAATTTCAGTAGACAACAAGGAGTCACAGAGATATGTGAAATCAAGGTGAGATAAAGAACATTCCATGCTAAACAGACAACATGAACAAGAGTAAAGAGTCATAAAAGTGCTAGACTATTTTCTTTTTTTTAAATATAGTTTATTGATTATACCATCACAGGTGTTCTATTCCCCCCTTCATTCCCCTCCACCCGCACACTCCCTCCCCCACCATTCTCCCCCCTTAGTTTATAACCACGTGTCTCAACTTCTTTAGATTCTATATTTCCCCCACTATTCTCACCCTCCCCCCTATCTATTTTCTACCTACCATCTATGCTATTTTCTGTGCCTTCTCCCCCCTTCTCCTCCTCCCACCCCCCTGTTTCTAACCCTCCATGTGTTCTTCATTTCTATGGTTCCACTCCTGATCTAGCTGTCCTCTTGGTTTGCTTTTGTTTTAGGTGTGGTTGTTAATAACTGTGTGTTCGCTGTCCTTTCACTGTTGATATTTTTCATCATCTCTTTCTTATATAAGTCCCTTTAGCATTTCATATAATAAGAGCTTGTTGATGATGAACTCCTTGAACTTGACCTTGTCTGAGAAGCACTTTTATCTGTCCTTCCATTCTAAATGAAAGTTTTGCTGGATAAAGCAATCTTGGCTGTAGGTCTTTGGATTTCATGACTTGGAATACTTCTTTCCAGCCCCTTCTTGCCTGTAAGGTCTCTTTTGAGAAATCCGCTGACAGTCTGATGGGTACTCCTTTGTAGGTGACTGTCCCCTTATCCCTTGCTGCTTCTAGGATTCTCTCCTTCATTTTAGTCTTGGCTAATGTAATTATGATGTGCCTTGGTGTGTTCCTTCTTGGGTCCAACTTCTTTGGCACTCTCTGAGCTTCCTGGATTTCCTGGAAGTCTATTTCCTTTGCCAGACTGGGGAAGTTCTCCTTTATTATTTGTTCAAATACATTTTCCACTCGTGGCTGTTTCTTTCCCCCTTCTGGTACCCCTATAATCCGGATGTTGGAACGTTTAAAGATGTCCTGGAGGTTCCTAAGCCTCTCCTCATTTTTTTGAATTCTTGTTTCTTTACTATTTTCTGGTTGGATGTTTCGTTCTTCCTTCTGGTCCACTCCCTTGATTTGAGTCCCATTTTCCTTTCCATCGCTATTGGTTTCCTGGACATCTCCCTTCATTTCAATTAGTTTAGCCTTCATATGTTCCTCTAATTTGTGACTAAGTTCCTCTAATTTGTGACTGTGCTCTACCAATTCTGTGAGCATCCTGATAAATAGTGTTTTAAATTGGGCTTCTGAGAGGCTGGCAATCTGTTGGTCGCTTAGAGTTATTGGCTCTGGGACTTTGAGTTCTTGCACCATCTTTTGGACTGTCCGTGCCTGTTAAGTAGCAGGAACGGAGCCCTAGGTTTTCACCAGAGCAGGGCAACTCAGTCGCTGGGTTGTGACGTTATATGTGGGGGCGGGGTCAAAGAGGGACAATGGCTTCCCTCCGGCGCCCGCCTCCGCGACCCCACCAGCACCGCAGCCACCACCGTCACCAGGGCCACGCGCCCCGTTCCTCGGCACGCGGGTGTGCCACCGCTGTCAGCCCTCTACCACTGGGTTCGCCCCCTGGGGCCTGGGTGGTCCGTCTCACTGTGGGCGGCTGTGCAACCTTGGTCAGTCTGCCCCGCACCCCGACTAGGTCCGGGCTGCCTGCGCTCCTAGGTCTGTCCTTCCCGACCCAGCTCTGCTGCTGGCTCTGCCTCTCTTACCGTCCCCGTTGAACGGTTCGTAGCTGTCGGACTTCCGTATAATTCGGTTTTCTGGTCTCTGGGTGTGTCTTAGTTCTCCAAAACTTTTGTTGTATCCAAACTTGGTTGTGGGAGAAGGCACAGTGTTTCCACCTATGCCTCCATCTTGGCAGAAGTCTTAGACTATTTTCCATTTATAAAGAGGAGTATGAGTCTGAAAGAGGTTCCTTTCTTTTGTTCTCCCAATATCTATTCTTCCTTTTTTCCATAATAACAGAATCTTTGGCTATACACATGGCCACTCAAAATAAAGATTACATTGCCAGATTCCCATATAGCTAGGTGGACCGTGTAAATAAATTCTGATTAATGGGATGTGTGCAGCTGTACCACAAAGCAACTGCTGCAAATCACCCTTAAGAAACCAGCTAGCACTGCCCTTGGCCTCTTCTTCTTTCCTTTTCTTTCTTCCCGCTGGGTGGAATGTGGTTGATGCTTGAGCAGCCATCTTGAACTTGAGATGATCTTGAGTATGGAGGTTCTATCATCCTATAATCTCCATAGGAGCCCCCCCACAGTTCTAAATTGGCTTTCAATTAGGAATGGGGTCAGTGGGGAGAATACTTCACATAATGCCTTGAGACCAACAATAATAATGTGCCCTGCTGAAGGCAAACCTTTCCGAGCAATGTGGGAAAGAGGCACGGGCTGTATGAAACAGACATCAATTCCGGATGAGCTCACACTCTTAGCTGTGTTTTTGAATATTTGAAGGGGATGGATACCTGCTCACAGTAACACTTGCTTAAATCTTCCTTCCCTTTATATCTACTTCCTTCCCCACAGCTCTGCTCTCCCTCAGCCTCTGAATTTCCCTGATTTTCCTCCAGAAAGGCCTTCTAGTAACTTAAGCCCTCATGCCATCTCTCTCTCTACCCCTGAAGATGCCAGGCATGCAAGCGGTAGGGAAATTTTCCATTTCATAAGAACCCCAAACTAGCAAGAAACACAATTTGTCTAACAAAATGTTTCTATACTTCTGTCGGATTCAGTAAGAGATGTTTTCTATCTTAGTCTTTGATTGTAACACCTGAATGTGTCTCCAGTTCAATTAATAGGCAACAAAATAACTTCTGAAAAACAATACAAAATATGTGCATCGGACAAAATTGCTTGCCTCCCCAAGAGCCATTTCCTTTTTTACCTAATAACACTTTATTGTGTTCAGATTTGAGGGGGAAGTGTACTCAAGGATGTTTAGAACCTACCCCAGCCCTGGAAGATTAAACATAGTCAGCTAAACCAATCATGCTAATCCCATTTTTTCTACCAGTGATTGGTATGTGAGTGAGTATATGACCCACTCCTACTCAAAAGGGTCTAAGGGAAACTTACTAGTGATTTCTCAGAATAAAATTTCTACATAATAAAAAGAAGATGAGGAAGATGAAGATGAAAATGAAGAAGGAGGAGAAGGTGAAGAAAGGAAGCACTCTTCATCCTGTCTGAATTCGGTTGTGAGATTATGATGCTTGGAGCTGTTGCAGCCACTTTGTGACCATGAAATAAAAATCAAGAGAAGCTGACCCAGAATCCAGACAATAACGATGCTGCTGAATTAATAAATTTAGAAATGACTTGCTTTCAGATGTGTGTTATATAAACAATTTATTTTTTGAGCCATTAAAGATTCTATTTCTTAAAGCAAAAAGCATCTTAACTGATAAAATATTCACAAATGACATCCAGTTGCTTCCTTTTTACTCAATATTTCAGTTATTGAAGTTATTATAAATAAAATTATTGAATACTATTATCAATAGAATCTTCACTTTTACTTAAGTATAATATACATTAGACAAAATTCACACTCTCTATTGATAATATTTGACACCTGTAATTAAAGTTCATGGGCATATGAAGCAAAATTTTAAAAAATATTTTATTGTTTTTCAGTTACAGTTACCTGCATTTTCTTTTTTTTTAAAGATTTTATTTATTTACTTTAGAGAAATGGGGAAGGGAGGTGGGAAGAGAGGGAGTAAAACATCAATGTATGGTTGCCTCTAGCACACCCCATACTGGGGATATGGCCTAAAACCTAGGCATGTGCCCTGACTGGGAATCAAACCAGCAATGCTTTGGTTTGCAGGCCTATGCTCAATCCACTGAGCTACACCAGCCAGGGCAATTTGTCTGTATTTTCTGAAGCTAAATTTTTATGCAGGTCATCACCACCAGGTCATTTTACAATGTCTAAAGAAATTCCTTACCATCTCATTTGTATTTCCTCATCTGACTGGCTGAGTCCATTGACTGCTTAGCCAAAAAGCTTTATGGCCATGTGGTATACCCATTGTGTATGAGCCATAGTCCTGACGTTTAACTTGAGACGAGGCATATGAATGGTTCAAAGCCTCTCCACTGAACGAAAAGCCAAGTGGTCAGACTGGAAGATATGCACACAGGGCAAAAGTATTCACAAGGCCCTTGTTGAAACACCACAACTTCTACCTTGGAAAGTTTAAAGGTAGAAAACTAATGACAATAAGTCTGAACTGCCTTGTCCCAGCTAGTGCAGATTTTATCTGAACCCTAGGATGTATCATATGTTTATATGCAGCCTTCTTCCCAGCCATTTTTCATTGTCGCTGAATCAGGAATATCATGCACCCAGCTGTGTAACATACCTGCCCTAATGTGCAATACGTTCATTTTTAAGTGCCATTTGTAGATTATTTTCTCTCAAGCCTGCAAAGAACATAATGAGATAATGTGGTGAAAAGCACTTTGTAAGCTGTGAAGTACTACAAAAATGTGGCTATTTTTATTACAACTCTAAATTTTTTTAATTCAAAATTGTTAAAGTGAACAATAGCTTTGTGAAAAGCGCCTCAAGGTCACAGAGAGGCTGACACTCAGACACTGGGACACATACCTGGAGACAGATCTGTGCTAATGGTTTCCACCACTTTTATAGACTGAAATTCTGTCCAAGAAATAGAAGCAGTTTAGGAATCCTACTTCCTCTGTTTCATAGAACAAATAACTATGTAGCGAACACCACCAATCCTGGACAACGAAAGCGGGTAGCCCTTAGATCACCTGTAAAATGGATGCAACACCAGATCCCTATGTTCTGCTCTCACTATTTCATATATCAAGTGTGGAACTGCCCCAGTATCCAGCTCAGCAGGGGGTCAGTAAGTATGTGTTGAAATGAGCTCAGTTCATGAAAGGGTATGCAACTTCTTCTACTCAAAGTCTTGTCCATGGACTTACTACATCGGCATCACAGCGAACTCGTTAGAAAGGCAGAATCTCAGGTCCCGCTCCAGACCTACCCAATCAGAATTTGTGTTTTAACAAGACCCACAAATGTCTGTGTTCACCTTACAGTGTAAGAGTTCTGCTGTAGCCAACACAGTCTGTGCTGTGCTCACATCCTTCAACCCACCAGAGATGACTTGAGACCATTCCTATATACTTTCCTACCCCTGCCAGCACTCTCTGACCCAGGAAACCTGCTGGTAGGCTGGTGTGTGCCAGGTAGGCCAGAAATGCTGGGAACTTAATGCCTTCACAGGGACACTGAGTTGGTATATGAACATCACATTTTTCTCATTCTTCAACAGGGAAATTCTCAGGCAACGCCACATAGTCTTTCAGAGGGGCCCCAGGGACACGGAGCTCCAGTTGACCACAGTGATAACCCATAGTGCATATTGGCTTTGCTATCTTCCTGTCTCCCTTCTGCATATCCTCAGCATTGATTCCTGGGCTCACCTCCCAAATAAACTGTTTTCACTCCAATCCTTGTCTCAGGGTGTGCTTCTGGAAGAACTCAAACTAAGACAAGTGACCTTCCACTTCTGATAGTCTATGCTCTCTCTTCTAGCCCCTTGCATTCATCAACTCAGATTGACGTGACAGAATACCATTGACTCAGTGGCTTAAATAGCAGACATTTATTTTCTAAGAGTTTTGGACACTCGAGTTCTGAGATCAGGGTACCAGCCTGGTCATTTTCTGGTGAGAGTTCTCCTTCTGCTTGTGGAAAGCTGCCTTCTCTCTTACATCCTCACAAGTAAGAGAAAGGCCCAGTAGATAACGAGATGATGTAGATGAGAACAAAGAGGGAATTCAGCCACCTGGCTTCTAATTCTGGTTCCACCACTAAGCTCACTGGGCCTCTGTTTCCTCAATTGAAGTATCAGGATGTTAGTTAGATGAGGTGAATGCAAAGGTACCATAGGGCTGAGCCCAGGGCAGGAAAGCAGGTCCACGAACCAGGGTCTCCAAGCTCCGTGTCCAGTGTCCCTTCCAATACACCAAACTGCTTTTCCTAACATTCTTCAAAAGCAACAAAAAAAAATTATAAAATTAAACTAAAAAAAAAAATCAACCCCCCACTTTTGTCCCTCAAGTCTAAATCACTTTGATTAAACCAATTTATGACAATTCACACTAACGAAAGAGAGCATTGGCATAAATAATTCAGAAACTCACTAATAATCTGCCCAGCTGTAAGACACTCCTGCCAAGGGAAGCATCCCAGGAGGCCACTGGCTGCAGGCGGCAGGCAGATCTCCCAGTGCAGGAGATGAGTCTGCAGTGGGCCTAACTGGATTCACCCTCATGGGTGGAGGTATGCGTCTTTGTTCTGGACTCTCTCACAACTTGGAGTTCAATTAAACCTAGTTTTACCTTCCCTGACCCATAGAAGGGCGCATTTTATAGCACCACGGTCCTCGGAAAAACATCAGCGACCACATGAGTTTATACAAAAAACATATTTGTGTATGTGGCACTGGCCACAAAAATGTAAATAAGCATTCATTTAGGTAAAGCACTGAATAATTGTGTGGCCTCCGGTCTGAACCCCAACATGTGTGAATCTTTGATGAGAGGAACTGAAGAGAAACTGGAGCACCCCAGCCAAGACGGGGTTATCAGTGCCTCATGTTGGTGTGATTTGAGACCAATAATCCAGACTCCAGGAAATCTTCTATTGTTTGACTATCGTGTGATGATTTGTTGGGGCCTCCAAATGTTGCATTCACCAACCGCGAGAACAAATGTCGGAGACTTTCAGGGTTCCAAAGATGTTACTTTATTGGCCAAGTTTAACCTGCACAGGGGCGAACTCTCCAAAGTGTCCGGAGACACGGTGCCCGGTGCCCACAAGGGCTGCAAATGAGAGTCGCCCAAACGCTTACAGGCTTAGGGTTTTATGGAGGCGCGCAAGCAAGCTGGATACAGAAGCAGATGTGGCGGTTAGGGGTTGGCTCAGGGGCACAATAGGGTTACTGATTATTGGTGAGTTAACTCATGCACTGGCTCGTGCTCCTTCACTTGATTGGTCAGTTGAGCTTGTGCACAGGGGCAAAATTTCCCTCCCTAGTGACTGTCCAGATGGCTATCTGCCTGACTAACCTTTGCTCTTAAACCACATCCTGGAACACACCCTGCTCTTCGGGCGTGTCCCGGAGCCTCTTTGCGTTAGTTAGTAAAACACCTTTTGCTTATGTACAGCTATGTTCTGGCTAGTTGCCCTTGCCCTCAACACACATAACAAGATCACATCTGTATCTGACACCTTTTATGCCCAGTCCACATCTTCTCTGCTCATTCTCTTTTTATTCATCATTACTGAAACAATCAACAGTGCTCAGAAAACCTGATCATACATTATGTCAACTGCCCCAAATATATTGCCCACTTTCTGTCCCCATTGTTTTCTGTCACTGTTAGGCCATGTGAGAGATGCCTGCAGACCAGCCATTCTGATCAGACTGATGGCTAACATCAGTCTGATCAGAGGAAGTGGGAGGAAGTTAACACCAGGGAGCAACCTTTGGACAATAGGGGATGAGAGGCAGCAGATAAATTCTGTCCTCACTTGTCCCTCAGACAGAGAATTCTGAGGATCATTTCACGTGGTTCCTTAAAGGGTCCCTGGGAGAACTGAGCCCCAGTGACTCATACTAGAGATCATAATTCACCCTTGAATTGACTTCTCCCCTTCCCTCTTTTATGCTTCCCAATATAAATATCCTGAATGCACGATCCTGTTCTAGATCTTGTTCTGAATGCAAGATCCAGATTCTCAGGAAGAACCTAGGCTAACACAGCTATTACCAAAAGTGGCCCTAGAAAGCAGACCATCAACACAGAATTCTGGAGCTGAATTTCTCACGATCGGGCAAAGTCCATATAGGTGTTGGTAAATCAGGAGGTAATGACCCCTGGCGTGCAGTAGCATCACACCCACCAAGGGGTTCCTGTGTGGACTGAGGAAAGGAGCAAAAGGAAGTGAAGTATTGTAGTGTGAACTAGCAGTACACTCAAACAGTGTGGGGCCCATTGTAATGATAATAATTGTAAATTGTCTGGTTTTACTTAATACATTTAGAAACCTTGACAAAAGAAAATGACAGATTAGCTAGCTAGCAATTCAAGGAACACTGTGAAAGTCATCAAGTCTCCCTTGCAGAATTTAAAGAGACCTTTAAATCTTGCAGTACGTGCTACTGAGCAGGGATAGGATTTATCGGTAAGGGTAGCAAAGCTGCAAAGAAGCTCGATTCACAGTCTCAGTAGGTGTCCTATGCCAAAGCAGGGCCCTGGCCTACAGAGAGTGGGATCTTGGGATGCAGAAGAGACTCAGCATGGCGATACGACAGGAGGTGGGGGCAGAAGGACCTGTGGGCTCTTCTGATACAGGGTGCAGCCAAGGGGGGGCCCAGAAAAGATTTGGAATGGTGTCCAGAACTCAAAGTGTATAGGAATATTGGGGGAAATATTAAGATGTCCTCACCACCAACCACCCCCCCCCAGGTGTCAGTTGGGGGGAGGGACAAATGGAGCAGGGCCATTGAGAGTTGTTTTGTATAGCAACAGTTTTGCAGCTAACCTCTGGAATGGTCATTTAACATATCTATAACCTTTAACTGGTTTCATAGATACGTTAAATAGCTGTGGCCAAGTTTTGGGCCAGGGAGAAGTGAGTGGCTGCTACCCAGGTTGTAATTGGGGGCTGCTTCTCTGAGAGAGTGCCTGCGAGAGAGCTATGTGGCTTTAGCAGAGTGAGGACCCCCTCTCGGCCAGGTGAGGGGGAGAGCCACGCTGTTTTGGAAAGATGTAGACCCCTGTAGCCATTAGGAGAGAGAGCCACGTGGTTTCAGCAGAGTGCAGACCCCCTCTTGGCCAGGTGAAAGGGAAGACCACGAAGCTTTGCCAGAATGGAGATCCCTTTGGCCAGGTGAAGAAGAGAGATGCACCTTTGGTGAAGTGTGGCTTTGGTAGAAGAGGCCCACGCAGCTCCGAGGTGCTCCCTTTGGCCGAGTGGCCTGGAAAGCAGGAGAGACTTTGACTGGAACTTGGTACAAAGAACTCTTGCCGGTGAAAGGTGCCGCATGACTTTGGATTAATTGGAGATCCTGCCTGGACAGGCGACACAGCCCACAGTGCCAGCGACCTGAAAAACGGACGTGTGCTCTTTTCCTGATTTACGGTACCCAGAGTTGGGACAGTGGGAGAAGGGAGCGCTGTGTGTGTGTGTAGGTGTATACCCTTAAAGACTTTAATATTTTAAGGAAGGCATTAGGCCTGAATAGCATTAAATAAACATTTTGTTTCCTTTTCACAAATCTCTGGCATTGAGAGATGTCTTTCCAATTGGCAGCGGACAGAAGAGCCCAATAGATATTAGTATATCGTCCTTGGGAGGGGCCTCTGTTTTCTGAAGCAGTTTTTGGCATCCCTGGGTGGGCCAAGTATTGCCCCCTCCTCAGACCCTTGTTCGGTAACACTTCTCTGTTCCTGAGGACACATGAGGCAGCCCCACATACTCAGAACTAAGTTGGAACAGTGTGACCTTGACTATAAAGCCAGTGGAGGCCCCTATCACTGTAGTTTGACTTACATTTTATAAATATGTTATTGTCTTCCTCATATCTTCCCCAAAACTACCCTCAGGCTTCAATATATATATAATCAATATATCTTAATTTAAGGGATTAAAGAGAGAAAGAGAGAAGAACTGGTAAAGGAGATAGTTTGGGAGATTAGAAAGACCAAAGTCTTTAAAACCATACAGAGGAGAGTCAAATACCAGCTATGCTACTTATTGTTAGCCTTAAGCATAGCAGTTTCCTCACCTGTAAAATGGAGATGATCTTGTTGTGATATTAAACAGCATAGCCCTGGCTTGTGTGACTCAGTGGATTGAGTGCTAGCCTGCAAACCAAAGGGTCCCCAGTTTGATTCCCAGTCTAGGGCACATGCCCCCAGTAGGGAGCATGTGAGAGACAACCACACATTGATGCTTCTCCCCCTCTCTTTCTCCCTCCCTTCCCCTCTCTAAAAATAAACAAATACAATCTTTTAAAAAACTAAAATAAAATAAACAGCACAAAGTATGTAAAGCTCCTAGTTCATAGGCATCATTCAGTACATCTCATCTATATTTTTTTTGCCATGTGAGCAATGGAGCCACATCTTTCAACACAGAGTGAGCACTGGCAATTATGAGTTTTGGACGTTTGGTATAAACCAGGAAAATGATTCAATTTACTGGTCTAGATGGATAGCTCCTTATTCTGAGAATAAAATAAGCCAATTTTATCATAGTAATAATAAAGCAATTCCAACCTGGTTAATTTACATATACTAATATGTGAGTCAGTTAAACTCATCTTTAATAGCAAAGCTAGCACAGAGAAATTATATTAGGAACCCTTGATTGAAGGTTTGGCTTCATTTTTATGGCATTAGATTGCTGAAATATTTGGACTGTTAACGGTTTTTAATAATTACTGTCAAGGCTGCAAAGCTCCCAAATTGGCAGAAGTGTTCTTTTACTCTCCACGGCATAACGCGGAGCAAAGATTTGGCTGCTGTTCAGGGAATCTGATCATATACACAGCTCCACGGGCCAAACATGTCTACTCTGTGGCCAAAGCTATGGCAGCAGACTCTGAATTAGCCATTTCATCCTGAAGTTCTCTGGACAATAATCATGCCCAGGGACGCAGATGAAAAGAAGGCCTAGGATAGCCAGATCAGACAGCGAGAAACTGTTGCATAATTCAGTTCAGAGACCTTTCACAAAACAAAGATCTACGGGGGACTCAATCAGTCTTCTCTGGTACAGAGGCCCCCACCGGAGAAGCCATTTGTAGAGCATTGCCATAGGGCGATCACTACCGAGAAAAGTCCTGCCAGAGGAAATGCGCAGTTCAACTGCCAAATCGCATCACTTACGTGAGCGAGTCTGGGTACTTAAAAATCATCTTAAGTGAATGTCTCCCCCAACGAAGAGAATCCAAAGCACAAGTTATTTAAAAGGCCATAGTGATAGGTTAGAAAAGGAGCACAGAACAGATGACAGAAAGGAAATTATTGAAAATACAAGCCCTGTCTTTTCTGCATAGAAAATGCAGTGCTGTTCCATCTTTCTTTCATTCAAGGTATGTTTAGGGAAAGCGCATCGTGTACCAGCATAGAAAAGTAAGGACAAGTAAAACATAGTCCTGACCTTCCAGATCCTCACAGTCCCCTCTGTCTAAAGACAAACTGATAAAATATTATAACATTATCTACACCTGTAAATAGAATGTAAAAATATTGGGGAGAGAGAGAAGGAGAGAGAAAACAAAGCTATCAAGTCTCGCTGGGTTTTATACACAAAAGATGAGAACAATAAAAGGTTTATTCACTGGTCAAACACAAGAAGACATCTCAGGACACCTGTAGTGGGAACTGCTTTAAATAAAATTGCTAATTGCATTGCTTTACTAGGTTAAGAGCTGCAGTGTGGTTATGGCATGGTGAAAGTATTTTAAAAACTCTTTTGAGAGGAAAAAGAGTTGAGGAAGTTACCCATGCATAATAGAAGCAAAGGTGAAAAAATAATAAAAAATACAGGGGCGGTTATTCCTGTAGCATATTGATTCATTTACACATTTTGACTCATTAGTTGGACTACAGGAGAATATTTTACCAAAGCCCAGTCAATCATGTTCACCTCAGAGAATTTTGAACAAGGTCCCAGCAATTCCAATCAATCAAGTGTTTTTTCCATCATGTGCTGGATAAGTCAAAATAAATCAGTCATCATAGAGAGAGGACAATAAACCAGAGAGAGAAACGGAGTTGCTAGACTAGACAACCCCAGGAAAAGAAAAACAATGTCAGGTTTCAAAGTTCCACCTGAGACGCAGCTATATTATCTGCCTGAGTAGTACGGAAGGGTTTTGCATTCCCCCAGTAAATTTCCCCCTTTGGCTTAAGCCAGGGTAAATGATTCATAACAAACAGTCTCTGAAAACAACACATCCCTCTAGCAAAAGTGATCTACTCACTAACCTCAACATGCCATGAGCATTTCCAAGAAATGCAAATTTATTCTATCCTTTCAGAGTCCCACCTGTCATTCACGTCCCTTGCACTCAATAAAGTCTACTCCAATCGCTGTGGCCAACATGCCTCCATAACTTTAAGGCAAACTCCAAGGAAGTGATTGAGGCTGGAAATTAGATTTTTAAGTCTTACTTCACATTACAACATCTCCCAGATGCACTGCAGTGTGAAAGGCCTTTGAAATTCAGTATGCATTTTCTACTTACAGCACATCATAATTTGGACTAGCCACAGTTCAAGTTCTCAGCCATGACATTGGCTAGTAGTTAAGCATATTGGCCTGCATAGCTCTAGAGTTTGAATCCAGGCTCTGCCACTTTCTTATCAGGTGACGCTGGGTAGATTACTTAACCTCTCCAGGCCTCATAAAGTGATTTTGTGCATGAAATGGTATATTATTTGCATATCCTTTAACATGGTTCTGATACATAGAAAGCTCTCGATAAATTTTAACACTAATTTTATCACAAAATACAAAGATAAACAGAAGGGACAGTCAGAGAAAACCATACTTCGATGGCATTCAATAAAAGAATTTAAAATAAAGTAACACACGAATAAAAGTTCTATTATCACTGTTATAATTTCAATGTGTTTTCTGGTGCTTAAGAGCTAGCTTGAAATTCAAATCTTGGTTCTGCCCCTTATTAGCTGTAAGAACTTGGGAGATTTATTTAACCACTTGATATTTCAGTGCCTTCATCTGTAAAATGAGAATAGCAGTGGTACCTACCACATCTGACTGTGGCGAGAAACAAATGAGTTGGTAGATGTAAAGTAATTAGAAAGGGTTCTAATTACCAACAGTAAAAGATAAGTGGCAGCTATCATCATCATCGTTATTATTATATAATTATCACTATCACTATTGTTATATTACCATACCAGATAGTTGATGACATTATAATCATTGGGTCTCAGATCCCTAATGTTCACTAAATACATGCTGACTTTTAATTGACCCAAAATCAAACAGTCTATTGTGCATATAGTCATAAATTTTTGCCTATATATTATACATATATAGCCAAACAAGGGCAAAAGCATAATAATCACAAGATGCATTAGAAATATACAGCTCATACACTCCACAATTCAATTCATAATTACAAGTGTTGAGAAATGAAAACAGGTTCTGGGGACTAGGCTAATACAATGACTGAGGGACTTCTGGTCAAGATGGTAGCATGGGTAAAAATGGCTCACTTCCTCACACAACCACATCAAAATTACAACTAAATTATAGAAAAAACATTACTCAGAACCATCAGAAATCAAGCTGAATGGAAGTCTCACAACTACAGAATTAAATAAACCACACCCATCTAGACTAGTAGGAAAGGTGGATACGTGGAATGGGCTGGTCCCACACCCGTGTGTGGTGAATAAAAATTCCAGAGGGATGTCTTGGGAGCAAGAAGTCCCAGCCCAGCACCAGACCCCCAGCCCAGGGTTCCCACCCCAGCCCAGGGTTCCCAAAACTTCTGGCTGCAAAAACCACCAGGAAGAAACTTCTGTCAGCAGAAGAAACTTCTGGAGACCCAAGCAGTTCTTATTTAAAAACCCACACACAGACTTACTCAGATGCACTCCCTCTGAGCTCCAGCACCAGGGCAGCAGCTTAAACTGAAGTATCCGTATCAAGGAGACAGCTGGGGGTTAGCTTTCTCCCAGACAGAAAGGTAGATAGAGACCATTGTTCCTTTTCTGAACTCTCACCCCACACAGACACAGTGCCTGCAGGCAATGCCATATTGGAGACTCCATCAACCTGACTAACACTGTTTGCCCTGTCCTAGAGATCCCCTGACTCCATCCCACCCAACTTACAGGCCAGCACAAGCAGTTAACAGTGAATTTTTCACATGAATGGCTGGTTTTGACTCATGCTTCACAACCTACTAAGTCCTATCAAACAAGGAACAGCTGGCCTCAGTAAGCCCCTAGCCCCCATGCCTCTTGCTGAGTGACTCCAGCCCACTACCAGCAGCCAGGTGAGATTCATAGCTTGGCTTTACCTAGGTAAAGCCTTTACTCTCTGCTTTTCTCCCAGCACAAGTAGCAGCCTCAAATTGCTTTACAGCTCAAGTAGGTTGGCCCCAGGAAGAACACAGATGGGAGCTGACCTTAGCCTGCACCACCCAGGAAACCCCAGAACCTGCACACCCAGTGGACAACTACCAACCACGTTGGAGAACCACCACCCTGTCTCTACACAGCTAATCCTCCATGGACGACAGCATTCGGTGGTCAATAGTCAGTGGTTACAGCCAGGCCATGCAGCTGACTAACCTGGGTAAATTCCTCCCATTAACTTCCCAATAGCAATTAAGGATCAACTACAAGAAGGTGTACTCAGTCCACATGAACGGCACACCTGGAGTCCCCAGCTTGGGTGATAGAGGAAGCTATGCTACTGGACCCAACAGGACACCTACTACATTAGGACATGCTACCAAGACAGGAAGTCATAGCAACTCTACCTACTACATGCAAACAAATACAGGGAATCTGCCAAAATAAGGAAACAAAGAGACATGGACAAATGAAAGAACAGATCAAAACTCCAGAAAAAGAACTAAACAAAATGGACATACGCAATCTATCAGATGCATACTTCAAAGCATTGGTTATAAAGATACTCAAGGAACTTAGTGAGGACCTCAGCAGCATAAAACAGACCCGGTCAGAAATGAAGGATACACTAATCTGAACAAAGAACCATGGAAACAACAGTACAGTGAATGAAGCAAAGAATCAAATCAATGATTTAGACCATAAGGAAGCAAAAAACAATCAAGCAAGAAGAAGAAAAAATAACCCCCCAAATGAAGATAATATAAGCAGCCTCTGGGAAAATTTCAAGTGTTCCAACATTTGCACCATAGAGGTACCAAAAGAGGAAGAGAAATAGCAAAAAATTGGAAATCTGTTGGAAAAAATAATGAAAGAAAACTCCCCTAATTTGGCAAAGGAACTAGACAGGCAGGTTCAGGAAACACAGAGAGTCCCCAAACAATATGGATGCAAAGAGGCCACTTCAAGACACATCATAATTAAAATGCCAAAGATTAAAGATAAACAGAGAATCTTAAAAGCAGCAAGAAAAAAACAGTTATTTACCTACAGGAGAGTTCCCATAAGATTGTCAATTGATTTTTCAAAAGAAACTTTGTAGGCTAGAGGGGATTGGCAAGGAATATTCAGTGGTGAAAAGCAGGGACCTCCAGTCAAACTGCTCTACCCAACAAAGATACCATTTGGAACTGAAGGGCAGATAAAGAGCTTCCCAGACAAGAAAAAACTAAATGAGTTCATTATCACCAAACCATTATTATATGAAATGTTAAAGGAACTTATTTAATAAAAAGATCAAAACTACGATCAACAAAATGGCAATAAATACACGTCTATCAAAAATTGAATCTAAAAAATTAACTAAGCACACAAAGAGAACAGAGACAGCATCATGGATACAGAAAGCATTTTGATGGCTGCCAGACGGAAGGGTAGTGTATGAGAAAGGGTGAAGAGGTGAGAGGATTAAGAGGTACAAATAGGCAGTTACAGAATAGCCATGGGAATGTACAGTACAAAAAAATGGAGTAGTCAAAAAAACTAACATGCATAATTGGCCTATGGACATAAACAATGGTGTGGGGATTGCCAGAGGTAATGGGTGGTGTTGGCTGGGTGGGGCCAAGGGGAAAAAATGGGACCACTGTAATAATATAATCAATAAAATAATAACAACAACAAAAACAGAATGAATGATAACCAGGTATTGTCTGCTAGCCCTACACTCTTTCTTCCCCTTCTCTCTTCTTTCTGTATCACAAGGGCTGAAAGTCTGAGAACTAAATGTCACATATTCAGTTGTCAGCAGGGTAATGTGAATGGGTTAGTTAACAATAAGGAGATACACTCATGCCAGACTTAGAAGGCAGAAGGGGGGTAGAATTATTTTACTTTTTCTGCTAGTTTAAGCAGAAAAAGAGGCTTCTCAAATGGTTTTTTTTTACCTTTATTGGGGTGACATTGATCAATAAGATTATACAAGTTTCAAGTATACAATTTGATAACACATTATCTGTATATTGTATTATGTGTTCACCACCCAAAATTTAATGCACTTCATCACTCCTTTCCCTCTTCACCCTACCTCTGCCCACCCTGTCCGTCCAATAAACACCATACTGTTGTCTGTGACAATGTGTTCATTTGTTTTGTTTGTTCATTTGTGACTTTCTGTTTCATATTTCACATATAACTGAAATCACATGGTTCTTGACCTTTTCCATCAGACTTATTTTGCTTAGCATGATAAAGATCCATCCATAGTGACACACGTGGCAGTATCAAATGAGTTATTTTTAATTTTTTTATTTAATCTTTCTTAAATATATTGTGTTAATTGTACTATTACAGTTTTCCCAATTTTTTCCCCTTTGCCTCCTTTTGTCCCTCTCCACCTAGTACCTGTATTTCCTCCAGCAATTAGCCCCCTTAGTTCATGTCCTTGGCTCATGCATATAAGTGCTTTGGCTTCTCCATTTCCTACATTGTTCATACCATTCCCCTGTCTATTTTGCATCTACCTATTTAGCCTTCATAATCCCTGCATCCTCCCCCTTCCCCCTCCCCAGAGATAACTCTCCAAATGATTTCGATATCTATGATTCTTTTTCTGCTCTGCCTGTTTGTTTAGTTTGTTTTTTAGATTCAGTTGTTGATAGTTGTGAATTTGTTCCCATTTTACTGTTCACAATTTTGATCTTCTTTTTCTTAAATAAGTCCCTTTAACATTTCATATAAGGGCTTGGTGATGATGAATTCCTTTAGCTTTACCTTCTCTGGGAAGTACTTAATCTGCCCTTCCATTCTAAATGATAGCTTTGCTGGATAAAGTAATCTTGGATGTAGGCCCTCACTTTTCATCTCTTTAAATACTTCTTGCCAGTCTCTCTTGCCTGCAAAGCTTTTTTAAAGAAATCAGCTGATAGTCTCATGGGGACTCCTTTTTAGGTAACTCTCTGCTTTTCTCTTGATGTTTTTAGATTCTCTCTTTATCTTTACCCTTTGGCATTTTATCTGATGTGTCTTGGAGTAGCCCTCTTTGGGTCCCACTTGTTTGGGATTTTCTGTGCTTCCTGGACTTGTATATGTCTCCACCAAATTAGGGAAGTTCTCTTTCATTATTTTTTCAAATAAGTTTTCAATTTCTTGCTCTTTCTTTTCTCCTCTGACACCCATATGATTTGAATGTTAGTGCACTTGGAGATATTCCAGAAGCTCCTTGGACTATCCTTATTTTTTCCAATTCTTTTTTCTTCTTGCTGATCTGATAGAATGCTCTTTTCTTTCTTATGTTACAAATTGTTGGTTTGAATCTCAGTTTCATCTCCTCCACTGTTGGTTTTTCTTCATTTCACTTAATGTAACCTTAACTTCTGCTTGGGTCTTTTTTATGCTGTTGCCATACTCAATGAGTTCTTTGAGCATCCTGATAACCAGTGTTTTGAAATCTTCATTTGCTGGTTGGTTATTTCCATTTCATTTAGTTCTTTTCCTGGAGTCGTGTTCTGTTTTTTTTTCATTTGGGCCATATTTCTTTGTCTCCTCTGTTTGGCATCTTCTTTGTGTTTGTTTCAATGTATTAGGCAGAGTTGCTTTGATTCTGTCTTAGTAGTGTGGCCTATTGTAGAAAAGGCACCTGTAAACTGTGTGGGGTGGAGTCTTAGGTAATCACCAGTGTGGGGTGACCCATCTCACCACTTTGTAGCTCTTTGTGGATGGAAGGCTCAGGGAGGGGACAATGCCAGTGTCTGGTTTCTGGAGGTTTGCTCAAGAGAAAGCTGTCATCCAGCACTTACCCTCTTTCTAGTTGCTTCACTTTGTACCCTTATGCCACTGGTGCCCTTCCAGCTATTGCCCTGGTGCTAAATCTCACAGAAAATGGGTCTGCATAAGTCTTAAGTCCCTACGGGTCCTTTAAGAGGAGACTCCTAAAAATCCAGCAGTTTATTCCACTGCTCCAACCCCCACTGGCTTTTATAGCCAGAAGTTATGGGGACTTATCTTCCTGGTGCTGGAACCCTGCGCTATGCAGTCTGGCCTGAGGCTGGAATCCCTCATTCCTGAGGTATCCCTCCTGGCTTTTATCCACCACACTTGTTGTGGGACCACCCATTCTGCCACCTCTCTGTGCCACACTGTGTTTCTGCCCCTCCTACCCATCTGGATGAATGTGGTTTCTTTAGATTCTTGGTTGTTAGACTTCTATACAGCTCAATTTTCTGATTTTTGTGTGTGTGTGGTCTAATTGTAATTTTTTCTATAGTTGTGTGAAAAAGCAAAACATGTTTACCTATGCCTCCATCTTGACCATAAGTCTCCCCTGATTTAATCTTTATTGTTTTTCTTTTCCACTACCAGTTAGTCCAATTATACCCCATGCTCTCCAACAATCATCACACTGTTGTTCATGACCATGAGCCCTTTTTCCTTTGTGCTCAATTCCTCCACCCCTTAACCCCCCTCACTGTCATCCTGCTTTATATCTATGAGCCTATCCCCACCAAATGTTTTTTTTTTAAATAATAGCTTCCAAGTTCCCTAGAAATTCACTCCCATAATGCTGCAAATTCACTCCCATAAAGCTGAGGCCAGCAGTGTTCCTGACCTCTGCGTGGCATTAGAATCTCTCTGGCTTCTTGGATGGTCCATAGTTGTGGTTATCCTCTTGACTTTCCTTCTTGAGTACTCTCGATGATTTTTGTAGGTACTTTAGTCTCCATATTAAGTCTTGTTCTATTTGAAATACAGTGATCCTTCACCTCTTGCTGGAGTTACATTCCAGAGACCCCCGCGACAGGTGAAAATCCGTGAAGTAGCGGCGTTATATATATTTTATTATTTATATATATTTTAAGGCTTTATAAACCCTTCCCACACTCCTATAAACCTTCTCCACTCTCTTATTAACCTTTCCCACACTCTTATAAACACTTCATATGCTCTTAAACACTCTCTATACTCTTAAACCTACGTAATTTTAACAACACATAAAATTCTGTACGGGTACTCACTAGTAAACTACACTACAACTTGAATGATGAAGACCATGAATTATGTGGCTGCGCAGTACTGATGGTGATGAAGGGGATGACGATGAGATGAATGTACTGCACAGCCAAGAAGAGCATTACAGCTCTTCTGAAGGCACCACTTCACCAGGCGCTTCATCAGGTGGTGCAATGTCTTTGCCCTGGGCTGTGACTGCTATTTCCACTAAAGGTGTAGGCATAACTGATCTCTTCGTCCGAGTGATGAACATAGTTATTGGGGGTTGCTGGCGCTGCTTTTTCTTCTGAGTGAGAAGGTTTTTATAAACTGACATGCCACTCTCGATTGTATTTACAAAGCGCAACGATCGAAGCATCTGGGGGTCCCATTCTTCAGCCACTCGCTGAAGTTCTTTGGTCATTCTCACCACGGTTGCAAGACAATCGAGTGTTAGGCCGACCTCCTCCTCCTCTCCAACCCATAGTTCGTCTTGTTCCTCATCTTCTTCCTCACTTGCTGATTTTGTCATCTCCGTCAGGTCTTCGTCCGTCAGCGATTGTGAGTGGACATCAATCAGGTCATTCATGCCGTCATATCATTGAAGCCATCTTTTCTCAGTAGTTTTGCCTGCCAGCTTCATGGCCTTAGCTACCACAGAGGCAGCTTCTCCATGCAGAGAAACACTCTTGAGTCCAAAGTGTCTCTGAAATTTGTTAAATCAGCCCTTGCTGGCACTGAATGGGGTTGGTCTGGTGGGAGAAGCACTCAGTATTCCTGCTTCTGCGTCGTCATCCTCGTCTTCATCTTCATCACCGTCCTGAACATCTGTGCTTTCTGCAAAACTATCACAAAGTTTCTTGGCCTTCGTCTGGATGGTGTTGGTATCCAGTGATATATTCTTCCTGCAGTCATTTATCCACAGGGCCAACGCAGACTCCATCCTCACCATGGCCTTATTGCGGGAAGTGACTACCCTCTTTGTAATCTTGTTAAAAGTCATTGTTGCCATAGACCTAATATTCTTCTCATCTTTCTTTGTGTAGCAAACAGTAGATTCTTTAATCCCATAATGATGACTTACAGCCACACAGCTTTTGCCTTTCTTTAACATGTCAACAAGTTCCACCTTTTCTTTGATGGTAAGCATATTTCTCTGGTGCTTGGGTTCAGTGCCAGAAGCCTTAGAAGGCACAGAATGTTTGGGTGGTATCATAGGGCTTGAAATAAATTAAAAGTTTTATGAAAATTTCACAAAAACAAAACACCACAGAGCAACACTCTGCACAACGATCAGACGTCAATGTGAAGTGGTCAGGAAGAGATGCTGAAGGTATGGGCACAGTGCGGGGCAGCAAATGGACTGATGCTATGGTCACTGAACCAATCAGCATCCACGATACAGAACACAGTGCTGTGGTTGGTCACCTTCCATTCCATCAGCCAATAGTGTACGGTGTACAATCTCGTGATGACAAACTTGCGCAAAAGGTAGTGGTATACTGCATTTCCATTGTGTACAGTACAGTATTCATCTGCTGATGAAATACATATTGTATTTTATTTTGATTTAATATTATTTTAATATGTTTGAATTAGAAGTTTTTATATTTTTATATTGTTTTAAAATTTTAGGCAAAAATAATTAAAATCATAAATATTATATAAATACCCATATACCACAAAATCCAGTGATATAGCAAAAACACCACGATACAGAATTAGAGGGGTTTTTTTAAAACCCAAGATACAGTGAAGCTGCAATAAGTGAATGGCGATATAGTGAGGGATGACTGTACCTAGAATGATTTTTATTTTCCTGTCTGAACCTTGACTGACATTGCTTTCATTTGAAAATGACTTTGACTCCTAAATCTACCTTTAAGAGATACAGACAGTAAAATAGTCAGGAATTAGCTGTAGAAATTCTAATTCAATGGCAAAGTTTAACTTTAACAATAGTAACTACAATGAAAAGCAGAAGCCATTGCTAATTCTAAATAGTAAAGTAAATAACTTTTTACAATAAAAGAGACCTTTTTCACACTCTGCCCTTGCTTCAAGAGTCAGTCAACCTAAGATCATCTGTTGTGAATTGAACATTTGTATACCACCCCCAAATTCATATACATTGTGACCCTAATCTCCAAAATGATGGTATTTGGAGGTGGGGCCTTTGAAGTGTAATTAGGTTTAGATGAAGTCTTCAGGGTGGAGTCCTCATGATGGGATTAATGCTTTTAAAAGAAGAGACCAGAGCAGAGGTCTCTCTCTCTCTCTTTCTCTCTCTGCCATGTGAGAACAGAGCAAGAAGGCAGCCATCTGAAACCCTGGAAGACAGCTCTCACCAGACACTAAATCTGCCAGCGCCTGGATCTTGGACTTCCCATCCTCCAGACTGTGAGAAATAAATGTTTGTTACTTAAGCCACCCGGTCTATGATGTTTATTATAGCAGCCCACACTGACTAAGACAAGACAGTCTTACACCAAAGCCCATGCTCTTATCATGAAACCATGTCTATCACATTACACCGTAACTGAGAACTGTCACCCACTGACAAGATAGCCTTGGGCCACACTAATGCCTGTGCTCAGACTCCAGAATCAGTGGCATCCCCATGGAGAGATGCCACATTCCATAACTCCTCTACTTAAAGTCTTGCTTCCTTGACAATGGAGGACATTAGCTGTGAGTTAGCATAATCGTTCCCATTTCTGGGAGCAAAGAGGTTAATACTAAAAGGACCCCAGACTCAAAATAAGGCTGAGTTTAAAGTAGATCCACTTGATCTTAGATGGAAATAAATATGCAGTATGCACAATTCCAAGCCGTCCTTTTGAAAACCCTACAACCCAGGAAGATTTTGTTTTGATCTAATTTAGCAAACCTTACCTAAAATACCCCAAGATTCCCACTCACCCATGAAAAAGTCCAGGGGTGGGGCTCTTCTCTAAAGAATTGGATTGAACAGAGATGTGGTGACAGCCTCCTGTCTCACTAAGCTCCTTCTGCTGCTGAAACAAAAAGCAGATGGATAAAGCAGCTGAGATTAGAACAGGGTGTTCTTTGAGGCTTTG
This sequence comes from Sturnira hondurensis, assembly GCF_014824575.4. Classification (NCBI taxonomy): domain Eukaryota; kingdom Metazoa; phylum Chordata; class Mammalia; order Chiroptera; family Phyllostomidae; genus Sturnira; species Sturnira hondurensis. The sequence continues at coordinate 427,176 of NW_028079667.1, forward strand.
CACTCTGTGTTACCACAGCAACCTCATACCTGGAGGAAAGCAACCTTGTGATGAAGCCCAGCTTGGTTGTCTCCATAACAACAAGATCATGGCAACTTGGCCATGACTCCTCCCTCTTCCTCCTCAACAGTAACCGCAGTAGTTGTGTAGTTATACCACACACCTCACATTCCAGATAGACCACTCCATCTCTGAACCTTTTTGAAGGATGTCTTAGTCAGGTTCCCCAGATGCAGACCCTGACATGAGGATTTGTGTGCCAGTGATTTATTAAAGAAGTGCCCCTAAGGGAAGCCAGAAAAGAAGGGATGGTGGGATATGAAAGGTGAGGTCAGGCAACAATGTCATCACAGGCTCTGTCCTGCAGAGGGTAGCCTCAGCCTGCTCCCACAGAGTGGCCTGTTCCCATCTGTCATTCGTTAAGGGTAACACCAAGGGGATGTAAATCCCATGTATTTTCAGTTCTTTTCCTTTATGGAACACCAGGTCCCAAGAGCCAGGATCTCCAGAGAAAGGCTGCAAGTACTGCCTTTGGAAAGCACAGCAAAAACAGGTGGTGTCCAAAAATAGTAAATGGTATCCAAGGGGGACTGAACATAGCACCACCATTATCTACTACATTGGAGAAGACTGAGGAACGGGGGAGAAATGGATATAAAAGAAAAGATGAAGTTGGCAATACATTCTCTTTGATATATCTCAGCATTCGCCTAGAATTATCCAGGCAGGCGTTAAATACCAAGGCCTGCTGGCAGCTACTGATCATCAACAATGTGCCTTGCACAGAAGTGGAAAACACGGATACATTATATAACAGGACATACTGTTCCGTGGAATAAGCTGAGATTTATGCTACCCTGAAAGAGATCATGTTTTGGTGCAAGAAGCAGAAATTGGGAGTGATGCAGTTTTCTTGCATTGGCTTCAGTGATGACCACTTGACATTGGAAAGAGGACTCAAGTTATCAGGAAATACACTGGAAAAAGATCTGAATTTATCTAAAGACAAACTGATAAAACCCTGACCTTCAGAGCATCACAGCCTGAGCATGATCTTTTCCTGCCCCTCACTTCCTATGTGACCTTGGAAAAGTTCATTAGCATCTTTGAATATCATATTTTTCTTCTGTAAAATGAATATATTGGAACCTACCTTGGGCCTCTGGTTCTGAGCAAAGAGAGTAGGCATTGTTTTCTCTATTCTTCCCAGTAAGTCCAACTAAAAATCCTGGACATTAGATACAATAAAACTAATGAAAGACTCTGAAAGGTACAGATCAAAAGGTGGACCAACCAAGGACCTCAGCACTCGAGGAAGGACACAGTGCTGAATGCCACAGGTTTCCTGTTTGCCTCATGTATCCCAGACTTGGAGCTGAAGAAGATGACAACCCCAAAACACAAATAAGCACAGACAAAAATATTAAAAATAAAAATAAAGCTTGCTCACACTAGCCAAAACACCAAGAAAGCAGAAATCTAGCAAGATAAACAACTTTCAGACAGTAACTACTGTTGTCCAGCCCAGATACCCCAGAAAATGCTGTGGCCCCACCACCATCCACTCCAGGAAAAATGAAGCGGGAAGCCTAGACTTCCACCCTTACAAGGTTGTGATGAGGGGCCCTACCACTGCCACCAGAAGCAGAAAGCCACCTAGGGAGCCAAGACTTTTATTATCACCAGGCAATAACAAGCTCTCTCTTCCCCTCTATCAGTGGGGACAAGGGAGTGAGTCAGAACTTCCACCTCCACCTGGCAGGAGCAAGGTATCCAACCCCCTCCTCCTCACTGGGGTGATATCAGAGCAGGCCTAGTGGAGAATCAAAAATTTTTTCATACCCACCGATAACAAGGCCACCCCATAACTGTGTCAGTAGAGACCATTTGGGGAGATTTAACCCCCACCCCAACCCAGAGCTGAAGAGGAGCCCCCACCCTAACCTCGGTGCCAGTGGATGACAGCTGGAGAACCTGGGCGTCTACCTCTACCCAGCAGAATGAAGTAGCACCCTCATCCCCCTGCCAGAGCAGTGTCAGAAAGGTGAACTCTTACGTAAACTCTAGGCTCTGGGTGATAATGGTGTGTCAATGTAATTTCATCAATTGTAACAAAAGTACCACCCTGGTGGAGGATTTTGTAAATAAATTTTTTTATTGATTTCAAACAGAGAGAGAGAGAGAGAGATGTTGATTTATTATTGTACTCAGTGACATATTTATTGGTTGTTTTCTGTATGTGCCCTGACTGGGGGTCAAACCCAAAACCTTGGTGTATCAGGATGACCCTCTCACCAGCCAAGCTAGGTGGCCAAGAACTGGTGGAAGATTTTGACAATGAGAGAAGCTATGCATGTGTGAAGCAGGAGGTTTATGGGAAATCTTTGTACATGCTGCACAATACTGCTATGAACTTAAAATTGTTTTTATTTTTTTTTAAAGATTTTATTTGTTTATTTATCTTTAGAGGGGAAGGAGAGAGGGAGAGAGACATCAATGTATGGTTGCCTTTTGTGCGTCCCCTGCTGGTAGCCTGCAAGGAACTGGCCTGCAACCCAGGCATGTGCCCCGACTGGGAATCGAACCGCGATCGTCTGGTTCGCAGGCCCGCGCTCAATCCACTGAGCCACGCCAGCCAGGGCAAAATTGTTTTTAAAAATAAAGTTTATTTTGAAAGAGACAAAAAAGGAAGATAAAGAAAAAAGAGAAAAGAAGGTAGGAAAGAAGGAAAAAAGGAAGCAAGAATATTTTAAATAAAAACAGGCAGGTTTAACACCAATTCTACACAGGCATATTCTTTTTTATTGCACTATATTTTATTGTGCTTTGCAGACACTGTGTTTTTTGTTTTTTTTTTTTAAGAAATTGGAGGTTTGCAGCAACCGGCCTCAAACAAGTCTATTGGTCCCATTTCTCAAATAGCTCTGTGTCTGCGTGTCACATTTTGGTAATTCTCACAATATTTAGAAGTTTTATGATTGTTATTATTATATTTGTTATGTTGATCTGTGATTAGTGATCTTTGATGTTACTATTATATTTCACTGGGGCTCCATGAATCATGCTCATATACCATGGTGAACTTCACCTATGAATGTTTTGTGTGTCCTGACTGCTCCACTGACCGGCCATTCCCCCAGCTCTCTCCCTCTCCTTGGGCCTCTCTGTTCCCTGAGCGGTAACAACATTGAAATCAGGCCACTTAATAACCCTACGATGGCCTCTAAGTGTTCAAGTGAAAGCAAGAGTTACAAGTTTAAATCAAAAGCTAGAAATAATTAAGGTTATTGAGAAAGGCATATCGAAAGCCAAGATAGGCCGAAAGCCAGGCCTCTTGTGCCAAACAGTCAGCCAGGTTGTGAATGCAAAGCAAAAGTTCTTGAAGGTAATTAAAAGTGCTCCTCCAGTGAACACACAAATGATTTTTTAAAAAAGTGAAACAGAGTCATTGCTGACATGGAGAAAGTTTTAGTGATCTGGTTAGATCAAACCAGCCACAACATTCCCTTAAACCAAAGCCTACTCCAGAGCAAGGCCCTAACTCCCTTCTGTTCTGTGAGGCTGAGAGAGGTGAGGACGCTGCAGAAAAGTCTGAAGCTAGCAAGGGTTGGTTCGTGAGGTTTAAGGAAAGAAGCTGTCTCCACAACATCAAAGTACAAAGTTATGCAGTAAGTGCTGATGTAGAAGCTGCAGCAAATTATCCAGAAGATCTAGCTAAGACAATTGGTGAAAGGAGGTGGCTACCTTAAACAAACTTTCAATTTAGATGAAACAGCCTTATATTGGAAGAACACGCCATTTAAGATTTTTATAGGTACAGGAAATAAATCAATGCCTGACTTGAAAGCTTCAGATGACAGACTGGCTCTCTTGTTAGGGACTGATGCAGTTGGTGACCTCAAGTTGAAGCCAATACTCATTTATCATTCCGGAATTCTAAGGGCCCTTAAGAATTTTGCTAAATCTACCCTACCTGTGCTCTATAAATGAAACAACAAAGTCCACTATTTTAAGCCCACTATTAGGAGGACCTAGCTCAGAAAAAAATTATTTTCAGAGCATTACTGCTTATTGACAAAGGCACGTGGTCACCCAAGAGCTTGAGCGTAGATGTACAACAAGATTAATGTTGTCTCCACGCCTGCTAACTCAAGGTCCATTCCAGAGCCTATGGATCAAGGATAATTGCAACTTCTAAGTCTTATTAAGAAACACATTTCATAAGGCTATAGCTGCTATACATGGTGATTCCTTTGATGAATCTGGGCAAAGTAAATTGAAAATCTTCTGGAAAGGATTCTCCCTTCTAGATGCCATTAAGAACATTAATAATTCATGGAAAGAGGCCAACATATCAACATTAACAGTAGTTTGGAAGAAGTTGGTTCTACCCCTCAGGGATGACTTTGAGGGAGTCAAGACTTCAGTGGAGGAAATAACTGCAGAACACGAACGAGAAGTGGGGCCTGAAGACGTTGACTGAATTGCTGCGGTCTCACAATAAAACTTCAGTGGATGAGGAGTTGCTGCTTACCAATGAGCAAAGAAAATACTCTGGTTTCTCTTCAGATTGTATAAATCTTTCCCCTTTTACAAATGAGCAAAGAACGTGGTTTCTTGAGATGGAACCTACTTCTGAGGAAGATACTGTGAAGATTGTGGAAATACCAACAGAAGATTGAAAATATCACATTCCCTCCGTTGACAAAGCAGCAGCAGCAGCAGCAGGGTTTGAGAACACCGGCTCCAGTTTTGAAAAAATTCTATTGTGGATAAAATGCCATCAAACAGCATTTGTGAAAAGAAGAGTGAATGGATGTGGCAAACTTCATTATTGTCTTAATTTAAGAATAAGTACCATAACGTTGAGTAATAAAAACAAGTCTAAGAAGACTGCATTCAACATGATATGCTCTTTTTTTAAGTTTAAAAGACAGATAAAAATATATTGTTTAGGCACGTGGTACATACAAATGACACATACATATGATACACACATACATATGTATACATATATAAAACATTTTCAAAGCACGGCAGTGATGTATACAACATTTAGGAGAGCTATTGCCTGGGAGGGAAACAGGTAAAGGGCGGCGGTGCTGGCGGGAAGAGAAGCACACAGGTAGACGTAATCATTAGTGATTATTCTTGAGTCAGGTGGTAAGTTAAAAAAAATTATATTTTTAAAGGATTTTTAAAAATAAGCTACTGAGACATTAACCAAAATGAATCGAGTATAGCAATTTGAATAGAAAAGAAATGTATAAAATGACAAACTTCATATGGGATAAATAGGAGTGTTATATATTGGAATGAGGAACCAGAGACCAAGAAGATTTAATGACCATGAACATATATGTACTTAGTAATAGTAAGCTTAAAGATACATGTTACCATAACTGACAGAACAGTAAAATTAATCAATTAATCTTCTGCTTAGAGATTTTTAAGTCACCATTTTCAGAAACAGTCTAAGGAGAGAAAAAAAGAAGATATAGGATATTTAATTCTAATTCTCAGACTAAAACTAAAAAAAAAAAAACCTTACTAAGTATAAATGCCAAATTTACATTACCCATTCCAAACTGTGAATTTGGGGATTTTCAGAGCTGCCCCTTTCCTTTCACACATTTTCACATTTAGCCTTGAAAAACTAGGTTCTGCTAACTCTGGGGGAAAGTCTTAGCAAGTTAAGGAGCAAATATTTCCTCTTCTCCCTGAAGCTGCCAGGAAAGCACAGAATACTCTGCATCATAAAACTGGCCTGACAACTTTAATTCTAACAAAGATTTGTAAGACGTCCAGGCTTTAGAAACTGTTATTACATCCCAGGGAAATAGTTCCTCATCTCTAAAAGGCTTAGACTGCTGATTGGCTGTTTTATAATGTGTTGCCTTGGAGATATATGTAAAATGGCATCTTAAAGATATAAAACTTGTTGACTTTCCATGTTAAGCCAGAAGGAGACCACTGGCACCTTACATACCTAGAGAAAACAGGTAAAGTGACTATTAGAATTCTGTGTTACACAGAATTTGATTGAAGATCTCGTCTTAATTAAATAAATGAATAATGCTTGGGTTAAACAGAAAGTCATGGGGGAATTATAAGCTTCTTAGAACTGAATGATAATGAAAGTGCTCTGTATCAAAATCTGTGATCCCTGTCTGGTGTGGCTCGGTGGATTGAGTGCAGGCCTGTGAACCAAAGGATTGCCAGGTGGATTCCCAGTCAGGGCACATGCCTGGGTTACAGGCCAGGCCCCCAGGAGGGGGTATGTGAGAGGCAACCACACATTGATGTTTCTTCCTTCCCTTTCTCCCTCCCTCCCTTCCTCTCTAAAAATAAATAAAGAAAATCTTTAAATTTTTTTTCAAAATCTGTGAGGTACACCTAAATAATACTTAGAAATTTATCTTTGATTATACTGAAGGAAGGTTACAAAGTATTTCTCTTCTTATCCCCCTGCCTTTCCCCTCCTTTTTTTCCCTGAGCAACTCAGTCCTAAATTTATTAAATGAGCCCAAGTAGAGGTCCACATCATAAGGCGGGGAGAAGGCGAGCCAAGGTGGCCCAGAGCAGCATCGGCCTCTGAAGAAGATTAAAAGGCAGGTGTCTACACAGGAGAGGAGCTCAACTTAGACAGGAGGGTAAGAGGTCATCTCCAGCCTGATGGCTCGGAGAGTCACAGCCCCGGCAGGGTGAGGAAGGTACCCCCATGGAAGGGCAGCCTGGCCTGCGAGGAGAGGAATGGGCAGAGTGAGGAAGGCAACCACGGGGCAGGCATGGTGGCAGGGATGCAAAATTGGTTACATATGGGGGATTAATCACATTAGTAAATAAAGGGCATCCCAGAAGTCTTTGTGCAATTTTAAGTTTTAATAACTCAGAAGCACAAATTCTACCAACTTATAAAAATTAGTTTAAATGTTGGAATATTGGAATTTCTTCTAAATTTATTTAGCTTTATAAAATTTGAAGGTATTTAATTTAAAATTTTTGTTTCAGTCTCTCTAATTGAAGTTGACAAATGTTGAATAAAACAGAATAACATGTTACATGTATTCAAAATTTATAAAAATAAGTAAGTATAAAATAAATTTAAATAATTAAGCTTTCAAATGATGATAGAAAGAAAAAAAGCTAGATTATACCTGTAATGTTAGATTGGAAATGAACATACTTGTGCAAAATTATGGTTTTCCATTTATAAGTACAGAAATTAATAGATGTGTATGAGTGACAGAGAGGGGAGGGGAGGGGAATACAAATATTCCCCAACACTGTCCACAAAGACTGGAGACAGACAGTACTACTCCCAAATCAATGGGCACACCTAGTACCCAGATAATACCATTTTCCATTAAAAGGAACCAAGACTGCTTGGCAAAATGGCTGAATCAGGGCTGGGGCAAGGCAAATACGAAGATGGTCCCGGATCACATTGTTGTGTCAGAAAGCAAGGAAGGGCTCAAAAATGATGGAGACATGTAAAAGAATGCATATGCTATCTTAGGAGGATTTCCATTGACCAACAGGGCATATTCTGAATGCCAAAATAAATGATAAACAAATAATATCTCACTGAAAAAAAATGGCAGAATTAGTTCATGCAGACATCAATGTAAATAAATGGAAAGTTGGATGAGAAATGGGTGAATTGCATAGCTTTCTGCATAGCTTCAAAGAATCGCCACAAAATATTTATCAAATAAAATGGGAGAATTACTTCAAAGTGGAGAAGCAGGGCAGACATCACATTAATCAGGCAAAGTTTCCACCATAGTAATGGGACAAATACAATGCATATGCCACCTGGTGGCACCCAAGAACAGAAAACCAGTTCAGTGGTGTTACCGCCAGAGATGCATAACCTGAATCCAATCATGAACATCAGACAAATCCAAATTGGAGGACGGTCTATCAAAAAGATAAAATAAAACAAAAACTTAAAAGCTGCGCCTATAATCTTCAAAAGTATCAAGGAAAGTCGAGGAACAACTAAGGAACTATTCTCATTTAAAGGGACCCGACCCTTAAATGCAGCACATGGTTTACACATTGGTCCCTTTTGTTATGAAGGACATTATTGGGATAATTCGTGAAACTTGAATGGAGTCTGGGTTGAATGGTAGTGATATATCAATGTATTTTCATTAATTAAATGGTTGTATTATGGATCTATAGGTGAATTTCCTTGTTTATCAGAAATAAACAATATCCAAGACTACTTATTTCTCTGGTTTCCTGTCAGCAATAGATGTTACTGACTTTACATTTTTTTCCAGTATGACAGATATTAAGTGATATCTCACTTACTTTAATTTCGATTTCCTGACTGCTCACGAGTTCAGTCATTCATTTGATCATTGTAACTTGGGAGAAAAACAAATAAACATAGAGGCACACATGTACATACATGTATAACACAATTTCTGAATTTCTAGTCCTATTTGAGATATTTTCCATCCCTAGACTATAGATTATTTTCCTACATTCTCCTGCAGATTTTTTATTATGGTTTCTTTTCTTCATTTACATTTTAAACAATCTTAAAATTATATTTCTATATGTGGGTCCAATCTTACCTTTTCCTAGATTTCTACTACATTTAGAATTAAATAATTGTAACTTCTCCAAACAGAGCAAAATAGCAGTTTATTGCATTTTAAATTCTCTTATATGCTAAGATCTATTTCTGTATTCTCTATTTTGAGAGAGGCGGAAGGAAGTCACGAATATTTTCACAGAGGTAGTCCAAGGACCCATCCCGAGGCCAGAGTCAAAACCACGAATCACACCTCACCCACAGAGAAAAACACAGTGGAAATTGCTTCCTGACAAGACTGATGTGAACCGGTGCACCACCGATTTAGAGAAAAGGCAGCCTGTGCCTGGCCCTCTACCTGGAGTACTGCATGCTCGCAGGGCACAGAGATCATTTTCAAGCAGAAAGCACTTAACATAATGGCAGGCTGGGAAGCCCAATTATGTCCTCAAACCCCACTGCAGCAAGCAGGGAAATGGCTGCCAGGGACAGCTGTAAGCTAAGGTGGCACTGAACAGCAGCCAGAAGGAACCCGCCTATTTCAACATATCCTATGGGAATGCATTTCCAAAGCATCTGACAAATGATACTAAGTGTCTGGGAATGGCAGACTGACAGGCAACCCATCGGTTCCTGATCTGCTTCAGCATCTGAGCAGTGCTTTCCTTTGGTCATGTCAAAAGCTCTTGTCTACCCACAGATGAGAAGCAAGAATAGATGCTTAAAAAGTGAAAGCAAGCAGCGGATGCCTGGAACTGCGCACAGTACCAGCCCCTATAGAGACGATGTTTTTCCTGTACCTAAGACAAAGCTTAATTTATAAACTCGGTAAAGTAAGAGATTAACAACAATAACTAAAAATAAAACAGAACACTTCAACATTATAGTGCAATAACAGTTATGTACAGGTGGTCTCTTTCTCAAAATCTCTTATGGTACTGTACTCACTCACCTTTTCAGGTGAAGCGCTTTATAGCTTCTTTTTGGCCTACCCGAATTGCCAGCATCATTAATCTTATTCTTTGAGACCATCACTCGGTGAAATAAGGATTACTGGAACACAGCCGGTCGGTCTGATAACCGAGAGGGCTACTAATTGACTAATGAGCAGGGAACATATACAGCGTGGAGACGCTGGCGGAACGAACTGAGTTGCGCTGGATTTTATTACTACTCAGAACAACGCACAATTTGAAACTTATGAATTGTTTATTTCTGAAACTCAGAAAAGTGAGGGGAAGGGAAAATAAAGCAGTACTCTCATCCCAACAAAGAAGTAGGTACTTTACTCATTTTTATACAATTTTAAACCAATAATTTATAAAATAAAAACATCAAGCCACAACTATTTACATTACCAAATTAATGTGGAGAGCTTTCTCCTTATTGTAATGTTCCTGCTAATAAACAAAAGATGAGTAATAGACTAGTCTTCAGCCCCGAATAAAGTAATGGATCCTAGACATTGATCTTCAAGGGCCACCAGTCATTGGGTCTCAAAATGGAAGAGCAAAATATAACCTACCAGTTGTCTTGACAACATTTATCTTAAATCTGATCACTCTCTAGATCAAGCTACCTGTTTACAGGAAATAGAGGAGCTGGAAGAACATAATAAATGGTATACAGGGATGCACTGGTATTGATATTCAAACTCTAATTTAAACACAATAGTTACTATACACTTAATTATTCATTTGTTCATTTCTTTCAGTGTGATAATAGTGTTGTTATGTTTTTTACTATATTCCTTATTTTTTAAAGCTATATTTAAAATACCTGGGGATGATATAACATCATGATTGGGATTTACTTCAAAATAATGTGAAGGGCAAAAGTAGGGGTGTAGTAAGGCTAGCCATGAGTCGATCATGTTGAAACTGGACAATGAATATGAGGTTCATGGTATTTGTTGTTCCAGTTTGGCATGTGTTTGACATTTCTCATAATAAAAAGTTAGAGAGAGTTGAGGAGGCTACAACTGTGGGTTTATTTTTAAGAACAGCAAGATAGGAAGTAATCTGCCACTTCCCAGAATCCGACTGGTCATGCTTTATTGTAGACTCCCTAATTGGCTACCCTAACCTTGATCTTGAATCCTTTTTCTGTGCTCAAACTCCTTTCTGCTATTAGCTTTTAACTTTGGAAATGCATCCTTGACTTACTCTTATCCCAGACCCTCTGGCTGATGGACTCCAACTTTGTATTTCAGTTACTATTGCAGGGTAAAAATCACCCCAAAATTTGGTGGGTTAAAACAATCATGATCATTTTCTTATTATCTCTTATGGTTCCGGGGGTTAAACAGATTGAGGTGGGCAGTTCTACACTCAGAGTCTGTCATGTGGCTACAATCAGGAGGTGAACGGGGACAGAGTCCTCTGAAGGCATCCGCACGAGTCTGACAATCAGTTTCAGCTGTTGGTTGAGATGTCCGCTGAGGCTGTCAGCCAGAACACCTACATGGGGGCTGTGCATGTGACCTGGGCTTCCTCATAGCATGGCAGTGAGGTTCCAAGAGCTAGCCCCCCAATATATCCCAGGTAGTAATTCTATCCCCTGTATGACCTAGTCCAGGAAACATCACTTCAACCAGTCACTGGGCATGCACATTCAAGGGGACAAAAAAGTAAGTCTCAGCTCTTAATGGAAGGAGTGTCAATGTCACATTGGAAAATGAGCATATGGAGGGGAGATCCTGTTGCAGCCATCTTAACATTTCAATCTGCCGTACCTTGGATCCCCCTCATATGCACACTTGTTTCTCTGGCTCCACCAGTTTCCAACTCTCAGCAAGCCAAATAGCACTTTTCAACTTACACCTATCATCCATCTGGTCCCGCTCAGCGTGAAGGTTGCCCACGGCACCAAAATCTGCGTCATTCCAGCACAGCTGCTGCCTGCTCCCGGACTTCTTCCTCTGCCCCTGACCCCTCACCACTGCTCCTCCCTCCTCCCTTGCCCCCAAACGTATAAGGACATAACATTAGCAGATAACACTGGTCCTATACTCTTGAAAATATTCCACATTTACACATCTGACCCAAGGATTACAGAAATGAAATATGATAGTAATAGATATGCTTAATTAAAATTTAAAACTGAACTATTCAATGACTGCACGTTTTGGTGTTGGTTTGTGTCATTCTTACATAAGGGACAACAAAAGTACGCAATGTCAGTATACTGGAAAAGCTCTTATTTTTTAAGTACCAAGTAGGGAAAAAAAGCATTCTGCACAAAATATTGCTGTCACCAGAAACACTGTGGCACCCTCTGCTGTCAGGAAACAAACTTTAAAGGTAACCTGGGTCCATTTTTCCTGCAGGATTCGCCAGCATCCTTGTTTCATAGGCTGCCAGTCACCTTATCCAGATGTAAAAGCATAAATCACAGAGGAGAGGAAAGTATGGTACTTAATTCAGGCGAGATGGTAAAGGTGAAGAATGAACATCCAATCAGTGTGTGTAGCTGAATTGTAATAAGTAGAGGATATTAATAGGTAGCAGACATGGGAGACATCCTAATATACCTCCCTTTGTCTAAACCCTTTATAGAAGTAGGGCTTCTGCCCAAGATGCATGCATAGGTAGATAGCCTTTGCCTCCTCGCACAATCAAAGAAGGATCTCAACTAACCTAAAAACAAAAAACACCCAGAACTGCCAGAAAAATCAAACTGCATGGAAGTCTGACAACCAAGAATTTAAAGACTATTCATCCAGACAAGTGCAACAAGATAGGGAGTCAAAGCAGCTCTACCTAATACACAGAGGCAAACCCAAGGAGGCTGCCAAATTGAGGAGACAAAGAAACATGGCCCAAATGAAAGAAGAGATCCAAACTCCAGAAAGAGAGCTAAGCAAAATGACAATCAGCAACCTACCAGATGCAGAGTTTAAAACACTGGTGATAAAGATGCTCAGAGAACTCACTGAGTACGGCAAACACATAAGGGAAGAAATAACGGTTACACTAGGAAAAATAAAGAAAAACCCACAGGGAACTAACAGTGAAGGGAAGGAAGCCAAGGTTCAAATAAATGATTTGGAACATAAGGAAGAAATAGTCAACCAGTACAGAATGAAGAAATAAGAATTCAAGAAAACCAGGAGAGAATAAGACTTTGGGACAACTCCAAACATGCCAACATATGAATCATAGGGATACCAGAAGAGGAGGAAGAGCAGAAAATTAAAAACTTATTTGAAAAAATAATGAAAGAAAACTTCCCTAATTTGGTGGAGGAAATAGACATATAAGACCAGGAAGCATAGAGAGTCCTAAATAAGTTGGATCCAAAGAGAGCCAGGCCAAGACACATCACAATTATGCCAAAAATTAAAGATAAAGAGAGGAAAGGAACACAGCAAGAGAAAAGCAGTTAGTCACCTACAAAGAAGTTCCCATAAGAATATGAGCAAATTTCTCAAAAGAAACTTTGCAGGCAAAAAGAGACTGGGAAGAAGTATTCAAAGTCATGAAAGGCAAGGACCTACATCCAAGATTACTCTATCCAGCAAAGCTATCACTTAGAATGGAAGAGCAGGTAAAGTGCTTCCCAGATAAGGTCAAGTTCAAGGAGTTCATCATCACCAAGCCCTTATTATAAGATATGTTCAAAGGACTTATCTAAGAAAAAGATGATGATCAAAATATGAACAGTAAAATGACAACAAACTCACAATTATCAACAACTGAACCTAAAAACAAAAACAGGAACAAATACAAACTAAGCAAGCAACTAGAACAGGAACAGATTCGCAGAAATGGAGATCACATGGAGGTTATCAGTGAGGAAGGGGAGGGAGGAGAATGAGGGAAAAGGTACAGGGAATGAGAAGCATAAATGATAGGTAGAAAATAGACAGGGGAAGGTTAAGAATAGTATGGGAAATGGAGAAGCCAAAGAACTTATATGTATGACCCATGGACACGAACTAAGGTGGGGGGAATACTGATGGGAGGGGTGGTACTGGGCAGAGGGGAATAAAGAGAAGGGAAAAAATGGGACAACTGTAATAGCATAATTAATAAAATATATTTTATATTTAAAAAAACAAATGTTAATCTTCACAAAATAGCCCAAAAGAAATACATCAAGTCACAAAGAAAACACCCAAAAGTAAGAGAAATTAATTCTAACAAATACTACTCCCTGCCTAGGACATCTATATGATTTGATTGAAAAAGAAAAAAGTCCATAGATTACACCAGCCAGCAATGCTTTACTCTCAAGATGACAGAGTGGAAGCTGGATTCACTTGGTGCCACAGACCACCAACCACAGAGGGTAGGGCAGCTTTAGAGTCTATACCAGGTAGAGGTTATTTATCTGCAAGTTACATCATTCGGCCCACATGATCAGCCCAGATCCAGATTGCCTTCCATCCAAAGGATGCCAGGACAACAGAGCAGTCACTGAGTTTTGGAACAAGGATTCCTCCATATTCTTGCTTCAGCTGAAATCCCACTCCCTTTGGAAGTTCAGTTGACCTTGAACAATGTAGGGTTGAACTACATGGGTCTATGTATAAGAGGGTTTCTCAACTGACCAGCATTGTTCATGAGTCAAGAGGAAGCAGAGAACAGGGTGCATGCAGAGGACTTGCTGATACAATACCTGTGCTGACTTTCAACGGTGCAGCCGGTCCAGGACCATTACCCCCACATTGTTCAAAGGTCAACTGCATTAGAAAGCAAGCCTCCATCCTTCTCTCCTTGGCTTCCCCATTTATCCCACCCCATCAGAGGTATTACCTGATAGTGGTGAGATCTGGGGAAAAGCCATTGCATGTGTGTGGCCTGAGCCTTTTCTAGGGTCCAGCCATGCTCCCGACAGCTGCAGTACTTAGGACTCGCTAACCTCCTCTCCAGGGCAGAGCCTCTCCTGCAGACAGGAGGCCTGGTCAGTTGACTGTACTAGTAAACTCAACTTAAGTAAGGAGGAGCAAACTCAATTTAGCCTTGGTTTCAAGCCACAATCTCCTTTCCCCATTAGCACTGATGTCTTACTCCCAAGTTTACTTCTCAATTGATTCAGAACTCTGGAGGAATATAACCATTTAAAACTTTAAGAGAAGGCACAGAGCTTATTAAGTTCCATGTCAGGCACTACACCACTTGTTCTAAAGGAAATTTGAATTCAACAAAGGAGATTAACATGTAAATAAGCAAAGCAGACTGGAATAAATGACAGAGACTTCAAGCAAATGTTATGATGCCAAGTAGCAGGTGGGGGTTAGAGGGTGGGGAACAGCAGTGCAGGACAATCAGGGATGGGTTTCCAAGGGATCTTCTGAAGTAACCAGGCTCTAGAAGACCCAGAACTGTTTCTTTCCAGACTCAGGCAGGCTCAGCCCCAAGAGTGCGCCCCCCCGCCCCCCCCCCCCGGGAGGAGTAGGAGCCAACAGCCAAGCCCTACCCTAGTCCACTCCACAGGCAACAACAGTTGGAACTGGAGCAGACACCAGACAGGTTAAAGGGCTCTTCATCACACTTACCTCATTCTGAATGTTGACTCCAAGGAAAATAGAATATGCAAGAGGACTGAAAATGGGACAACAGTTGGAAGCAGGTGGGTGGTCAAGGGAAGTTTTGACTCCAATTTGAGTATTGTGTGTGTTTGCCTCTGGGAGGAAATAAGTGCCACCAGACTGATGGATTCTCTGACCCTGATGGGAGGTTTACTGGAGTGGGTGCGTGGCAGACCTAAGCAGCAAACTCCGGACAAGGACAATCCTTAATAACTGGGGAATGGCAGGCATTCCAGCAAGGGCCCTGCGTATAACAAATCACAGAACAGCCCTGTTGACACCCACAGGAATTTAAGCTTAACGAACTTATTCTAAAATAGAGAACACATAAGTCACTGGCTGACACACCTCCCAAACACTATACGTTCATGTTCAGAACCTGTGTGGCAGAACTAAGCCAAAGGTTGTCCAGAAGAGGCTGTTTCTAAGGGCTCCTTACAGACTGAGCCACTTGACACTGAGCCACTTGACACTGTGCCACTTGACACCACTGTTAGACACCAAGAACAGCACTTCGATCGCACTGCCACACATCCACCCACCCTGGGCCAGGAACAACTGGAGGTCATCTACTCTTACTCGCTCACTCATTCATTCATTCATTCATTCACAGAGAAGGGAGAGAGAATGAGAGGAAGAGAAACATCAAAGTGTGGTTGCCTCTCATGTGGCCCCCACTGGGGACCTGACCTGCAACCCAGGCATGTACTCTGACTGGGAATCAAATTGGTGATCCTTTGGTTCGCAGCCTATACTCAATCCACTGGGCCATACTAGCTAGGGCTCTTTTATTTTTTATAACCGGGCACATAACTGGTACAAAATAAAATTTGTTATGTGGGATAAATTCCAGCATGACTTAATGGATCCCTGCCTACTTTGAGAAAGGTTCGTGATACCATCACATTTTAATCAATACATTCTAGTACTAAATACTTCTAGGAGTCTTTTCAAGGAACTTTTACATATATATGTTCATATACTTCTATCAGATTCTTAAATACAGTGAAAACTTGGGAACAAGATTGTATTTAAATCCCACTAGAAATTCAACAAATTCTTATAACCAAGGTATGAGATAAGCCTCACCACGTCCTTAAAATCAGGCCCTTTCTCCCACCTCGAGCCCACCTTCTCACCCCCACCTCTGCTGCCTTCGGTTTCCACCGTGTTTGTCTTCCACAGGTCGACTGCTAGAGGGCTTTCAGTAGATTTGGTTGTGCCCCCAACCCCACCTCTCCTGTGTCCACAGGAAGCCTCATAGATACTGCTTCATATACAACGTTGCAATGGGAAAGGGAGAGGCAAAAACTGAACCACTTAAAGGAAATGCTAAATCCTTTAAGACTGCTACAAGTGCTGTAGTATATGAGAGGGAGAGGTCACAAAAGAATTTTAGATGTGAATTATCATTCATGGTGAAGATAAACTTTGGGCTGGATTATGAAGAGGCAGGCCTTTGACAACATTTTTCTAAGAATTATTGCTCCACAAGGAATCCATGTGTGCAAAGAAAAAGAGCAAAAATTCAGAGGTGTGTTTAAGAAGTACTGTGTAAGTGCAAAAGAAAACTAAAAAGATGAAATTAAAACATATTGTAAAGATTTCAAAGTGAGGAATCTGGACTTAATCAAATGCACAGCTGGGAAACTGTATGTTATTTTGACGGAGATTGTAACAAGTCTAAGCCTAGGAAAAGTAATCTAGTAGGATGGATGTGAAGGGAGAGAGTGAAATCAGCTATGAGACAAGCAGATAGGTATAAAATTACTGGTATTACGGAAATGAAAAGGGATGTGTAAGAACTGAAAAAACAGACCTGTCAAAAGGTGGCATACATGCCCTGACTGTTGTGGCTCAGTGGTTTGAGCATCGGCCTATGAACTGAAAGGTCACCAGTTCAATTCCTGATCAGGGCACATGCCTGGGTTAGGGGCTAGGTCCCCTGCTTTGGGCGTGTGTGAGGCAACTGCTTGATGTTTCTCTCCCTCTCATTCTCCCTCCTTTCCCCTTTGTAAAAAATCTACATGAAAATGACAGTAAGAAACAAGTTCACTTAGGAAGAAACATTTCATGAATATGATGCAAACAGCAAATTTCAAAGAGAAGTTAAGCCGAGGTGATTATTTAAAGGTGGCAAAGGTGGCACACTTTTCAATATCCGCCACTTCAAATTAATTCATTTCAAATTAATTAACTATGGAACACTCAGTAAGTACCAGGCACTTATAGGGATGTTGGCTCCTTAGTACTCACATTCATTCTGATTCATGACCATAATCTTAAAAAATTAAAAGAAAACTAAACGTGTATGTAATATGGAAGTAGGTTTTAGTGAAATAAGCCAATAAATTGATTTAAATAAATCAATAAATTGATTTAAAAATCTACTTCTCCATAAACATACTACATCAAACATGAGCTAAAGTTAATACTCTACAAAGCTCCATATACTAGCTTAGACAACTCCAGAAACCACTAGAGATTTTTAAAAATAACCTATCCATACTTCTTTAATGATAAAAGGGGCCAATGAGCTTCTATGCACCAAGAAATTCAAACACCAGTTACTGGTTTTTAAAATAAGTACACTAAGATACAAATTCTGTGGCAGGGCAATCTTACTTCAGGGACAGACAATTCTACCATTCCTAAGACCAGACTGGGCATCTAACATTCCTGTAAGCTTTTTGAACATCGCGATAAACAGGAAAAGAAAAGAATGAAGCTGTCTATTAAAATGTTAACAGTAGTTCTGTCTGGAAGATGAGAATGTGAGGGTTTTGTTTTTTTTTACCTCCTTCTTACATATTTCCCACAATATACTGTTGAATCAGAAAAAGTCAAAAATATTTAAAACTTTCCATTTTAAGTTATTACATTCTGAATGCCAAGGAACTCACGGTGAATGAGAATTGTTAACGAATTTTAAGCACTGAATTGACATTGCATGAACAAATCCTTGAAGAAACCCAGGGTACTATAGCCTAGACTTCAAAGGCCTTTGAAAACGGCTTCAAGTACATGACTGGATATCATAAACAAGCAATTATATACTAATTCTTCATTATTTTGGGCAAATCTGGACCCTGAGTTGAAGATTTTGAATTCAGATTTTGAATTAAAATAAGACATCTAAAAATGGAAGGTCTATCAAATCATGAGCTCCTCCTTAATAGATGACTTAGCTATCAACGGTAGCTTAGCAAAACAGAAGTTTGAGTCAAAGGCATTGTTACACAGTGGGTTGGGGGTCATACACCTGGAACTGAGTCCCAGGTCCAACATTTAGTACCTGTCATTAACTTGAGCATGTCATGTAACCTTCGGACCTCAGCCTTCTCATCGATCAAGTGAAGACAACCCCTACCCTACAGAATTATTGTAAGATTAACACTAATGCCTAAGCCTGGCACACAGCAGATTCTCATAACACAGAGCTTTGGTTATATACTCACTCCTACTCAAAGATTCAATGATTATGGTTAAAAGCAGTAATATAATTTAACTAGTTTAGTAGGATGAGATAACAGAAACAAAAAGTATTACAAGTAGAAAACTAGTCTTTCCTCATCTGTACACCAAGTGGTAACACTTAGCAAGATACCCCACCCCCTCCCCAGATCAAGATGGGCACTGCTGCTCTGCCCAGGCCAAGGGCGTGAATAAGGGAGAGACCACAAGGAGTAGAATACCGAAGACAGAAAGGCAAGACAGAGAACATCTGGGCCCAAAACTGAAAACCCATGCTGCTGCTTTTATCCAGGTTAAGAAATTTCAACAAAAGAAGTAGTAAATGTACCAGAAATGTTAGGATCTCTAGTTATAACACAAGCTTCCTTATTCACAAAAGATTCAACTACCTCAAAGTTAGAAATGTAACTTTTCTAAGTGTTGACTGAAAGTACACATTTTACCTCCTGACCTAAAGCTTTTTATGAACAGGCTAAGTTGGATACTGGGATACTTCTGTAAACTTCAGGATCATCAAGCATTGTCATGTGCATTGGTCCCAAACTAAGAGGTATATTTAATCCCATTACAGGAATCAAAGAAAGTATTATAAAATCAGAGATCCTGCTGGGAATATTCTATGCTTTTTCTACTCATCTTCTTACTTTCAAGCATTCAGGAAAGAATAAAGCCGACCACTTCCAACAAAGACAACCACCAGATACATGAAGAAAAATAGGGAAAAAGAATGACCCACTATAAAGGCAGGGACTTTTGCCTATACTGTTATCTCTACAGCACAAAGTAGTTGCTCACTAAATACTAACAGAATAAATTATTTTCAATGTTGATGCTTTCTTAAGGCTTAGAAGAGTTCTGTTATTTTACATTTTTACCAACTACTCTTATGGAAGAATACCTCAAAAAAAAAAGAAAGAAAGAAAAGAATATTTCTTTTACATTGTAAGATTATATTGCCCTAATTGAGCCAAAAACTGACAGCCTTGGAAAAAACTTTCTATAAAACACTGTTTCAATAAAATTTTATTAGCAGTTTTTATGTCAAAATTCACATTTAAAGATCCAAAGGACTGTCTTAGAAAATTCTAAAGCATATGTAGATAGAATTTAACAGTAAGATAGAACATATCCTTATTATAGTACAGCCCTTAAAAAGTCAGGAATAATACTGAGAATTAAGTACAGTTCTGTCAACTAGAAATGAATCCTGTGTGCACAGTGCCACTTAGAGCAAAGTTCCATGAAAGTATAACATGTTTCTATGAATGTGAATTTCAGTGGCAACATTACTGGCTCCCAAACAACTGACATTAAAGGAATTTTCGATCAAAACACAGCGCAGTGGCTTTCATTAAACACAGAACTATGACAATTCTATAGAGACCCTGAACCCTCAAGTATCTGTAATGTGACTTTATGCTGTGACACTAGTACAAAACCATCAACTCTAATGCGTAGATTTGGACACATGATGACAACAGGATCTAAATATAGCCTTTTTCTATCAGAAAATGCTGAGTTTTCCAGTGCAGTACAGGCTGGTCATTGCTGATCTAGTGAAATTCTACAACCTCCAGCTTGAGCGGTATTGTAGGATTCACAAATATTACACTTCATGCCTAATATATGGAACTGGACTGTCGATCTTCTGTTGCAATCATTGCAGAGAATCTAAAAAGTGAAGAGATGAATTCAAATTAAGTATATTAAACCTTATAAAGTGACACTGTCTGCTCAAAAACAATTCCTCAAAAATCATATTGAAGATGTGAAAATACATATAAGTCTAAACATTTGCATAAGAAGAAATTTCCTTTTTTTTGCTGTTGTTCACTGAAAGCCAAGGCTACTCTGAATTCAAAGAATGAAAATGTGGACTTGTGCCAAGAAGTCCAATTTAAAATAGCTCCCAAGTAGTATATCAATAGTACTAGCATGAAAATTAACATAGGCATAATCAGATCATCCCTATATAGATGCTCTGAGACCTATAATGGGGTTACATCCTGATAAACCCATGATAAGTTAATACTGTAAGTCAAAAATGCATTTAATACACCTAACCTACTGGACACCACGGCTTAGCCTAGGCATTTTCGACTGAATGTGTATTGCTTTTGCAGCACTGTAAAGTTGAAAAACCGTTAAGTCAAACCATCGTAAGTCCAAGACCATCTGTATTCACAATTAAAAATAACACACATGAATTTTTATTATTTTCATTGACACTTAGAAAATTATGTTAGTTAATAAAACAAATGTTTATATACTTATAACACTTTTGCTTATTCCTTAGAGGTTTTTTGTTTGGTTTTGTTTTTGCAGTGGAGAAATTAGAGTCACTTTACTGCTAGAACCACACACGGAGAATGGGAGAGCTGCTGCTCCACAAAAGCCCCAACTCCTCGATGACTTACATCAGGGTTTTAAGGAGTCAGGGAAACAAGTCTGCAAAGCGCTCACAGTGCAAGTTTTCATGGGAGAAACTTGGAACTTGGCCGTTTATGGTAAGGGACTTTAGCACCAAGTCTTCCTGGACAGGAAACGCGTGCTTCTTATGCTTTAGGTTTAATACCCAAAATTCCTAGTCTTCTATGTCTCAGGAATGCACTAAAGACCAAAAGTAGTTCTTAAAACTGAATCAAGAGAAGCTTTTGGCTCACCCCTAAAATGCCAATAAGATGCCACTTTCAGAATTAATCTTTTCTAATACCGAGATTCTGAAAAATAAAAAAGGTGTTCACCTGACAACTGATCAACGTGATGTGAGAAAAGCATCAGCTTTAGAATAGTCACAACATAATAAGTAGGAAACTTTCAAATTTACTAAATTACAATTTGGAAATAATTCTCTGAAGAATGCAATCTAAACGTAGAGAATGGATGAGTGATTGCCCAGGACTAGTGAACTGGGGAATGGCCGCTAGTGGGTACAGGGTTTCTTTCTGGAGTGATGAAAATATTCTAAAATCGAAGGTGCTAATGTCGGTACAACTCCAAGAATATACTAAAAGCACTGAATTGTACTCTTTCAAAGGATGAGTTGTATGGTATGTGAATTATATCCATTAAAACTGTTACTTTAAAATGACATCTACATGGAACATAGCACACTGCAGCCTCTAGTAAAACATCACATGATTATCAGTTAGTAATCCAAAAGTGGTCACTGATCTTACTAATAATTCATTATCCACATGAATTATAAAGTGCTTGGGTGTGAATAAAGCAAAAAAGTAATTTTATTTGGATATCTTAAGTGGTTCTGACCCCTTTATGTATAAGTATCTGAATTAAACTGATGAGTGTTTAGAAAATTTAGATGCCCGAAAATTATCAAAGCACCAGAAAGCTATCTAGTGTTCTAATTCTGTTCTGTAATTCAACATACTATGCTGAGAACAGATAGCAGCACAACTCGAGAAAAAAGATAATCCTTCTCCATAAGGCAAAAGGCACAGAAAAACTTCTATATTTTATGTTGTAGCCTAATAAGACCAAATTTTAAAAGTCTAAGATAGAATAGGATAATAAATATTTAATATCAAAAGTAATCTTCAAAAATCAGCAAACATGTTTGTGTGAAGTAAATACAAAATACTGAAAATGAAAAACAAACCAGTAACTCACCTCTACTCAGTTACATTACTGACTGTTTCTGGCAAGTAAAGTGTAAATAATTCAGAGTAAAGTTTGTGCCTGCCATCTAGTGTTGGGAAGAATTGCACAAAAGTATTCACAGAACTATTTTTTCCTGGTCTTTTAAGTTCAAAGTAACTAAAATTTAAAGATTAGTTTGTCCATCCTTCCATTAATCATCACATTACCATCTATGTCAAAGCAGTATTTTTTAGACAGATTTGATCAATAGGACAAAGATAAATAAGAATATCAACAAGGAATTTAAAAAGTTTCCACTCACATCTACAGTCATGTTCTGATATTCTGACGGCATAGGAGTCTGTGCTACCTCCTCATCCAGCTGTCTCCAGTACCTAGTCATATCTACAGCAGAGTGCATACATAATGGACATCTGTAGCCTCTAGAAGAGACAGAGCGGTTATTTTCCAAACATGAAACTCAGGTACACAAGATACGTGCTAACTGTTACATACACCATCCAAGACAGAACTTTTACACTATAAAAGTTTCCAGTTAAACCCGGGCATTTTTTTAATGTATCTCTTTTTTCACAGCTCTCTAAAATGCAAAGGAGTTAGTCCACAGTCTTTATAGAATACACTTTATATTTAAAAATCAATTAAGCTGCTTTTTAGTTAAACAACTTCAATTTCTAAATATAATCAAGTATAGAAGACACTAGTCTTTCAAATTTATTCAGATATTATTTCTTAAAAATTCTGAAAAAGTTTCCTTCTATCTGGTTATTATAAATCACAACTTCTGCTCATCAATTTGCTGGGCCAAAATACATTTTACAGTGTCCGCTTTCCTAACTCTTTTTATCTCAATTCAACACCCTTCCCCCACAGCAAGTCTCGGCTATAGATAATCTGATCTCTAGCTTTCTCTGCAGGTTATTATGCTGGGCAAACATAGTGATTTAACTGAATTTTGAGCAAAATGCCTCAGCATTTTTACAAAGCTATGACTGCCTCTAGCAGAGACTGTGATCCCTGGTAAGTACAGCCAGAAAATCAAAGGTATCTGGCTTGGTCTACAGGATTAGACAATGTGGGTACAAAGATGTCGCCCTGCATCCCCAGAGACACTTTGCCCAGTTCAACACTACTCACTGACCCTGCCCATCCGAGATAAATACGTGCCATGCCCAATATGCTAACAGCAAATTAAAAAAAAAAAATCTTACAATTGTAACATTTTAAAATCCCAAATACTCACTCTTTCAACATTTCTTCATAACACGTTCTGAAAAAAAAATAACGTTATTTCAGTAAAGGAAAAATTATCTCCACTGTTTTCAAACATTTTGGAGGAAAAAAAAACAAAGTTACTTTACCTATGTAAAAGATGTCCACATGGCAAGACATGAGCCACAACACGAGAGGTATGAATGTCCTGTAAAAAGAAAAAAAAGTTACTGCTTACATGAAGATAATATAACATTTAGTGTTACAGCCAAATATTTTAAATTCAAGAGGGGATATTTCCAAAGCAAAAAATATTCTAAGTTTACCTCCAAACATATTGGACAGTTCTGCCGAGAAACATTCTCAATACACTGTTTAAAAGAAAAACTCACATTACCAAAAGTTTAACCAGATGTAAATAACAGATAAAACGATGTTATTAATAATAAAAACTAACAAATAAAGGAAATAATATTGATTTACTAAAGATAATTAACATGTAACATGTTTCCTGTGTCAGTCAAGAACAATTTAACTCTCACAACTAACTCAGACTTGGCATATTACCTGAAACAATGAAATTGCTCAATCCATCTTAATTATTCATTATATTCATTTTACAGATAAGGAAACTCAGTGAATCAAGACTTACAAAAATTGCAGATATAGTAACATTTGGAACCTTTCTATTTTATACGTGTTTTACTCCAAGGCTAAATTATTTAATAATAACAGTTCATATTATTGAGATTTTACTACACGCCATATGCTAAGTTCATTACCTATACTAGCTTAATTCTCACAATTCTCAATGAAATAGGTATAATTATTATCCTATTTTACAGATGAGTACCTGGGACCTAGAGAAGCTAAGTAACTTCTAAAATTACATGCTTATAAGAGATGGAACTATATTTGAGCTCCAACAGGATACCTCTGGGGTCCTGAGTTTTTAACCTGACCAGACAGTGTCTGATTAGAAGATGTGGGGAGGTTCGGGAAAGTACCAAACCATGGATAGTGCTCAGGTTTTTAAAGTCAGCACCAGAGGAGATGGTGGGGCCACTTACTAATACAGACAATAAAAGATAACAAAACAAAACAAAAATATTATAAAAGAAAAGTACACATAATTTTTGAAAGACACCATAGTATATTTTGCTATGACTCCAAACTTAAGTCTATACAACCAGACTTAACCTTTTTACCTAAAACAAATTCACAATCTACTAAATAACTACCATAAGCTAGGGCTAAAAACCTTGAAAGTCATGCTTACTCAGCCCCCTTCTTCCATCACACCTTGTCACCATATCCCACATCGTCATTATTCCCTTCATTTCTCTTACCATGTTACTATTATTTTAGTTCAGTCATTATCTGCTGTCTATTTTAAAAACCCTCACCAGTTTCTCCATTCTCTAAACTCTTTTATTAGACTACAAATATTTTTCCCAAATAATTAAAAGTAATTTTAAAGGGTCTGGGATCATGCTATAATTGCTACATCCAGATTAAAAATATTTGTCTAATTATGAAAGAAAATATAAAAATATTTTATGAATTTTCTTGGCAGTGCTGTTTGCTAACAGGTCACATTGCTCCATATTTCTCCTGTACTATGCATTTTAAAAGCTATTCTTAAAACTAGAATCAATGACAAACATCCGTGAGTCAATTTAGAAGTTGTCAACAATATACTAATAACTGATATAATTATTCTTACCTACTAAAAAAAGGAACAGATCAGATATTCTGAGGCATATAGTTCAGAACATCTACTACTTAACATTGCTTAGAAGTGAAAAGCACCATAGTTGTATCTGGTAATCTTGAAAACATTAAGACTCATAGATGGAGAGCAGAATGACAGCTGGGAGGGAAGAGGAGAGATGGAGGGACAGAGCAGAAAAAGGACTCATGGACATGGACAACAGCATGGTGATTGCTGGGGGAAGGGGGTATAAGGGAACTAACTGTAATGGGAAAAAATACTGTAAAGATTAAATCTAAAAAAAAAAGAAAAGAAAATTAGTATACTTCCAAACATATTAGGATTTATGCTGGTTTTGAAAAACATTCTTAAGACTTTTAAAATTATGCAAACTAATACCTTGTGCTTTCCTTGGAGATTCATAGCTAGACATAAGTTACATTTCAAACAGTGGAAAAAATCTTCCTTTGGACCAATCCTAAAAAAAAAAAAAAAATACATGAAAGCCAAAAGATTAGATTTGTTTTTTTAACTTCCGCCAAGATGGAGGCATAGGTGGAAACACTGTGCCTTCTCCCACAGCCAAGTTTGAATACAACAAAGGTTTGGAGAACAAAGACACAGCCAAAGAACAGAAAATTGAATTATACAGAAGTCGGACAACAACGAACCATTCAACCTGGACGGTAAGAGGGGCGGAGCCAGCAGCAGAGCAGGGTCGGGCAGGACAGATCCCCCGACCTAGGCACGCAGGCAGCCCGGAACCAGTTGGGGTGCGGGGCAGACTGACCAAGGTCGCACATTCGCACACAGTGAGACGGACCACGCAGGCCCCAGGGGGCGAGGGCTGACGGCGGTGGCACACTCGCGTGCAGTGGGACGAGGTCCACAGGCCCTGGTGACGGTGGTAGCTGCGGGACCTGTGGCAGCGGCAGCGATGGGAGGCGGCAGACGAGACCACCATTGCTCATCTCTGACCCCGCCCCCATGTACAGCGTCACAACCCAGTAACTGAGTTGCCTTGCTCTGGTGAACACCTAGGGCTCCGATCCTGATACGTAACAGGCACCAACAGCCCAAAAGATGGCGCAAGAAGAACTCAAAGTCCCAGAGCCAATAACAAGAGACTGCCAGCCTCTCAGATGCACAGTTCAAGACACTGTTTATCAGGATGCTCACAGAACTGGTTGATTACAGTCTCAAATTAGAGGAACATATGAAGGCAACACTAACTGAAATAAAGGAAAATGTACAGGGAACCAATGGTGATGGGAAGGAAACTGAGACTCAAATCAATGGAGTGGACCAGAAGGAAGAAAGAAACATCCAATCAGAAAAGAATGAAGAAAGGAGAATTCAAAAAATTAGGAGAGGCTTAGGAACCTCCAAGACATCTTTAAACATTCCAACATCTGAATTATAGAAGTGCCAGAAGGAGAAGGGGAAGAGCAACAAGTGAAAAATTTATATGAACAAATAATAAAGGAGAACTTCCCCAGTCTGGCAAAGGAAATAGACTTCCAGGAAGTCCAGGAAGCTCAGAGAGTCTGAAAGAAGTTGGACCCAAGAAAGAAAACAGCAAGGCACATCATAATTACATTAGCCAAGATTAAAATGAAGGACAGAATCCTAGAAGCAGCAAAAGATAAAGAGACAGTAACCTACAAAGGAGTTCCCATCAGACTGTCAGCTGATTTCTCAAAAAAGACATTGAAGGCAACAGGGGGCTAGAAAGAAGTATTCAAAGTCTTAAAATGCAAGGACCTACATCCAAGATTACTCTATCCACCAAAACTATCATTTAGAATGGAGGGGCAGATAAAGTGCCCCTCCTTCTCAGATAAGGTCAAGTTCTAGAAGTTCATCATCACTAAGCCCTTATTATGTGAAATGTTAAAGGAACTTATATAAGAAAAAGAAGATAAAAAATAGGAACAGTAAAAGTCAGCAAACTCACAGTTATTAATAACCACACCTAAAACAAACACAAACTAAGCTAACAACTAGAACAGGAACAGAACCACAGATATGGAGATCATATGGAAGGTTAGCAACAGGGGAGTGGGAGGAGGAGAGAGGGGGGAAAAGGTACAGAGAAAAAGTAGCATAGACATTAAGTAGAAAATAGACAGGGGAGGGCAAGAGTAGTATGGGAAATGTAAAAACTAAAGAATTTATGACACATGGACATGAACTATAGGGGGGGAATGTGGGTGGGAGGGGGTGTTCAAGGTGGAGGGGAATGAAGGGGAGGAAACGGGACAACTGTAATAGCATAATCAATAAAATACATTTTACAAAAAGAATCAAACCAGCAGTTTGGAATATAAGGAAGCAAAAAAATACCCAATCAGAAAAGCAAAAAGAGCCCTGGCTCGTGTGGCTCAGTGGATTGAGTGCCAGCCCGTGAACCAAAGGGTAGACCGTTCCAATCAGTCAAGGCACATGCCTGAGCTGCAGGCCAGGTCCCAGTTGGGGTGCTCAAGAGGCAACCGCACATTGATATTTCTCTCCTCTTTCTCCCTTCCTTCCCTACTCCCTAAAAATAGATAAATAAATAAATAAATAAATAAATGTTTTTTTAAAAAGATAAAAGAAAGGCAAAAACATAAAAGAATCCATAAAAGGAAGATAATGTAAGGAACCTCTGGGTCAACCCACGTGCACCAAAATTTGCATCAAGGGGGTGCCAGAAGAAGAAAGAGCAAGAAATTAAAAATCTATTCAAAACCATAATGCCAGAGGGAAAGTGGTGATGGGAAAACAGAGACAACTGTATGTAAACATCAGTAAAAATAAATACAATACAATACAATACAATACAATACAATAATGACAGAAAATTTTCCTAACTTACTGAAGGAAACAGATATGCAAGTCCAGGAAGCACAGAGTCCCAAACAAGAAACAAAATGAACCCAAAGAGATCCTCACTAAGACACATTGTAATTAAAATACAAAAGGTTCAAGACAGGGAGAATCTTAAAAGCAGCAAGAGAAAAGCAGTTCAGTTACCACCCAGAGGAACTCACATAAGTCAGGTGATTCCTCAACAGAAACTTTGCAAGCCAGAAGAGACTGAAAAGAAATAATCAAAGTGACCTACAACCAAAATTATTCAGCAAAGCTATCGTTTGGAATCCAAGGACATATAAAGAGCTTCCCAGACAAGGAAAAGCTGAAGGAGTTCAACATCACAAAACCAGGATTATATGAAATGTGGAAGAGTCTCTTTTAAGAAGACAAAAACAAAGATAAAAAATATCAGATGGCAATAAATACATATCTATCAACAAATGAATCTAAAAAAACAAAATAAATGAAGCAGAACAAAAACAGATTCATAGATACAGAGAACATTTTTCAGTCACCAGATAGGAGGAGGGCTAGGGGTATGGGTGAAAAAGGTAATGGGGTTAAATAGTATGAATTGGTCATTACAGAACAGTCATGGGGACTGTATTTTACAGCATAGAAAATACAGTCAATATTCTAATAACTATGTATGGAGTCAGACCATTACTAGATTTATAGAAATAGTCACTTTGTAAGTTACATAATGTCTAATCACTGGGGCACAAACTTGAAACTAATGTAATATTGTATATCAACTGTAATTAAAAAATAAAAAATTGTTTAAATTAAAAAGCAAAAAGATGCAGAAAGAATAAAAAGCAATCGAAACTGTAAATATAGAGATAAATATAAGAGTACTGACTGTTCAAAACAATGTCTTACGGAGTTTAAAATATACATAGATTAAAGTACGTGACAACAACAGCACATAAATCCTCTTAGTGTTTAAGATTCTTGCAATGTCCAGGAAATGATAAACGCATTACATGAGTAAGCCAAGGATGTATATTATGATTTCTAAAATTAAACACTGAGATTAATGGAAGAATGTGTAACTAATAAGTTTACAAAGAATATAAAAGGCTGATTAATCCAAGAGAAGGTAAGAAAGGAGAGAAAAAAAGACAAATAGGCAGATACTTTGGCATCAGAAAACACTAAAATTGTCAACGGAAATTTATATTAATAAATGGACTAAATTATTTAAAATTCAGTCTTTATCAAACTCAATAAAAACACAAAACTCTATTATATTCTGCTTACAAGACATACAGCTTAAATGTAAATATACAAAATGTTTGAAAATAAAAAATGAAAAAGCATATTAAAGCAAAAACTAATCAAAAGAAAACTGATATAGATACACTGGATCTTAAGGCAGGAAACATTACTAAAGATAAAATCAGACACATAATAATAAATAGGCCAATCATAAAGGAAAATATAGCAAGTCTACGTAAGCATCCAATAATATTGTCTTAAAATATACAAAATAAAACACAAAAGAACACATACAAAAAGTCAGAGGAGAGTGGTTATCTTGGGGAAATGTAATGTCTTAGGGTAAAAGGAAGTCTACTAAAGTATTATGAATATTCTATTCTTTTAATCTGGGTGGTGGTTAAAAGAGTGTGTTTGTAATCAAACTCATAACGCTGCTTATGATTTCTGCATCATCAGTATGTTTGTTATCCTTCCTTAAAAACAAACTATAAAACAAAAGCAAGAAAGTAATTTAAAATATTCAAAACAGTCATTATCTCCAATGGAAATATAGAGAAAGGGCTGACATAGAACACTAGGAGTATCAACGATATTAGTAACATTCTATTTCTTAAGGTGAGTGGTTCTGTTTATTACTATACTTCAAAACATATATGTGATATATATATATATATATATACACGCTTTTATATAATTCTAATATATACTTCAGAATTTTTTAGAAAGAAAAAAATTCCTATATACCAACATGTCAATAGTAGCTTGTCACTGAGTGGACTGTAAGCTCTTTTTTCTTCTACTTTTCTGTATTTTCTGATTTTTATCAAAACTTTTTAAAAACTAATTTTAAAAGGAGAAACTCTCCCTAAATTTTCTACCTCAGTTGCCTGCAAAATATTTCATATATAAGCATATTTTATATCCCAGTTAAAATGTTAAAGAGTCACACAATAGATGGTGGGCTAATTAAATGACTATTACAAAAAAAAACATTAAAAACTTTTTAGAATGGAAAATCTTTTATCTTGATTGTGCTGCTAGTACAATGGATATTAGTCAAAAGTTACTGAACTGGACACTTACAATGCATGTATTTTATTATATGTAAATTATATTCCAATAAAGTTGATTTTAAAAAACTATCATTGTCCAGCTACATTAAGTGATTAGAAAGGAACATTTCACATACAGTACCTACAAATTCCACAGTTTTCACAGTGGTACTGCTTCTTGTCTTTGTCAAACAGATGGCATATGCTGCAGTAATATTCTCCAAACAACGTGCTACAGTCTTCACAAGTCTGTTGGGCCTAAAAAAAGGGTACATATATTTAAAAATTGGGATAAATTTACCAAAACATTTTGAATTACTATTTGAATATCCAGAATTTAGGTTAAAGTATGTGCAGTTTTATTTTTAAAAGTTTTTAAACCTTTAAATCCAAGGTATTGCCTACTTTGAGAGTTTTCTTACTTGGCAATACTTGATTGAATTTTTAAACCACTTCAGTAAACATTTTTTTTAAATAAAGAAAACAGAAACGTGGTAAGATCTTACATGTTGAATCTTTTCACAGTTGATGCACTGCACTTCCTTTACTTTAAAGCGATCTAGCTGATGATCTTCCTTGTTATCATGGCACAACCGGCAAGTATACAACTTGTCACAGCAAGGTGCCTAATGACCAGGGCGGGGAGAAAGAGTTAAAAGAAGCAAGACAAGTTGACAATGCAAAATGAAATCTTCCTCCTCCTCCTAGAACAAGGTCAAAGATTGCAACCAATGGATTTGTTGGGTAAGCTGATCCTAAGCATAACATCTATTTCTTGGTATATTTTAACTATTCTCTTCAACATCTATATGTCTGCATGAAGTTGAACACAACCTTGTCCTTATCGACAAAACAATCACGATGAATAGAAATCCCTAGACTGAAAAACTAATCCTGCAACACCCCGAACACACTTTTAGCCTAAATGGCATTTCCAGATAAACTCATTTACTTACTTCAGTCCCTAAACATTAAATATTGAAAGATTGTATTTTAGTTCACCTGTGCTTATTAATCAACTATAAGCCTGATGATTTAGAGGATACAATGTATGTGACAAACAGTCCTTGTTTTTGAGAGTGGCAAAGACTGCCAGTTGTCCACCAAAATTTGTGCCCTCCTTCCTTCTGGGCACATGACTGCCCAGCTGTACTATAGTTCCCAGCCTTCCTTGCTGTTAGTTGTGGCCAAAGGACTAAGTTCTTACCAACAGAATATGAGCAGAAGACATCAGTGCCACTTCTGGGTCTGAATATTAAGAAACTAGGCATGACTCCTCCTTCATGCTCCCTTTTCCCTTTCCGTAAGATGAAACCTGGACATGGCAGTAACCCAGCTGATGACTATATGTCCTAAAACATGGCAAAATAATACAATGGAAAAACTGTTCCTGGAGTGATCATTCACCTTGGAATTGTAAATAGAAAAAAATAAACTCATTATTCTCTAACCCACCTTACTGTTGAGACCTTTCGTTATAGCAACGTTGCCTTACCCTAACTAGTACATTAAGACACTGCCAGGCTACTAGACTAACCCAGTACTTCCCAGTACTTCCCACTATGACCTTTTAGCTCCACGCATTTCTGAAAACATCCTATGCCATGACTTACCATAATACAGCTCACTCCTTGAAGACTTTAACACTCAACTGGCTGCCTTTCTCTCCAACACTCTCTTGTCCTAAATCTTAGCAATTTGCACATCCACAATGATAATCCTTCCAATACTATGAACTTTCAATTCCTTGACTTTCTCACTTCCAATGGCCCTGTCCTCCAACCTCCTCAGCCACATATACTCAGTCACACTCTGCAGTGGTTCTCCAACATTTTGGTCCTAGAACCCTTTTACACTCTTAAAAAATTGAGTATCCCATAGAGCTTCTTTGTGAATTATATCTACTGATACCACATTATAAATTAAAACTGACAGGTTTTAAAAATATTTATTACTTTTAAAATTAATAGTAATACCCACTACATCTTAACATAAATGACACTGTAATGAAAAGTAAGTTATAGTTCCCCCCAAAATAGCTGGAGTCTGTTTTGCTTCTATATTCAATGAGTTTTAGTTGAAGTCTATGAAGAAATTTTGCACTCACACAAATATGTACGTGGAAAGGGACTACTTTCATATCCTTTTCGGAGAATTATACTCGTCTCTGATGCTACATCAAAACTCAACAACTCTTCCAAATGGTTGGTTACAACATGGTCTCTGACTTCACATCAATAAACGTTTCCCCTGTTAAATTAAAACCCACTGACCTATCCTGAACTTTGAATGTATCTTTTGCTCATGCACTGATCATTTGGAAAGTATCAGTTCGCCAAATTATGTACTCTTCCATATGTTAACATATTTGACATGCAATATCAAAAAATCATATTTGTTAATGTCACTACCCACCTCATCAGAAAATTATTCAGGTATCGGGAAGTATTCAAGCTCACAGGAGCTAAGATCAAACTCTACTTTGTACATGAAAACTCAAATTTTATCACTGTTGGTTGTTTTCCTTGTAATGACAGTCTCACTTCCCTTTTTCAGAAAATGTCCCCCAAATACTCAAGCTTCAATAACCATAGTTCAAGTAAAAATATGTTGTACTATGAAAAAAGCAAATAGTTCATCCATAAGTCAAATACCCAAAAGCTTTTCCTCACACCAAACTACCTAATTTCAGTTTGCAGAAGTGGCTGATGAAAACATCTCATTTCATCAAACATGTAAAAAGATGTATTCAAGGGATAAGATTTATAAAATCAGTAATTCTACTACTTTAATTTTATCAATGACATTTCTAAGTGAACCTGGCTTATTTTATTTAACGGTAGGTGTAGCACAGTCCAGTGCCACTGCCTTGCTTCCTGCTATGGTGCCAGAAGCTTTAATCATTATTTTTGCACATACTAAAAAACGAAACAACACACACAAATAATGCCTTAGTATCATTATCAGAAAGTAGTTTTGACTTTGGGGATCCCCACAAAGGGCCTCAGGAATCACCAGGGGTCTATTCACCACACTTCCAGAACGCTGCTCTAGAACAAGAACTGAATACTATTTGTAACTTAATTTCAAGCACAGACTTCTCTAATCATCTCTTTCTAACTCATAACTCACTCCAGTCCTTCCCTTGCACACACCCTAGTTCCTTCTCTCTACACACTCACCTAACCAGAATTTCAACTGGTTAAATCCAAGTCTCTCCTACTTAATGAACAGCTGAATACAGCTAAAGAAAAAGCACTCCAACACTGACCTGTCTCACTTTAAAGCCACAACCACTAAAAAAACCAGTGAGCTCTTACTACCACGTTTCTCCAGTTACCCTCTTTCTTCCAGAGTCTAGGACCTGTCTTTAAACCTCAAACACCTCTTCCTCCTTCTTTACAATCTGCTGATGAAATAACTTTGCTTATTTCACTATGAAAACAGTAGAAATAAGGGAATATCCTCCCACAGATTCTACCAACCTACTTACAAATATACCTCACACTCTGTCTTCCCCTCTGTTACAGAACCAATAGTCCATGTTATTATTTAAGGCTAACTCCTCCTCTTGTGCACTGGATTGCATATTCTCTTTGGATACTCAAGGACAGTGTTTCAGCAGTTTCTCCCCTTCCTCCTGCATTATAAAATAATTCTGACTCTATTGGGTCATTTCCAAGAATATACCAAATTGCTGCAATAACTCCCACCTTAAAGGGGAAAAAACCCCATAAACCCGCATCTCCCAGCAACCAGTTTCATATTTTTCTTCCTTTACAACACTCCAAGAGTTGTCCATAAAGACTGCTCCCAGTTCCACTACTCCCATTCTCTCTTGAATCCACACTTCCAAGGCTTATCCCAGTATCTCCACAGGATCACAGTAATCTCCTCGATCAATTTAAAGGTCAATTTTTACTTCTTATCTTACTCAAACAGCATTCCTTGATTTAGTTGATTACTTCTTCTTAAGAACTCTTCACTTGGCCTCTGGTATTTAAGGAAGACAGAGGGAAAAGACAAAAAAGCATTTGATAACTCAGGGCCCAGTATCTTAGAACTATGAAACACAGATACAATATCTGCAGTTTCTTGGGGTTTGGAGAGAAGACCAAGATGTTGAATTCAGTTTTAGATCTCAAGCTTGAAAGAGTAACAGAACAACTCTGTGGAAATGAAATCATAAGGATAGTATTCAAATCCTTACACAACATTTGGTGAATGACCAACTTTCAAAGAGCTTATTCAGTGCAGGAATATTCACCAAACCATGGCCTGCAAAAAGGCTTTAGATTGTCCCTAAAGGCCTCACAGTTCTCATGAAACAGGAACCTCTATTACCCGCATTTTACATATGGGGCACTTAAAGGGTAGTTTGCTCAAAATCACTGCGTTATTACGGAGCAAAGCTAAGATTTCAGTGTTCGGCTGTGCGACTCCGAATCTCAAGCTTTCTAAGCAAAATCTTTAAACTGTTTCTTGAAAGAAAAATCAGGAAACTTTAATTGGATGGGTGCCAATTTTAAAAAGTCTAGATTGAGAATTTCTTATTCAGTCTAGATCTAGAAATTTTCCTCAAAGTAAACAACAAAAATAACAACATATGCATACCACGCACTGTCCTTTCCATAATTCCCTACTTACTGGCAATTACATGACTGTCTTACTATTTCACACACACATTTTCTCCTTGGCAGGTGTGAGCACACTCACTGACTCTAAAATGAAGCTGGCAAGCCGTAAAACTACAGGTGCTGAAATCATAGGCCGTGTCTCTACTTGCTTATCCCTTTTCCATTATTTCATCACAGCCCTGAAAGGGATCCTGGGGAAAAGAAAGCACAGGCCTAAGGCTGCCTCAGTCTACTTCCAAGCAACAAAAAACTAGATAAATAAACCCACTCATAAAATTATCATTGTGCAATCCAAGCTCTACCCAAGCAAGAAGGGCTGTGCTTGAAAACTAAAGAACATGAGATAAGGCAGAGCCTGTGGGACGCCTTGCCAAGAACGTTCTCCGCAGCAGGAACCCAGTTCGAGGTGGAGAACGCAGCCTGACAAACAGGTTAACCTCAAATTCAGCCCAAACGTAACCCCTTCGCCCACCCCGCCCCCAGCCCAGCCCGGCGGAAGCTCGTAGAGGAAGAGCCCAATGAAGTCGTCACCTTCAGGAGACATCCTCTGTCATAATGCTCGCAGCCCCGCCGCCCTTTCTCTGGGCCTCGGGCGCCATCTTCCCGCACCAGGGCGGCCATCTCCTCTACCTCCCCTTACACTCGAAAGACCCAACTCCAAGGACTAAAACTACGCACAGAGAAGCAGTGCCGCCCTAGCACACCCCCTCCCGGAGACAGCTGCCACCGGCGCCAGTATGGCGACTGAGCACGTGACCCGGGGCAATCGGATTTCCGGTTGACCGGACGGAAGCGAAAGAAGACGCAATCTCTGTGTCGATGCTAGTCTTTGCCTTCGCTGCTAACGGTAATAACTCTTAGGCTGCCTCTTCTTTCCCCACCCCATGGCTTCCTGCCCGAACTCTGGGCGTGGTCGGGGCGAGAGGACCGCAGCGGAGATGCCCGGCGGCGTCCGGCGACCTCCGGGGAAGGGCCCCTCTCCGCCGCGTCCGCACTACTGGCAGGACGGCCCCTCCCTCTTTCCCTGCGGGAGCTGGGAGCCACGAGAAAGGGGCGGAGCTCGGCCCGCCTCCGGGCTACGAGAGGGTGCCCGGGCGCGCTCTGCTCCTGCTGGGTAGTACTGCACTCACTAATGCCTGGGACTGCGTTCTCTCTTTTGTCTTCCCCTAGCCCTGTACTTGATCTTCATTCCTTCAAACTATTAACATTTACTTTGTGCCAGTCACCTGCTAGGTCGTGGAGACAAACAGTGAGGAAGAACACGCCCCACCATGCAGTCAGGGAATTCACAGACTAATGGGGAAGACCTCTGAGAATATGTGAAATAAATGTAAGATTACAACTTTGAGAAGTGCTAGAATCAACTGTGTGATCTATGAGAGCTAATGCCAGAAGGGATCTGACTTAAATCTGGGAGTCAAGGAAGGTTTCCCTGGGAAAGCAACACGAGCCGAAAGTTGAGGATGGGTTAGAATGCCAGGAGGAGATGAGTGTACTAAAGCCCTGTGGAGAGGGAACGTGGAAAGAAGCAGTGGAAAAGAATTGTACAAATAAGCCCGTGGAATTGAAATCATATGCTTGAGCACGTGCATAGCTAACTATGACTTGCTTTATTAAAGAGCCAAGCCCCTGGAAATTTTTATGAGCAAAGCTGCAGGTGTGGGAAGAAAATTTTTGCCTTTGACTTTCTAGCATGATTTCGCTTTACTTAAAATGTACTGAGAAAGGTAAATATGTTCCCCTTATCTTTGAAGTTACTAACTCTGAACTTTAATTTTCTTTCAGTTCTGTTATGAGTTGCTAAAATCATGGTGAAATGTTGCTCGGCGATTGGATGTGCTTCTCGCTGTTTGCCAAATTCCAAATTAAAAGGACTGACATTTCACGTGTAAGAATTTGCTGAAGTTAAGCCAAGTACCTTAAAAAGCAAAAAGAAGTTTCACTTAAAATTTCAGTTTTGAACTTTAGTTCCCAAGTTCTTTTTAAATAACTTTTTTTTGTTAAATTTGAGGTGACCGTGATACCTTTATGTTTTTATAATTTAGTTTAAAGGTTTAAAATATCTGCCAAGGTATCTGGCTGGTTAACAGAAATATCATCAAAGTCATGTTTGCTAGCATCACTTTGCACTTTAACATACCTACAAAGAAATGCCGTGTTGTTTACATGTAGTTTATAATCTGAATGAAGGATCTTTGCTCAAATATATTCTGTCCTTTAAGTTTAGAAACAGATCAAGTTTAGGCTGTAGAGAGAAAATATAAATTACTTGTAGTTCACTGACTTGTGACCTACAAGTCAGTTCTCTAGCTGTTTTGCACATAAATCACGATTATTCTAATTTAGTATTTTAGCCATTCTTCTGACAGTATAAGAAGGAAGGAACAATAAAATTAATAATTATTCATTTGCTAAAGGTTTATTTTGCTGCTTTTGTGCCAAAGAAAGATCTACTAAGCACTGTGCTTGGTATGAGGAAATCAAAAGTGAGTATGTGTCCTCTACCTGATTCTGGAAAGGATACTTCCAGAATAAGCATATTTGAAGCAGCTTAGAAAATTAGAAAACGTATATACAAGGTTTTTGGCCTCTGGATCTCAAAATACTTCTGATCTCAGGAAGGCCAAACTGCAGGTGTTCCCTGCATTCATTCATTATTAAACTCTTACAGACTGTTGTGTATTAAATACTCTACTTAGCAATTTTGTAATCTGACACAATAAAAGTACCAGGGTCTCTGTTTGGGGATAAATTCTGGATATCACTTCAGATAGGAAAACACCCAAGTGATGTTCTTTATCATCTTTGGATGAAGACAAACCTTCAGTCGTGGATATTACTATATATTAAATATCCTTTGAAATTTTTGTTTTAAAAAACTACCTATTCTTATGTTTATTATTTGTATTCTATACTTTCTTTGGGTTTACTTATTGTTTCTTTTCAAGCTTTTGTTTTTTAAAGATTTTATTTATATATTTTTAGACACAGGAGAAGGAAAGGAGAAGGAGAGACAGACATGTGCCCTGACTGGGAATTGAACCAGTAACCTTCTGGTTCGTAGGCCCCTGCTCAATCCACTGAGCTATACCAGCCAGGGCCTGAAACTTTTTTATAACATGAGAAAAATTTAAATGGTAGTCATTAATCTACATTAATGATTGTAGAAAAATCTGTTAAAACTGAAAGCACGAATCTTGATTGTTTCTGTAATATTTCCCAAGAGTCATAACAAACTAGTTAAGGAATTTAGTCACAGCCTTAATTAAAAAATAATATCAATAGTATTTAACTTCAAAATACTTTTAATATTTTTTCCTAGATTCCCCACAGATGAAAATGTCAAAAGAAAATGGGTATTAGCAATGAAAAGACTTGATGTAAATGCTGCAGGCATTTGGGAACCTAAAAAAGGAGATGTGTTATGTTCAAGGCACTTTAAGAAGACAGATTTTGACAGAAGTGCTCCAAATATTAAACTGAAACCTGGAGTCATACCTTCTATCTTTGATTCCCCATCTCACTTTCAGGTTTGTTTATAAGATACCGCTTACCATCATTACTCACTCTTTATGGTACTATTGAAGCAGCTTCACCATGGTTGCTTTGAAATCCTTAAGTTTTTAAATACGTAAACTGCTGCTTCACACTTTGTAACATGTAGTAGGAGTATTTTACAAGTAATATTTTATCTGAAATATTTGTACATTACTAAGGTTTGGTGAAGTGGACTGACCCTAGGAGTTAGCATAACTCAAGATTTGTATCTGAAACGGAGGAACATCAGGGGGTGGACAGTCCTCCTCACACTTGAGCAAAAGTCAAGAGCAGAGCCTCCATCAGGACCAAAGTATACTTTTAGAGCCTCATACATTCAGACTTCAAGCCTAAGTAGGACTGAAAGGGGGAAAACCAAAATATGATAAGAACAGGAGAATGTAAGGAGCTAAAAGGTCAAAAAGAAAATAACAGGATTGGGTAAGTAAACTCTAGTTCTGTTTTTTCTCAGTTAAATTAGTGCCATGGGCTGGCTGCCTCCTCAGTACCTTTCTTGACTTCACATACCTGGAAGTGTATTTGCTTCCAAAAACTTTAACTGATTCCAATGTGGAACTTTTCATTACAATAGCAGGGAAAGGTATCTCCTTCCTGGCTGCTGGAAACAAGGGAAGTAGTCCACAGCTGTGAGCCGTGCCCATGCAGTCTTGGGCGCTTTCTGCAGTCATTCCCATTGTGGCACCTGAGTTACCGAATAGAGGCTGCCTCTCTTTCTTTCCTATTAATAAATGTGCAGTATCTCGTGCAATTTTCTCTAAAGATTTTTTCCATATAGTAAGGCGCCATCTATCTGTAATGTTAAGAGGACCTTAAGTAATGTGGGCCTAATAATTCAAATAAAGCCTAAGTTACTAACTTTCAAAAACTATAATGTAGAAATAATACTGTTAACACTTTGGTGGGTATGTTTTCAGTCATTTGTACATGTGTTTCTGTGTATATCCTCTTTCTTATTTGCTTCTGTTTCTTTTTTTTTTAAAAAAAGTACTTATTGTGTGCCAGGCATCATTCTAAGCACTTTACATATATTATCCACTCATTTCGTCCTAACAACAATCATATGAGATAAATACTATTATTGTTCCCATTGTACCATTTGGGGAAACTGAGGGCCAGAGTTAAACAGCCGTTAAAAAGGCAGAGGCTGGAATTGAACCCAGGTATTTTGGCTCCAGAGTGCACTCTCAAGTACTATTTTACAGACTGGGGCAAAAGTAGGTATACAGTTGTTGCTGTGGAAAAATAATACAAGAATAAACTTTCACATACTAACAACTATAAACCTATATTTGCCCTAGTCTATTTTTTCCCAACAGTGGCTTTCAACTGTTAGCCTACATAAGACTTATCCAGAAGCTTATTTGAATGCAGAATCCTTTGGCTCTTTCACAGAATTTGATTCCATAAATTCATGAGTCTAGGTATCTGCACTTTACAACAAGCACCCCACACGATTGTGTTGCAGATCTGTAGATCACATTTTTAAGAGAATCCTTGTATAGAACATCAATTTTTAAACTAAACTTTACATTTAAGTATAACATACTTAAAGAAAAGTGCACACATTGTAAGTATATATACACACACATACATATCAGTGAATTTTCAAAAAGGAACACCCTCATGTAAGTCCCCTCAGACCCAGCTGCAGGATGTTACGAGTGCCCCAGAAGCCTCCCTCATGCTCTTTCCCAACCCTCCACCCACAGGGGTAGCTGCTGTCACTGTCAGTGATGTAAATGGAGTCATACAGTGTATACTCTGGCTTCTTTAGCTTGACTCTTTGTGTGATTCATCCATGTTGTAGCATGTGATAGTAGTTCATTTATTTTTTCCGCACTATAATACTCTATTTTATAAATAAATGATAATTTCCCCACTCCACTACGAACATCTTAGTCACTTAGTCA
Source organism: Sturnira hondurensis (assembly GCF_014824575.4). Taxonomy (NCBI): domain Eukaryota; kingdom Metazoa; phylum Chordata; class Mammalia; order Chiroptera; family Phyllostomidae; genus Sturnira; species Sturnira hondurensis. Next base: position 467,520 of record NW_028079667.1, read on the forward strand.
TCTTAGTTCACTTTTTTGAAGCGTGTACACACACACTTCTGTTGGAGGTGGGATTTCTGGGCCCCGGGGATGATGTGTATGCAAATCGCTGCTATAGGACATAGCTTCCTTCATCATCACTCTTCTTTTTTAGGAGAATTTGTGTTTTTAGATGATCTTGAGAGTAATTTTGGGGAAGTTTCAAATAATTTCAGTGGAATTTAAAATTTGCTGACTTAACAGCAACTTCCATGAAAAGAAATGTATTAATTTTACTATAGTTGGAAGGAATAAAAACTTTGAAAGAACAGAGGTATCTACCATAATTGTTATTAACAATTCTCAACAGGAGAAAAGAGAAAAACTCCACTGTAGAAAAAACTTCACCCTCAAGACCCTTCCCGTCACAAACCACAACCCCCAGCTTGTTGGTGCTTCCTCATGTGTTGAAGAATTTCAGTCCCAGTTCGTTTTTGTAAGTAAAAGTACTTACTGAGCTAATGTCGGTATTTTAAAGATGAATTTGCCCTCTCCATTAGTATTAAAACTTTTGAAATTTTATAAAAATAATTAGGTGTTTGAGAATTTTTTTAAATCTGTAATATCCGAAAAGAATAGCGTTTCCCCAAGCCATTATAATGCAGGGATAATATAGAGGTGATTAACCCTTCAGTTCAGAACGTATCTGGTTCAGATAATGCTTTCACAAGGATATTTCAACCAACAAACCACAGTAATTACTTCCTCCCCTTAGGTACTATGTTTTTATATGAAAATATCTAATTTAAAAAGTAGTTATAACTTTAGGTTTTAAAGAACATTCATACACGTGCAGAGTAGTTAATCTTGCATTCGTCTGACTGTCCATATTAGAACCAGGCATGGAGTCCAAATCTCTTTTGCTGCCTTGATTACTATAGCTTTATAATAATTCTTTAAATCAGGTGGTCTTCCAGCTTCATTCTTTTTCAAAGTCGCTTTGGATATTCTGTGTTCTTTGCATCTTATGTTATGAATTTCAGAACCACTTCATAAATGTCTGCAGAAAAGCCTGCTAGAATTTTGACTGGCATTGTGTTGCATCTACAGCTCATTTGGGAGGAATCAGCATCTTAGTAAGACTAATTTTAAGTCTTTCAACCCATGAACGGATTGTCTCTCTTCATTTATTTAGGTTTTTAACTTTTCTCAGCAATGTTTCATAGTCTTCAGTGGGAAGATATTTCACTTCGTTTTATAAATGGTATTGTTTTATTTACTGCTACTATATGGAACTACAATTGATTTTTATATATTGATATGGTATCTGGAAAACTTACCAAACTCACATGTTAATTATCAAAGCTTTTTGTAGAAGCTGTCAGATTTTCTACATCATAGTGTGTGTCATTAAAAAGTTTTTTAATTTTTTCCTTAAATATGTATAACTTTCATTTCTTTTTCTTGCTTTGTTGTACTGCCTTGAACCAAGGGCTATATGCCAAATAGAATTACTAAGAACTAATCTCTGTGCCTTGCTACTATTTTATTTTTAATTTTTATTTATTGAATTTAGAGAAAGAGAGAAAACCATCGATATGTTGTTCCACTTAGGCACTCACTGGTTGATTCTTGTATGTGCCCTGACCAGGGGTCAAACCTGCAGCGTTGGCCTCTTGGGATGATGCTCCAACCATTTGAGCTACTTGCCCGCAGCTTCATGCTTTGCTCCTAATTTTAGGAAGAAAACATTCAGTCTTTTACTATTAAAGACATTAATGTGATATTAACTATAGTTTTCTGTAAATGCCCTTTATCAGGTTGATGACATGCCCTTCTATTCCTAGTTTGCTGAGAGTTTTTATCAGAAAATAATGTTAATTTTGTCAAACGATTTTTTGTATCTATTGAGAGATCATATTGTTTTTCTTTTTAGGTTATTAATGTTTAGTTATATCAATTGATTTTTCAGTGTTAAACCAGACTTGCATTCCTGGAATAAATCCTACTTCTTAATGATATATTATGTCTTGTATATATTATTGGATTTGATTTATTGAAATTTTGTTTAGAATATTTTCTTATATGTTCAAGAGTGATATTGGCCTGTAGTTTTCTTTTCTTTTAGAGTTTTTGTCTGATTTCAGTATCAGAACAATGCTGAACTCAAAAGAATGAGTTAGAAAATATTGGTTTTTTTTAATTTTCTTGAAGAGTTTGTATTGAATTGGAATTATTTCTTCTATAAATATTTGGTAGAATTCCTTAACAAAGCTATCTAGGCCTGGAGTTTTCTTTGTGGAAAAGATTGTTTGGTAACTTGTATTTTCCAAGAGATTAATTCATTTTATGTCAGCTGTCATGTTTCTTAGCATAAAATTGTTCATAATATTTCATTATCCTTTTAATATCTGTAAGATCTTTAGGGATATCATCTCATTTCTGATATTAGTAATTTGTTTCTATTCTCTTTTATTGCTGATCAGTCTGCCTAAAGAGTTATCAGTTTTATTGATCATGTCAAATAACTAGCTTTCATTTTCTCACTTGTTTTTGTTGTCTTTGTTTCTTACTTCACTGATCTGCACTCATCTGTGTAATTTCATTTCTGCTTATTTCAGTAATCTGTTCATCTCTGCTTATTTCAGAATCTTGTCATCTTTCTAGTGTCTTTAGATGGAAGCTGAGGTCATTGATTTGAGGTTTCTTCCTTTCTGATATTGGTATTTAGGGATATTAATTTTTCCCTAAGTATTGCCTTAGCAGCATTTCACAAATTAAGTGTTATATTTTTATTTTTTTTAGTTTAAAATGCTTCCAAATTTAATTTTTATTTGTTCCTTGACCCATGTGTTTAGAAATGTGCTATGTAGCTTTCAAATATTGGAGAATTTTCAAGATATGTTATTACTTTCTAATTTTGTTGTGGACAGAGAATATACATTACATGGCTTGAATGCCTTTACACTTTTTGTGGCTTATAGCCCAGAATATGGTCTCTCTTGGCAAATGTTCTCTGTGGATTTGCAAAGAATGTATGTTCTGCTCATGTTAGCAACAATGTTTTATAAATGTCAGTGTGATCAAAGTGTTTGATAGTGTTGTTCAAGTCTTCATCATTACTAAATTTCTGTCTATTCTATTATTGAGAGAGGTGTTCAATCTTCTGGTATAATTACAGATTTGTCTAATTCTCGCAGTTTTCAGTATTTGCTCTTTACATTGTACAGCATTGTTATTAGGTACTAAGTATTTAGTATTATTGTAGCTTGATAAATTAACCCCTTAATTATTAAGAAATGACCGTCTTTGACTTCCGCCAAGATGAAGGCATAGGTGGAAACACTGCCTTCTCCCACAACCAAGTTTGAATACAACAAAGGTTTAGTAAACAAAGACACAGCCAAAGAACAGAAAATTGAACTATACGGAAGTCCGACAATAACAAACTCTTCAACCGGGACAGGTATGAGAGGCGGAGCCAGCAGCAGAGCAGGGTCGGGCAGGGTAGATCCCCCGACCCAGGCACGCAGGCAGCTCGGACCCAGTCCGGGTGCGGGGCAGACTAACCACAGTCGCACATTCGCACACAGTGAGACAGACCACGCAGGCCCCAGAGGGCAAACCCAGTGGTGGAGGGCTGACTGCAGTGGCACATTCACGTGAGTGGGACGAAACGTGCAGGCTCCGGTGACGGTGGCAGCTGTGGCCGCAGCTGCGGGAGGTGGCAGACTGGACGCCATTGCTCCTCTCTGACCCCGCCCCCACATACAGCGTCACAACCCAGCGACTGAGTTGCCCTGCTCTGGTGAATACTAGGGCTCCGATCCTGATACGTAACAGGCACAAACAGTCCAAAAGATGGCGCAAGAAGAACTCAAAGCCCCAGAGCCGATAACTCTAAGCAACCAAGAAATAGCCAGACTCTCAGAAGCACAGTTCAAAACACAGGTCATCAGGATGCTCACAGAACTGGTTGATTGTAGTCACAAATTAGAGGAACATGTGAAGGCTAAACTAATTGAAATGAAGGGAAATGCACAGGAAACCAATAGTGATGGAAAGGAAACTGGGACTCAAATCAAAGGAATGGACCAGAAGGAAGAACGAAACAACCAAACAAAAAAGAGTGAAGAAATGAGAATTCAAAGAAATGAGGAGAGGCTTAGGAACCTCCAGGACATCTTTAAACATTCCAACATCCAGATTATAGGGGTACCAGAAGGGGGAAAGAAACAGCCACGAGTGGAAAACTTATTTGAACAAATAATAAAGGAGAACTTCCCTATAGTCTGGCAAAGGAAATAGACTTCCAGGAAATCCAGGAAGCTCAGAGAGCCCCAAAGAAGGTGGACCCAAGAAGGAACACACCAAGGCACATCATAATTACATTAGCCAAGATGAAAATGAAGGAGAGAATCCTAGAAGCAGCAAGAGATAAGGGGACAGTCACCTACAAAGGAGTACCCATCAGACTGTCAGCAGATTTCTCAAAAGAGACCTTACAGGCAAGAAGGGGCTGGAAAGAAGTATTCCAAGTCATGAAATCCAAAGACCTACAGCCAAGATTGCTTTATCCAGCAAAACTTTCATTTAGAATGGAAGGACAGATAAAGTGCTTCTCAGATAAGGTCAAGTTCAAGGAGTTCATCATCACCAAGCCCTTATTACATGAAATGCTAAAGGGACTTATATAAGAAAAAGAAGATGAAAAATATTAACAGTGAAAGGACAGCAAAGTCACAGTTATTAACAACCACACCTAAAACAAAAGCAAACCAAGAGGACAGCTAGATCAGGAGTGGAACCATAGAAATGAAGAACACATGGAGGGTTAGCAACAGGGGAGTGGGAGGAGGACAAGGATGGAGAAGGTACAGAAAACAGCATAGACAGTAGGTAGAAAATAGATAGGGGGGAGGGCGAGAATAGTGGGGGAAATATAGAATCTAAAGAACTTGAGACAAATGGTTATAAACTAAGGGGGGGAGAATGGTGGGGGAGGGGCTGTGGGGTGGAGGGGAATGAAGGGGGGAATAAAACAACTGTAATGGTATAATCAATAAAATACATATTTTTAAAAAATAAATAAATCTTCAATGCAACAGCTTTTTTAAAAAAAAAAAAAGAAATGACCGTCTTTATTCATGGTAATATCCTTTGTCTGAATCAACATTGTCCAATAGTAATATACCCACTGTCCGTCTCTTTTTGTTAATGTTATCATAGTATATCTTTTCCCACTCCTTTACTTTCAACCTATTTGTGTCTTTCTGTCTCTGAAGTACATTTTTTGTAGGCATCATATGCTTTTGGTTCTTGAATTTTTTTAATCTAATCTGATCATTTCTGCCTTTTAATTGAGTTATTTAAACTCTTTACACTTAATACGATTATTGATATGGTTTGTTTTAGAAATCTTGCTAACAAGTAATCTGTAATCTTAGTTCCCTATTTTTTCTATTTATATTATTTGTTCCCATTTTCTTCATTTTCTGTTTTTTATTGAGGGGGGATTAATTTAATTATTTTATGGTTCCATTGTATCCTCCTCCTTTTTATTTTTACTCATTAGCTATAACTATTTTCTTTTAATAGTTACTTTTAGGTCTATAGCATCCATCTTTAATTTGTCATAGGCTACATGATAAGTGATATTAAGCTACTTAACATTTAGTATAAGAATCTTACAATAATACACTTTTATTTCTCCAACCTTTGTGCTGTTGCTTATCATACATTTCACTTTACATATGAACCCCACACTACATTATTTATTCGTTGAAATAGTAAATTATGTTTTAAAGAGATTTAAGTAAAAAGAAAAAATCTTTTATATTACCCACGTAGTAGCCATTGCCAATGGTTTTCATTCCTTCGTTTCAGTCTGTATCATTCTGTCTGTCTTTAACATTTCTTATAGTGTGGCTATGCTGGTGATAAATTCTTTCAATTTCTACATGTCTTCAAAAAGTTATTATTTAGTCTTTATTTTTGAAACATGTTTGCACTAGATATCAAATCCTAGGGGTTGACAGTTTTGAAGTTTGTTGATTTTAGTTCTTTAAAAATGTTGCTACTCTGTATTCTCATAAATACTGTTTCTAATGACAAATTTATTGTCATATTTTATCCTCTTTACCTACATTTCTTTTTTCTTTGCTTTTAAGAATTTTTCTTTTTCACTGGTTTTGAATAATTTGACTTTGGTGTACCTTGATTTAGTTTTCTACACGTTTCTTGTGGTTGGGATTTGTTAAGCTACTTTATCTGTCGGTTTGTAGTGTTTATCAAACTTGGAAAAATTTTGGCTGATTTCTTCAAATATTTCTTTTACCTCAACTTTTCTTCCTTCCCCTTTGGGGAATCTTATTTCATACACACTAGGCTGTCTGAGTTGTACCACCACTTACTCATTCTCTGGTCATTTTTAAATACTCCCTTTTCTCTCTATAGTCCATGTGGACAGTGGCTATTGCTACTTCTCCACCTTTAGTCGTCTTTTCATCTGAAGTGTCTAATCTGCTGTTAATTCCCTCCAAAATATTTTTCACCTCACACCTTATATAGTTTTTATTTCTAGATGTTCTATTTGATTTTTCGTATATCTTTCATGTCTCCACTTAACTTTTGAACATATAGAACACAGTTTTAATGACTTTCTCAGTTCCCTTGTCTACTAATTCTAACATGTGCATCAGTTCTGGGTTGGTTTCTGTTGATTGGTTATATCGTGTTGTGGCTCATATTTTCCTGGTAAGTTTTGTGCACCACACATTGTGGATTTTACTTAGCTGGATGCTGTAGAGTTTTGTGTCCTGTATTCTTGACTTCGTTCTGGGATATAGTTAAGTTATTTGGAAACAGTCTGATCCTTCCAGGTTTAACTTTGGTGGACAGGACCCGAACAGTGCTCAGATGTTTTGTTCTCCACTGCTGAGGCAAGACCCTTCTGCATACTCCATGCCCCATGAATCCTGAAGCTTTCTCATCTGGCTGGTGGAAGCATGGCTATGCCCTGTGAGCACAGGGCCCTCCTAATCTTTTTGGGTCATTCATTCTTCAGCCTTTAGCAGTTTCCCACGCATATGCTCTGATCTTACTCAGTGATATTGTGGGGGAAGAGAGGGAGCTTCTGTGGATCTCCAGAGTCCTCTCTGTGCAGATCTCTCCTCTGTAGTCTCTGTCCTGTGAACTGTAACCACCTTAGTGTCCCTGGATGCTTTGCACTATCTTTTCAACTGTGTTCACCAAGCTCTGCCTGTTTCCCCTCCCTGCACTGAGACCAATAATCTCCCTCTAGGGAGTCAGCCACAGTGGGCGACCAGAGGGCCATCTCTTTGTTTCCCCTCTCTCCACTATTGCTTCCTTCCTTGCCTGCTGTTCATTATCTCAAGATGTTTTTTTAGGTGGGAGTTACTCCAGTCTCTGTTATTTCTGGCTGGAAGCAAAAGTCTTCCTCACTAATTTTCATATTAAATAAAAAGCTTTTCAATGCCCTGGCTGGCGTGGCTCAGTAGATTGAGCACCAGCCTGTGAACCAAAGGATCACGATTCGATTCCCAGTCAGGGCACACACCTGGGTTGCAGGCCAGTTCCCAGCAGGGGACACACGAGAGGCAATCATACATTGATATTCCTCTCCCTCTCTCCTTCCCTTCCCCTCTAAAAAAAAAAAGCTTTTCAAAATTATTTTATCGTACCTTTATACATGTCAGTGTTATTTTCCCTGTTTTCAAATTTTAAAAAGGTATACCCAGCAAACATAAGTATAATCATAATAAATATTGAGAGAACAAATTATCTCTTCAAAAATTCAAGGCCGCTCTGGCTGGTGTAGCTCAGTGGACTGAGCGCGGGCCTGCAAACCACACAATCGCGGTTCGATTCCCAGTCAAGGGACATGCCTCGGTTGCAGGCCAGTTCCCAGCAGGGGACACATGAGAGGCAACCATACATTGATATTTCTCTCCCTCTCTCCTTTCCTCCCCATCTAAAGATAAATAAATGAAATCTGAAAAAAAAAATTCAAGGCCAGAGTCCTCTCTAAACCCATTAACACCCAGCCTGAGGACCTGCTTTAGTCAATGCTCCCTCCCTTATAAAGTCAAATATTCATCAAAATAAAGTAACTCATTTACAAGTTTAGGAATGGAAATTTGTTTTATAGATGAAACTTAAACTTAGCAGCCCCCCACTTAGGGGACAAAAGCTGTATAGTCATTGTGAGTACCCTGGTGTTCATAAGCAAATACCTACCTCTGAAGGAGAAGCGCGCCCCACCCACGTATTCTGCACTCCTCGCCTCTCCCTAGGCTTAGCCCAGAGGAAGAGGCCCCAGGCACCTGGAACACTGCTGCCGCCCTCGTCCTCTGCTTGTGTTCTTTAAACCTTTTACTGTCACCAACTTGGAGACCTTCTCTCATCACAGTCAATGGAGAAACAGCTGAGCCTAGTTTTATAAGCTTTTAGTACTTGTCTGTCTGGTTTACTAACTTGGTGTTTATGTTTTTAGGAACATAGCTACAGTGTAATGGACAGTCCAAAGAAACTTAAGCATAAATTAGATCATGTGATCAGCGAGCTAGAGGATACCAAGAAAAATCTACGGAATGTTTTAGACCGAGAGAAACGTTTCCAAAAATCATTGAGGAAGACAATCAGGGAATTAAAGGATGAATGTCTCATCAGCCAAGACACAGCAAATAGACTGGAAGCTTTCTGTTGGGAGCATTGTCAGGAGAGCATAGAACGAGACTGTATTTCATGAAATAATCTTGTGTTATGTTCTGCCTAAAGTTGACATTGGTACGACTCTTTAGAAAGTAATTTTTATTTATCGTCATTAAACAATATCCATCATTTAGAGTGCTTCTTTGGATCCTCTGCAGCATTATGCGTTATAGTTGTTATCCAAAGACTTTGTTTTGAAGACATGCAGAAATATGGTCTAGTTATCATGTTTTTGTGTGACTTGTGACAATTATGTTTTTATAGATCTAAACTGGTGTCAGGTCAATATTGTAAGGTATTAAAAGATGGAGAAAATTTCTCAGGACTAAGGAAGTCATATCAAATCAGCCATGGAAGGCTGTAGTGGTAGGAACTGGGCACTTCTTCAGCAGCATCAGACTTGACTTCAAAGCAATACTTTCATCATTATTTGCTTAGATACCCCTTACGGTATATGTGTTGAATTATACTTCTTGTTGAATTGTACTTTAAATGTATCCTACTTCATTTACAACAATGTCAATCTTGAGTCCAATCCAAGGTGCTTTTGTTGTCAGTAATTCCAAAAAATACAAGACACCCTATGGTACTGACCCTGAGAGCAGCATATGGTGCAGAACTTCTGGCTTTTAAAGTTGTCTAGAGACAAGCACAGTTTTCCAGAATAGCTATGCTATGCTTCCTCACTAGGAGCACTTTGACGTTAACCTGCATGGCTTTAAAAATATTTAGAAAGGGTGATAAGTCTGATTTTTTAAATAGCTAGTTATTCAGATACTTCTAAACATTTAGTTTTATGACTTATTTCATCATAAAGATGTATCTTCAAAATCTGAATGCCGGTACTAGATGAATACTTTTAATGCTGCTTTGTATTTTACAGAAAGTATTGTAATATTGCTGACATTTTAGAAAATACAATATAGAAGAAACCATTAAAAATAATGATGTGGCTCTTCCCGTTGAAACGGGAATTGTAGAAAGGGTTACACTCTTTTTCTCTAACGAGGAGAGCAGATTACCATCCACGAGCTTCTATGTAGCAAAGAGGTAAGAAAAACAGCAGCTTTAGAACAGTTTCTTACTGAATATACAGATAATGACTCGGCTATTTTCTCATTGAGCCAACTATCAGAAATTTTGTTTTTTCCCCCAATTTCTTAGAAAAAGCAACTGAAATTAAGCGTCATAAATATTGTGGATTAGAATAAAATTTACTAGCCCATAATCAAATTCTGCTTTGAAGCATATGTACATATATGGGTCTCATTCAGACATCTACGCTATAGTAGTTAGAATTTGAGTATCCATTGTTTCAGTGTGTTACCTAGAAATGAAGTGCATTTTGTGCTAAAATGTTCATTATACTTTTATTTGTGTTATATTAATATCAGTAAGGATACATGGTCCCTTGAATTTCTTATATTTAAAAAATTTTTGTTATGTTTTGCATGTTATGTTTTTTATGTAGGACTCCAAACCTTCCTTCTGAATGGGGTTTTACCCATATTTGAGAGACCAGCATTATGCTTACAAATCACTAAGGTCATGTATTTTTACTATCTTAAAAAAAACTCATTAGCTACCCATTATTTATTTTAGTTATTTAATTTTGAATTCATAATGGACACTCTAAATAAGAAATTTGGGTATGACCTTAGGTTTTATGGATATTTTGTGATAGAGATGGAAAAGTTTTCCCTCACCCTATTTTTTAGTGTAAAAATTAAAGTCAAAGGACAATGGAGGAGAGTAAAAGGATAGATCCAGAACAGTGTGGCCAAATTCTAGCTGTCTGCAGGTTGCTCAGAATAAATCAAGCCTGGGAGGCCTTTGCAAAAGTCAAGCCCCAGCTTTTGCCACTCTCATAGTTACCAGTCACTTTTACTACTTGCGTTCACAGTGATTGCAGCCCTTATGTTCTTTTTCACTGTCATTGAGAGAGAGGGAGCTGTAGGAAAAGTACTGGTGCCATCAATGACCTGGAGCTACCCAGTTGCTCTTCATTTTTATGGAGAAATGATTAGCAATAGAAACATGACACAACGAACAAGGTCCTCCCCACCTGCTGCCCCAAACCAACTTGAACGCCCTGAGTACCTCAGTCCACTGTTCCCAGAGAACACTTCTTAGCCTGGGGTGGCACTGTCCTGTGCAGAGCAAAAGCATTCATCCCCCATCCAGAGGTGCCTCAAGCAGCCAAGGTCAACATAAGGGTTTCACTTTGCTTTAAAGCTTGCAGTGGCCTCTGGATTCTGGAACAAACAAGTGTACCAGTTCAGCCTCAGCACCAAATCAGGTACGAAGGACCTGACGTGACATTTTCTCCATGTCAAGTTTAAGTCTTTAGACTTTGGTTGCTAAAGACGGTCACAATTATATCATACTCTTTAATTTGAGGAAAGATGTATTAAAATATATAGTTTTAATAAAAAGGTAAAATTTGGGGACAACTGTTATAGAGTACAATAAAAATGATTTTAAAATATATAAAAAGCAAAACAATAAAAATAAAATCAATAAACATTTAAAAAAGAAAATTATTACAGAAATAATTGGGGGTGAAGAATTCATTACATGTTTAAAAAATAAAATATTTTCTTTAGCAATGTGTTCTGTGTGGTTTTTATACATTTAGTTATTCAGTAAAATAAACAGAAAAGCAAGAGTTCATATACAATGATTTTGCTTTAATTTTTCCACATTTCCCCCCCACCAAGATCTCTAATATCACAAGAGTCTGCTAAGTTAGATGTCCCAAGTGGCAGGCCTGCTTCCCCCGCCACGTGGACCAACCATAGAGCCCTTTCCTGCTCTGGGCCCCACTCAACTGGCAGCCTTTCACGTTACCCAGTGTAGAGAGTGGTACTCTTCAGGATGAAGTACGCCGCCCTCAAACCCAGCAAGGCCTGTTAAGCATTGTACTCATCTTCATAGTGAGATGCCAGTTGTACGAATGTGTCTTGTATTTCAGTGGTAATGTCGTAGCATGCCCTGATCGCTGGACACTCCCCCCAACTTTTCCTGACATGGGCCCCGATGCCTTTCTCCTGTGTGCGCTATTGTGTTGGGTGACATACATTCTCAATAGATTTCGTATCACAACATCTTAAAACCTAAGTGTCTGAGCGTCATTCAGTCTCATTAATTTACCTGAGGCACATGAAGTTTAACATAATTAATGTACTAACCCATTGCATGTAGTGTTTTCAAAGCCTCATACACTATTGTGAGGGACACAAAGATGAGGCATTCATACCTACAGTGACACACAGTATATAACATAAATACAGAGAAGTGGGCAACTGGCAGAACTGTGGCCATTAAAGAGGGCACTGAGATTATGCAACTACCAGAGCCTCGAAGTTCCTTTTAAAGTTCTGTCCTAGGACTTGGATTCTGTTAGCACCCACCTTGGATGTGACAGCAAGACACCAAACCACCCAGGAGAGAACCAAACAGACCTAGGCTCCANCCCACCAAGATCTCTAATATCACAAGAGTCTGCTAAGTTAGATGTCCCAAGTGGCAGGCCTGCTTCCCCCGCCACGTGGACCAACCATAGAACCCTTTCCTGCTCTGGGCCCCACTCAACTGGCAGCCTTTCACGTTACCCAGTGTAGAGAGTGGTACTCTTCAGGATGAAGTACGCAGCCCTCAAACCCAGCAAGGCCTGTTAAGCATTGTACTCATCTTCATAGTGAGATGCCAGTTGTACGAATGTGTCTTGTATTTCAGCGGTAATGTCGTAGCATGCCCTGATCGCTGGACACTCCCCCCAACTTTTCCTGGCATGGGCCCCGATGCCTTTCTCCTGTGTGCGCTATTGTGTTGGGTGACATACATACTCAATAGATTTCGTATCACAACATCTTAAAACCTAAGTGTCTGAGCGTCATTCAGTCTCATTAATTTACCTGAGGCACATGAAGTTTAACATAATTAATGTACTAACCCATTGCATGTAGTGTTTTCAAAGCCTCATACACTATTGTGAGGGACACAAAGATGAGGCATTCATACCTACAGTGACACACAGTATATAACATAAATACAGAGAAGTGGGCAACTGGCAGAACTGTGGCCATTAAAGAGGGCACTGAGATTATGCAACTACCAGAGCCTCGAAGTTCCTTTTAAAGTTCTGTCCTAGGACTTGGATTCTGTTAGCACCCACCTTGGATGTGACAGCAAGACACCAAACCACCCAGGAGAGAACCAAACAGACCTAGGCTCCAGTTCCAAACCTGCCCTTTTATTATGTATGGAACCCAGACTAAGTTAAATGAACCTCTGTGAGCATTTAAAAAGTGGACAATGATACTTTCCTCACACACTTGTATGAGAATTGCGTGAGTTGTATTTAATTCTCTGTAAAACATAAGGCCATACAATGAGCCCTCTGTTTTTCTTCCTTCAAATCCCATGCCAGACATAACAAGAAGATGGGCAAGAGTAAGGGGGAAATACACTTGACGGAACAACAATGGTACAGGCAACAGTAGCCAGGTCGGCTGTTTGTGCCTTGACTGTCTCCCTCTGTGGCAGGTCAAGAGCAGCGGAAGGAACATTCTCCAACTGAAAGAAAACTTGATCTAATCACCAGCCTCTCCATTCTCCCAATCTCCATCCTAAAAAGCCATTGATTCCATCATAGATATATTTTTTATTCATTCATCCATTCATTCAACTTCATGAAGCATGTTAGATGGTGCTACTCAAAGTATGGTTCATAGACAAGTGTACAAGTTAAGGAGCTTGCACCAGAACGTAAATCAGCTACATCTGGAAGCACACACACAGTTTAGTTCAGTCAACATTTTTTTCATAGCAAGACTCTCAGTGAATAAAACAGTGTGTTGATTTACATTCTGGAACAAACACCTTATTCCATTCTAGACCAGTAAAAAAGAGTTCACAGGGCAGCAGTTTTGAATAACACTGTCTCAGAGTATCTAGTCACGAATTGTATCTCTCTGAATTAATCTCAGCTCATTGATTTGTGGACAGTTGACAGCAGAAGAGTCACGAACAGATTGGTGTTGGATAGCAAACTTCTCAAACATTTGTGATATATAGAGCTTGGGCAGTTGAAAGATAACATCACATCCAACTCAGCAGATGTGGACTTCATGCTTTTGAAAACACAAGTGTTTTTATTCAACAGAGATAGTGAAGTGTACAGGCTGCTCAGAATGCTAACCACAAATACTGGTGATGAGCACCTTGTGGAGACGGGCATTCCTCTGCAGACTTGCCAGCAAACTACTCAGCATACAATTTAGCTGGAAATGAAGGGTCCTGGTATTTATGGAAGAGAGAGACGTGTAATGGCACAAAATGTTGCCAGGCTATGCAACAGATGTCCAGAAAATTACTTCTGAGATCCTGAACATTTCAAAAAATATTTTCGTTGCCACTCTCACTATGACACTTGTAGATGATGAGTCTTGAGAATAGGGGACGTTTGAGGTGTACATTTCCCCTTTTGGTGGCCATCACCATTATCTAGCCACATTTTGTTGAAAAGATGGGGAATGATTTTAACCAGCATTGAATTCTGGCTATCCAAAAAATCAAATAAACTCCCATAGGGACTGGAACTTTTCTTTTAAATGTTAACCCTCACCCAAGGATATGTTTATTGATTTTTAGAGAGAGAGGAAAGAAGGAGGGTAGGAGGAGGATGGAGAGACAGAGCGAGAGACACCAATGTGAGAGACAATCACCAATCAGTTGCCTCTTGTACATGCCCTTGACCGGGCATGTTGACCAGGAGTCAAACCTGCAGCCTTTTGTTGTATGAGATGAACATTCCAGCCAACTGAGCCACCCAGCTAGGGTGGGACTGGAAAATTTTAGAGTAAAATGAAAGTATATAATTTAAATTTTGGCAAGTTATTTTTAAATGTACCTTATGGCACAGGAATTTTGCATGTGCCCCAAGAGGGCTATGGGAGGATTGTTCGTAAGAGCAGAAAATGGAAAGCAACGCAAATTCCATCAAATGGTGAATGGATAAATAAAACTATGGTGCACCCATATAAGGCTATAATCACCAATTCAAAAGAAAGAGATCAATCTGTAGGTATTGGTATGAAGAGAAAAAGATAATTTTTTTTATGATTGGTTTTTTTTTAAGATTTTATTTATCTTCAGAGAGGAAGGAGAGAGGGAGAGAAATATCAATGTATGGTTGCCTTTCATGTGTCCCCTGCTGGGAGTTGGCCTGCAGGGAACTGGCCTGCAACCCAGGTATGTGCCCTGGCTGGGAATCAAACCGCGATCCTCTGGTTCGCAGGCCCAGGCTCAATCCACTGAGCTACACCAGCCAGGGCCAGAAAAAGATATTTTAAGAGAGAAGAAATAATTTAGCTATGAACTCAAAATATCCTGTTTACATAAAAAAATTTTAATCCACCTACAAAACAATTTCTAATTGTGTATTTGTATAAATATATAGAAAAAGAAATGGAAGGATATCTGCCAAATTGTTAAAAGTGCTTCATTCTGGGGAGGGGAGCATATAGCTCTTGTGACAAAAACAGAGAGAGATGAGAAAGGAAGGAAAAAAGGCTGACAGGGAGGGGAGGAAAGAAAAATAAAATTATAACAACAGCAAATCTATATATTTAGACAAAAACCACTTCCCCTCTGAAAAACTAATGTTTGCTTGTTATCATTACCCTCACCATCTCTTTTGGACATTGGCTAAAGTTGGATCCAGGTCTTGAATCCCTACCATTTCCTGTGCATCTTGGGTACTTCAAAGAACGCTCTCAAACCCCTGGCAGCTTAGCTGTGGACGTTTACAGACACCACTGTCTGGGTGGGTGTGGTTGCAGATTTTAGTCGTCCTACCCAGAACCACACCTACCCAGATCCCTAAAAAAGAAAAACCTGCCCTCATCCCCTGCTGAGAACTTCCAGTACAGCTTTCCAACTGACTCAATACCTCAAAAAACTAGAAAACATGACTTCCAAGTACTGATATCTGACCAGCGTAGCACACTCTCATAGAGCTTTCCACAATCTCATAAATCCTCATATTTCTGCCTTTTCTTTGTTTTATTTCAGATGCCCAGGTTCCAGAGAAAATGTCTGAGGCAGAAAATTATTAATTTTCAGTAATAATGATAGCTAACATTTACAAGGTGCCAATTTCTATTCCAGGTGCTTAACTGTTACCAATCCATTTCACTCACAATAATCCTCTGGGCTGGGCACTATTATTATCCTCATTTTACAGATGAGGAAACTAAACAGAAATGCTAAGGAACTTGCCCAAAGTATAATGATCAGTATTCTCATTCTCACGCAAGGAGACACGTGGTCGACACTGACCTACCACGCCAGACCCAGAGGATTCGAGTCACTAAATGTTGAACTGCTGCTGCACATTCCCAATATCTGAAGGCTAGGCTTCCATCACTCATTCAGAAACGCCAGCTGGGGCAGTTACAGGTCTACGGAGAAAATCTGAACTCCTCCTGTGTCTGAATCTGGGACAGCCCACAGTTACTCATTACCACAATCTGGATCTGTCTGATGCTACGGCCAAGCATCCATAGGGCAGCTGAGCACCCAGGATGAAGTCACCTCACCACATGCATACACAAGACAGTCCAGCAGCCGTGGGTTTCACCTGCACAGGGCCTTGTCTAGTCACCTGGCTTCTCTCAGCTCTCAGGAACAATGCATGGAATAATAAAAAGATCGACCCTGATCTCTGTTAGTACTTTACCCAACCACTACACGGACATAATTTTCTACTCTGTGTCTACATCTATAATAGTTTCTAATCAAATTCAGGAGTATAAAAGTTAATAGTTCTTCTTGTCCACTCAGCAAGCAACATTAGGCTAAAAATAGAATCTTCATTCCCTGTGTAGTTTGCTACTATGAGACAGTGTCAATAATATTTCAGTATCAGTTTCAGCAAATCACATGTAGTACACTGCATATGGTTTCAGGTACACTTGGATCCAGGGGTTGAAATAATGTCAGAATCCAATATCTCTCCACTCTGCTTTATCAAGTAGGCTCTCTCCTCATGTAAGTATGTCCCTTCACAACTTTAAGTTCAAAGGCACTTGTGTGCCTCTTTTCCAGTCACTCCCACCAAAGTCCCAGAACTGAAAATGGAAAAAAAGAAAAAATGTAAAACAAAACACACAAAGAAAAATAACAAAAAGTCCCAGGACTGGTTTTGACTGGGCCTGAATGACGTGGCTTGAGTCGAATGCCCATCCCTAAATATATCACAAAGGCTGTAGGACTGTATGCTACGATTGGCAGGTGCAGGCAGTCCTGGAGACAGATGAGTAGAAAAATGCTGGTTCCTCAGAGGAAACTCAGGGTTAGGTAATCAGAAGAACTGGGATGGATGCTGGGCTGGTGATGGGTTAAAGAAATGTTAAGAATTATGCCTGAGCCGTGACCTTTTATGGTAAGAATGAAATATAGGTATGTCATCTCCCAGGGAGAGCTAGCCCCTTTCCCGCAGAAGACTAAGCATCTTTAATTGTTAACTCAGTACTTTTAAACACTGACCATTCATTTGGGAAAGAATTGGCTATTCTCCCGGAGGGAACGGTGGGTCAATCGAGTTGCAACAGGCCCTTGGTGCATAGCCACTTCTGTCTAAAATATGTTTAACCAGAGCCCCCAAAGTGACACTGTGGAATCCCACCTGAGGGATGGACGCTTTACTTGGAACTGTTCCCAGATGAACCTCGAATGTGGCTGCCTCTGGGATTCCCCAGCATCTGTGTTCAGGTGTTGGTGATTTCCTGTCTGGCGATGTGTGCTCTTAATTCTTGCTATCTCTTTGCTCTTGCTTAATAAATTGCTTAACTATTCACCTTTGACTTGGGGTTTTTATTGTGTATGAATCCGAACCTCCAAATGAAGTGGCCAGGAGCTCATATGTGCCCCTTAACAGCACAGCTGGGCAAGCAACAGGGCATGGCAGTGGTGCTCAGAGATGTGCCGAGGACTTTTGTGTTCAGTAAATTTCTTTGTGTATGTTTGTCCCCCAGGATAAAGAGGAACAGTGGAGGGGCATTTTGGTTCTTGTTATGATTGTGGTAGACGAAGCTGTCTTTAAATGCACTATTTGGTTAAATGAGAAACACACAGAATCATTTTATCATTATATGTGGTCCAGAAATTAGATTCTATTTCTAATCTTGTGACAGAATGGTTCTCCAACTCACTGTAGACCAATTTATCCACCTCCATTCATTGCTATGCTCACATATTCATACAGTCTAGAAGAATGTGCTAAGAATCTGCCATGTGAAAAGCCCCGGGGGTCACCCTCAAACAAATGACACCCTTCGGAGGGGAGTCTTGTAAGCTGTGTCCCACACACTCTCTCCCTGCGGACTGTGTCCTTCCCACCAGCCCTGGGAAGGAGGTCCACGGCGCTTCTGGCATTTCCAAGAGAATTAAAAAATGTATCCTGGGTGATTTTTAAAAATTTTTACAATGGAAAGTTCCAAACCAAAGTAGAGTATAATAAACTGGAATGCGCCATTACCTAGCTTCAACAATGATTAGATACGGACAATCTCCTTCCACCGATACCCCCCACGCATCCCCTCTTCCGATTGTTTGGAAGCAAATCCCAGATGGCATCTGATCTGTAAACAGTTAGAATCTATTAATTTGGGGGACAAAGCCATTTATCATTATCACACCTACAATAAGCCCTTAATATCAAAACATCCAATTTGTTTTCACATTTCCCCAATTGTCTTTTTTCTTCCTCTTTTTTTAATTAAAATGTGCTTATTTGAAATAGCGCCCAAATGAAGTTCAACACTGTAATTGGTTGATATGTCTCTTAGATCTCTTCTAATCTATAGGTTCTCCTTCTACCTCTTTTTATTTATTTTGCCTTGAAAAGAAATTTTTTAACCAAGACTTCTTTCCTGCATGACATGACTGAATTCTAGGGGTGCTTTCAGGGGGCGTTCACAGCAGTTAGTCTGTGGCCAGGCTATCAGAACACACCGAGCACAGTAAAAGCAAGAATCCTGCAGCCTGACCACCGCGGGCCTGTCCTGGCTGTGCCACTGGTTAGCGGCACGACATCACCTCTCTGTGCCTCGGTTTTCTCATCTCTAAAGTGAGGTTGATAATAGCACCTATCTCGTTGGATTAATGAGGATTGAGTGGCCCAATGGATGTACAATAATTAGAACAGTAATGCTTAGAATACAGGAAATGATGTATTACTAAACAGGTAAAGAAACTGAGGGGCAGTGAAGCTGATTTATCCCACTGGTGTGATACTGTTTCAAACCACAAATAAAGGAAGGCTGTCATACTGGGCGTCACAATGCCCCTGCCCAGGACAGTGTTGCCATCCTGTTGTGAAAGCAGTGGGTGATGTCAGGACACTTCCCAGGCTTCCTCTGCTCTGCAAAATGGGAGAGCGGAGATGTGTCTAAGAGGACTGAAATGCCTCTCAGAAGAAACCCCAGCAGAAGATGCCCTTGCAAGCCTTGCAGGGCCATCATCCAGGCCACCAGAGAGCAGCACCTCCAAATCGGTACCAACCACAGAACCTTCAGATGCCCTGAAGGAGCGTCTGCCCATCCTGCCTACAGAGAACCCTGGGCTGCCACAGGCCTCCAGGGATAAGCCTCACAGCGCCAGCCACTGCTTCCTCAGCCTGACTCAGGGGCCAGGCCTGGTACCCACCACTCCCCAGGCTACCTGACTCATATAATCCTGACTCTGGGAGGCCCTAATGGCAGCCTTCCACATTACTCACTGTGGCCGACCCACCGTGCGAGGGGAATGCCTCTCCCAGACAGGTGGTTTCTGCAGCAGGAGACTAGCCTCCTTGGACACAACCATAGCTTGCCTTTGCTTCCCCAAGGCATGGCAGCCAAATTGGACCTTTGTTGCATGCAGAGGAGCCAGGTGAGATGCAGCTGGTCCACCCTCAGACAGACATCCAAGCGAAGCCTCAAGGATGTGAAAGGCCATCCCACAGAACGGCCCGCAGAGCTACAGAGGAGCAGTTGGGATGGTCCAGCCTCTCTGCACACTGCTGGGTGCAGGTCTTTCCCTCTCGGGCTCCTTAGTTCTATTTCTATTATGGCAATTTGAGCATCTAAAATAAATTACTTTTTATTCTTATCATTTTTATTGTATTCAAACCAAGTTTCTTCAGAATTTGTGCTCCCTGAAATTCTAAACACATTTCTGAACAATGTGGAAGGAGGGTAAGGGAGCCTGACAGGAGAAACAAAGCAGGAAAGTCACTACGAGATTCTCCCCACAACACAGTGTTCAGCCCCCAGTTAAAAGACAGGCTGCCCGGAGACAGAGGCGTGGGATACTTGGCTCACAGAATCTTTCTGTCTTGTATGTGTTAGAGACAGTTCAGTGCTCACAAACCAGCCGAAAATTCCTAAAGTCTTAGCACACATCTCTGGTCAAGGTGCGCGGGGCTATGCCCTGCATTACCTACACACACCCAGACTTCTGTTTTAGGAGAATTTGGTTTTTTGTCTGTTTATACATGTTTGTGCCCTAAACCTGCAGAGCAGCACATATACATGAAAATGAGAGACAAAGACTATGGGTGCATATTCGTCAGCATTCTCTGGAGAAACAGAACCAATAGGATGCATGTATAAAGAGAGGGAGGTTTATTTTAAGGAATTTGCTCACATGATTATGGAGACTGGCAAGTCCAAAATCCGCAGGGTTCCAAAAGCCTGCCAGTCTGGAGACCAAGGGGAGTGCCGATGGTGCAGCTCAAGTCTGGAGGCTGCCTGCCATGGCTCCTCCTTGCTCTTGCTCAGAGGACATCAATCTTTGTTCTATTCAGGCCTTCGACTGAAGCCCTACCCACATGATGGAGGCAATCGCTTTACTCAAAATTCGCCATTTAAAAACATTAATCTCATCCTAGAGCATCCTTGCAGAAATATTCAGAATAAAATCTGACCCAGTATCTGGGTACCACGTGTCAGCCAAGTTGACCCATAAAAACTAACCATCACAGTGGGAGTGGGAAGAGAAAGGAAGGAGACGAAATTGTCCTGAGCTCAGATCCAAAGAGCAGGGGGTGCCAGAGACGAAGAGACCCTGGGTAAAGCCACCTTCTTGCCCTACGTCATTTCCTAACAGGTGGTTGCCAGGCAACAAGATGCATGGACTCCTGTGCACAGGCAGAAACCCTTCCCTTCCCTGCTCTCCAGACATTCCTCTATCCCTGGTTTCCAGACCAGTTACTGGGTTTCCTATGTGTGAGGCACGGAGGCCACAGCTGGAATTAAGACTCAGTTCTTCTGCACACTTAAAAGTGGTTAAAATGGTAATTTTTATGTTGTCTATTTTATCACAATTTAATATTAAAAAATTTAAAAGCCCTGGCTGGTGTGCCTTAGTAAATTGAGTGCCAGCCTGTGAACCAAAGGGTCACTGGTTCAATTCCCAGTTGGGGCACACGCCTGGGTTGCAGGCCAGGTCCCCAGTAGGGGCCACTCAAGAGGCAACCACACACTGATGTTTCTCTCCCTTTTTTCCCTCCCTCCTTTCCCCTCTCTCTAAAAACAAATAAAATATTTAAGAACAAAATTTAAATGTTTTTTAACTTTTTTGTTGTTGTTCAAGTACAGTTTTCTGTCTTCCCCCCCTTTAAAAACAAAATTAAAAAAATAATTAAAACAACTTCGTTTTCACCATCAAAGATCTCAAGTTCAGAGAGAGGGAAGACAGATACAAAGCACATTTTTAATGTAGGGGCTCATTCATGGTAAGACAGGGCAAGCTAGAGAACCCAGAGCCCTCTTGGGTCAAGAGAGACTACGCTTCACCCACCTGCTCACCTCATCCTTTCTCCCCGCTCTGAGCAAAGCTGCTCTGGACATAACCGTCCGGCACACCGTCAGTGGGGCTGCAAGCCAGCTCCTCTTACTGCCCAGACACGACTATCTCACTTCTCCAGTCCTGCCACTTTACAGGACTGTGCCCCTCAGACTAATGTGCTGTCTGAAATGTTCACGTGTGTTAGTATTGGGTCACTAATGCACTAATGTATGCTTTTCTTCCAATTTTTATTAATGCAAAAATCAATATTATAAAAATTGCTTTTAAAAATTAAAAACTTAAGCATTTAAAAATTTAAGCATAATCTCACCACCTGATCACATCTAACCACAGCAGTCAAACCCTCAGACCAAATACCTTGCTATGATTCATGACTCCCCCATCTCTCACACCCTACTTCCAATTCACCAGGAAATCCTGTCTGTTCTATCTTCAAAATACGTCCAGAATCTCCCTGTTTCCCCCACCTCCGCTGCTGCCACCCCAGTCTGAGTCACTGTCATCGCCCCCTCCACCACTGCTATAGTCTATTATAGCTGGACTTCCTGCACCCGCCATCTGTTCTCCACAAGTGGTCGGAGCTGTCCTTTCAAAATGTAAGTCAGATCACGCTGTGCCTCTGCAAAATTCTCCAGTGGCTTCACATAATGACCTATTGCTCCTTGACCTCATCCTGCCACGGTCCCCCTGGACTCACTCTGTCCAATCACAACACCCTTTTGCGGTTGTATGTTACATGGCGAGCCTGCTCCTGTCCCAGGACATTTGCACTGGCTGTCCCCTCTGCCCAAAATGCTTTTTCCCCATAAGGCCTCATGAATAGCTTCCTCACCTCCTTCAAGCCCCTATTCAAACATCATCTTCTACTTAAAACTGGGACACCCACCAACATTTTTACCCTTATTTTTCATTTTTTCTATAGCACATATTATAAAACATTGTAACATTGTAACATATTCTACCATATTATATAATGTACTCTTTTGTTACAGTTATTATTCACTCTCTGTGTCTGTCCCACTGGAATGGTAACTGCACCAGGACAGGTATTTTTTGTCTGTTTCACTCATCAGGAACAGTGTCTGGCACATAATTAAATAGTTGTTGAATGAATGGTGAAAAAATGGACACATTCACGAAGCAACACTCTCCAGTCCCAAACTTCCTGCTTTTCCCCCCTGACTGGTACGGCTCCTGCAAAGCAAAATGTTGCCAGTTTGATTCCCAGTCAGGGCACATGCCTGGGTTGTGCATTTGGGGTGCATGTTTCTCTCTCACATCAATGTTTCCTTCCTTGTCTTTCTCACCCCTTCCCCTCTTTCTAAAAATAAATAAAATCTTTTTAAAAAGAAAACAAAACAACAACAAAACCCTCCATGATTCTCTGGGCTCCAAACCTGGGAGAAAGACAGGGACCTTTCTCTAAAAAGTTCAGAAAGCCTTCTTAGACCAGGGTTCCTTCTGCACTGAAATATGCCACTACAGCATATGGGAGACTTTTTATCAGGGAAACCCAGACGCAGACCCAGGATCCAATGAAAGCAATGAAAATTTCATCTTGGTTAACCTCTGGTTGGAACAAGGTCACATACCAAGAGGTGGTTAAACCCTGTGATCCGTCAGCCACCAGTAACTGTTTCTCCCCCAAAAAGCATTATAAATACTGCTGTATTTTAGCAATCCCAGCCATTTAGTAATAAAAAGTTCTTTTTCATTTTCCACAGGAGCATTGATTGGCCTTTGCCTGTTGACAGGTACTCTGTGTAAGTGACACTTAGGGGAGATGGGCAAAGACACATCCTGAGGTCACGTGATGCTGTAGGTGTAATCAGAGCGAATCAGAGCAAATCAGAGCAGCTCCTGGGCCCAAGTCCCCAGGGGTCCCATCTCTGTGCGCCCCGCTTCTTCTAGCAGCTGCCCCTCTCTCCCTTCTGCAGACGCAAACTCGCAAACTCGCAAACTCGGCCGACCGGAGTTCTTCCCCAGGCCATTTCTAAGTGGTTCTGGCTGGGTAGAGCTTCTCTCCTCACAGACTGTTAAACCACAGGTAGTAAAACAAAAGTCCATTAAAATAAGAATATTAATTAATTCATTCATTCATTAGTAAATGAATGAATGGATTCTAAATCAAAGTAAACATACACATTAGAAGAAAAATCTCATTTCTGAATCCCAGCCCAATAACTGAGTCAATAGCTGTGTCAAAATCTCAGTCAATAGCTGACTCTTGGGGAAACAAATGTGACTGCTGTTGGGTTCTACATCACCTCCTCATGAAGTGATTGTTAGAAAAACACCAATGCCAGCTGTCTGCTTGGGCCCTTCCCCTTAACAGGCTGGACCAACCACAGTGACCCAGGGCCGTTAGAGCTTTTTTGACCTTGGGAATGGGGAAATTTGAATCTCATCCATCGGCCTTCCACTAAATGATACAGTGATGGTTCACGGATTTTTAAAGTATACAACTGAAAAGATATTTTTATTAAAAAGTTATCACTTTCTGCAATAAGCTTTCAGAAGTATTTCCTTTTTAAGTTAAAGATTTTTGCACATGAATTTGATAACCTGGTAACCTCACAAAAGCATTATTGATTTTATGTACTGTTGAATATTTGGTTTCACTCCACAGAAAACATATAAATAAATAAGATGTGGGAATTCCTAGTTACTCTATACATCAACAGTGAAGAAATATGTAAGGATTTTCTGCCAAATAAGAGTTTAAGAAAGGGTTAAGAATTTGTTCTTTTTGAAGTTGTGTTTCTTTATTTTATAAATTTCAAGACAAAGATGCAAATGAAAACAATGTGTCATTTGCTTTTGTTATTTATTTTCATCAACATTTAAATTGGAAGCTCCTTAAAATCTCATATTGAAAGGGAAGACAATCAAGAGAAATAATAGAAATATCTGTTGACTAAAGCTTTGGTTAATGTACAGTAAATCCACAAAATTGAACACTGGGCGGCAGAGAAAGAGATGACATGGATCCGACTTTATTGGTGTGGCCCTGTGTTTCCAATGCAGGGGCCAAAGTGGCACCTGTAATGTGCACCCATAAAATGGGACATAAAGTGACATAAAATGGGACATAAAATGACAGATTTTGTTGCTCTGCTTCAGAGCCTCTGGTACTTACCGCCTCTCAACACTCAAACCCCTTATTGTTATTACTCGGTTAATATTTAATGTCCCTGCCAGACAGTGTGCTCCATGAGCGTGGGAACCCTCGCTCTTTAGCCCCTGCACCTAGACCCCGGTTTGGCACATGACACATGGTCAGCAGAGACCTGTTGCCGCCGGGGAAGTACCTTCATCTAAGGAGAGGACCTTGAGCTGGATGATCCCCGCTTCCTTTCCAAACTGCTGACAAATTGCCTGCTTAATCCTCTGCTCTAGGATTATGACCAAGCCTGTGGAATTTGCCATTTTCTAATTATGAGTGTTTGCCTTCTTACTCATTTTGGTTCTCGGTTTGCATAGTCTCCCTGGTTAGACTGTCAGCTCTTCGAAGCCAGGGACTGCTCTCTGTGTTGTTCATTCTGTAACGCCCACGAAAACGTTCTGCCCAAAGTGGAGGCCTTTTGAGCAACTCAATAATTTGGCAGGTATCATTTCCTAAGAGAACAGGAAATTGGACTCAGTATAAATTTATAATAACCCAACCTCTCCCTTCCACGGACCAGGCAGCAAGGTGGGTTCTACGTCAATCAGTTACCTCCCACAAGGCCCCAACCAGGGACCTGGCCTGCAACCCGGCATCCACCCAGACTGGGAATGATCAGATCTCTCAGTTCACAGGCTGGCACTTAGCCCACTGAGCAACACCAGCCGGGGCCTGAGACAGTTCTTTGTAACCCCAAGGCCCACACTTTCAATCACTTGTGACTCCCCCTCCACTGCCCCAGCAGCTGATAGTCCTTTCATGGACAGAATGGGTACAGATGTATCATGTTCACCTTTTTGGCAACTTGGTGCATAAAAAGGAATCCTGGAAGGGCACCTCTCTAAGTTAATCTTCCCAAACTTTGTTTAGACAGTGACCATGAAGGCTATTAGGGAAGATAAATTTCTGCTGCCCTTGGCCCCTGGACAAAAGCAGAGGAGAAGCAGCCCTAAACCCTACTCAGAGGCCTAGGAACAGAGGCCACTTTAAAGTGCCTAAGTCAGGAAGCCTTTAGAATCTAGATAATGCACACAAGTAAAAAAGGCACAGACGGTGGAGAAGACTTGAGGGAATCCCTATAAGAGAACAGGGAAGGTGTGGTCGTCTCGAGTCTGACTCCAAGGACGGATGAATGATGTTTGGCTCTCATTACGAGAAGATTCTGGTTGATAAATACTTTCTGGCATTTCCTTGCTGATTTCTCAGCCTCACACCACAGGCCCTGACCACGGTGGGCCACTGTGCACATGCACATTACCTGACTCAGGCCGCTGGTGACTCACCAGCTCCCCTTTAAATCAGGGCTGGGTGCAAGGCAGCAATTGCTCAGGGCAGAGGCCATGGCTCACAAGCTCCGCTTCTCCTTCTGGCTGTTGGCCTGCTGGTTGGTGGTAACTGTGGCAGAAGGTAAGGGTTTTGTTTTCATTCTACTGTGGTCCCACTAATCAGTAAGTTGTGTGAAAAGATGGAATTTGGCTCCATGATTATACATGTCCATAAACTGAAAATATTGATGTCGGCTTCTACCAGCTTGTGTGGTTAAAGAGAAAGAGGCTGAATTTTACCATTTGAAGACTTCGGTCTTCGTCTCACCACTAGCTCTGTGACTTTGGCCATACTTAACCTCTCCAACATCAGTCTCTTCATACGTGAAGTGACGGTATTAGTAACATGCATTATGATGGGGGTGGTGAGGCCCAAATGAGCTATCACCCAAGAAAAGCTCTTCGGGCTTAAAACACTGTATGAATACAAGTTACTACTATTGCTCTAAAGCTGAGAACTTGCCATCCTGGGTTGGAGCAACGTCTACCTCTTTCTATCCCCAGAAGCACAGTAATTTATACGTGGCGGGTGTTTAGTCTCTGTCAACTGCTTTAATTAATCACATCATTTACCTGTGTGTTGGTGCTCCTCTGGTGAGCAGGTTTCTTTCTCTAGGACTACATTAGATTCCATTTCTCCCCTCTTCCTATTCTTTTCCCTTTCCTCCACTATGAAAATTCCAAGTGGCCTCAGCCTTCAAATTGGTTTACAAACACCTGAGGAAATGACAGATGAGGACAAGGAAGGGAGGAGAAGAGGCAAAGAGAGGGGAAGGAGACCTTGGGAGACTTGGGTCTGATGTCTCAGTTCCGCTCAGCTCTGGGGGACTAGAGACCCTGGAGTCGAAATGAATCCTTCTCCCACCACATGCCCCTGGGGGCTATGCAGGGACCCAGCCAGAAGTTAGTCACCCCCAACAATTCCCTGCTATCACCCACCAATGCTCACAACAGAGCAGAGAACAGAGCTGCTGGGCAGACCTCCAGAGCTCATCCTGAGAGTTTCTGGGGGGACTCCAGTGACCAGGAGAAGGGCACACGCAGAGACCACACCTAAGCCCCGCCCGATCGAGTCCAAGACAAGGCCTCCAAGCATCACTTACTAAAAATGGCATGGTAATGAGGCACCATAAGACCGAACTAGCCACCTTCTTTCCAGAAAATGAACCATTTGTCAGGAAACTCTGCAATGTGTAGCTAAACAGGTTCTAATGAAGTCAGAAGTTTATTCACACCTAAAAGAACACCAATTACAATGGAAGAATTGATTTCTGAACTTGACTTGTTCTTCCCCTCCGGCCCTCAGACTGGCATTGACATCCTTCGAGTGTAGCTCCCCTCTCCCCAGGCGGCCCTGGTTCCCCCTCTCCACTCCTCCACACCCTCGCCCTCGGCCTCTCTCCTCTCTCTGGCAGGTTGTGGCTGCCTCCTCCTGTTTCCACCTCTGTTTATTGCAGTTCTGCTTCACGTGATGACGTTTAAATGTCACTACAGCACTGCCAATTTAAAAATCGCAACCTCGGCATCGAAGTCTACTTATGAAAATTTGGACATCACCCATGAACTTGCAGCGTCGCCGTACTTCTGAGCTCAGGCCGTGTTTTATCATCTATGCATTTGCCGGAGCACCTAACATAGTAACCTGCACCCTGCTGAACAGTGATCAGCCTCCTATTTGCTAATAAGAGAATTGAAATAGGCTTGTGTGGTGCTTTCTGGGCTCTGAATTATTTACCTATAAAATCAGAGATTTGACCAAGGGACCAGTCATTCTGGGAGCCTACAAAACAAAATGAGTTGCAGTTAACCAAGTTAAAATCAAATTGAGCTGAGTCATGAGTTAATTAACTACAGGATTTATACTTCTTTCCGGTTCCACTCCAAAGCATATGAGAATTTTTTCTAATACTCCATGTGCCGCATAAAAGAACTGCATGTCCTAAATCAAGTGTGAAGCTTACTTATCTTAAAATCAGCATAGTTCACTATGACCCAGCTATTGTCTGCCCAAACAACCACAGACTACACATAATTATATACACTTTTTAAAAAGGTCTTCTCATCTTACTTTTTAAAAAAGTACTAGTTGTTGGTATGCCATGAGTTTTATGTCTAGACTATGATAAACCCATTTCAAATTGATATACAAAATCTAAGCAATATTTTGGTTTAACTTTTTATTTTACTCTAATTTTAAATCTAAGTTATTGTGAACTTTCTAGGACTAGAATTAAATACTCACTGAGCTTTACAAAAGTTCACAGAAAGTAAAGTTCAGCACCTGCCCGGCCTTTCATTCACTTTATCAGCTATGCCCTGCACACCGCGCTCTAAGTCAGAACTATTCCAGGTGCTAGGGACACAGCCGTGACCAGAGAAGTCAATAGTCCCTGACTTCATGGAGGTCCTTTGTACCAAGATCAGCACCCTTTACTCCTGTCGACTGTGCACAGATTTTATGTATAAAGTCCAACCAGATGGAACCAAGAAAATGCAGCTCCTGCTAACAGAATCTTTCCATAACATTCAAGATGAATAATAATAGTAGCTAACACCTACCAAATTCACACTGTGGGCCAGGGATGTTCTGAGCACTTATCTCATTTCAGATAACACAACAAATCCGTCTGACAGGCAGTATTAACTTCTTCATTTTACACATAAGGAAGGAGACTCCGAGGAGCTCAGAAGCCTGTCTTGGTCACAGAGTTACTAAATGGCAGAGCTCAGGAAACCTATTAACTCCAGAGCCTTTTTGATACAACGCTGTTCTGTCTCTCAAAATGTTTTTAACCTGCACTTAAATATTTGACCTACTTTGGTCTGAATAAGGTTGCAGAAGAGCTCTCGTCCTTGACATTGAGAACTTTGGGTGGTATATCAGTATGTCACATAATGAGAACTACTTGCTTATTAGCAGTCACATTATCCCTGAGATAAGACCGTGGTACCTTTTGCAATTGTAGAAACTGAGATTGCTGCCAATCGATGAATTCTGTTCTAGGCACTGTGCTGGGGGCGGGGGGAGGTCTACGGGATGTGGTCAAGTGGATATTTCAGTGGAGAAGGAATATAACCTCTGTGGAGGAATCATCTGACTGATGAGGATCACTGACGCTTTCTCTCTGAACAAGGACACTAAGTAGTCTATTTAGAGAGGTAGAGAGAATTTTAAAGAGAATTCTTCAAATAAATGTAGATGAATGAGAATTTTGAAGTGGCTTTGAGAAGAGTATTAAAAGTTTAGAAGGCAGTGGGAACTGAGTACAACCATGGTAAACAAAAGAATTAACGAGAAGTATTAAGTCAGTCAAAGCTGGAGACTGTGAAGGGCATCAACCCACTTACTCAGATGGGTGATCTCAACCTTATAAGGAAACGGTGACAGTTTCCCGGATCAATCCCTATGGCTCCCACATTTTGGAACACTTGTGCTAACCCACCAGTGACCCGAAATAGTCATCATGTGTCTGGTCTGCCGGGAGAATGTGGTTTGATGAGGTCCTGCACACATTCGTAGGTCGGTTGATGGGACAGGCATGTTTGATCTTGAGCCCTTAGAAACTCCCAGGAGAGAACACTGAACATTGCTGGACATCCCAGAGTCAGGGAAAAAGCAGCCTGGCAAGCTCCAAGACCCCACTGTCCGCTGGAGGGTGTGGAGAGTGGGCCTTGGGTTTTAAGCAATGAGATAAGCACAAGGGTAGGTCAGTCGGCTGATTGCTTGGTTGGTTGGCTGGTTGGTTGGTTGGTTTGAACAGCTGGATTGCAGCTTTACTGAGTTGCAGAGTTCAAGGTCTAGCTAAACCTGATCTGATGATGAAATGTCAACGTGTATATGAAGGGTAAAGCTAGCCTCTCCCCAAGCAACTGGATCCTTGGCAGAGGGTTTTCGTGTTACAAACATTCAGAACTGATCCAGTTACATAGGTGCAAAGAATGAGTAATGTGGGATTTAATCATCTTCTGTAGTTTGAAGTGTCTTAATCTAGTTTCAGTCATAGAATTTCAATACTCAGTAGCCTGGGTGATCTGGGAGAGTCAGTATTTCCTTCAAGGGATAGACATTCATTCAAATGAGCTTTTAAAAAGAGTACAACTGGAGGTGGAGTGATTATTACAAGAATGTCTCCAAGAACCTTAAGTACAGGTAGCCCTCAGTTGGACCAGCTCTGAAAAGCCAAAACCCAAGCTACTTTCATCATCACTGTTACCAGAGATTCTCTTTGAGAGGCCTTCCCCATTTTATAGTTTCTCAGGAAAGACTGGCTTCTCTGCTTATTCCCCAATGAACTGTCCCAAACCTAATACCCCACCCCCTTCCCTACACCTTCCACTAACCGCGTCTTTTTGTTAAAATTATCAGATGAGAGTGTGATTGGTCAATGGCCAGCCAATGAATGAGTTGAGTGTCTAACAGCAGTCCAATCAGCCATAGCCAAATGTGTGCAGGACTGACCTTTCCAAGGGTTGTGGGTGAAACGGAATCTCTGCAAGGGGCTTCGAACACAGCGGGCAATAAGCATATCCAGTATAACCAAGAAACCTGAATTCAGCTGGTCTAGTGGTGAGGGCGACCTAGCTCTTTTTAAGTGCCTCAGTGCTCCCAGCTTCCTGCGGGGAGTTCATTTTCCCATCATTCACATTCAGCGGTCCTTTTCGGGCCTACATTTCCAGGCCTAAGTCTCCAGGGAAGAGAAGGAATAATTTTCTAAAGGGAAGCTAACTTTTTCATAGCCAAATAGATTAGATGATATAGCCAGAGGGAAGAACTTGACACTTGAACTTGATGCGAATTTCCTTCTCAGACACTGTCATCCTGGTCCTCGCTGCTCATTCTGCTGCTGCGCACAGAGGCTCCCTCCCTCCTCCCAAGGCAATGACTTCACTGCTGGGCTAGAGAGGCAGGCCTTTTGGATTCACGGAACTTTGGGGAGGGGGGTGGGGGTGGCAGCAGTTATTTTTCTTTTCTTTTTTTAAAAGACCTTATTGATTTATTTTTAGAGAAAGGGGAAGGAAGGGAGAAAGAAAGGGAAAGAAACATCAGTTGGCTGTCTCTCACACACCGCCAACTGGGGCCCTGGCCTGTACCCCAGGCATGTGCCCCGACTGGGGATCAAACTGGTGAACTTTTGTTTTATAAGCTGGCACTCAACCCACTGAGCCACACGGGCCTGGACTATTTTTATTTTCTTAACATTAAGTTCTTTTTCCAACTAATTTTCTGTATATTTTAAAGAAAGTCAATTTATTGGGGTGACATTGGTTAATAGAATTATTACCCAATAATTTTATTGGGTAATAATTTTAGGCTTCAGAGGCACAATTCTATAACACATCATCTGTATGGTTTATTGTGTGTTCACCACCCACAGTCCCCCGCCATCACCATATACCTCCCCTCTACCCACTTCAACCTCACCCTACGCCTCTTTCCCTCTGGTCATCACCATACTGTTGTCTGTTTATGAGGGTTGTGCTTTTTTTGCTCAATCCCATCACCTTTTCCAACCCCAACCCCTCCCTTCTGACAGCAGTCAGTGTGTTCTGTCTATGAATCTGTTTCTATTTTGTCCGTTTATTTTGTTCATTAGATTCCACGTATAAGTGAAATCATATGGTATTTGTCTTTCACTGACTGTAAAATGCACAAAACTTAAAGATACTGATTGATCACATTTTATACATCATACATATGTGTGTATATAAACACATGTGTACACATGTGTGTGTAAATATAAAGGTATACAGGTGTATATGTGGTATGTGTGTATATAATATATATATATATAATCTTTATCTCCGTATCTGTGTAACCACCCAGATCAAGATTTAAAGAGTTCCCTGATGACTTTTTCCACTGAGTAACAACTACCCTAACTCTAAACTAATTTTTTAAACTTTTTTTTAAACCCTAGATTAGTTTAGCTGCTCTTGAAGTTTATAAAAATGGGAACCTTTGCTCAACATAATGTCCACGGAATGCATCCACGTGGTTGTATTAGTAACTCTTCCTTTTCCTTGCTGAGTAGTACAGTATTTCATTTGATGAATATGCACAGTCTGTTTACATAGCTTCCTACTGACAGACATTTGTACTGACTCCAAGTTTAGTCTAATATGAATACAGCTGTTGCGAAAACCCTTGAACTAGCCTTATGTAGTAGACACATGCCCTCATTTGTCTCAGGTGAACCCCCGGAGTGCAACTGCAGGGCCTTTAGGTGTGTCCATGTTTCATCTCGCTGAACCTTGGCAGTTCTTCCAAACACACTTTGAGACCACTCCATTTCTCTTCTAATCTTGCTCCCCTGCTTCCCCTCAAGCATCTCCCTTCTGCTTTCGTTCTCAGGCCTGCTTTCTGACTTACATTTTTCTCCCCACAGGACAAGTGGCAGTCACCCCTCGGGGAGGCTCACAAGATAATGTGGATTCTACAGACTGCCAGATCTTTACACTCACCCCTCCACCTACCACCAGGAAACCGGTGACAAGGATCCAGCCCATCACAAGGGCACCCAGGCGTCCTTTCTATTTTTTTCCAGCATGGAGGCCCAGAGTCCACATTGGGTTTCCAAACAGACCCTTCCTTCCTCCAAGATGCAACCGCCATTTTCAGTTCCATCCGTTTTTTCGGCCAAACAGTCACTTTATTCCACATTATAGATATTTCCCCAGAAGAAGATTCCGGAGAGGAAGCTCATCTGAGGAAAACAGATGGAAGAGAGAAGCCCCAAACCTGCTGAAGCAAAAGAAATCAATACCTCAGAAAAGACTATAAAAAGATTTCTGTCTTCTTTTTCCAAACTGAAACTATTGAATTTGAAAATGATCTTAAACACCACTGACTATAAATGGTTCTCATTGTCAGCAGTGAAGATATTGCTGTACAGGTTATTCAAGTTTGCGAACTAGGAGCAATAGCCACATTATTCTTATTCCCAATATGTTATGATCACAGAATATTTATGCAAATAAAATCCCTAAATGAGTGGTCCTAGTCATTCCCACCCACACTGAAATGCCAAAAGAATCAGCTCGGTCTTCTAAAGTAGAGTGAGGGGCATTTAAACAAATGGAGATTGTTGTAAATCAAATGGAGACATTAATGACACCCTTTTATATTCACTGGAATATGTCGTAAGGTGTATTACAAAGTGAACTTTAAAACAAATGCTAGAAAAATGAAAGCATTATTTAAAGCATCTCTGGCAGTGATATAAATAGCAGTTATTTGTTCATTTACTGTATTTTATTGAGGCACAATTGACATAACATTATATAGGTTTCAGATGTACAGCGTACATCTGAACCTTGTGTGGTTGCCTCCTGCACACCCCCCACTTACACATTGTGTCTAATGATTCAATATTTGTATATATTGCAAAAAATGACCACCACAATAAGTCCAGCTAACTTCACCACCATACATAGTTACAAATTTATTTTTCTTTGTGCTGAGAACTTGCAAGATCCACTCAGTTTTATAACAACAACAAAAAGAAATGATAAAAGTAAAAGCAAAACAAGGTTATGGGAAGTCTGACTACAGATAATACTTTAAAGCTATTATAAACTGAATGACCTAACCACCCAACTCTTGCTTATTATCTAAATGTACTTTAATGTTAACTTTTTAAGCAACCAGTGCAAATTATCTTGACAAGTATCTCACTTTCTCTCCTTATCATCATATAGATACTAGCTTAAATAATATGCTTCCCCTAGACCTTTCAATATGGTTCTGGGCTCAAAAGTCTGTTGAGTTTTACGTGGCTGTTCTGCTAACTGGAGGACTTTGCAGACACAAGTACACTCAACTACAGAAACCTTGTATTCCTGGGGTGCAATGGAAGCAACACACCCTGGCTGCACGCACGGGTTACTTCTTCAGCCACTCTGTAAAACACCACCTCCTGTTTGTGCCGCTCGTCTTGCCTGTAACGTAGACACTTGGTTTTGCACAGGCAGTCTGTGTCTCACATCTGTGCCTCCCAAGAACGAGGTGCAAAAGTTACTGCTGCTGCTGCTTCTACAA
Organism: Sturnira hondurensis; assembly: GCF_014824575.4. NCBI lineage: Eukaryota > Metazoa > Chordata > Mammalia > Chiroptera > Phyllostomidae > Sturnira > Sturnira hondurensis. The sequence continues at coordinate 501,598 of NW_028079667.1, forward strand.
AAGGACAAAAAGAACGTAAAGACGTGAGAATGTTGCCCGGGAAATGGAAAGAGAGGGCTGTGCTTCCTTGCTGCATTAAGACAAAAAGGAAGAACAAAACCTATTTCCTTTACTCACTTCATAGCAAATTTTCATTATAAGAACAGATATTTGCTTCTCAATGACAGGCTTCAATAAAACCTTGAAATCCTCATTAAGAAATTCTGTATTGTGTTAATAAACTTGCTTCCTTTTTTGCTTTCTCTTTGGTTAGCGAGGCATAAGTAGAAAAGGGCCAACTGTGGACAAACTTGAAGACAGAGAGAGATTTGCATGTGACTCTCACCCCCTTTCAGAACCACACCGCCCACCCCCATCACTGCTCACAGCTCACCACCCGCCCGGGCCCTCAGCACTCCCGCAGGAGCTCCAACTGTCCACACCAATCTGATTTGACTGACCTTTCTCTCCCCAAATATTAGAACTTTGGCAATCCAAAAGTTAACTGCTCTGAAATGAGTCCCTGAAGGCCTTGCTACGTGATCTTCAACATCAGGAAAACTAAGACAGACTAAAGATAGACGAACAGCTTCAATGAATTAGTCATCGCACCTCTTACAGAAAGCAGACCACTGCTGCTGCATTTCACACTGAGGGTCACTCACAAAATCATTCTAGGTAAAACTGCATCATTTTCACCCTTGAACATGTGGCCTATATGAAAAGCAGCCCACAACTCCAAGTAAAAGCACAGGTCTTTGTGAGTTTTTTAAGAAATTGCACCTTTTGGGTTAACAAATTTTTCTTTAAAATACAGCCCTGGCTGGTGTGGCTCAGTGGATTGAGCGCAGGCCTGCAAACCAAAGGATCTCTGGTTCAATTCCTAGTCAGGGCACATGCCTGGGTTGTGGGCCAGGTGTCCGCTGGGGTGGGTGCGGGAAGCAACCATACACTGATGTTTCTCTCCCTCTCCTTCTTCGTCCCTTCCTCTCTCTCTAAAAATAAATAATAAAATCTAACAAAAAAATACAGTGATGCCTAGCAGGTTTACTGACTTGGGTATAGTCCTCAGTCACTAAGACCTCAAAGTGAAGCTCTTATCAAATATGTTCCTCTTAGCATATAGGTGGGAATGGCCACTTTTGAAGCGATGGGAGGCTGTTGCAGGGGTGTGATTAACTTTTAAATTCATCTTTTGCTTTGTGGCAAAAATAGCTTATGCAAGTCTAAAGTTCTAATTAGGTTAAAAAGGCGTAACCTGTATGTAATCGTCAGACGAACCCAAACCAAGGGACCTTCACAAACCCACCGCCCTGTAATGGACGGTGTTGAAGGGCACCGCCAGTTTAAAGAAGAGACACGACAACTAAATGTGATCCCGCAGGTGGCAAGGAGAGGGAGAGGTCGCCATGAAGAATGCTTTTGGGACAACTGGCAAATTGTTCATGTGGACCCTATGATAGGAGACAGTTGGAGAGGAGAAGCTGATTTTCTGATAACACAATTCATATACTTCTTGGCTTATGTTCTAAATAAGAGGTTTACGACATGTTCTGCACACAGCAAGAATTTCAACTTCACGAACAACTCGCCCCGCCCATTTTCACACTCAGCTTTCCAGCGCCAGCTGACTGGCATCAAAGCTGGGAATGTGTCTGGGGCTGCACCACGCGGACTCCTGATGCTGCATTCCAAAAGAGTCCAGAGAAACAGCCAGTGTCAGCATGGACTAATTTTCAAATTCCCATTCATTGTGAGCAGTGACTCACATTTGGCCACTCATAGCAATCACATTTGAAAAGCATCTTTCCAATGAATTCCAAAGATGTTCCGAGTCTGTTTTGGATTGGCACTCTTGGAAGTGGCCTAATCAGCCTTCCACTGCCCTGCCTTTGCCCATCGGCCCACAATTCATCCTTATGAAGCAAATTTTCTTTCATAAAAGGTGCAGAGAATAAGTAGTAAAGATGGTAGGTAGAAAATAGGGGGAGGGCAAGAATAGTATGAGAAATGGAAAAGCTAAAGAACTTATGACACGTGGACATGAACTAAAGGGGGGGATGTAGGAGGACAGGGTTTGCAGGGTGGAGGGGAATGAAGGGGGGGAATGGGACAACTGTAACAGCATAATCAATACAATATATTAAAAACATTTTCTTTCATGATTCTTCAACTTCTTTTTCATTCAGGGTTCTCTGCAGAGCCCACAGCTCCTCCCACCAGCCCCATGCTCCCACTAGCAAAGCTCTCTGCCAGTTCTGTCTTGCTGACCCAAGTCACCGGCCTACCTGCTGACACCAGGGGAGCCCTGACAACAATCAGAGACAGAGGCCACATGTGTTTGGTCTCTTGCTTCCCACTATGCTCTAAACCCCTAAAACTCCTGGAAGACCAGACTAAGGGTGTTTTAACTATCAATGTCCACCAGGGTGCGCCACTTCATTGGCGGTACCATCTGGTGGACCATCTACTGTACTATTAAAGGTCTCCTTTGCTATCAGTTCAAATAGATTAAGCACTCTTTAAAAACGAGCCCTTAAAAATGGAAAAACACAGCTGTTTATTGCATGGATAAAATGAACAGATTATACCACTCCAGTAAAATTCATCACAGGTTTTTCGCATTTTCCCCCCTTGGTAAGGATATGGGTTACAGTGGGTGGGGCTTTCCTGCCACCTCCTGGATCGTGGGTTGACAGCACTGGGCTGTCCTGGGCAGAGCCTAAGGAGTAGGGTATCATCCCAGTGAAATGGATGTAAGGCCAACTGCAGCCATCCCTGCATCCAAGGGTTTCAGAACTTTACTTCATCCCTCTACCTCAAAAAGGGATGCTATCTCTTGTTAATTTATTTCCTTCTCAGACCCGGCAGAAGAAAGGGGACCTGATCGCCTTACTTAAGAAGAAAAGTGTAATTAACTCTGGCTGGTGTGGCTTAGTGGATTGAGCACCAGCTGTGAACCAAAGGGTCACTGGTTCAATTCCCAGTCAGGCTACATGCCTGGGTTGCAGGCCAGGTCCCCAGTATGGGATGCACGAAAAGCAACACACACAGAAAGTTCCCTCTCTTTCTCCCTCCCTTCACTTCTGTCTAAACATAAATGAATGAAATCTTTTTTTTTAAAAGTGTTATTAAAACTACAATACATTCCTCTGGCTCAGTTGCATTTCCGAATACAAAATAATTTTTGATGTAATATATATTTTGAGCCAAACTAGATTACCTGAATCTGGTGCTTGCCTTTGTTTTCTGGAGAGAGGAAAACAATCAACAGAGGAAAATCATCAATAGTCAAACTAAAATCTGCTTTTAAAATGACCTTTAAATATTTTTAGTCATAGAAGGAACTCACGTGGCCAATAAATCAGTAAAAATAAAAAATGTCAAAATATGTATAACCTCAGTAGGAATCAAGAAAATAAAAACTAGAGCAAAATAATTTTCACCCATCAAATTGGTAAAAAAAAAAGAAATTATTAATATCTAAAATGTTCCCATATGGAAAAATAGACTTTCTCATACACTGTTGATGGGAACGTAAATTGCTATGGGAGTTTTGGAGGACAATTTAGCATAAGCAGTCAAAATCTAAAATGCCTCCTGGCTAGTGTGGCTCAAACGGTTAGCACATCATCCCATGGGCCAAGAGGTCATGGGTTCAGTTCTCAGTCAGGGCACAAGCCTGGGTTGTGGGTTCAGCCCACGGTTGGGGCACATGCGGGGGATGCCACATCAGAGCACATTCAGGTGGCCACCAATTGATGTTTCTTTCACATCAATGTCTCTCTCTCTCTCTCTCTCTCTCTCTCTCTCTTCCTTTCTCTCTGGAATTAATAAATATCTTAGGGTGAAGATTTAAAAAATAAATGAAACATACCTTTTGCAGGTCCTTGGAACTGTCCACCTCTGGTGAGTGCTGGGATGGTTTCTTCAGCATCCATCCTCTTTACCTCTGTGGCTCTGCAGAGCCAGGGGGTGCCGTGAGCAGGCTGTCATTGGCCTGAACCAATCAGCATGATCCTGTTTCCCTTAGCTCCCATTATTAATTCAGACAGAGGAATTTAACAAAGGCCCAATCTAAGCCATTCCCCTGGCTCCAGTGCTTGATTATAGGTGAGTGGTATCCAGCTTTGGCTTTATCTGAATGGAGTTTTGTTTGAGGCTGGCTGGTGGAACACACTTCCTCCTCTTTCAGAGAATGAGGAAGTATATAGCTGTAGGAATTGAAGCTCCCGAAGTTTATATTATCTAAACAAAATTTTTCTTAAATTGATTCCAGATCTAAATAATCATGACCATATATTTACTTCAACAAACATGCACGGCTCTGTCACTTATTCAGTGACAGAGGAATTTACTGTGTAAATTCCTTAATTTGTCCAGGCCTGTTACTTTGCCTATAGAATACGACTAACATTCCTACCTTCACCGGAATGTATTATTACTATTGTCACATAGAAATCTCTGTGCCAGACCGTGTGGAACAGAAATAAGTGTGGTTCCCAGTCTTCAGAAACACAGAAAATTTAGTGAGGCAGGGACATTAGGTATCACTCTCACCCGTATGTCTTCAGAATCGCGCTCTGACTCTTCTGGAGGGACTAGGAGCAACTTCACTAACAGATTTTCTACTTAAAAATGTGTGTAGTGGGGAGACAGACAAGGAGATATACATGTAAGCAAAAGGAGAGATTGTCCAAGGAAGAAGGCTGAAAACAGGAAAGTGGCTGACAGAAACACTGTTGTCACAGGGTGGAAGGGCCGTTTTTCATTCTAGCAGCAACACTAATAGAGACCACTTGCCAGATCTAGAGGCAAGGAGATAGCTAAAAGGTGGTAAACTGACATTAAAAAAAAAAAAACCTGTTCTCTCTAGAGACGTGCTGAAATAAGATATTTTATGCCATTTCTGTACTTCTTTTTTTTAATTCATGTTAACCAACAATATATTTTCCAAAATCCTGTTAGCACTTTCCTCACTTCTACTGGAGATGACCCTATATGACCGAGTAAAATAAGAAGAGATTAAATAAGACCCTGTGCTCTGGCTGGTGTGGCTCAATGGAATGAGTGTGGGCCTGCAATCTGAAATGTCACTGGTTCAATTCCCAGTCAGGGCATGTGCCTGGGTTGCAGGGCGGGTCCCCACTTGGGGATGTGTGAGAAGCAACCAATTGATCTATCTCTTCCACATTGATGTTTCTCTCCCTCTCTTCCCTCTCTCTATACAAATAAATAAACAAAATCTTTTAAAAAATAAATAAGGAAGGCTATGCAATGGGGGGAATAAAATTGTACTGACAGCAAAGGAAAGTGACATTTTATAGATAGTTTTTTGTTTTCTCTTTGTTTTTTTAAAGAAAATTTCTCAGTGCATAATACATTCAATGTCAGGTATTCCCAAACACCTACAAACAAGCACCAGGCTCCAAATCACAAGTCACATACAAGCAGTAACAAGTGATGTCGCGATCCATGGTAAGGTGCTTCTCAGAAGCACATGTTAAGAAACAGATAAACTGAAACACATAAACTAACATTTTCAAGTTAGTTCATGTCTAAGCTATCAAAATAAGAAATAAGATCCTTTAAAAAGCAATGTGAGAACATAATTTTTCATTCACATAGAGCAGTGTTAAGGGCCCATTTCTAATGTAAAAATTATTAATACAAAACAATAGAAAAAACCCCACTTAGTCCAGTTCACTAGGACTAGCCTTAAAGCCTCAGGAGCAGTGACCCTGGTATTTCTAACTCTCAGCCAGTGGGTAGGTTGTGTAGAGGCTTAGAAAATAAATCGACCACATTTTTCAGTCTAATCTGACTCACAGCTGAATAGAGATCCAGCCTGATACTGAAGCACAATTAAGATAAAGAAACCAATAATGGCAGAGTGACACAGGATAACACATCTGTGTTTCTATTTCAGTAAGAAGTCGGCTGTTCTAACCAAGCAAGGGATTCCCCCCAGGAGAGGAGGCGCTGGGCCTCAGCGTGGCACAGCCCTCACGAGCTGGTCTTTACAGACCTGTTGCTTCACGCATTTTATGACCAGACTGCTCGTATCACTGGCTGCACAAAAAAATTAACTTATCATCCCTAGATCCAAAGTTTCCCCCAAAGAACGAGTAGATTATTTCAATATCTTTGTTAAATACCATACAGTGTTATATACATTGTTTATAGTCTATTAATTAAATAAATGCAAACAAAAATTATGGAGCTCAATAACATATAATATTTATTAACTTCAAAACATACATACACACCGCAAGCCCATTTTCCCTAACAAGTTTATATACATATTTCCTATTTATATGTGACTTAATCATATCCTTGTGAGGAAAGACAAAGCAATCTTACACTGAAAAAAAAGTAGGATTATTTTACTTCAATGTCTATAGCCCCAGCTTGCAAAATCTTCGTTTTCAAGTAGTTCTGCCAAGTTTCTAACCAGATATGATCCTCAAGTCTCAGCTTGGACTTAACAGTATGTAATTTTTAGTTTCTTAATTCTAAAGTTCATAAAATGTTTTAATGGATAAGAGATACCAAAAGCAGCCCTGGCTGGTGTAGCTCAGTGGATTGAGCACGGGCCTGCGAACCACACAATCATGGTTTGATTCCCAGTCAGGGCACATGCCTGGGTTGCGGGCCAGTTCCCAGCAGGGGACTCACGAGAGGCAACCATACATTGATATTTCTCTCTTTCTCTCCCTCCCTTCCTCTCTAAAGATAAATAAATAAAATCTTTAAAAAAAAAACTAAAAAAAATTACACACTGCAGCCTTACACTATTATATTTAAAAAAGAGAGAGAGAGATACCAAAAGCAAATATACAATGAAAATATAACTGACCCTAAACCCTCAGGCATTGACGTGATATTTTCACACCGATCTTTAAATGAAAATAGGACAGCCTGTTGGCTTCTAAGTATTGTCTACTTTTTATGTTGTGGTGGCTGTTGGTAACATTTTCCAAAGTAAAAATAATATTTTAATGTGAGGCCTATTAATGTCCATCTACACACTAACTTTGTTCAGTCTGTGAGCCGTACCTGGTCTCAGCCGTACCATCACACACCGGGACAGAAGTTAAAGAGAGACCTCGAAATCAAGATCAAATGTTCATTGATCCATCTGTAGACTTTCACATTGCAGCCCCTTATTTTGCCTCCTGAATATCCTACTTTTTTCTAAGGCTCAAGTAACTATATTTAGAATTTCAATATTGAGCTTTACAGGATAAGTAATAGAGAAAAGTGCTAGTTAAATTCTTGGTCTAAGTTCTAGCCAATGTCTTTTGGGGGGAAAAACACACTATTAATTGGTTAAAGCAAAAAAAAGAAACCAAAACACACAAATCCTGGTCCCCTAACAACCCTTCTCTAAAATGACAGATGCGGAGCATGACTGGAGACCCAGAAACCAAAAACTTGGAGCCAAAGCAATTTAGCTCTCCCGCCTGAAACTCGTGGACCCATGCATGAAAAAAAATGTGTGTACTGTAGGTTAATAATTCTGCACCTTGGTTAAAAGCTTTTCAGAAGGCCTAAGTGTTTAAGGAAACGAGGAGACAGGAATATCTCCGGGATTTTATATAGATGTGCTACCCAGCATCTCCTTCACACCAGAAGTGGAAAGGGGTGGTGTTCCGAATGACAGGCACGCCTCCCCCCCCCCCCAAAGCCTGCTCAGCGGGTGAGTTCAATAGCAATTGGCCCAGAGAAAAGTAACCAGTCCTAGTCAAATGGCAACCCTGTTTCCCATCTCCTAATTTTGTTTGCATACCTTTTTTGTCAGTGATTCAGTATTCAACTGCAAGGTACACCTACAAAATTCTCCTTTACCACTCTTGCTCTAATCATGTTCCAGCACACAGGGACATTAGCACCTCAATCTTACAGCGCAGAAAAGTACCCAGTGCCAGCCACACTAAGTCTCTAGAAACAAAGGTTTCTTTGTGAAACTCGCACTTGTGTGGCTCTCAGAAGACCAGCAGAGGCAGATGCCCACGATGCACTGATCAAACAACAGCAATAACCACGGAAACCAAAGAAATACATCGGTCCATAGAGAGCAGTTACATGTCTTCTAAAAGCCTAGAAACAAGCAAGATTCTTAAATGTGTTTTTGTGGTTAAGTTAGGTAAAGGAAACATTTTCTCTGATCTATTTTTTTCATTTTCTTCAACAGCTTCTAGTTTATAGTGCCCACACCCACCAAACACACTCCTACATAAATGTGCACATTAACACAAATAACACACAAAGTCCGATGCACAAGTAACACGAACTCTTACGTCTTTCTTTTTTTTTTTTTACTTACTTTTAATCTTGGGTAACTTTAAATACACAATCTACTAATAGTAAATATATATTCAAGTAACAAGAACCATGTATCACTATTCTTTCATTGGATTTATCTTGAAATAGCATCAGTCACTTGAAAAGTGATAGGACAGCAGTTGGGGAGGGACACTTGTTTAATCTTCCTTTAAAAACACCTGGAAATCTTCGTCTTTCCTTCTGCAAGACCTTTCTCAGAAGATGCGGGCAGTTCAGGAGTGAACGATCAAAACCACGGGTATCTCCTCCTCGGGTACCAGCGCTTCTGTCCCAAGTTGCATCTCAAGTGCTAGAGCAGCATCTAAAAGCACAGAGGGGGAATACATGCCACCAGAGGTTTTACATAAAATCTTTCCATTGTAGATTTCTGTCTCGCTCTCTCCCAGTGCATAGGCAAATATACAATACCTGTTTCCCACAAAAAGTTACATAGCTTCAAATATGAGAAAGCAAACCTACCCAGTTTGGAACCAAACTGACATTCAGTACTGGTGTTCCATTCGCGGCAATTCAGCCTCCGAGTCATCTGACAAGGGAGATCCCGGTACCTGTAGGTTAATAATGCAGCATTATAGATCCTCAGTAACTGTAGAAGTCCCACTCCCCAAACACCCCAATTCTTGTTGTTCAAATACCAGATGTTTAAAATTAACTATTCATAGCTCGAGCTGCTTGCACAGAAGATGAAGTAAGGAGACGTTATTCTTTGTCCTCTTTGTTGCTGCCTATGTTAAAAGATACTTTTGATGTGCCCAGGCAGGGTAAACCCACTACAACTCCCTTTTCCTCCTTATTATGAAACAAGAAAACAAAACAAAAAGCCCTTTGGGAAAAAATTTTTAAAATACCACAACTGAGGATTAAGGAGAGGAGCCAAAACTTGAGGATGTGACCCTTTGTGGGGAGGTAGGTTTCCAATTTAGTTTTTTCACTCTGTGGCTTTGTCCAAAGAGCTGCTGCCCGAGTCCCAGAGCAGTGAGGAAGCATGACTGGCTTTAGCCTGTCTGAAGGTCTGAGAGAAACCCCATTTTATAGAGAAACCAGGAAAAGGGGTCCCTGCAGGCCAACAAGTACAGGCGGACTTCTGAACGGAGGAAAAACAGAGAAAGGGATCCTCTACACTTGTATATAAACCCACAGAAGACTTGGTCGACCTCCCCAGATGTGCATGCATGAGACAGCTTCAAACCAGCACAGCAAAGGCTTAGAGAACTGAACTGAGACGTGAATCACCTGTACACGTCTTTGGACCTGCAAAAGAACGGGACAGGCGCAAACCAGGGTCACAAAGACCCGGAGAACTGAGATTTGTGCCACCTCTCACAGAAGCTAAGGCAGAATTTACAGTGTGAACCAAAAGGGTGACTTCTGCTAAAACAAAAATATCAACATTTTTCAGAGCATTACGATAGGACCTTGAGCCTACACAACATAATATCCACAATGTCCTAGATACAACCCCCAAATACTGGCCATAAAAACATCTAGGAAGGTGTGATCAATTCAATTAACAACTATCAATCCTGAGGTGGCCCCGATAGTGGAACTTAACATAGATACTTTAAAACTTTAATACTTGAAAGTTGTTATAACTATGGTACATGACATGAAAGAAACATACTTGAAACAAAGGGACAGGAATTCTTAGTAGAAAAGTAGAACTGCTAAAAAAGAACTAGGTGGGTACTTAGGACCAAAACCACAGTACTGAAATCTGAAACCTCACTGGATGGGCTTAATGGCAGAATGCAAAGGACAAAGAGTCAGAGAAATGACAGGTCAACAGAAAGGACCCAGTCTTAAAAATAAAGAGAAAAAAGACTGTAGAGAATGAACAGTCTCAGGGACATAGAGGAAAATGCCTGAGGAGCTAACACATATGTCACTGGAATCTCAGAATGAGAAAAGAGATTGTGAAAGAAAATAAAATTGAGAAACAATGACTAAAACCACCCCCTCCCACACCATTTGGTAAAAGATATAAAGTTTACAGATTCAAAAAGCTCAGGAAACCCCAAACAATATAAAATTAAAAAAGAAAACTATGCCTAGACACATTATATTTAAACTAATGAACATAGAAAGCAACCAGAAAAATGAAACATTACATGGAGAATAACAATTCAAATGCCTGACAATTTCCCCCCAGAAATAACAGAGATCAGAAAGCAGAAGAATTAATATCTTTGTAGTCCTGGGGCAAAATTAAAATAACCTACCAACTCAAATTTTATGTCCAGTGAAAATATATCTCAGGAATGAAAGCAAAATAAAGTAATTCTCAAATGAAGGAGAACTAAAAGAATTTGTCATCATCAGACCTACTCTGCAAGAAATGCTAGAGGAAGTTTTTCAGGTGGTAGGAAAATACCAGAAAATAAAACTGTAATCTTTAAGAAAGAAGGAAAGTCCTGGCCAGGTGGCTCAGGTGGTGGGAGCAATGTCCCATGCACCAAAATACTGCAGGACCCATTCCGGGTCAGGGCACATACATAGTTGTCAGGTTCGATCCCCAGGTGGGGTGCATACAGGAGGCAACCGAATGATGTTTCTCTCTCACGTCTATGTCTTTCAATGTCTCTCTCTCTCACCCTCTTACCTTCTCTCTAAAATAATACAAATACACATTCTTGGTTGAGGATGTCTTTAAAACAGAACAGAAACGGTAAGTAGCTAGGTAAATGTAGAAGACTGCTTTTTTCTCATAAATTATTGAAAATATTTATGACTGTTTTCAGCAAAAAGTATGACATAGTGTGGTAAAAGAGTTTTCAATGTATGTAAAAAAAATACATCTGATGGGAGTGACATAAAGTTCATGTTGGTGGGAAGGGAAAGGTGTTTGCAAGGTTTCTACCTTTTATAAGTGGCCTAATATTTACTCTAAGTAGGCTGTGAAAAATTAGTTATGCATATATACTGTAACCCCTACATGACTAAAAAAGTAATACAAAGAGATATCCCCCCAAAAGCCAACACAAGAAAGATTCCAGTACAAAAGAAGGCTGGAAAGGGAAAACAGAGGAATAAATAACAAACAAATAAAAGTAATAATAAAAACAGAGCTAGATCCAAACATATCAACACTCACATTAAATGTTAATGGCGTAAATATCCAGGGGTATAGTCAGAATTCTAAAGCTATGCCCCTAAGATGCCTCTCCCTGGATAGTCAATCAAACTAATTTAACTTCTGGGTGAAGGGACTTTGCACATGAAAGTAATGTTACCAATCAGCTGGTCCTAAGACACATTATCCTGGCAGGCCCAATGTAATCGCATGTACCCCTAAAAGCAGAAGAGTGCATCAAAGAAATAAGGCAAGGAGGAGGTCAGAGAGACTCAAAAAATACAAAGATTTAGCCACTGTTGCTGTCTTTGAACATGGCTCACTAAGCCATGAGCCAAGGAATGTGGGTGCCCTTTACAAGTTGAGGACAGTCCTCGGTGTCAGCCAGCAAGGAAACAGGAACCTCGGTCCCACAACCACATGGAACTAAATTCTGCCAACAGCCTGAATGAGCCTGGAAACGGACTCCAGAGAGAAATGCAGTCCTGCTGCCGTCTGGGTTTCAGCCCATGAGACTCCAAAGGAGAAAAGCAGCTTTGCCCAGGCTCCTGACCCACAGAAACGGTGAAATAATAAACACATATTAAGTTGGTAGTCGTTTGTTAGCAGCAATAGAAAACTAATACATGTGTCAATTATAAGAATTGGAATTGACAGAATGGATACAAAGGAAAGACCCCCTACTCATATGCTGCTGGCTAAAGGAACATTTTAAATATAAAAACAAGATAGGTTGAAAGTAATTCAAAAGTAAAAAGATATACCATAAAACCATAAATACAGGTTCTTCCTTTCCATCCAGCCGCAGCCATAAGGTAAGCCAAGATGGGCGCTACAAGTACATCCAGGAGCTTTGGAGGAAGAAGCAGCCCAACATGGTGCGCTTGCTTCTCAGGGCGCACTGCCCGGAGCACCGCCAGCTGTCTGTGCTCCACAGGCCCCACCCCCGCCCGGGGAGGCTGATAAAGTGGGCAGGCTGGGACACCAGGCCAAGCAAGGTTATGTCATACATCGGATTTGTTGGTGCCGTGGTGGCCCAAATGCTCTGTTCCTAAGGGTGTGACCTACAGCAAGCCTGTCCATCGTGGTGTTAACCAGCTGAAGTTTGCCCGAAGCCTGCAGGCCACTGCCTCGGAATGAGCTGAACACCACTGTGGGGCTCTAAGAGTCCTGAATTCTTAGTGGGTTGGTGAAGATTCCACGTACAAATTCTTGGAGGTTATCCTCCTTGATCCATTCCATAAGGCTATCAGAAGGAATCTTGACACCCAATGGATCATCAAACCGGTCCACAAACACAGGGAGATGTGAGGGCTGACATCTGCAGGCAGCAAAAGCCAGCCTTGGAAAGGGCCACACGTTCCACCACATCATTGGTGGTTCTCGCCACGCAGCTTGGAGAAGGTGCTGTACTCTCCAGCTCCAATGTCACCACTAACATGTGCCATGTTTATAAAATTCTTCCTTAATGAACAATCCAGAACAGTCATGTCTGCTTAAGTGTTCTTTAATTTGTTAAAACTAGTTGTCTGCAGATTGTTTCGTGAACACATTTTCAGATTATAAAAGTTAAAATGCAATAATCTTTAAAGACTGTAAGTGATGGTGTATCTTGTTTCTCATAAGATAAACACTTGTTTTTGCTTTATCTCAGTGATTTTCAACATTTTTTCATCTGTGACACACCAAAATGTATACTAGTCTTTTGCTGGTCTGACCAAAAAAAAGCATAATTTTGATTCATTCACATCAGGTGGCTATTGTTGTGTTGGCTGTGGTCATTTTTTTATTTGACAATCTAAGGGGAAAGAGGTCAGTGCCCCTGACTAAATAATTGGGTATTGAACATTTAAAAAATTCTTGCAATATACCAGTGTGCCGTGTGTGGCACACCTGTTGAAAATCACTATTTTTTCTTGTTAGGGAGTTTTCTATGTCAGTGTTTAAAAAGCTGTTTAGTATGATAGGTGTAAAATAAATCCTGTGAAAAAAGGAAAAAACCCATATGTATAAGTAGGCTGGAGTGTCTATTTTAATCTTTGATAAAATAGACTTCGAGGCGCGGAGCATTATGAGAGATAAAGAGAGACATTTCATAGCGATAAAAGGGACATGCATCGGGAAGACAGAATCATTGTACATGTGCATGTAACTAAAAATAGGGATTTAAAATATATGAAGCAAAAATGAACAGATAGAAGAGAAAAACAGACAATTCTACAATCACCATAAAAGACTTTGACAGCATCCTTTCAGTAACTGACAGAATCACACAACAACAACAAAATCACGAAGGACACAGAAGATGTGAACAACGCTATCGAGTAACTTAACACAATCACATTTACAGAACATTATATCCAACAGCTGGAGAATATACATTATTTTCAAGGGAAGAAGGCTCGTTCACCAATACAGACCACAAGCTGGTCTGTAAAACACATCTTAGTGGATCTACAAGAATCAGAATCACAGAGGGTATATTCTCTGACCATATGGAATTAAACTAGAAACCAGTAATAAAATGTCTGGGGAAACCCCAAGTATCTAACCATCAAACAAACATTTCTAAATAATTCATGGCTTAAAGAAGAAGTTATGAGGGAAATAAGAAAATGTTTGGACTGAATGAAAATGAAACTGCAGCCTACCAAAATGTGTGGTGTCCAGCTACAACAGCGCTCAGAGAAAAGAAACGTGCAGCTGCGTGTACAAGTACACAGCGTGCGTGACTGTGTCAGGGGAGGGGAGAGACTCTGTGGATTACGCAACACTTTCCTTACAATAATCTATCTCACAGGCTTTTCCAGAAGGTACGTAGCAGACTTTCGTTATGTGAAAATTTTGTGTTATGTACAGAAATGAAATGTAGCTCAATAGATTATGAATATACAAAGTCATATAAGAGACAGCTCCTGCCAGGTCTTTTACTCTTGGTCTCCTGGCATTTCTCTTTCCACTCAGACTTTTCATGCATAAGCTCATGTTATTTTGGTGTTAATCTGTGCCTTTCACTACACTTACTTTATTTTTTATTGTATTTTAAATACAACTGGAAATTGAAGAAGTAAATTGAGAGTAAAAGTGCCAAACCAGTCTATATGGATAAAAAGATTAGATCAAAACAATAAATAAAAACACTGAAATGCCCTGGCTGGTGTAGCTCAGTGGATTGAGTGCGGGCCTGTGAACTAAGGGATTGCAGTTCGATTCCCAGTCAGGGCACATGCCTGGGTTGCAGGCCAGTTCCCTGCAGGCCAGTTCCCAGCAGGGGATCCATGGGAGGCAACCACACATTGATATTTCTCTCCCTCTTTCCTTCCCTTACCCTCTAAAGATAAATAAATATAATCTTAAAAAAAAACCACTGAAGTGTGAAGGCAGACAAAGCCTTTTTTCTTCCATTGTCTGAAACTACATCACGTCAATGCCCAAAAGTGGTTTTGACAATGGTGCACTCTCAAAGAGCAAGTGAAAATTCCTGCACCTTTAAGGTCCACATTAAACTTAAGTGTAGAAGTATACAAGGAATTTGCTGAGACTCTATAATCATAAATGCAAAATTTGTGAGTGATTAATGTTCACACAAGAGGAATTTGTTTAGTTTTGATTATGTTGCTATAGAAATTCTTGGCAAGGGACGAGGCAAAGCATAGCAGTCAATAAAACTTTTTCTCAGCATCACTGGGCAACTGACTGTAATTATCTTCAACAATATTATCCCCCTTGTTTAGAGAGCTCCACAGAATTATTTAAGGAGTAACAATAGAAAAAAGCATCCACATATAGAGAGAACAACATAGAGTTGTTCTCTATGAAATGCAAATTCTTAAGTAATGAGGATGGAAAATTTAATTCAAAAACAAGTTTCCAAGCATCAAGCGAAGGTGAGAAATCTGATCAAGTAAACAGAAAGTACAATGATACATATGCAAAGTTTGTAGCAAGTTATGGTTGGCTCAGGAGATTAAAAAGTTTTCCAGTTTCCTTAATGTGAAAATGAGTTATGTGACTGTTGTTGATATAAAAGTAGGAGAAACATCAATACTCTTAAGAGTTAAGAGAAATTATACAAAAAGATGACTACAGAAAGTAGCAAATCTCTAACATGGATGGAGTCTATCAGCTTGAGGAAAAGTGTCAAGCAGTCAACACATTGTAAAGAATAAAAACAATTCCAGAGTTTCACTGAATGAAAGATAAGTTATAGGCGGATATTTTGCCTCACCAGCCACCACTGCGAACAGCAGTTTTTCCCAGATCTTGTGCAGGCTCAAGATGGAGACATGGTAAATATGTCACCTCCTTGCAAAACCACAAGAAGAATTACAACTAAATCTCAAAACAAGTAACACGCAGAACTATCAGAAAATCAAACTGTACTGAAGTCTGAAAAAGAAGGATTTAAAAAAATTACATTCATCCAGATGGGCAGGAGGAGCAGAGACACGGAGACAGGGAGGAGAAGCAAGGAGACGTGGTGGGGCACAGAGAGGCACAGAGAGGCACAGAGAGGCACAGAGAGGCGGGGGCAGCAGTGGATGGAGCCCAGGTGGTCCCACATTCATGTGCAGTGGATACAAATCAGGAGGGATACCTTGGGAGCGAGTGATCCCAGCCCTGGGCCAGATCACACAACTCAGGGCTTTTCAGCACCAAGAAGATATATCCCCATAACTTCTGGCTATAACAATGAGTAGGGGTTGAGGCAGCAGAAGAAACTGCCAGATTTTCAGGAAATTCTTTTTAAAGTGCCACACAGTCTCAAAATGTATGCAAACCCACCCACTCTGGGATTCAACACCAGGGCAACAGCCGAAAGGGTGCCAGTTGCATACGAGGACTAGGTGAAGTGACCGGAAATAGGGTGGGTGCTGGGCAATCCTCCAGAAGCCAGGCAGCAGCATGGTCCAAGTCCTCTCCCTACACAGAGCCACGAAGAAAGGAATCAGTTTGCCCCACCCTGGTGATTACGTAAGGCTCCACACCACACAATTTACAGGTGCCTTTTCTATAGGCCATGCTACTAAGACAGGGAATCAAAGCAGCTCTACCTAGTACACAGAAACAAACACGACAAAGAAATATGGCCCAAGTGAAAAAACAGGAAAAAAAAACCAAAAAGGAACAAAACAGGGATAGCCAATCTATCATACACAGAGTTCAAAACACTGGTTATCTGGATGCTCACAGAACTCACTGAATATGGCAACAATGTAAAGGAAGAAATGAAGGTTACAGTAAGTGAAATTTTAAAAAAATGTATAGGGAACCAACAATGAAGGCAAGAAAGCCACAATTCAAATCAATGACTTGGAACATAAGGAAGAAATAAACATTCAACCAGAAAAGAAAGAAAAACAAGAATTAAAAAAAACAAGGATGGTATAAGAAGAATCTAGAACATCTCCAAACATGCCAAAATCTGTATCATAGGATGAGAGAAGGAGAAGAGGAAGAGCAAGAAATTGAAAACCTATTTGAAAACTAATGAAAGAAAACTCCCCTAATTTGGTAAAGGAAATAGATATACAAATCCCAGAAACACAGAGAATCCCTAACAGGTTGGACCCAAAGAGGGTCACACCAAGACACATGATAATTAAAATGCCAAGTGTTAAAGATAAAGAGAGAGCCTTAAAAGCAGCAAGAGAAAAGCAGAGTTACCTACAAAGGAATCCCTGTAAGACTACCGGCTGCTTTCTCAAAACAAGATTTGCAGACTAGAAGGAACTGCCAAGAAGTACTCCAAGTGATGAAAAGCAAGAAACTACAACCTAGATTATTCTATGCAGCCAAGCTATCATATAGAATCAAGGACAGATAAAGTGCTTCCCAGAGAAGGTAAAGCTAAAAGAGTTCATCACCATCAAGCCATTAGTACATGAAATGTTAAAGGGACTTATCTAAGAAAAAGAAGATCACATCAAAAAGGCAACAAATTCAGTGATTAGTGATTCACTATAAACATCAAAAAGGCAACAAATTCACAACTATCAATAACTGAATCTAAAAAAGAAAACAAAAACCAAAAAAACTAAGCAAACAACTACAACAGGAATGGAATTACTGATATGGAGTTCATTTGGAGGATTTATCAGCTGGGAAGGGGAAGGAGGAGAATGAGGGAAAAGGGACAGTGATTAAAAAAGCATAACTGGTAGGTTCAAAATAGGGAGATGTTAAGATTAGATAGAAAATGGAGAACACAAAGGACTTATATGCACGACCCATGGACATGAATTAAGGGAGGGAATTGCTGGAGGGAAGGAGGTGCTAGACAGAGCTGGGGAAGGGGGAAAACGTGGGGACAACTGTAATAACATCATCAATAAAATATACTTATAAAAAGAAAGGTAGGTTATAACTCTGAAGCTAATGCAATGAAACAATATAACCTACTGCAAAACCTGTAGTTACATACACGCCATAGCTAGGCTACACACACACACTTTTTAGAGACCCCATCAACAAACCCTCCCAATACTTAAGCGCAAACTCTCCCTAAGATACTTCAGAGAAATTGTGAGAGAGACCCAAGTTCCACCCCGCCTACAAGGAGTGTTTCTGTACCTGAGGCAGCGCAACACTGGAGGCATGCAAGTCAATAGCAGCCAGAGAAGGAATTCGAGATTCTGGAAGATTTTTGTTCTCTTTCCTTATTAGCCTGGAATTTCGAGCTGAATAAAAATAAACATAAACACAGTGCAAAAATTAGACACATTCGTTTTTTCACATTCTATATATATCCCTCTATGTTGGCTTATTGTACATAAGTCTATACATATTTACATATTTAAATATGTAAAGTTACTATGAATTTTTAATATTCTGTTCATTTAACATAATCTTAAATAATACAAACAGAAGGGCTGAAAAAGTAAAAGCATTATAAACATACCTATGCCTTCCAAGGCTCTTAGTTCAGGGAGATGATTATAGTTCAATTCAGGCAAATGGACATCTGTCTTTGAGTATTCTCTTCTTTTCCTATTTGCCTGAAGCAGGCTCTTTTCACTAGTGACCTAATATCATGATGATTAACACAAGTGAATTAGCTTCTAGGTAAGCTGGACTTGCCCCTTTTGTAACTACTGCATTTATATCCTAAAATTTATGCGACTGAAGGTCTAGAATAATACAAAATTTGAAGAACGTCAATAATACACAAAACAATTTCACCTAGTTATTTCAAACCTCTTCCTCAGTAAATCTATGAGCTAATCACTAACAAGTGGATACCTCGTCGATGTTTCTTCTTCTCCCTCTCCCAGCCTTTCAGTTAAGTCCTGCCAATCAGGACACTGTCAAAGATGGGCATCGGGCCAGCAAGGTGAGGGCTTATGATACTTGCTGAGCTTTTCAGCACAGAGTAGCTAATTTGGGACAGTGCCACATATGTCACCTGTTCTAGCTTGTTTTCACTTTCCCAATATAACCTTTTTACTCCTTTTTAAAATAAAGAACTACAGCTCCAATTATTTTTCTAATCTTTCTCAGTATTTTTACCACATAGTTGATAAAGTGTGAAAAACAATACAGTGAAGAATAGTAGTAGCGCTTCAACTCTGCACCTTTATGAATTTGACATTTTTCCAATCTGTTTCATTTGAGAATGAGAGAAAACTCTGCATTCCCTTCCACATTTTCAAAACGGATGATACATAGAAAGTGTGTGTGATTTGCTAAAAGAAAAAAAAACACCTATAAATAATGAAATCATATATGTATGTGTATGTACATATGTTATGTGTGGATATATTATGAAATACACAAACACATATAATGACAACATTAAACCATTGAGGATTCTTGATGTCTGAAGTTTAATATTCTCTGAATTATGCCACTCTGCCTCCCAGAAAATCCTGAAGTGAGTTTTTGAGTTTCTTTCTTTTGGATGTTTTTGTTTGTTCTTTTAATAGAACAGGTGTTAAGGCTCTGGGTTCAAATCAGCTACAAAATAAAAATAATCAGTTCAAAAAACTACTTGCAAATACAAAAAAAAGAATGAGTCGAAACTACTAGATTTACACATTCAAGTAGTGGCAAGTAAAACACCTAAGAGATGTTTATAATAATGTATACTTATTCACATCTCAGAATCAGGGGATGAAGCATGGGAGAGGGGTGTCGACCTTCAACTGAGAAGTAGAAGAAAGTTTAGGCTTAGCTCTGCCTCCACTGATTTTCCAGTGGGGCTTCTCCCCACTAATTTTTACCCCCTTTTTTGATGGCCTCTTCCCAAGAAGACAAACAGAAATAATACCTAAAATTACTAGCCAGTGTTGGTTATGTAATACCTGAAAGGAGGGTGGTATCCATTCCCAAAAAGCGGCACTGAGCCAGCTGTTTTTGAAAAGCCTTGCTGAGCAAGGTAATCTTCCACAGCAGACAGGGATGTACAACAAAATACCCACAAGAAATCAAAAGGTAGGGTATGTCAAAAGGAATGTACTATGGGTACAGAAATTGTAGGCTAAGAAGAATTGAAAGATAAGCAAATACAATGTCCAAATCCTGAGAGATGAAAAGAAAGGCTGTATTTTTTAGTCCTGGGGATAATCAAAAAGTAGAGAAGGAAAATTTGTGAGAAAAATACTCTTTGGGCATTAGGTCAGAACCTCTCTTTCTCTGGCAGAAAAATTCATTCATTTCTTAGGCAGTTTCAACATGCTAGACACCGTTCTAGGCGTGGGATAAAGCAGTGCAGAAACAAAGCCCAAACTCCTGCCTTGGAGGCTTGCATTTTATGGGGGAGACAAACAATATATAAATAAGAGAATATAAAGAATGTCAACTATATATACTGGAAAAAATAAGCAAAGTGAAGAGATAGAAAGTAATGGGAGACAAAAATGAGTTATAATGTTTGGGAAGAGCACATTATAAGATTTTGTGTAAGCCAAGGAAGAGGGGGAAAAAAGCAAAATTTTTGCAAGAACGTTCTAACCAAGGGAAGAATGTTCTGAAGCAGATGAAAAAGCTATTGCAAAAGCCTAAATGTGGGAGCATGTCTGGCTAAGCTCCAGGAATAACAAGGAAATCAGTGTGGTTGGAATAGACTGATCAAGAATGAGAGTAGCTGTGAATGGGACAGATGGATGGGGAGTGAGTCATTCAGGGACTTGGGCTTTACTCAGAGATGAGAAGCCAGTGGAGGATTTGAGATGGAAGAGTGCAGATATTTTAACTTTAAAAAGAAGCTATCTTGAGCACAATAATGTTCCTTTGAAGCTGCAGAAGATCTACAAACCTTGTACGTGCTTCTACGGTTACAATCTGACACTATGATTTAATTGGCTGACCCTCTACTTGAGCATGAGCTTCTTGAAAAGAAAGATTGACTTATTCATCTTGTCTTATACATAATAGATGATCAATGAATATGTGAAATGAAGAAATGGAATACTTTCACCAAAAATCCAGTGATGAGATGAGACAGTTTATCTTTCCCTCCACTCTTACATAAGAACTGATTGCCAAGCATTGGGCTAAGAAAATTTACTGTTACGTAAAGAATTAAAACAGATGGCATTTTAATAACATCTTATATGTTAACTTCCAGACTTACAATACTTTGTAAAACTTTTTTAAACTTTAAGACTTTCACATTTAGGATTGTGGCAGGCTGGAAAGATATATGTATAATTAAGTTTCCATTTTCTGATCTGTCTCCAAATAAAATTCTAGTTCTTCACTATCATATTTAATATTAATAAAACTTTAGAAATGACTTTGCTTGCCCTTCTACCATAGAGAAAAGTTCACTTACTGATGTGGTCACATTAATATTATAAATGCCTGATGGAGAATGTTTATTTGGTTTAACAAATGGAATACAATACTTCTTGGTTTTCTCATCCACTCTGTAACAATAACAAGACAAAATTTAAGTTAGAAATAGCAGTTATTCTTTTCCAAGCACAAAACCAAATCATACAGCCCCAAGTGACATGCAGTTTAATTAGAAGTTAATGCTGACTTGTAAGTGCACTATGCACACAGATCTGTGAAACCTTCTGGCCTGTCCTCCTACAGTCACCCACCCAGTTCCCAGCTCCAACCAAAGGCACTACCTTCCTTTCAGGAAAATTCCCCACGGCAGCTTCTTTGTACCACTGAATGCCCACAGCATACCACGCAGCAACACACGATGATCTGTTTTATTATGACAACCTCCTCTCACGTTATTACACTAAATAGCTGTAGATTCTCTTCATCTTAAACAATACACCGAATTGACAATCACCTATAATTTGCAAATATATCCTTAAATAACCTTTTCTTCTTATTTTCTTAATTCATACCTGTAACTCTGAACTCCTGGCATAGTCCCCATGCCAGAATTAATACCAGGAGCGACTGCAGAAAGGTTGTGTGCCAGAGGGGGAATTGCTGGGCCAGGATTCCTCGTGTGGTCCACGCTGCTATTGCTGCCGTCTCTGAGGCTTGTTGAAGGCACTGTTTTGATGTGGCTAGTCCCGTTGTCATGGAGACAGCTGGCATTTGCAGCTCGACTGATTTTTTCAACTTTTTCTCCATCAATTTTTGACCCTTTTATTTTAAATACTCTAGAATCCTTAACTTTGGGATCAGCATTGGAATCCTGACCATCAATAAAAATGTTGACACATTAATGACCTGAGAAGAATGAAAAATCCCCTCTACCTATAAAGCACTTGCCAACTAAAGCAGAATTCCATAGATATCACCTTTTTGTGCCCCTGTTTTCTTTATTCTATCTACGAAATTAAAATTAAACCCAAGACTCTTGGTTAGACATTTTGAGTGGAAATGCAAGTCACACTAACTCTGATGTGTACAGGGCAGAGCAAAAATAGGTTTCCAGTTGTTCCTCTGGAAAATAATACAGTCATTAATAAATAAAATAGAAGAATAAACTGCACTTCACATACTCAGAACTGTTAACCTACTTTTGCCCCACCCTGTATAGATCAGATTTATACTACACACATTTCTACTTGTATATATTGTAGTGGGAAAAAACATGGAAGAGGAACCAAGCATGGCCACTTCTGTTCTTCCATATTTAGACTCAGGGACACAACACTGAAAAGTCTCTCCCTTTGGTTCACTTGAAAAACTGGGAGTGGGCGGCTGGTAGAGTTGAATTACCTTACCAAGAAGAAATTCTGGGTAACATACCAGGGAAAAGTAAACTTCAAATAAATTCAATACCCAAATCTCAATTTTAAAATGCTACACTTTATATAAAATTCTAATCATGTTATTTTCTCTCCTGTCATCTAAGGGGAAAATGGTGTGTGTGTGTGCGTTTGTGCCCATGTATATATCTACATGTGGGTGCACACACGTGTGTCTCAATGTTCTTGCGTGAGTGTGACTCCCTGACAAGCTCTACTGCACGGGCTGGTACACAGTGGGCACTCGCTACATAAGTTAAGATTTTTGAAACACATAACATCTATAAAGAAAATACTTTTTTACAAAGAAGCTAAAAGTGAATTTGTTCACCACTCAGAAAATTTTTTTAATCTCCATTTTTTTCCTTCTAAAGCCTAAGGACATATTAAATTTAAAATTTAAGACACATTAAAACATGGCCATTTACCTGCATCGCCAGTGTGCTTCTCTCCTCACCAAAGAAGTCATCTTTCTCCTTTTCCTTCTTTCTGTTTTGGGACTTTTTAGCTAAAGAAATATTTCTGGCATCTTTCTGTATTTTTAACTGTAGTTCCTGAGCAAACCTACAAGAAGTACATTTGTCAAGAAAACAAAATTATATGAGATACATAAATCAAGGAAAAAATTGGTTTTCAAGATACTTATTTTTAAAAATTGAGTATTAAACTAGGCTGTGTTATTTAAAATGAGAAAAATTATGGTCTCTGTTAGCAGTCCTGAAAAGGTAGTGCGTATACCCCTGGGAATCACTAAGAACCCTTCAGGAGGTTCAAAAAGTCAAAGCTATTCTTGGCGTAACCCGGAGACTTCCCTTCCTTCCTGCTGACGTCTGCACTGATGGTCTGAACGCGAAGGCGGATAAAACTGCCGGCGCCACAGCAGGCGCAGAGGCAGCAGCACCAGCTGCAGTGGCAGCCACTGCCTTTTTCATAGCTAGTTTTATGGAAGGGTGTCCATGGTAAAGCAGTAAAAACAGCTGTAATTTTATTAAATCTGAATCCTTGAGCACATGTCTTTTTTCATAGTCTTTGTGATAAAATGAGAATATGCAAAAAGCACTTTGGCCACCCACTGAAATGCCATGGCTGTCCTAAGGAAAGCACTGTCTGTCGGTCTGTCCGAGATGCAAACCAAACCAGCCACATCTCCATGGGACAGCTCTTTTACTTAAAAGAAGGACTGGCAGAAAAACCATGGTCATTCAGACTTGGGGTATTTGACAGACATTTTCTTTTTTTTATTATTTCTTTTTTTTATATTTAATTCTTATTCAAGTACAGTTTTCTGTCTTATATTCCCAGCATTTTCTTTAAAAAAATAAATAAAGGAGCTTAGCACTTCAAGGAAAACAATTGATAATATTTGTGTCAATCATAAAATTCAAATTTTTATGTAAAATTAGATTCTGTTAAACTTGTATCCACTACTGTGAGCTTAGCAGACTCGCAATATTTAAAGGCTTTTCTAATAAGATAGAATGTGACTTCTTGATGTTATATAATGAAATATGTCAACATTTTAAAGATATGCATAACAGTAAAACAGTATTTTACAAATGACTAAAGTATGAAATTACAAAAGTATATACATAGGCAAAAGATCTAAGTACAAAATGGATTTTAATTTTTTTAATCCTCACCCAGGCATTTTTTTCACTGCTTTTAGAGAGAGGGGAAGGGAGAGAGAACACCAATGTCAGAAAGAAACATCAACAAGTTGCCTCTTGTATGCACCCAGACCAGGGATCAAACCCACACCCTAGGTACAATATACACCCTGACCGGTGGTCAAGCCTGAAGCCTTTTGGTCATGGGACAGCAGTCCAACCAACTGAGCCACACCGGCCAGGGCAGTACAGGATGGATTTAATGTAATAGAGTAAAAAACTCAATGATACGGTTTCAGATACCACAACCAACATTTTAGAAACTACCACTGTCAAGTTTTAGTACAGCATCAAAGTTCTTACTGTAGAGTCAAAGAATACCCAAAATTATCTAACAAAGCTTTTAAAACACTTCCCCATTTCCCAACAACACATTTATATGAGGTCAGAAGATATTTCAAACAACATACCACATCACAACTAATTGAATGCAGAAGTAAATATGAGAACTCAGGTACCTTATACTAAGCTAGATATTACGTACATCTGTAAAAATATAAAGCCATGTCATTGCCACTCATCTCACTGTTTTCTCGCTTTCTCAGCTGCACCGATGCCAGCAGCTCAACAGCACAAGAGAGCATGCCCACCGCTCTGGCCCCCACAGGGTTGGCACGCCAGAGTCTCCAGCACAACAGCAGTGTCATGGGACTGGTATGGTGTGAGTTTGGCAGCAACAGGACATGGCCCCTTTGCAAATGCATCAGCACCCAGGATGATGGCATCACACAGCTGGTAGCGACATAGAAATCAGTGACCTGAGTGGTGCACGTCACCACAGAGGAAGACAGAAAGAAGAGTAGGAGGGGACTGCTTCATGAAAATCCCAAACCCTAACTTATTGAATACAGGGGACCCTTCCTACAAGCCTTATAGTTGCTAAGGGTGAATGGAAGTAAGGGGGTACACATATTTGAGATCCTATAAAAGTAGCTGGGTAGAGAAATGCTGTCTGTTACTGTCACGGAGATCTTATTCCAGCTCCGGGTTGAGGTGACCTGGAAAACATGAGTCGGTACTATACCTCTCAGCAAACCCATCCATGTGGAAGAAATCATGGTGCAGGAGCTCAGCGCAGAAGGGCCTTTTGTCGGGATCAATATGTAAGCATTTCTGGAAAACCAAAGACATACATCTCATACTTTTAAAAAAGCTGCCTACATTTAAATTTCTAAGTATAGAAAATATTTCTTTATAGTCCATGAATTTTAAACAGCTATGATAAATGATAAATGAAGCACAAATCTATACAAAGGCCACCAGACATTCTGATCAAGCTCTAGCTCTACTGTGAATTGGTAAGAAATACAGGACACAGAGCAACATATTAAACTATATTTATGTGGGAAGTTCTAAGGCACAGACAACATAGTTTCCTCATCATATAAATGGCAGGGTTTAAACAAAAAAAGAGACAAAGATGAGCTTATAAATTAAGAACCTTAAAAAGATATAACTCATTGCTTGATATGTTGACTTCACGTGAGTCCTAGTTTAAACTATACAAAATTATGAGAAAATCAGTAACATTTTGAGCATTGATTAGATGTTTCATGATATTAAGGAATTAGTGCGAAGTTTTAAAATTTAAGTCTCTTGAAGAATAGAAGGGAAAGGACCTTCGCCATGATTATTATTGTGCTAGCTGGATGATTTCATTGTAATGCAGGTCTTGTTCTGATTAATTAAAACCACTCAATGCCAGTAGAAGTAAAAAAAAAAACTCAAAAAGCAACTGTAAATAAACAAGAAAAGTCCAACATAAAATTAAGGTATTTGTAGGTAAAAAAAGGTACTATCTGAGATTTGCTTCAAAATGCTGGAAAAAATGTAAACAGGGTGTAGGTCAATGAAAGAAGACTGTCAAGATGTTGTTCTTTTTAATTTAAAAAAATGCATTTTTTGTTTTATTTTTAATTTTTTTATTTTAATTGTTGTTTAAGTACAGTTTTCTACCCTTTATCCCCATCCCACCCCACCCCCCCAGTCCTCCCCACCTTCCTCCCATCTCCACTCCCCATTTTTAAATTTTTTAAATATATTTTATTGATTATGCTATTACAGTTGTCTCAATTTTCACCCTTCGCCCCACTTCACCTAGTAAGCCCTTTTCCCTGTGACAATTCTCCCACCCCTTAGTTCATGTCCATGGGTGATGCATATACACTCTTTGGCTCCTCTATCTCCTATACTATTCTTAACACTCCCCTGTCTATTTCGTACCTACCAATTATGCTTCTTAATCCTGCACCTTTCCCCCCATTCTCCCTCTTCCCCCTCCCACTGATAACCCTCCAAATGATCTCCATATTTAGACTGTTCTGCTTGTTTGCTTAGTTTCTTTTTCCTTTTCTTTTAAAAAATGTTTTATTGATTATGCTATTACATTTGTCCCATTTCCCCCCTTTATTCCCCTCCACCCTGCACACTCCCTCCCACCCACATCTCCCACCCCTTAGTTCATGTCCGTGGGTCATACATACAAGTTCTTTGGCTTCTACATTTTCTATGCTATTCTTAACCTCCCTGTCTATTTTCTACCTACCATTTATGCTACTTATTCCCTGTACCTTTTCCCCCATTCTCCCATCACCCCCTTTGCTAATAACACTCCATGTGATCTCCATTTCTGTGATTGTGTTCCTGTTCTAGTTGTTTGCTTAGCTTGTTTTTGTTTTCATTATTTTTTTTAGGTTCAGTTGTTGATAGTTTTAAAAATATTTTATTTATTTTTCAAAGAGGGGAAGGGAGGGAGAAATAGGGGGAGAGAAACATCAATGTGAGGTTGCCTCTCATGTGGCCCCCACTGGGGGCCTGACCCACAACCCAAGCATGTGCCCTAGACTGGAAGTGGAATCAGTGACCCTTGGATTCGCAGGTCAGCAGCACTCAACCACTGAGCCACACCACCCAGGACTACTGTTCATATTTCTGATCTTCTTTTTCTTAAATAAGTCCCTTTAATGTTCCATATAATAATGGCTTGGTGATGAACTCCTTTAACTTTACCTTCTCTGGGAAGCGCTTTATTTGCCATTTGATTCTAAATGATAGCTTTGCTGGATAGAGTAATATAGGTTGTAGGTCCTTGCTTTTCATCACTTTGAACACTTCTTGACAGTCCTATCTAGCCTGCAAAATTTCTGTTGAGAAATTAGCTGATAGTCTTATGGCAATGTCTTTGAATGTAACTATCTGCTTTTCTCTTGCTTCTTTTAAGATTCTCTATTTATCTTTAACCTACCATAACCTGCCAACACCTAACAAAGAAATATGGCCCAAATGAAAGAACAGATCAAAAGTCCAGGTAAAGAGCTACCTAGCCCTCCACCTGGACTGGAAGTTCAAGAGGTTGTTAATTGTTGAAGCTCGATGGCAAATACAGGAGGGTTCATTATACTATTATTCTTTCTATCTCTTTTCTGTGTGAAAATTTATACAATAAAATGTTTTACAAGTTTTACTTTTCTGCTATAGGGGAATAAGTTAGACTAATACTTTCATTTTTATTCCCTTTAAATCACTTTATATACAGATCATAAAGCTGGTCTTAATTATAATATCTGCACGTGTTAGAAGATTACGTAGAAAAGTAGAAATGTATTATGCTAAAAACTTACTATAATTAGTTATAAGCTCACTAAATTTTTTAAATGACCTCCACAGAAAATTTAAAAAGCAAAAAAAAATCTTATATAAATGTTAAATGATCCTGGTGACTTAGAGATATTTATTTTACCAATACTTTAGGACACTCCTAACTAATAAGAACTTTTGAGCTAATAATTCCCAAATGCCCACTTCCAGGAATGATGTGCTCCACAGAGACTCTCCCTAATATTCCCCAGTCAAAAACAAGGCAAGGGTAATGATGATTTGTAAATTAGCTTCAGCAAACTCAGTGGCTACGCAGAAGCCCCTCTAACAACACACCACAGATCACTTGTCCACCTTGTGGCTCAGACCAAGCGTAGTATCTGTCCTTCTCTGTCTAACAAGACACCACAGGTCACGATCCTATGCCCCACACTTTAATTGATTTTCCCACTACTCTTCTCTTTTTTTTAATTTTCTTATCCTGCTTTTCTTTTTCTTTCCACTTAAACAAGGCTTGCATTTTAAATGTTAAACATTAAAAACATACCATTGTGAAGATGTTTTCACACTTAAAACATGCTAGATAACTCATCCTAAATGGTTTCCTAAGTGAAATTTTCAGGCCCTTATCTCTAAAGCCAGCACCTCCAGTCCTCCCCTCATACAAAGTTGTTGACCTAAACGATCAACTGGACAAGAAAAAAAGAAGAAAAAGGTCAAGTCTCCAAAATATAAATTCCCTGTTAGACGGTGAAAGAAAAAGTATGATTACCTTTGCTAAATCTATCACAACTTCAGGGAGCTTGGGATATCGTCTTTCAAGAGGTTCCATTTCCTTGATTTCAGGCAACCTTACTCCAGCAAATGCAGGGTTTTTATAAAATAGCTCTTGATGTCTTGGAATGAGATTACCTGGCGGTGAGAACAGCACACAGCTCTGTCATTATACATCATGATAGAAATGGCAGGGACAGGTGAGGTGGAGTAGAGAAAAGAGCGAAACGCCACTTATGGAAGGGGGGCTCTCTTCGTCTGCAAAGTCAGCCGAAGAGAGTGCTCTTGACGTGGGGGCTCCTGGCAGTCTTTATAGAGGTTTGGACATAAATCAATTCCAGGAAACAAACTTTCTTATCTCAACATACTCATTGAGAGAAGTTCACACCCAGTAAACACAGAAGTGAACACTGGGGGACCCCTAGAAAAAAGAGAGATGAAGAACATCTTATAATTTTTAAAAATATAACTACCAGCACTTCATTTTTAGCAACAAAGCATAAGTGCTGACTGAAACAATGAAAATATTAATAGTCATTTGGCCCAACTCTAATCTAGGTAAATCAGTCCTACCATTTAGGAATTTAATTTTTGGTCAACTGATTTTGTAACTATGTCCAAGGTCTGACTTGAGCAGTTCATCTTTTTTCTCAACTTCAGTACTTATTTGAGCATAAAATATATATAAAACTACTAGGGAAACTCAAAACCCAATAGTTAAATAGCCCCCAAGTATTTTATCATTATTTTCTTGTTCCAAGCTCTATCTCCCAACATGAAACTAAGAGACTTTGCTAGTCTAGCACTGACATTCCGCTAAAGCACTAACACCAAAGGCCACGTCTGCAACAAGATTAAACTACCTCCAAAGTCTCCGTGTCTCTCAATTTGAAGGTGAGGATGAGGGTGTAGTCATGTAACACCAATGCTTGTTGGTCCATAGGTAATAAGTGAGCATTTGCAACCTCTCTATGGGTGACTTACTGAATGTAAAAGTGGAGGTATGCATAACCTTTGCTCTTTACTTGAAGGGCAAGTGGGGCAGCAGGTGGGGCAAGAGCCCGATCACACCATACGTCACACCAACCACAGCCAGACTGAGAATGAGTGAATATACACATGAAGTTTTCTTGTTTGCTTCCTATTTTATAAAATCAATGAATGCAAACCAAAAAACATAGGAAACAAAAACCCTCTAACATGTAAAACACAGACAGCTGTATAAGCTTACCCAGACACCCTATAATATGATATAGCTGATCAATATCTGAATCTCCAGGGAAGAGGGGCTCCCCCATGAGCATTTCAGTCACCAGGCAGCCGATGGCCCACACGTCAACAGCCCTGAAGAAAAAGCAACGTGGTGTAAAATCTGGCAACTTAATGTTTTTATTGTGACTGAATCTGCTTTGCATATTACTATTTAGTATTCTAGGTATTGAGAACAGTAGTAGCATGCCTTAGATTACCTATGAAAAGACATTTTCCTATAAGCCTAAAATGCCAATTCCCAATTTTATTTAAGTCAGATTTCCAGAAACTTGAATCGTGTGACATAGAGAAAAAAAGGCTTCTGAAAAGTCACAACAGTTATGTGTACTTTATTCTGAAAATAAGCCTTTTGGGTTTCCATTTAGAACCTATTCATTCTATGTTTACACATAACTCTCACCAGTTAATCAGTCTATCCCGCCAGAATGAGGGATATTCTGAAAACTACCAGAAGGAGGCAGTCATGAGGGACACAAGGGCACATACAGTAATAAGAAAGAGAACCGAAAGATAATAGGAGAAAAAATTTAAACACTGTCTTTAAAATTAGTCATAAGAACTTAAAGAACGTGCTGGCATGATTAACATAAGGATGACTACCTTGAAGTTGCTCAAGGTCATAGCTGAACTATAAAATGATATAAAAGTTATAGTATGGCAATAAAATCAGAACTCAAAGTGATCAAGGAAATATTAAATGATGTGTACTCTGAAAATAGAATTATAGAAAATATTTTTTAAAGATTTCTATAAAATCAGTAAAAGTTACAATCCCTTCTTCTTTGATAAATTCATTTATGGAACAATTTATGTGTTAAAAACATCTCACTCCATTATTCCTACCCCAACCGTTCTCATTTCAACAGTCAGATTTAGCCAGTCACTGTTACCTCTCTTTATGAGTGAAAAATAATATGTTTCCAAATCACAATAAGAAAAACAAAAAAACAAAACAGACCACTTGCTTGCCTTGATTTCCTTACCCTTAAAATAAGTATACTCACCCCAAGTTGTTTCACAAGCATTTTTAAAGGGGAAGAAACAAAATTACAAATTATTTTATAACGTTTCCTAAATTCAAAACTTCCTTTTAGGTTAGAGGAATCTTTTATTGCACTAGAAACATGTTAACCACCCCCTCACCATCATGGTTTCTTACTTGCCATACTTGACATCACCAACCAACAGTTCCGGAGCTCTGTACCACCGTGTTGCCACATAATCAGTGTAAACTTCCCCGGGAGCTGCCAGTGTCCGTGCAAATCCAAAATCACATAACTTGACAACGCCAGACTGGGAGACCAATATATTCTCTGGCTTGATATCTCTGTGTATGATCTAACACAGAAAAACAGACATACCATACATTGGCACATAAAGTTAAGCAAATTAATTATTTTTT
Source organism: Sturnira hondurensis (assembly GCF_014824575.4). Taxonomy (NCBI): domain Eukaryota; kingdom Metazoa; phylum Chordata; class Mammalia; order Chiroptera; family Phyllostomidae; genus Sturnira; species Sturnira hondurensis. Next base: position 532,876 of record NW_028079667.1, read on the forward strand.
GAGCATCTGCCATGTGCAGGTCACTGGTTTTGTTCCCATAATAAACATACATAAAAGCATATAAAAGCATATTCCTGGTTCTTCAGAATCTGAAATCCACTTGGGCAAAACATAATATTTATGCTTAAAATTTTATATAAAAAAATACTAGATGATATATATATATTATTAATTACCAAATCAATTGTTCTGTTAACTAGTGCCTGCTCCCAAGACTAAGAGAGTAAAGCAATAACTGAAGATTGCGTGCTCAAGGAAAAATTTTATGAAAGGGGTGGGCTGTACGATAGGCCTTTAACACTAAGAATGGCGTAGGTCAAAATGAAAGGGCAATCCAAGTGAAGGTAACAAAGACAGGAAAAGGGTACAGACAGAAATAGGTCAGGAGACTCTAGAGAAATGTCACTTCCCGAGTGGAGGTCATGCACTAGGGAGGAAGGATGCCTCAACTGCCAGCCTGAGAAATCTGAGCTTCGGTCAAGGCTCTGGGAGCCCATGGAAGTGGCCTGACCAGTAAGTGTTTAAAGAGGTTGGCCATAAATAAACTAAGTCGGAGAGAGGCACTAAAGGCAGGGAAGAGAGCGGAGGGACAACTAGGAGATAATAAGGGCCTAAATCAGGCTGGTGCTCAAAGGAACGGAAAGGAAGAGACATAGTTTAGAAATATGGTCAATCTACCACCTATTGGGCTTAGGAAGTAATCTCAGATATTTTCTTTAAACCAAGGAATCTAAAAAAATGGTGGCTTCATTACCAAAAATTAAAGTCTAGAAAAAGTCAGTTTTGATGGAATGATTAGTAGTTTAGTTTTAGCCACAGGGGCTTTTATGTAGATTGCCAAGCACCTAAGTGGAGAAATTATTCAGGCAATTAGAAGTGTAAACAGGGTCAACAAGGTCAGAGGTCAAGGTTTCTAAAAGAGAAAATATGGACACTAGGAGAGAATACTAAAAATTCTATAGTTAGGCAAAACAAAATATTAGACCTAATTCTCTAATACAAGAAAACTGTATTTTGAAAAAATCTAAAAATATACGGATTTTTAAAACTCTTTCAGAGTACCAGCATCCTAAATGGCAACCCGCCATTGCTGAGCATCTTGCACAGGCTACCAACTTCCATTACATCCTAGGCATCCATGGCAAGCTCAAAGGGCCAGCCCACATCCGCTACCATCTATTACTTTTATAATCACACACAAAATATCATTTACAAGATTTTGTAAAACTGGAAGAATAAGTGTGTTAAGCCATTCATTTTGCACTTTGTGTCATTTTACCTAGAGGTGCTTTTATATGATATGCAAAAAATACAAAATCATTGTGACAGACTCTAGGGTAAGAACAGGGATTTTTATGCTGCACAACTCTGCGAGAGAATCTGAGCTAACCTACACATGGATCCTTGGATGTACACATTTGTCAAAACTCATCACTTAAAATTTGTGCATTTCACTCAGTAAATGTCATCTCAAAAAAAGCAAATATGAAACTGTAGTTAATATGCATGGCTGAAATATTTACAGTTGAAGTGTACTGATATCAATAATTTATTTATGGATACACAAATAAGACATTAATAGATAAGTATATGAATTAATAAACAAATACATCATAAAAAATACAGCAAAATGTTAACAACTATATAATCCAGGTGGTAGGTATATGGGTGTCCGTGGCACTCTGTCAACTTTTCAGTATGGCCTAAACTTTTCCTAATAAAATGTCTGGGGGGAGGATACATGTACTGTGACACATGAAAACTGGCCATATCAAAGTAACAGTTCCTTTCTATGACTACTGGTCCAAACTTTACACAAGTATCTCACTAAGTTACATGATGCATCTGGAGGGTGAATCATTGGCAAAATAATTATTTAAACTAAATACTTACATTGTGACTATGACAAAATCCAATTCCATTAATAATCTGAAACAAATACTTTTGAACTACTTGGTAGTCTAGTCCATTTGGAAAGAGTTCCAAGTCATCCAGAATGGTATGGTCAACAAACTCAAAGACTAGGTACCATCGTTTTTTTTTCTTACACACTTCCAAAAGATTCACCAGATTTTCATGCCTCAGTTGCTGTTATTAAAAAAAATGCAAAAATGGTTTTTACACAATCAAATGACTAGCAATTAGTCATAATCTAAAATAGATCTTAGCATAAGAAAGACATAAATAAAATGCACAAAAGTATACATTATAAACATATAGACTGTTTTTAAAATTATAGTTAAAAGACCACATTGCTCTGTCATCCTCTCAGCACAGTAAAGCCAACGAGGAAGAGAAATATAGTTCCATCTCTGATGAAACCAAGTAGGATCTATGACCCCTACCCACAACAAATGAGGTGAAACTGCCAATGCAGTCAAGGTTTAGGAAGATACCAAGAGATCCTCTGTGGCCACAAAGCTGGCAGAGCAGAGCTCTCCAAGGCTGGTGACATACCCTAAAAAGGAAAAACAGAACAAAACAAAAAAAGCCAACCTTCCAAAAAATCAAGTTTCCAGAAAATAAAACTCACTTATGCTGTCTGCAATCAGGCTAGATGTGGCCTGAGTAGAGGAGGAAGGCAAAGGCAGCAGTGGCTGGAGAAGGCATGGGGGCAGGGGGTGCTCCTGGGGTTATTTTAGTATTCTCTTTCTTAGTTTAGATTGGGGTTACATGGGGTTGTTCAGTTTTTGTAAAATCCAGATACATTCTTACGATATGTATACTTTTCTACATGTATCTGTCAATAAATGTGGGGGGAAAAAAAGAGCCAGCCCTGGCTGGAATGGCTCAGTGGATTGAGCACAGGCCTGCAAACCAAAGGGTCACCCGTTCGATTCCTGGTCAGGGCACAAGCCTGGGTTGCAGGCCTGGTCCGCAGTTGCAGGCATGTGAGAGCAACCACACATTAATGTTTCTCTTCCTCTCTTTCTCCTTCCATTCCCCTCTCCCTAAAAATAAATAAATAAATAAAATCTAAAAACAAATCCAGATATAAAAAAAACAGATTTATAAAAGCACAGCCACTGGACTGACAGCTGACTTCTCAAGAGCCACAATGGAAGCCAGAGAATGAAACAATGTTATTTTCATTTTGTTACAAGAATATAATTGCTAACTTAAAATTCCATGCCCAGAAAAAATATCCTCCATAAATAATAACAAAATAAAGACATTTTCATGTAAATTTAAATTAAAGTGTTTTTTGCAACATCATGGATGGAACTGAAAAGCATTATGCTGAGCTTATTATAAGCCAGGTGGTGAAAGACAAATACCATATGATATCACCATTAACAGGAATCTAAACAACAAAACAAACAAGCAACCAAATATGACCAAAGACACTGAAATACAGAACAGGCTGACAGGGACCAGAGCGGAAAGGGGAGAGAATCATAGGGGAAAAGGGGAAGGACTCACATGAACAAGTATAAAGGACACATGGACAATAACTAAGGTGGGGGGCGGAAGTGGGAGGGAGGTGGGGAGCACTGGGGGGGGGCAGGGCTGGGAATATAAGACAGAAAACTGTACTTGAACAAGAATTAAATTAAAAAACAAAATATAAAAATAAAAAATAAAAAATAAAAATAAATAAAGTGTTTTATCTACAGTAGATCCTCACGAAAGAAAAATTTTAACAAGAGATCACATAGAAATAATCTTAGATGAAGAAAAAAAGGATGCACAAAGAAAACAGTAAAAATAAACTTAAATAAAACTTAACAATAATTATGTTTTCTGGTATTTAAAAAATATATAAGGGTTAATGTATGACAATATTAGCATAAAATACAAAAGAGAATAACCAGAGATAAGTATTGCTAGGTTTGGAAGAAGGATAAAAGTACTGGATATTGTTAAACTGGAATAAATATGTAGGGTAACCACTAAAAGATAGAAAAATATATAATTTTCTAATTATTTGAGGGAAGTAAATGACAAATATAATCAATCCAAAGACAGAAAGAAAAAAATAATACAGAACCACTAAGCCAGATAGTATATTTTAATTTGGGTAGATGTACACCCAAATATATCAGAAACTATATTATAGGTAGATGGACTAACTATTCAATTAAAATGCAAAGATTGTCAAACATGATAAAAATTAAAATGCAACTACATATTCATAAGAGACACATATAAACAAGGACTGAGAAAAACTGAAAGTAAAAAAAATGAAGAAAAAATATACTATGCAAACACTAACCAAAATTAAACTGGTATAACCTTATCAGTTTCAGACAAAAAAGACTTTTAAGAAAAAAACACTACTATAATAAAGTTATTCCATGAAATAAAAGATTTGATTAAACACAAAAACACAAATTTGAAATATAGTATTCTACACTAATTATATGGCCTTTCTATTTATAAAGTTAAACCTTAACTGAATTACAATGAAAAAAGGAGAAATCAATAATCACAGAGGAAGATTTTAACATATTTCTTTTCAGTACTGGATAGAACAAGCACACACAAAAAAAAGTTAGTGAGAATTTAGAAGATTTAATCAACTCAAATACTAAAGCTAAGTTAATGAAATACTTGCCAAGCACATGATGTATTATTTTTGTTTTCTATATTCAGGACCAAAAAGCACGTATCAAGAAATTTCAAAGGAATAAAATCTTACATAGTATACACTCAGATCACAGAACAATTGTGTCACAAGTAAAAAAGAGGGGAGGAAAACATAGAAAACTTCCACATGTTTGGAAATTAAGAAAAATAAGAAAATATTTTAAACTGCCAATCAAAATTTCTGCAATACGTACCAAACCGTTCTGAGAGGGAAATTTATAGCCTTAAATGCATAAATGAGGGCAGGGGAGCGGGAAATACAAGAAATAAGCACCTATATCAACAGGTTAGGAAAAAGAACGACAAAATAAACCCACCCAAAGTAAGTAAAATGAAAAACTAAAGGACAAAAAAATGAAATAGAAAAGAAATACATAATAGAGAAGATCAATAAAGCTAAACATTGGTTCTTTCTAAAGATAAATAAAATTAATAAACTTCGGATAAGACAGATTAAAAAGAGAGAGAGAGAGTTGAGCTAACATAGCGGGCTTGAGACTGCCATCCTTAGACAGGCCTACTTGCAAAGTGAGCCTTTGGCTAGTACCTAGGAACTTGGATTTCAGGAGGGTTCCCTTCATCTCCAGAATTGACAAAAATGGCTCAATGTGCAAACAATACTGTTTATACTGAATACCTACATTCCTTCTGGTAGTCTGGAATTTTGGTATGAGCCAGGCAGAAGTGCCTACATGACTAGCCACCAATAAAAGTCCTGCACACTGAGTCACTAATGAATTTCCTTGGTAGACAATATTTCACATGTGATATCCCAACTCCTTGCTGGAGGAAATAAGTGCGCCCTGGGTGACTCCACTAGAAGAGGATTTTTGGAAACCTGTAACAGGTCTACCTCTGGAATTCACTCCATGTGCCTTCTCCATTTCCTGATGTTGCTTTGCATTCTTTGACTGTGATAAGTCACAGCCATGAACACAGCGATTGCTGAGTGCTGTGAGTCCTCCCAGTGAATTGCTGAGCCTTGCAGTGGTCTTTGAAACTCCCAATACAGATGATAACTAGCTAGCTCTATCTAGCTAGGTAGGTAGGAGGATAGGCAGATAGATACAGAGAAAAGCAACAAACAGTTTTAAAATTATGTTTATATTCATGTTATAAATGAATATTCATATATAATCATTTTACGTATTGTCACAAAAGAAATTTATACTCCAACAGTAATTTTCCCCCAAAATGTAATCCTGATCAAGAAACAACTAATGTTTTAAACAAAATATATGTATTTACTCACCTTTAGTAACTTGATTTCTCGCATAGCAATTTTTTTAACCATTTTGTCATCATCACTTTCTAAGAACTTCTTGATGGCTACAATTCTTCCACTATCTTTATTCCTACACTTCATCACCATTCCGTAACTCCCTTCTCCAACCAATCCTAGGTTCTCATATTTTTCCATTTTGATTCAAAACCAGGAGAATTTTTTCTTGCTGTAGAAACCAAAACATAGAACTTAATAATGCTGAGTATGTTGATTTTCCCCACTATCTCAGCAAATTAGTTCTTCCCCAACTTGTTTTCTATATCAGAGAGGTCACTGCGTTGATGGCTCTCCTTTGCTGTCTCACAATTTCTTATGGTTTCCAATTCTAAGTTATGTTTTCAAAATATTCATATTCATTTCATAATAGACAACATAAATGCAACTGAAGCCATTAACTTTAAATTTAAATGACTAAATTACAAAACAATTATAGCTCACTTTACAAAAACACAATTTCTTTTCATTCAAAGGTGAAAAAGGCACAGGTGAATTGGCTTTCTGAAGATCCTGTTTAATTTTTTCTTTTTACATCAGGATTAAAAAATCAAAGTTGAAAATTTTTATACACTCTCTACTGAACTGGGAAGAATATTTACCCCCAAAGTGATCACTTACCAAGTAAACACTTAGAATCTTTAATAAACTTTTTTCTGTTACTTTTACTTTTCTTACTATAGTAATTAAATTCCTATATTGAACTTACAAAATAACAGCAATGACATCACAGTATATGGGCAGATTTTTTTAATGAAATAGTCATACCAAATACAGCATTTCAAAACTCCTTTTAATGATTAGTCACTATGAGAATGACCATTTGAATTTTGTGTTTAAAATTCTTTTATATTCCCATTACATGTGATTTTCTAGATAAAGACAATCTTAATAAAATCTTTCTTATTTCACCCAGAAAAAAAACTCTTCAGCCCCAAAACAGATAGATTTTAATTCGTCAGTTTTTACTGCCATGAAATACAAAGGCTAATAAACTGCAATTTCAAAGTTAAATTTATTTTTTGAATCTGGTGTTGCAGCCCTGGCTTGTGTAGCTCAGTGGATTAAGCTGCAAACCAGAGTATTGCGGTTTGATTCCCAGTCAGGGCATATGCCTGGGTTGCAGGCTAGTTCCCCGGCAGGGGACACACCAGAGGCAACCATACATTGATATTTCTCTCTCTCTCCTTCCTTTCCCCTCTAAAAATAAATAAATAAAATCTTTTTAAAAAATCTGGTGTTGCAATTAAATTCTAGAACCAAAAAGTAAAAAATATTGTTCTTAATCCCAATATGGTCCTAAAAGTTTGTGTAGTAAAAAATATCTTTAGGTAACTATGTATTCAAATGATGACTCAAAGTTAAAGTTTTTAGAATCTGACAATACAAACACACTCACTCATAAAACTTAGGGAAAAAACATTCTCAACTATTACATTTTGTATTTATGGCAATCTAAGACTAATTTACCCAGATTGTGAATTGTGATGTTTTACTTGCTTCCCCTTTCAGTACACTGATGACAGAGACAATACAAATATCCTCTTCATTCTAGCAAACTATGATAATCCAATGAATACATTTTTAGCATTATGCATGTAATACTTTAGGGTTTTTAATATAGATATACATGGAACCAGAGACTGATCTGGGGGTGAGGGGGTGAATGAAAATAAACCCTAGTCACCACCAACTCAAACTATTTCACTGTTTTACTACCAGCTTTGATATTAGGTTCTACTATAAACTCTTTACACAGCAGTGTCCCAACGCTACTTTCCATACATTTGACGTTTTAACTTCCATTTAATGTCTATTAACTATTGAAAAAAACTTCTCAAAGTAATTTTATGTCTTCTTTCTGTAATTATTTTTCCTTCCACTTTATGTTTTATCAAAGACTAGGTGGTTTGGGTTTATCATGTCAAGGACAAACACAGATGGAGTCTATAACTTACATCATCTAAAAACATTCTGCAACCGGCATCCTCAACATTTGAAAATGCAAAGTAAAGGAAATTAAAATTACCACGAACATCTAAAATGTTCTGAAGCATATCATAAGCTAAGATTATATAAATTGACTACTTCAAATTTATTCTTGCAGCCAACTGCACACTGGGTCACAGCCCAGTGAACATACCTATTGTACAAGTGGCACTGCCTGAAAATACCTCAAAAGCATCACGGCTTAAAAAGCCCCTTGTTTCCTGAAACAGTTACTCTTGAACCGTAAGTTTTCATGCCTTCTACTTCTGAATGTAAGGGTAATACAAATGAAGCCTGGCGATTGGCAGTGTGGTATTTCTGGATGTGTGCCATGTAAGCGTATGGTTCCAATACCAACAATTTAGAATACAACAATTTAATTTGGATTAAAACAATGCTAATTTTTGTCGTATTAAAGAGATTGAAATCTATTGCACATGAAAGAGCGAGATAATATAAGACTTTAAAAGTATATACTCACTGTTCCTTTAATATCCTCTCACGTGGAAAGACCCAAAGGTTTTCAACTTGGAAACAAATTTGAGCTGAAATTCATCTCGCTCGCAGGTATAAAGGATGCTGATTAGCTAACTACCAATTTTAGTGCTAATACGATTCCTTAAGCGGACACAGTCACCAGTCTCAGGTGAAGCAGGCACAGAGGCAGATTGGCCCTGGCCCGCCCCAAGCTCACACTCCAGATGACCACGGGCCGCATGCTGTCGTCGTCAAGGCAACGACCTCACTCCGCCGCCAACCATAGGCACAAAGTCTCCAGAGAGAGATACGGCCCAGGTAAAAATGCGTCCACGGTAGGCACTGACACCTGTTAAAACCAAGGCTTGTAGAGAAATTAGCTGGGGTGGGAGGGCAACTTCTCCCAGCTCGGAAGGTGCCCAGTCCGTGGATTCTGCGAACCTGCTCTGCTCCAGCTAGCCCTGGGCGAAGGCGTTGGCCACCCAGCTGCAAGGGGGTGGGTCCTTACCCTGCGCCAAGCTTCCCGTGTTCTGATTGGCTGCGTCCTGTCGTCATGAGCTGTGATTGGCTTAGCGCCAACCACCCTTCCCCTACACCTGGGCTCCGCCCGTGTTCTGTTCACTGACGTCCCCGCAGCAGCTTCTGGACACAAACTACGTTCTCAGGTAAGGAGATAGCTTTCTGCCTTCGCTGGGAGACTTCTCCTCGTTAATGAGGGCAAGAAACGATTATGGTGCTCACCAGGAGGGTAAAAGTGGTAGTGGTTTGTAGGACTGGGAGAAAAATGGAAGAGGGAGACCATGCACAGAGCGAGGAGAAGCGGTGTTCCCCACAGCTTCCCAGCGCGGGAGGGGAATTGCCCCCGACGCCCTCACTCAGGAGGGTTCGGTGTGAGCGTCGGGGCCAGTCTGGGCCAGGTAGGGGATGAGGGTATCAGTCGAGGAAGTGATGATTAATAGGTGAGTCAAGGTTAAAGTACGTGGGTGACGACAGAACTGAAGTTAGGAGGGACACTGAGGATAACCTGGGCACTGAAGATAAGGGAAATGGAGATAACATGAATGAAATAAAAGGGGCTAGAATGGTTGAAGACCTAGAAGAAATGAACAAAACTGGCCAATGGCAGCTAAATTGTGCAGTTGGAGGTTCCGATCTTTAAGCACAGACCAACTCGATCCATATATAACCCGGCAGACTGGTAGGTCAGAGTCATGCCCATGATGAGGTCAAAGAAACAGCGTTTTGCTCATTTTCAAAGAATTTGGAGTTTAGGCCATTCCCCTGCACCGAGGAGGCCTTCAGAACTGTTATTTTCACATTAAACCATGAAAACTAAACATTTTATAATCGTATTTGGCCTCTATCGATCCAATGAAGTGCTCTGGATAGCATATATTTATATCTATACTCAATACTAAGGTATTAATTCCTTTTTATATACTAATAAACATTTGGTTTATAAATTAACCTTTTGTGAGTTTGGTTAGCATGAATTAATCTCCCAGTGCTTAATTACCAGGATCAAACTGCTTAAAAATCTAGTTCCTGAACCTGTAATACTAACCAGACCTGGGACCTGGCTATGGCAAGAATATAATTCTTTGGTCAATCCAAGATATGTCTCAATATAGTAATTAGCTATTATATCCTTTGCTGTGACCAAGCTGGAGGGGGTCATGCCCAATTTTGTTACCTCTATAGGATATAGGGGCAGATTCCCTTTATAAAGTGGCAAATCCAGGTTTGGGGGACATGAAACTTGAGAAAAATGCAAGAGTATTTTGCTTTTGCAACTTTACAAAAAGAGTCAACATAATCATGTTTTCCCATCACCAGAGGACATTTTTTCATTGTTTTTAGAGAGGAAGGGAGAGAAACATTGATATGAAAAAGAAGCATTAATTAGTTGCCTCCCTAATGCACCAGGACAGGGCTTGAGAAAATAATTTTTTTAAAGAATTGACTTTGAAAGCCAACTGTAAAGGAGACAGGGTATTCAAGAATTACACATCCTGGGTGAAGTCGCTGACATTTTTGCTAAAGAAGGGGGTAGCATTGTATAGATGCAGGATTAGGTATTTTGTTTTTGTTTTTTTAATAGGGAAATCTTCATGGGGAAAAAGAATGGAAAGGCTTTAAAGAGGTAAGAAAATGAAAAACCAAGGACAAGTAATGAAGAGAAGGTAATAAAGTATAAAAAGGGCTTAGCTTTGAAGAGTGTTAGAGAAAAGGAGTTTAAAGAAAAACTGGGAAAGTGTTGGGCAGACACTTCAGCTGGCCTGGATCGTCTCAGCAAAATCATTTTTGTATAAAATATAATGGTGAGATTAAGTCTTAAGGATTTAAAGGCAGAAATTCCTTGAAAGGTAGTTACTAGAAATCATTTTTATATCAAAGGAATTCAAAATAGTAAATGTGCCCACTTGAAACCAGCTGGTTGTTTTCATGGGACTTGGCATCTGCAAGGACAAGAATGGAGAAAATAGATAGTATGTAAGATACCTCTTAGAGAATTTGTAGCGCAGATTAAACAAAGGAGTTAAGAAATCAAGGATGATGAAGAAAGTACCACTGCCCTGGCTGGGTAGCTCAGTTGGTTAGTGTTATCCCAATATGCCAAGGTGTGGGTTCCATTCCTGGTCAGAGCACATACAGGAACCAACCAACAAATGCATAAACAAGTGGAAAAACAAATTGATGTTTCTTTCTCTCTCTCCTCTTTAAAAATCAATTTAAGAAAATTAAAGAAAGCACCATTGAAATGGCTTGCCATGAGTTCCAGCTAGATAGGAAGACAAATGATCACAGAAGTTAGCAAATAAACTGAAAATGCAGAGGCACTGAGGGAGAGAAGGTCATCACAGGCATGAAGAATGTTTAAAAGGAGTGAAATAGGAGAAAACATTAGTCAAAGAAATCAATTGTGAATTTAAGATCTTAAAAAAGGCACTATCTTCATCAGTTGGATTCAGAACTGTATCTCAGGATTACTCAGTAGAAGTTGGAACTAACATCAGGAGCAAAATTGGAACCTCCCCTTTGGATTTGGGAAAACAGTAAGAATGTAATACTGTCATGCAGTTCTGTGGTTGACATGTTACTTCCATGATGTATGAAGCTGCTGATAAAGGTTTCTTACCTACCAGATTTTTAAAGTGTAAGAAAACTCCTACCTTAGAAAGGCAACAATGTTCTCAGAAATTGAGGTGATTATTGACCTTGGCCACCAAAAGCTGTATCAAGTCCTCTTGGTGGGTGGCTGCCAGGGTTTTGCATGAAAGCTAAACAACCAACCAACATGCTTCTCCTCTACTCCCACCATGCTGTGGTTTCTCAATTATCATTTTTTGTGTGTTTGCTTAATCAAGTTGTAGCTGCAAAAAAAATCTCAGAAATGGCACAAAATGATCCGTCTTTAGTTCCAAAGGGTGGAATGTTTGGCTGTTCTTTGGGGCAGCTTAAGTTCAGTGAAAAATGTCATGGAAATTAAGTTTAAAGAAACTGAGAAGGCCACAGAATGAAAAGTCATGAGCTTTTCATGAAAAAGCATGGACAGCAGGGAAAGAGGCTGAGAGGGACATTATAATATAACCTAAAAATCTAAAGAAAACAGTATGGTAGGGCATGAGGTTGGCAACAAGAGAGGAAAGCTTGAAAGATGGTAAAGAATTAAAGGTTAGAAGAGACTAAGGATTATATGACCCATCAATTCCACTCCTAGGTGTATACTGAAGAAAAATGAAAAGTTAACATTCATATGAAAATTTGTACATGAATGTTCATAGCAGCATTGATCTTCATAATAGCCAAAAAGTGGAACTCAAAATGTCCATCCACTGATAAATGGGTAAATTTGGTATATCCATGCAATGAAACACTACTCAGCCACAAAAAGGAATGAAGTACTTATAGAAGCTACGACATGGATGAACTGTGAGCATTATGCTAAGTGGAAGAAGCCAGACATAAAAAGCCACATATTATGATTCCACCTATATAAAGTGTCCAGCACGGACAAATCACAGAAGTAGTAGATTAGTGGTTACCAGAGACTGCGGGGAAGATGGGAATGAGTGACTACTAATGGGTACAGGGTTTCTTTTTAGGGTGATGAAAATGTTCTGAAATTAGTGATAGCTACACAACTTTTTTAGTAAATACACTAAAAGCCACTGAATTGTACACTTTAAAAGGGTGAATTTTATGTATGTGAATTATATGTCATTTACAAAATAGGTTACAGAATATGAAATTTGTCACCTCCCCAGAAATCTGCCTTTGTCAGATAAAGTGCTTCTCAGATAAGGTCAAATTCGAGTTCATCACCACCAAGCCCTTATTATATGAAATGTTAAAGGGACTTATCTAAGAAAAAGAAGATGAAAAATATGAACAGTGAAAGGACAGCAAACTCAGTTACTAACAAACACACCTAAAACAAAAGCAAACTAACAAGACAGCTAGATCAGGAGCAGAACCATAGAAATGGAGATCACATGGAGGGTTAGCAACAGGGGAGTGGGAGGAGGAGAAGGGGGGAGAAGGTAGAGAGAATAAGTAGCATAGACGGTAGGTAGAAAATAGACAGGGGGGAGGGCAGGAATACTATGGGAAATACAGAATCTAAAGAACTTGTGACACATGGACATAAACTAAAGGAGGGGGAATGGTGGGGGAGGGTGTGCAGGGTGGAGGGAGTGAAGGGGGGGAATGGGACAACTGTAATGGCATAATCAATAAAATATATTTTTTAAAAAAGAAATCTGCCTTTGAAAATAAATCTATTTTAGCATAGGTGGCCCGATTCTCTTCCTCACATTAGCAGTCATCTGCTAAATAAATGGTCCTGGCAACAATCATTTTCTACATATCTTAGTATCCTTAAACAACGTGTTTGGGTGTTTTACTGGGGGGGTGCGGTCGAAAACCTCACTTAGGTCCCATGAGTTACAGATTAGTCATGGATTTTTGGCATCACTCTGAGTCACCGGTGAATAAAATCTTCAGAATACAAAAACTAAGACTCTTTTCAGTACAGTACATTGAGCATACAGGTATGAATACACTCCACCATTCCACTAAGAAAATGGACTGACTCATTTTAAAGTTCTGGTTCCTAGATGGAAGGACACTTGCCATAGAAAAGTAAATTCTGTTCTCAGTCTGTCAGTTGATTCGATGACATCATTACATTTTAAGGAGATTAAGACAACTAGAATTTGGAAACCTAAGTACAACATACCACTTACTTTACCAAGCTCACCATAGACTATGTGTTAATCTATTGGTCACCAAAACATCTATATAATAGTGTGAACCTGGGAGTCCACTTCGTATGTTAAAAATAGTATACATTCCGTTTGCACTGATAACATGCCTAATAACCTTATAAAACTTCCCCTTAACATTCCATCTCTCTCTAGCCTCTACCAGATTCCTGTTCATCTTCATAGCAAACTGCAAAAAAAGTGTGTTCATTTCTTACCTCCTGTACTCTTGGGCTTCCACCCTTATCACTTCGCTGAAATAGTCCTTCACCAAGTCATTACGACCTACATCCCGCCAAAGCCATCTGTAGCAGATAACTAGTTACAAGCTGGTTCTTTTCTTCCTGTGTGTATGGCTTGTTTCTTTTGTGCAATCTGTTGCAGTTAGTAGTGGTCACGTGACTGAATTCAAGACAATGGAATATGAGATGTGCACCATTTCCATTTTATGTATACCATAAAATCTCCATTCAAGATTCCCTATGTTCCTTTTCCCTTTCGGTTAGCTACAGTGGAGATAACTACAGTGTGATCTTGTAGACATAAGTGGGGAAGGGCCATACCACCAACCTCATTACCACTATTATTTTATATGAGGGGTAAATAGACTATTGTTTGAGCCACCAGACATCTTGAGGTCTATTTATTATAGCAGTTAGCACACCCAAATTAATCTACTACCTTATTTTACCCCTCAACAGCATTTGAATCTACCTTTTTTTTTAAAGATTTTATTTATTTATTTATTTATCTTTAGAGGGGAAGGAGAGAGGGAGAGAAACATCAATGTATGGTTGCCTTTCGTGCGTCCCCTGCTGGGAGTTGGCCTACAGGGAACCGGCCTGCAACCCAGGCATGTGCCCTGACTGGGAATCAACCTGGATCCTCTTGTTCGCAGGCCCGCGCTCAGTCCACTAAACTACACCAGCCACGGCTGAATCTACCTATTTACTTTTGTGGTAAACTCTTGAAACTTTGCTTTCCATGACACCAATTTGGTCCAATTTTCTTTCCCTCAGTTTTCTGTTTGTTTTGCATGCCTATACTAAACTCAAATTTTGGGAATATCTGAGGGCTCAGTACTCAGCCTCTTCTCTGTACACTTTCTCCCTGGAGGAACTCATCTAATCCAGTAGTCGCAAAGATCAATACGGACAACTCACAGCACCAAGCTCTCCTTGGAATCCCAAAATCATACCATGTGATATTCATTCTTGGACATCCAATTGGCACATGAAACTGTATAGCTAATGAAGCAAACTGCTGATCTTCCTGCCATAATTCACCCCCACTCCTCCTCTCCTGCATCAAAATCCCAGGAATCCCTTAAATAATTATCTTTCCCTCACATTCAAGTCCAATACATAAAAGTCTTGTGGGCTCTATCTCCAAAATAAATCCTACTAGCTAACCATTTATCACCATCGTCACTGCTACGACTCTAACCGAGCCACCATCCCCATCAGCTGGCATCTTCCTCCCTGACAGGCCCCTCACCGATTCAGATTACATCACTTCTCTGTTCGGTTCACCGCAACCCCAGTACAAGAGTGAAATCCAAACTACAAGGATCCCCTCAGATTAGCTCTTACCTACCTCCTGATGCCATCTACTTACTGTCATGGCCACACTGGCCTTTTCCCCCTTGAATACAATAAACCCTCCAAAGGATCTCTGCATCTGTCCTTTTTGGAAAGTCCTTCCTCCAGATTTCAGGACTGCCTTCTCTTCATTTCAGACACCAAATGTATCTCTTCATAGACGCTTTTCATTACTACCCCTATGATTAACAGTCCCATCTCCAGTCACTGTTACAATCTCTACTTCAACTAGTTCTGTCCATTATCCACTCGATCTTGGAAAAGTAGCTAATCCCACAGTGCTCGAGTTAACCCTTCTGCAAAACTAGTACTGCTCCTCAAAGGCCTGCTGTTTAGAACTAAGTTGTGTTGCGCCCAGTACTAATCAGGACTGATATTACTCATTTACATATTTGTTGCCTCCCTCCCTAAAAAAAAAACAAACAAAAAAAAAAACAAGCAAGTTTCCTGACAGTAGGCTGTACCCTCTGTATTGCCAGCCATCAGCTAGAAGGTTTCTGGCTGATATTAGATGCTAATAAATATTCACTGGAATACTATACAAGTCTTTCGTCACTTAATACATATTTGTTACATAAATGCTTTGAAACATCACTGAGTCATTTCTGATGTAACCACCATTCATTGAAATACTTCTCACATCTATTTTCTATATCAAAGTTACTATCCTCATCACCATGTGCCATGCGGTTTTAGTTTTTTACCTTTCCAAGCTTTAGTTCATTTTTTTAAAAAAACTTAGGGTTATCAGAGTAAAGATTTAGCATGTAAAATGACAGGACCTCATTTTTTAAGAAAAAAATGAAAAAAACTTTTTTCTTAATTCAGATTCAGAGTATTTAACAAGTATTTCATTTCTGTTTCAAGTCTCTCCTCTCTCATTACTTATAACTGTGCTTTCCAAATGTAGTTGCTGATTAAGGGGACATTAATATTAGGCCTGCTAATGCTGGAGGTTATTTTACAATTTTTAAAATAAAGCCAAGAAATATGCAGAGCATTTAACTTTCTGATACTTAAAACCCCTTTTCTAAAAGTAACTTGTCCTTTAGAGCAGATCAACAACACTTCTAGCTAATCCAGTATTTCAAATCATTTCATACTAGTGTGACTTATCCTTTCTAAGCCTTAGACTCATTGGAGGTAGACTATATTCAGCTTGCCAAAATTTTAAATCAGATATAAAGCCACCAGCAGTGATTCCCAGTCCTCAAATATTGCAGAACACTCATTTTAGATATAAACAAGAGTAAAGATAACTACTTATTGGTTACACTAACTACTTATCGGTTACACTATTTTCAAGTAGAAGTATCTGCCTGTCGTGGACTTCTCTTTATGCGAACTATCCCGAACTTGAGTCATTCTCAGTTCAAGATACCTCCTAAATTCAGCTGCCAAATAAACGAAGCCTATTCCTTCCCTAAGTCTTCAACTACATCAGGTCTATCAATTTTCCTGCTTCCTTGTTTATCCCATCTATCTTCTACAAGGATATCACGCCAATGCTGAATTCTCTTTAATGGTTTGCTCTTGCAATTAGAAAAAAATCCAAACTATGTCCTTACCCTAGTAGATTACATGATGTAGTCCCTACTCTCCTACCCGCCACTTAATATTTCGCCACCCCTTGACCCAACACTATGCACTCTAGCCTCTTACCATTACCCTCCAAGGTGTTCTTACAGGTTTTACAAGGGGACTCCCAAAAAACAGAAACTTACGAAAAATTTGTGTATTTATTTCTCTGCCACCTTCAATGTATTCTACTTCATGCAATACACCCATCAAGACTTTTTCCACTGCTCGTTTTTGAGTTCATCAATTTTGATGACTTTCAGTGCTGCTGCCATTTTTTTCACCTCTTACACATCAGCAAAATATTTCCTTTTGAGGGTTTCTTTTATTGGAGAAGTGGAAAAAAAAAAAAGTCCCAGGGGAAATCAGGTGAATAGAGGGTGGAGCATGGAGGTCATGCCTGGTTTTGGTCAGAAACTGCTGAACTCTCAGCTCATGTGTGGGCAGGGACACTTGTAAATCACCCATCATGGAAAGGCTAAGTGTGCTGTCTTCAAAATAGTTTCACTGAAGCTGAAAGTAGCCTCCACAATGCCGGCTGGTACGGATGCAGATGGGTTCCTAGACACTCACTTAGTGGGTAAGTTTGCACAAGCCTGCCCTCCAGAAGATAATATTCTATCCCCCCACCCCTGGGGTCCTACCTCATACATTAGCTAGTCCTTTGAAAGGCGCACTCCCCAGTTCCCTATCAATTCTACAATGGGTCTGAGGAACACCAGATCACTGAAAGTTCCCAATAGTCATTTTGACCTATATTCTGCTACTCAGTTGCTTTGTATTATCTTCTCCCCACAACTACTTGTACAATGAAAGAAACACACATGCCAAGGGTATTTATAGGGACCACCTATGAGTTAGATTGTGGGAGTCGTCTTTCAAGTATGTTTTCCTTAGATTTTTAATACCACCACTCTAGTATTGGATTGGCAAAAAAATTCACTTAGTTTTTCCATACAATGGCTCTAGTAGTGCTTAGTTTTGTCTTTCGCTTCATTTGAAACAATTGTTAGAGTGTATTTTAACACAGCTGTTCTATCAGCATCCATTTAAGAAAGACTTAGCAAAATTGGTGAAGTTCTGTGCAGCCACTTGAATATTGAAGATGGAAGATATGCAACGTTTTGGGCATATTATGCTTTATTACGTCAAAGAAGGTAAAACAACCGAAATGCAAATAAAACATCTGCAGTGTATGGAGAAGGTGCTGTGACTGATCAAATGTGTCAAGAGTGGTTTGCGCAGTTTCTTCGTACTGTTGACATTTTGGCCAAAGAATGCTTTACTGTGGGGCTGTTGTATGCATTGGAAGATGTTTAGCAGCACCCCCAGTCTCTACCCACTAGAAGCCAGGAGTGGAAGACAGCTGAAATACTCAAAACACCCAAATTAGTACCTACTGGCACAAATGAAAAAATGGTCTTTTATGGAAAAAAACTAAATGGACTTTTTAGCCAACTCAATACAAGTTATTAGTATAACTCTAGCATCATAGCTATTGACTGAAATATTGTAGCATCCTTTTACCTGACTTATTCATTACTGAACTACAGTTTTACTTGTTAGCCAGACATTTCCTAATAAAATTATCATCTCCTTTCCTCCCCCCACTTGCCAAACCCTTTAACCTCCCACTGCTCCAGAGATAAAGACCAACCTGCTTAAGGCCAAGAAGGCACTGATTGTTCCACCCCCTAGTTACCTTCTTAAATCTGGACCCATTCACTCTCCATTGAGTTCCAGCCTTTTAGCCTGACAGGAGGAAACCCTGTTTATTATTACCAACAGTACCTAGAACACTCAGAACAGTACTTGGCACTTAGCAGCTCAATAGTTAAATGAATTACATGAACCAGGGGGGGTTAATCACAACAGCATGAACAAGTTTTCTTGCAGCCTGACAAAAGGATGGGAGACAAATTATATTGAGAACAGACCAGATTTCAAACATTTCTAGATTAAATAGGTCAGAAAAACAGAAATGTTCGACAAAGAGCCAGATATGCATTAAGTCAACTTAGGAGGAGAAAACATCGTTTGGACATCCCAATTTTAAATTGTCTAGTACTTCAAAAAGGGATATGGCAAAAAGAATTTTTAAAACAGATGCATATGAAACACAAGATAAGCAGAATTGTAATTGAAATCAAAACCAGTAATAATTTATACTTGCTCAAGGCCCACTACATTGTTTTTAGGTGCTTTATGCACTAAACCCTCACAATGACCCACCACATTTTACAAAGGAGAAAACAGAAACAAAGAAAAAGGATAATCATTGAATGGTGGAATTGTCGTTCAAGCACAGGTTATCTATCTCCAAAGCCCTCCTCTTAACCATTCTACTGTATAGAATCTACAGAATGGACAATATATTGAAGCAAGTTAAGGCCAGGCCTAAATGAAACCACCCAGAGAAAGTCTGTTGGGAGATGGGGATATTGATATGGGATGACAAGAGCAAGCACACAAAATAAAAGCAGTTAAAATATTATTGTCACCAAAATGAAAGCATTCTAAGTAGGCAGCCAGCTTTGTCAAAACTCTTAAGAAATCAAGGCGCGCGTGGGCGGGGGGGGGGGGCAACTGTAATTGCACAACAATTTTAAAAAAGGAAAAAAAAGAAATCAAGGACAAAGAGATCAATTAATTTGGTAATAGAAGGGTAGTAATCTTTCTTTAGATGTTTCATTCTAAACTTGCATTTATGGTATTTTTGCCCAGGATTTGGTAATGCTAAAACCAGACTATTTCCTATTAATTCTGAAACATGTTAAACATAAAGTGCATGTCCTACCATCAGCAGATTTAAGTTTCCATTTGTCAAAAATACCCAGAAACTTCATTACTTAGCAATTAACACAATGAGGCAAATGGTTTTAAACAATTACTCTGTATGACCGACTGAAATCTATCAAAAAGGGAAATTCTTTCATAATGTAATAGACTGTTCAGTTATCCAGTAATTTTAAATAATTTAGAACTCTGGCATCAAATTATTCAAAACAGTCTACTACTAAATAATTAACAAATACTTATGAACACAGAATAAAAAGAAAAGGGTCTTTATTCATCTGTAGTTAAAATATAAATTATGAGCAAGCTTTCCTAACTTAAATAAAAATATAAACATCTATCCACTAAATTTCCAATCACTTGCTACAAACACTGTATTATAGAGCACAATTGAAACAAAGCATCTTATGTTGTTAAAATATTCAAGTATTTTGTTTCATATAGATGTCCTGGACCAAAACGATAATTTGCTCCTTCAAATTTTGTTTTCAATAGTATGGCAAACATATTTTACCCCTTCTAACACTTCTTTTACAGCCGTAACATTATAAACCAATTACATGATAATTAAAGTGGAGAGTGAGTTTAATATACCTGTATACAAACCTTAAGTTTTACTCCCCCTAAGGATTTTAAATAATGGTTACTCTGGTTTCTCTCCAATACAAACTTGAGAAGTCTGATTTATGGAAACTTTAAGGAAGGATCCAATCCATTTTAACTAAGAAAGAGCCTCAAGTTCTAAAATTATATATATGAGGACCTCATTTTTTTTCAGTATATGTTTATAAGTATAATTAAATGACTATTTTTCCTTTCATATTCTTTTAGAGCTTGACAAACGTTTCAATTTCTGAATTGGGCCTTGTCCATAACTTCAGATAGCCTCAATCCCTCTTCTCTCATCCTTCTGAAATGTGAGGTAGAAATCCTTTGGAAAACCCAAGATTAAAAAAAAAATTTTAGTAGTTTGCTTTATATTAATTCTCACCTTCCTACTTTTTATGGTTCTAACATTCTTTAACTTGTACACCAGCTATCCAACTGAACTGGGACAGATCTCAACAACATTCAAGTCTTACTTATTAAATGTTTTACTTTTTATATATCAGATTTCACAAATAAGCAGTTGGTTTTAAAACAATTCCTTATTTTTGCTTAGAATGTGTGAAATGCATTTGGAAGACAAACCTATAGATTCAATTAGGGACGTAGATAAATGCTGCAGACATCAGTAGTTTATTGTTTGTTTAGTCCAAACACATTCAAAATGGAAACTGAAAAAAATACTTTCCACCTGAAACAATTAAACTAGATTCTACTAGCATATAATGCTTAACACATTACAGCAATAAAGATGGTAATCTGTGTCTCCTATACCTACTAAAGCCAAGATGGTAAAGCCAATTTGGTTGCAATAGTGTCATAAGGATAGAATATTACCATCAAAAAAACAAAAACCCCAAAACAAAACAAAACAAAACAACCCAGCAAACAACAGTAAGGGTAGGTGAATATTTTTACTCTGGTTCACTGAAAAGAGAACAAAATGTTAAAGGTCCACAGTACGGCAGGGTGAACAATCACCATGTAAACTTCTCCATGTGATGTTTTAATGATGTATTCATGGTACGTAAAGACTGAAGCTGAATGGCTCTTTGCTCTAATTTTCTATTACACTTAACATCTGCCATTACTTTTGGTGTCAAAACAGTTTTCATGAGCGGCAGGGCAATATCCTGGATTTGAAATTTTACATATATATATATATATATATATATATATATATATATATATATATGAAATATATGAAATGTGAAGAATAAGAGTAAAGGAAAAATATACTATAAAAAACACTAACAATAAACCACTCATTTATAAGTAGTTTGAATAAAGGCTTCAAAACTCAAAATTAATTTTCTACCAAGAACTTCAAGTACTATACATCAGAAAGTGTAAAAAAGTGTCTTAAACAGGAAAAAGAAAAATCCTTAATTAAGCCCCCTCAAATGGAAACCCTTAGATATCTGTGTCCCCAAAATATATGCAATAGTGCAAGACTTTACCTCAAACATGGAAGACCTCATTCAAAGGAAAAAAAGGGAGATTTAATTTCACCTATATTGCCCAGTACATGAAAGACAAAATATGTGCATCATTTGCTAGTTTACTAAATAGCAAACAGTTTTCATAATCCAAAACCAGTTTGCTCTACTATGTCAAGTGCATTTTTGTTTTTACCAAGACAGAATGGAGAAGTCTTCCATGCTAACAAGCAGCTTTAAGTGGTCACACTTATTTACCCCACTCCTAGCTTGAAACATCATAAACTGGTATGTACCAAGTATTTCAAGCATAAAATTGAATATCCTTTGCCATACTTGTGGTTTACCAGAACTTGCTATAAAGACAGACAATAATCCAGCAGCTACAAACTTTGCTCACAGAATTGTTTAGAGATTCATGTAAAAATAAAAGATGTCGTCCCAGATTTAAATTCAGAGCCACTCGGGTGCTGACATCAGTTCAAGAATTGTGCAAAATGAATGACAGTTCCCTGCCCCCCAAATAGAAAATGCGAACACTTAAGAGCTGCTGTTCTTTTCTCTGAAAATTGCAGTATCCTCACTTCAGGTTTACTTGCCATTTATGAAATCTGACTGCTTTTTAAATGTCACTAAAAATGTACATCAAAGTTGATTGACTTTTCCAAGCACCTCTCAAGTGATCGCTCAGCGTTCATGCTAAGAGAAAAGTCAACAGAGAGACTCTCTCAAATACCTGACTTCCTCCTTCCCTCTCCCTCCCAAACACACGACTCCCTCCCACAGAAAACACAAAGCTGTTAACTAAAGAACCAAGTAAATCATATGCTACTCAATTTTACTAATTTTAAAGATACTGCAATTTTTATACACTTCAATGATTTTTCAACATTTTGCAGCTGTTTGGCTTTGCAGCACAGCAATTCATACACTATACTGTACAAAATTACCAGCAAGACTGGAATGATGTATTAATAGAAGGCACCATCATGCTTATTACATTACCAGAGAACAAAAATACAGTAAAGACAATTTTCACTGTACACAGCTTAAAGAAAGGAAAAAGGGGAGGAGGAGTGTGTTGAGCAGCCAACCATCCTGTACTGAAGAGGGGCAGGTAGAAAAACCTTAGATATGGAACTACTAAATCTGGTCTACTATTCAAGACCACAGCATTTGAAGTTCTGATTTTTGTTATTTAGTTCAAACTAAGTGATTTCCTTGGGAATATACTTGTAGTCTTGTTAAGGTTTATGTGTACACACGCTGGTCACAGCAAGCAGATAAAATGCCCTCATCATTCACATATTATTCTCTACTGGAAAAAAGGATGAAAGATTTTTCCCCTTGTTGCCTCCTGTTGCCGATGTCAATGTTAATGAGTCAGAGTACCCATTAGTGCATTTTGATGAGTGCATAACAAGTTTCTGATATTTTGGGGGGAGCCAAGAAAAAAAGGCAAGATTCTCCAATTGCACTATTTGTGTTTCCAACATTAATAAGCAGAAACAGTAACACTTAAACAAAATGTGCAGCAGAAGATTTTTTTTTTGACCCAAAGGACCTGAATTCAGTTGGGCATGTCCTTTTAAAAAGTTCATTTTGATGAAGATAGTTTAAGATATGGTCATTCCTCAGTCCTTAATTCTCCAAGTCTAGATTTATAAATTAACAATGTGAATCCTGGTGTAAAATTGGGGAAATAATGTCCACCTCAATTTAACTCATAACCAAAAGATGCTTTTCACATCAAAGAAATGATCAAAAAGGCTGTGTCACATTCCAAAGCCAAAAAAAAAAAAAAAAAATTAACAAGAATGCAAACACGATGAGTAATGTACCACTGCCAAGACTTTGTGAACAGTGGGGCTTCAGCGACGCTGTCCTGTGAAGCGGCCTTCCATCTGCCCGGTTCCTCTTCCAGAGCCAAGTTTTTGTGCCATGCCACCTCTTGGAGGAGGTCCTCTTCCATCTCGGTCACGCATCATTCCGCCACCTACTATTCCACGTGGACCACCAGGACCTCGGTCATTGCGCCTAATATCCCTGCGATCATCTCCACCACCTCTAGTTTCTCGCTCTCTTGCAGCTCTTGTTTTTTTCTCTTCCACATTTAAACGTACCTCCCCTCGAAACATAATTGGCTTTAAAAAGGGAGAAAAAGATTTACATGGGCAGGTTAGAGAGTAATAGTAAAGTATTGCCTTGCACATGTTAATAAGAAAATCCTAATAAATTTAAAACGATCCACATCAGACTTTGAAACTACTAACAAATCTTTATTCTTTGCATAAATACCATTTCATAGTGAACTATTTTTAGTTTTATCATTAAAAAAGATTTTCTATGGTTTAAAATGCACCAGATTAATATTATATATAACAGGAATAATACAGTCTTGAATTATGCCCTTTAAGTCACTTACTTTTGCAATTAAGATTCTCTGAACTGGTTCAGAGTCATCAAAAACCACAAAACCAAAATTTGGAAGCTTTCCCCCAACACCCTTGGTATTGATGCGAAGTTCCACAACGTTTCCAAAACCTGTGAAAATATACATTATACCAAGGGTTAAATATTTTAACAGAATACTTTGTGGCCTCAATTGTTCAGGATGAATGACCTTAATCTCCTCGATCCATCTCAAAAGTTGCTAGTGGCTATATCCAACAACAAGGTACATACTCACTTACATAGGCCATTCACCCAAGATGCCAACAACTAGCTGGACTTCTTGTTTTCTTGCCCTTCAGCACCTTTATTACACTTTTCAAAAGAAAAGTTACCTACACAGTTTTAGAAAAACAATTAATATTTTCTATTCTGACTTATAGCTGCCAAATGAATCCCATCTCCAAATTTAAGGCTGATTCATCCAGCTCTTTCTTCTAACCTCTAGGCTAGAGAACCAGGCCAGTCAACACTAAGTACAGTCACTGAGAAACATCTGATACAGCTTTCTACTCCCTTCCGATAAGAGATTGGTACCTGGAGATATACAAAGTACATACAGAGATAAATGGTTTAAAGAATCTTATTACACTATGAAAAATTATGTTTTTCTCCTCTTAATTCTAAGATAAAGCAAAATAAATCACTTACTCATGAAGAACTCTTTCAGTTCATTTTCATCAATATCATGTGGCAAGTTACCAACAAAAAGTTGATGACTATCTGGATAGCGGATTATTCTACGGTTGTCAGATTCATTCTGTTCGATATCTCCTCTGCCTGAGAAAAGGAATAGAATAGAGACTTATTGTGGAAGTACCTTCTCTGTTAGATGTAACCAAATACTTGTTCCGAAATTAATGCATGCCTTCAAAATACACATCTCTGGCATGACAACTAATCCTCCCCCGAAAAGTTAGTCGCTTTGCCCCAGACTGAATTTTAGCAGGTTACTTAAACCTTTAAGCATCTGACTGTATAAAAGTCAAGTGCTACTACTACCAGTATTCCTCCTTAATCAAACTCTTGCTATTACCCAGGAGCCAAGTAAACTTCAGATAGTGAAGTACATTTGTACCACATATTTAAGATTTTGAAATATACAAGTTATTTAATCTCTGGTTAAGATATGAAATTACAACCAAATCAGTAAACTTAATAGTAATACTTCACGTATATGCAATGTGTATATGTGTTAGGGTGTTCATATACATACATAGACACACATTAAGTCTTATTTGATCCTCAGCAACACAAGGAACACAGGGTTATAAGAAATGCATTGCCCAAGAAAAATTTGTGTAGCAACTGAATGGCATAAAAGCAGCTCATAATTTAAGGGGGTCTCACCTAAAATCATAAACGCAAATCAGTGGGAGATAGGACAAACCCTAGCCTCCATGACTTCTAGTTTAGTAATACTAAAAAGTAATACTATTACTTTTTTAGTAATACTAAAAAGTAATACTTTACTTTTGTGGAAAAAGTTACATATTCTAAATTTGATGTATACAATCTTCCCACCTCCTCCCAAAAGCAATCTAAACAGACTTACAGAATTCAAACAAAGGTGCTGCATGTATTAGCTAATAACACTGAAAACATGGCAACTTACTTAAAACCTTAGACAATCAAAGTAAGAATCAGGGTGTGCTTACTGTTTATCTGTGAAGAGATAAGATTGCTAAAGTAATAGAGTAGGTTATTGGCACTCTGTTTTGAATTCTTATAACCAGTGACAATAACTAAATACTTGTTCCAAAATTAACGCATGCCTTCAAAATACACATCTCTGGCATGACAACTAATCCTCCCCCCTAAAAGTTAGTCGTTCTGCCCCAGACTGAATTTTAGCAGGTTATTTAAACCTTTAAGCATTGTGAAAATAGAATTTGGGTATAAAACACATAGTTTTTTAAATTCAGTCTTTTTCAACTTTTTCAAGTACTAAACACTATATTCTGAAAGCTACAGGAGGGGACTGACTCACCTGGTCTGGGTCCTCTAGGAGGGAAACCAGGCCGTTCTCTAGGTCGCTGTTCACGTACACGAGGTGGCTGAGACTGAACTTCTGGTTTAGCTTCAACTCTTGGCTAAAATACAAGGGGAAAAGCACATTATGAAATGCAAAGGAAAAAACATTATAAAGACATTCCACAGGAGAAAAAAAACAACTAGAGCAACTACCAAAAGTCCGTAACAGGCATATAATGGTAATTTTAAGTTTAGAATGTTTTTAAGATAGTGTCCTATGTACATAAAAAATAAATTTTTATAAAGATATTCTGTACCAATCTAGGACTGTAGGGTAGGTTTTGTTTTCTCACTCAAGGCCATATAACTCACAATAAGATTTTTTTTTACAACCACATTTAAAAAATAAAGTTACATCTACATTGAGACAGCATAAAAGGTATTCCTATAAAAATCCCAAAATTGCAAGATGAGTTAGCCACTTCATGTAAACACATATACAAAAGAAAAGGTCATCTTTTTATCTTAGGAAGACAAGAATCTATGACACATACTTTCTAATTATTTACAATGATATTTCAGTATTCCCAATGTCTTCAGATTATCTACTGCCCAAATATTTGTGGCTCAAGAAGGAAACAAAAATATATGCACCCTCAAAGGATGCTGAAAATGCTCAGTGGGATAGAAAGAGCATGTCTTCAAGTCAGAAAGCTTATAATTTTGGCTGAGCATCTCTTAAGGACGTCAATCTGGGCAGTAGTTTAAACTCTTTCATATTTATATAACTGAAGTATCATAATTTGCAAGGACTATTTTTAATACAAAAAGTTATGCTTCCTTCAAAAACAATAATTTATTATAAATGTTTTCACCCACTAAACTTCTATCCTAAGAGGTTTTAAAAAATTCAGCTGACTCTTGCCAATTTTTTTCTTCTATGTAAATTTCCTCCTCCAACAAGACGAAGTTGCTTCCCATGTTCTAGAATTTTGCTAGTTAAACCATTTTAATTTTCCAAATTTCTCAGTTATTTATATGTATTCATTCCTACAAGGATCACAGCTTATTTCTACACCACCTAAAGAACCAAAACAGTATTGTTAAATACAGATGCCTAGTAGCTTCTGATTCACTTAAAATTAATTCCCATTTATAGTTTTCTAACCCGTAGCACGTAAAAGAGTGTTCTGTGCCTGACAAGGGAACCTAAGTTACAGTCCTGAAACCACTGCTTATCTATAGCTGGGATTTACACTGTAAGACAGCCTGACATATGATGTGATGCCGGAAAAGGGCAGTTATTTAAAAATTTCAACTTAAGGAGGCCTAAAAGCATGACTTAAATATGACTGTAAACAGAATTAAAGAATAAATGTACTCTAATAACATTCTGAAGAAGCTAGTGTGCTTAGGAAATGAATAAAAAAGCAAACATACATTTTAATTTAAAAATCTCAGAAAAACTTCAGACTCAATTCAATCCAAATGTTATCAAAGAACTGAGGCACCCTGACTGATTCAAATTGTTTTCAAAACAGAGTACCAAAACAAAACCTCAAGTAGCAAAATACAAAAGTTCTTCATTATCCTTTAAGGACTTCAAAGTAAAAACATAGAATAATTTTTAACACCTTACAAATAATTCATACTTTGCTTTAACAACCTATGTATCTGACAATGCCAATGCAAGAAAAATGAAGCCAAAAAATCTACCAAAATCCTTTCAACAACTAATTAATATATGTTAACTAAGCCTGCTGTACACTTATAAAATTCTTCAGGCTAAATTTCATGATTCTAACTAGATAAAATGGCTAATGTGCCACATATTATTTTAGAGCCTTAAAATTATTTCCACATAACCAGAAAGTGCACTCACATGACAAATCCCACAAACAAAGTCAAATGGAATACAATATAAAAATGGAAGCATCAAGTCAATAGCAGGTAAAACCAAAACTATAAACACATCCTTCAATTTAACAAAAGCTATTTAGATAAAATAACCAATTTCCAGACAAAAGATTCTTTTACCAAGAAATTAACTTACCTACTTCTACATTAAAGCCCACTAATACCCTAGAATTACATTTTTCTCTTATTAATAACCTATGCTAAAACTGTCAAGAAAAGGAACACAATACCACAGTAACAATAAAGTTGAAGTGTTTATTAAGTGGAAAACCATGAATCCATTCCAAATACAGCCTAAACAGACCAAAAATTTATTTTAAAGTTTAAATTATAAACATTTAAACATTCTGTTTTAATAAGGGTGTATGTTGGGAAATAAAATCTAATCTTCTACAACTCAAAAACTACAAAAAGTAAAAAGAATTTTTCCCTGGGTAAGAGGCTAGGATGTAATAAAATGTAATTTAGGCATGCCTTAAATATAGCACTCTTCTTCAGTGTAAACAGAGATATACTCCCCTCCAAAGGGCTAAAGAAACCTAGGCAGGTTTGCATGAGTCACATATGGACTCCGGTGTCCATGACGTCCAACGGCATAAATTCAAAACCTGGCCCTACTATTTATTTATAAACCTGTCTGGCCTCAGGTGAGGTATCTAGGCCTCAAATTACTTAATTAAGTGGGAAACAGGAATGATAATAGTAATCACCCTAACAAAGTGGTTAGAGGATTAGATGAAAATGAATACAAAGTGCTTTGAAAATGCCTGGTACAATAAGCATTAGCTATTTTAACTTTTAACTACAAGTTTAAAAGAAATGTAGCCAACTCTCTCAAATGAGGTAACAATCCAAGGGATTCCAAGTGCAAATCTGATAAATCCAGAATTTCAACGCACATCCAGTAGTCACTTATCAGGTCTTCAGATGGGTTGAAAAGCACAATTAATACTTGGTAAATTAATTTTAAGAAAGATTACTAATCTGTGATCTGAGTATCTAACTCAACACTTCCTGAATATGTAACTAAGAATCTTTCTGAATATCTAACTGAAAAAACAACATCAAAAAACAAACACCCAGGTTATCATCAGGCCGTGTATTCCATTATGTTACCTGATTATATGGCAGCAACACAAGAAAGACTTTCTAGTAATTAGTAGCTATGTTTGAAACTTCCAAGTTTCACTGTTTAGAGCATATTAAGAGGTGTACACAAACAACTCTATGTGCCCTAGCCATTTTAAATGTAAATTTTCTAGTGCAATTCAGTTTAACTCAAAATGTAGATAAAAGAATTGGACACTCCTTTAAATTGTGCCTATAAGCTTAACTTAAATTTAGTTAATTCTAAAGTACATCTAATAAATCTAGTAGGCAGTATCTTATTTTCAATGTTTTGAAAGCTTTGAAATGGCTTTCAAATGGGTATAATGACAGACAAAAAGCAGAATTTTGGAATGATCAGTGAAGGTGAACACTACAGTCATAAGTTGGTACAGGCTTCAGTTAAAGGTTGTGAACCACTTATAGACCAAAAAAGCTCAGGCAGTATAACTTATTAAGTATTCTATTTTTAAAAACAGTGATTCTATATAATGCCACACTACTTTGTGCCTTTCCAAATTTCTTCCTTAAAATGTTTGCTTAATAAAATTTAAAACTTTTTAAAAGAAAAGTTTTTTGGTTATTTGAAGAAGCCTTTTAAATGACAGTAATATATATATGTGTATGTGTAAAACCAACTTAATCTGCATTTCATACACCCAAACCCCAAATACCACCTATGTGGATGATGAATGGAGATTTGGCATTTAAAGTGGGTGCACTGACATTTAATACAATTGTTTGTATATTTAATCCATAATTTCTGACTCATTTAAAAAAGTATTAAAAAGATAAGCAATTGGCAATGTAACAAGGATACAATCCAATGTGTTCACAGATTGGTTACCTGTGAGACTGGTGCTTTAACATGGGGTGGAATTCCAGAGGAAGAAACAGTACCACTAGGAGGCAGGTTTTTACTGGTCACTGAAGCCCAGGAGAAAGCCTGCAGGAAATGCAACAAACCTAGACTACTAATCATGGAAAACCACCAACATTCCTATAGGGAAACTTCCAAATATATATATTGTTTCACTTCTAAACTATTGTTCTATATTGGAGGATTCCTAAAAGAAAGGCACACACACACATGCCAGTCTATGTGCCAGCTTTCAAAATCTCATTATGCAAGATTTGATGATTTTTACTGAACTACTAAATAAATCAACGAGCAACTTCCTATATGTCCTAAGTAGATGAGCAAGTAGCGCAAAACCACTAACACATACTAGAATAAGTCAGAGCCTAACAGAACCAATTTCTTTCCCCTTTAGAGAAAAATAGGGTGTGTGATGGTGTTAAGGGAAGAGGGGAAGGATAGGAAAGAAGAAAGTACTAGCTGGAAACTGTAACAAACATTCACCAATTGAACTAAGTATCTCCTCTCACTACTCAAATATACTTTAACCTACTTTTACAGAAAGATAAAAGATGTATAGATAGGCTTAAATGATACATTATCAGTCACTCATCTTTCCAAAAGAGTTTAATTGGTATAGTAAGGAAACTGTTCCATTTAAACAAGAAATAACAGGTATCTCTTCTTCTAATAATAAACCAACTTGTTTAAGTTGGGAAATTGCATGACCGCTTGCACCCATGTAGAGGACTTAACACACAATGGAAGAGCAACTCTCAGGTTTATACATGGACCCAAATAATTTCATGAAAGGTACTAAGCACTGCATACAGACAAAGATTTATCTTAAACTTCACTCTGAGGGGTATTTTTTTGGAGGGGAAAGTGTAATGAGACTTCCTCAGGATTACCAAACAAAAAAACAAAAGAAAAAAAACCACACAGCTTTTTTCATATACATAAAAAAGTATACTTTACTATATTAAACAATTTAACATAACAGAACAAAGGTCATGCTTCAATAATAGCATCAAATATGAAAGTGTGAAGTTACAGATTAATAAAGAGATCCTTTGATCTAACCTTTGGTGGTTCTTGTGGCAGAGAAACAGGTTCAGCAGGAGGAGGAGAGGTAGACTTCTCCTCTAATTCTTCTAAGTTCTTCTCTTCCACAGGCGGTTTCAGCTCTTCAGTCTTAGTTTCAGATTCTGGTTCAGGTTCGGGTTCATGAGAGGATTCTTCCAAAGGCTCCTCTATGCCATTACTACAATAAAATATTTTATTCCCTTTTCAGTATAACAGCGAAATGATCAAGTAAGATAAAAAATTCAGTATTTCTCTAATATAATGACCAAAAGTCCACTAAGAAGTAGGAGGCAGAAAGGAATCACATTCTCATGAAACATTTCTTAAACCCCACTATCTTAAAACTGGGTAACTAAAAATGTTTACTTACTTTAGTACTAACTATAAATAAAACCTATATTCATAAAAATAAAATAAAATGCTTACTCTGTGTTGTCCCAACATTCTGCATTATCAGTTAAGTGTTCAGTGTTTGGGGCCAAACCATGTTCAATTTTTTAAATTAAGTAAAACAATTATTCCCAAATTTCTTGAAAAATACTCAAATACTGCTGACAGGTAGCTTTATCAAAAATTTACTTCCAGCAGTAATCCTAGGAACAAAACCACCAGACTGCATTAGTTTAGACCAAATTTAACCTTGTAAACACTATTCTTACGTCACAGGGTGAGCTTCATAATATCCACTATTAGCATTTTCTTGTACAGGTTCTGGAGATGGCTGCCTTTCTTCTTGTTCCTCTTCTACTTCATCTTCTGATTCTGACAATATATAATGCATCAAATCTTTTAAAAACAGGCTTAACACACAATTTGATATCCATACTTTTAATGATTAAGGGAGCGATGTGACAGTAAAAAAAGGCATTCATTTGCAATATTCCCTATTCTCTTAAAAATCTGAAAAGCAAGACAACATGTTTGCTATTTACCCTATTTTTTTAAAACAAAATGTATTAGTAAGGAAAGAGTAGGAAATAAACAATTAAGCTATAGCTTAGTTTCCTTTATCGCACTTATTCAAAAGGAAACAACTTATGTATCCAATGGAAGATCAATTAAATAATTATGGCATAGCCAAAAAATTGACAGCCAAACAAATAAGCAAACTTTAGCCAACATAATACTGATTTTTGTTTGTTTCATAAATATAACTACTGGTAAGCACAACAAAATTCTGTAATAGGCACCAAACTCTCAGTTATCTATAAAGGATGAGATTGAGGAGAGTTTTTTCCACTTTCTATGTCTGACTTTATTATTTCATATAATGAACACCTATATCATTCATAACAAAAACCCAAAGGAGAAAAGGGGTTTTGACAGTTACAATATAAAAAAATTTCTTTAAGTTTCATACTTTCCCCTAAAGAATGATGAAAGAACCTTTCTATCTCAAAAGTAACCTTACCTTCATCAAGTTCTGGTTCAGAATCACCAAACACTTCATCCTCATAACGAAACATGTCATTGTGGACGTAAAACTTATTTGGAACAGATCCCTACAGAAAAACAGCATCCAAATAACACCATAAGTACCCCCATAATGGTAGCATAAAATTAAAAAATGAACAAATTGCACAGCACACACAATTTCTATTTTAGTAATAGAGAATAATGAAGACCATAATATTCTAAAGTTGAACATGATATATGGTGTTAACAAAACTACAGATCACACAAAAAAATACTGAAACTTAAGAAATGTCTTCTCAATGTAAGAGAACCAGAACCAATTAACAAATGGAACTTTTCCATAGCTTAATATGTAAGCTATTAAACCTAACATATTTTTGTAATATTTCTGTAATCTTAATCTTAACCATCTAGTTACACATTAGTATTAGTATCTGACTTTTACCTCTAGTCAAAAAGCACACACACACAAAGCTCAAATAAATTGTATCAACAGGCCCCGTCCTAATTTTTCAAAAAAGCTACATGTACACCTAAACTGGTAAGATGAAACCCTCTGGACATGTCAAGCAACTAATAAGAACCAAATACAATCATATAAATAAAAACTTACTTCAGGAGCCAGAACAAAGGTTTGCATAAATTTCCTCTCTGGCTGTCCACTGTTGGACAGCAAACCCATGACCTGGACAACTACTCCATCACTTAAGGTTGCATGAGCATCCACATGGCGAATTTTGGTATGACATTCACTGAAGTTCAGAGATAATACTTTGTGGTGTATATCCTTTATTAGAAGGGAGAAAACAAAAATTCTTATGATACTCCATTACCTATATAACACAGCAACAAAACTTCACTGACTTCTTCCTCACAACCTACAGAATATTTACTTAATCTTTCTGCCTCGGTTGAATCTACTATATCACACTATGTTACTGCCAGACTGATATTCCTGAAGCCACCATTGTCAACATGTTAACTCCTCACACAAGAAATCACAATGGCTGTCTCTTATGCTGTAGTATATGGGCTTTATATAGCTTTGTCCCACTATCTGCATTAGATAATTAGTCATTCACACAAAATGTACTGTGTACTCCTTGGCCTCACATCTATTTTTACTGCGTGTGTGCCGAGGCAATTTCTTCTACTTTCAAATGACTATCCTGTAAATTCAGAGTCTACCTGAAATCCCACATGCCATCCTCTACAAAATCATAAGGAATATATATACTTTTGTGCATTCCTGTTTAAAGTTAAGGTTTAGACCACATCTGTATAAGCTTTAATAAACTGGCTCAACTGTTTCATGTATAAAATACATTAAGGATATAAAACATCCCATCTTCTCCTTGGTATCCACCCCCAAACCAATGCAATACGGCATTTCATGTAAAATCAATGTTTATAAGAACTCAAAGCACAACTGACAATTACTGTAACATAAATCCTAGTTATAACTAATGATCACATTCAAGAAACACATGGGCCAAAAAGGCTATTTTCAAATATTTATTTTAAAGTACACACAAAAAATAAATGTATATGAAATTGATACTTACATTTTGGCCATAAACAGCCTCCTGGGGCTTTCCACTAGCATCTACTCCACCATGAACATAGGAAGAATTCCTTCCATAAAACCTGCAAACCATAGACAATGAAAACATTCAACTGTCAAGGGAAGCCTAAGAGGCAGCACAGTTCCAGTGCCACACAGACCCAATTTCCAGGCCTGGCTCCCTCGTTCATTAGTTGTGTAATCTTGAGCACATTTACAGTCTTACAAGTTTACCTTAATTATAAACCAGAATAGTGACCACCCCCCATAGGGTTTTTGTAAGTATTACATGAGTAATGACAAAACTCTCAGCATCCCTAGCATATGGAATATACCATACACTCAAATCACTAGCTATTCTCATCTAATTCTTATCACACCTATTTTTTTTGTTAAGTGGGAAAATCAGGTATTTGTAATACATTCTCCGTATTGATGCTATAGTAATTGATCCCCTCTTTAGAAACAAAAACTCAGTTATATCTAGACTTGTGTGGGAATCAGATGCTGTTTAACATTCCACCCCAAACCCTAAATGATTACTAATCCTTGCAAAGCCTTAGATTAAATCAGTTTAGATTTAAAATAACTGAAATAATTCAGAGACCATGTAAAAAATCTACATTATTATAATATCCAATTTCTCTTTAATATTTCTACATTATTCTTAAGTACATAATGTTTCTCTGGTACTACCTAAAGCAATTAGAATTTATCTTTCTAAATTAAGGTTATCAAACATTCAAAGTTGACTTTTTTAATAGAGAAAACTGAACTTCTATCATAAAATATACTAAGACTTCCTCTATGCCAACTGATGTTTCCAATGCATTACACAGACTGATTCATTTAACCCTAATAACAACCTCATGAAATAAGTGCTATTGTCTAAATGGGTAAAAATAAGGATCAGAAGAAGTTAAATTAACTCTGCTAAGATCACACACCTCTCAAAATGCACCAGCTGAGACATGAACCTAGTATGTCTGATTCTAGAATTCATGTTTTAAACTTGCTGTCTATATTTTAAAATTTATATTTTCTTTGATGTAAAACCAGCAAGCATGTAAACTACTATTATTTTACTGGAGGACAATTTGGATCTACGTGTATACGAGGTCTGCCCAGAAGGTATCCAGCCATGTAATATGAAAAAGAGACATTTACTAAAGGTACAAGATACAGGAAATGCTATACAAAGGACAATGATGCCTCAGGTATTTTGGGTCTTCACAAGTTCTCCCAATCACCATAGCTGCCCTGTTGTATTTTCCTGAATCTCATCGATGGTTTGAAATCCCTTTCCTTTCAAAGGTGATTTTTAGTTTTGAGAAAAGCCAAAAGTCATGGGGCACCAAATCTGGTCTGTAGTGGGGCTGAGTTGCCTAGGTGACTAACAATTTGATGTTTCACCAAAAAACTCTACAGGAAACCTGATGCATGAATGGGTGGGTATCTTGTCATGATGAAGCTGCCAATCACCAGTTGCCCATAGCTGCAGCCTTCTGAATCATTCAAATAGCTTTCGTGGAGGAATGTTCAAACTTAACACAAAATTTGATGCACATTCATTGCTCTACTTGCTGTCATTTTGAATGTGACAGCCACACAGCACACATGCTCACTCAATGGCGTCTTACTGTCCCCATTGACAAGTACAGTGAAGTAGTCACTGTTCACACACACACATTCATCTATTCTCCTTGGGTGCCACGTTACACTGATGTTCCGCATACTGTTCCCATTATATTAACAATGGCTGAACTTTTTCTGGACACACCTTGTATCTAAAAAGAATCTGATTTTTTAATGATTTGACTTCTAATAACTTATCCTAAAAGTGCACAAAAATGTATGTGTTAAGTGGAAATTACAAACCAAATTTTTATCATTAGAGAAATTGGATACATGAAGTATAAAACGGAAGTATGTGCTGCTGTATTTAAAACGGTGGTGGAAAGTCAAATTGTTTTGAATTCTACTTTTTTGTCACTACAAAAAAGTTCCTTGTTAATATAATGCTATTATCTACACTGAAAAAAACCCTAAATCCCAAATAAAAAAAGGCCCTATTAATTCTCTTCTGCCCCCACACACTTCTCACATACACTGTTGAAGAATTCCTTTATTTTTATGATTAGAAAAATATACAGGTATTCGCTTTGGAGTTGTGGGGGCTGTTATATAAATGTCTCCTGGAATAACACAGTATTACACACATTTAATGATGCAGGGCATGCTGCAAAATTTAACTTTAGAATAACCAACATCCTCATAAAGAGGACCTACAGGTAACATATATAAGGGGGAACCCAAAGAACCTGGAATTCATTTACAAAAAATTGTTACTTATTTTTACATGTTTAAACTTCAGACACCTTCAAAAGTACCCTCCATTTGATGATGCAATATACCTACTGAGACATTTTTCTACTTGCTCAAAATAGTTTTTGAACTCATCAATTTTGATGCCTTGTAGTGCTTCTGTCATTTTTTTCAGCTCTTCCACATCAGCAAAAACTTTTTCCTTTCAGAACATTTTTCTTTCAGGGAAATAACATAAAGTCATGGGTACAAGGATGGGGCATGGTGGTCATAATCGTTTTGGTCAAAAAATGCCGAACTCTCAGTGTGGTTTAGGCAGGTGTGCTTATACATCACTCATTGTAATATGGGCAAACACATTCAGAGTCTTCAAAAAAAAAATTTCACTGAAGCATAATGCAGCCTCCCACAACACCACTGGCTGGTACCCTGATACAGACGGGTTCCTAGAACACTCACCTAGCGGGGGAAGTCTGTACAAGGGGCTCAACCTCATATATTTATTATTAACTCACTTGACCAGAATGTTCCACAACTACTACTTGCAAAACCTAACACTGACTAAAGTCTCCTATCTTTCACCTGCTAAAATACATCACAAAGAACAGAAACTATAAATACTACTCATCTATGTTGCAGATCAAGAAACTTTAACAAGTATAATCACTTAATGGATTAATTTTCTAACAATGCTGTAGAGAACTTTAAAGAGACAACTAAAGTCCACATGATTTCAAATTGCAGACTGGAACTCACTGGAACCTTGTCAGGCCCAAGGTTTTCTTAAAATTAAACATAAAGTACCAGAGGATAAAATTTGGTGCACACACAAGCATGTGTAAATGTGTTATGAAGTGTCTTTCTCACCATGGATTTCATCAAAAAACTTGAAAAAATACTGGTTTTAGCCATCAGACAGTTAAAAGTATTAGATATGGTTTACAAAGACACTGTCAAGATATGAGACAGGAAAGACAGTATGTAAAGTCCTACTCAGAAAAATAAAACTAAATAAAAATACTAATAGAATCCATTTAAATTTACCTGTGTAAATATTCTGGAGCTTTATTCAGCAAAGTATAATATTGCCTCACAAACTCCCGCCCTACAAGCAGCGGACTGGGCTTCTCCATAACCATTTCTTTGCTGCACAATGTCAAATGCTAAAGGAGCAAAACACAAGATTAGTAAGTATTAGAAAGTCATCTTTATAAACTTCTAAGAAAATAATTTTTCTGAGATATACAAATGGTAATAAAAATTAATACCATTTATTAAAAAGTAGTTTACAATGCCAAAAGAATAAATCCACATTAACTACTGGTAACCTCCAATATTTGAATCTCCTGTCTATTTCTTCATGCCCCTTATCCCTCAGAAGTGGGAAGTAGCACAGTTCTTATTCCTAAAAGAAGTCCAGTGCTGCCTCAGATGGTAAGAAAACCGTACCCAAGGCTTTCCATTCACAGCACCTCTTCTTCTTTGGGACCATTATCTCTGTGTCCTTGATTCTTTTTTGAAAACCAGGCAGAGGGTACAGGGCAGGACTGAGAGATCACACTTACTGAAACAGTACTGACCTGTGTCATCTCATTTTCTCTCCTAGGAATTTATTCCACTGTTTTCAAAATAATAATTACCAGTAAAAATCACCAATCATCTCAGTACTCAAGATAATTGTTTTTACATTTGTTGTCTTTATTTCCACTGATTAAGCATCATAACCATATACTATTTATAGTAAATGGGATACACTGGAAACAAGACTCTAGCCCTAAAGGAGTTTGTAGTCTGCCCCAAAATATAAACAGGCAAGCAGAGAACAGAATATGTTAGGTGCTATGCTAAAGTTATTTTTAAGCTAAAATCTCAAAGATAAAGGTCAAGAAACAAAGTAAAATTATAAACAACTTTTCACCATTTAAAGTAAACGACTTACATATTTATATCCTCAGCACAAGCAAAACTAAAACATTAGGAACTGGAGAAGGGGAGAGAAAATTTAAGTATTACTTGTTAAAATTATACAGTAGAGCCTACTGATAAGACTAGCTCTTTATAATCCTAGTGACGCCCAATTCAACTTTCACATATGCTCTATTAGCCTCCAGTTTTCCTTTTGTAATTGTCCCCAAACTCTGTCTATTAAAACCCCAAAATACTAAAAAATTTTCATATAATGCCTCACTTGCTTTTAAAAATAATTCATTGCTTCTAGTGGCAGAGTGTGGGGAATGTGAGTAGAAAGAACCCCTAGAGTAGCCCAAGAAGCAGGCCAAGGAGGTAAAAGAGGAAGATAAGGCATGAAGGACTTTCATTTGCTACATTTAAAGCAACAAAGCTAAGCAACATAATATTTTTATTTGGAATGATGTGGAACAGTGAAGAATAGTAGGGTTACCTAGTAAAATGTTATAAACTAAAATGTGGAAACCACACATACTTTAATACTGTAATAACTGATGTTAAAAATAATATGGGGAGATACTAACCCTGTGGAAAAAAAAATAGGTACAAAATAGTTTTGTTCAAACGGTTAAAAGACAGAAATGCTGCTGTTAGGGATTGTTTCTGGGTTTGGGGATTCTCATTTTCCCCTCTTTCTTCTCCCATATTTCCAGATTTCCTACAGTGGCACTCTGTCATTTATCCCAAATCTCCCATCACATTTATAAGGTACATACTCACCTAGTACTTTTCTGGCTTACATACAGCCAAAGTAAGGAAAGTAACCAAATACACCTATCAGTATCACAGAAAGCATCAAAATGCACTACAAGTCTGTAGATCAGAGCTAGCAGTAACTTACTTGATTATTATTCAATAAATTATTTATTCAAAGGACGTAACTTGAAATGGTAAACGAGAAAAGGCAATGCTAATCTGGTAAAAGTCTAAAAAGTTATACACAAGAGGCTATGCAGAGCCTCTTTTTTAAGGCGCAGGAGGTTCCATGATAAAATGAAAGATGTCACTCAGAATTGTGTTTAAATTAATTACACTGGCAAATATAACTCACAAATCAGTTTACTTCTTTACTGTAACTGATTTAAAGTGAATCAGAGTTTAGAAAGCTAAAAAAAATGATTGATGGAAATCAAGCAGAAAGGAAAGGTATTAGGGGAGAGGGTGAAACCTAACTGACAATTTTTTAATGACACACTAATTTATATGTTCTATACAGAAAACTGCCATCTCTTCCATCTTCCCATTTTATCCCAGAGTAGGAAAAATAACAATTCAAGAAATAAGGAATGCATCAAAGAATCGCTAGGGAAAAATTATAGATAAATTACCAAACAAGGTAATTTGGGATTTGGACTACTGATCAATATAAAGTTGGGTTTATCATTCATGTATGGCTAGTGTATATAAGAAGTGTGAGAGGAAAACAGAGCCAAATCACACATTCAGAGTAAGAAGTCATGACCTTGTTGGATCTCAATTTCCTCATTTACAAATTAAGACATGATCTCTGGTCAAGTCTATAAAATTATGCAGTTCAATAAAGCAAGCTAGCCAAAGCAAAAAAATTTTTTCAGAAGGTTGTTGGCCTCTACCACAACTGAAAAGCAACTATCTAGTATCTTTTCAAATAAAGTGAAATTTCATGTATTAAACTCCATTCGACAATGTAGAGATTGTGTCAGATTGAGATGCACAACATAAAATTTACTCTTTGTCAATTATAAGCCATCAATCCTATTTATTCATCCTCGAACCAACATGATTACATCTACCTTCCTTATTTTACAGAGCTTCATCTACTACAAAGATCATTCTACTCACCAAGTCTGTCTATCCCACTTAAAATCCCTGTGTATCTTCATCCATATTCTTTTATTCACTCCTATTTCTTAAAATGTTTCCCCTCCATTTGCCTAGACTAATTCCTAAAGCACATTTCCAGAGAAACTGCTCTATGTCAACTGTCACTGTCTTCTAAATCTCTTAATACCTACCACCTATAACCCACTGAGAGGGAAGTGGAGGACAGGAAAAAGTAACACATATACACAAATAATACAGAAAAGAAAGTTACATCAGGCTTCACATTGATATCTACAATATGCTCAGTTTTCCTTAATTTCAAAATAAATACTTAAAAACAAAACAAAATTTATCATCTTGGCCAGATGGCTTGGTTGGAGCATCATCCCAATCCCTGGCCTGGAGGCAACTGATGTTTCTCTTTGACATACATATCGATCTCCCTCCCCCCCTCTCTCTAGAAGCAATAAACATATCCTCTGGTGATGATTTAAAAAACAAAAAAACAAACAAAACCAAAACTAAAACTGTCAACCAAAGCTACCACACTCTGTTCTTCCATTAAAACCTCAGCTTTTAGTTATGTACTTAGGTTTTTGTTTACTTTTCAGTTAAAAGTCAGTGAATTACTACTATATACACATGGGGCTGTTCCCAAAGCAAACCACCTCAAACTAGTATAAATGTAATGTTGAAAATGAGTTTACATTTCTGTTCTACTTTGTACAAGTTAAATACTGGTTGAACAATAAATGGAAATTACAGGAAGGTGCCCTGGCTGGTGTGACTCAGTGTACTAAGTGCTGGCCTGTGAACCAAAACGCCGCTGGTTCAATTCCCAGTTAGGTCACAGGCCTGAGTTGCAGGCCAGGTGTCCAGTCAGGGGGCATGCGAAAGGCAACTGATCGATGTTATCTCTTGCACATAGATGTTTCTCTTCCTCTCTTTCTCCCTTCCTTCCCCTCTCTCTAAAAACAAATAAATCAAATCTAAAAAACCAACAAAAAAAACAAAACAAAAACCAAAAACACAAACAGAGGAAGATTAACAAGAACACCTTTTACTCCTATTCTAATACTCACTCCATACTTTTCCATCTAATGATTGAAACCCTATGCATTCACATTTGGGTCCAGCTAAAATATTATCCCCTGAAAATCTTTCCTATTTGCTCAGTAGAATATAATTGTATTTCCTGATTTCTCACACTACATTGGGTCTTTATCATGGTATTTTATTAATCATATTCTACCCTAAATTACTAAATATACATCTGGCTTAGTCTTCCTCTTCGCTATTCCCCTTTCACATATTAAA
The DNA here is from genome assembly GCF_014824575.4 of Sturnira hondurensis. Classification (NCBI taxonomy): domain Eukaryota; kingdom Metazoa; phylum Chordata; class Mammalia; order Chiroptera; family Phyllostomidae; genus Sturnira; species Sturnira hondurensis. The sequence goes on from NW_028079667.1 coordinate 574,285, forward strand.
ATCTGAGCTTTCCCTTAATGTCATTTTCTAGAAAGTCACAATTCTTCTAAAAAATCCAATGACCTCTCCTAATGCTTCTAGATTTCTACAATGAGGCAATAACATATCACTGAACATCTAGAATAACGGGACTAATATAAAAATGTAGAAGTACTGTTTACAAAGATATGGAAACTTGGTAGGAATAAAGAAATGTTACAGTCACTTTATAAAACAGTATGGCAGTTTCCTATAAACTTAAACATGCACATCTCATATTACTCAGCAATCTTACTCCATATTTATCCAAGAGAAATGAAGCATATATGTCCAAAGACTTATACATTATGGCAGCTTTATTAATAAACAAAACTATGAACAATAAAACAGCAATAAATACATATCAACAATTTGAATCTAAAAACAAACTAAGCAGCCCTGGCTGGTGTAGCTCAGTGGATTGAGCATGGGCCCGTGAACCAGAGGATCCCGGTTCAATTCCCAGTCAGGGCACATGCCTGGGTTGCAGGCCGGTTCCTTGCAGGCCAACTACCAGCAGGGGAGGCACGAAAAGCAACCATACATTGATGTTTCTCTCCCTCTCTCTTTCCCCTCTAAAGATAAATAAATAAATAAAGTCTAAAAACAAAAAACAAAACTAAGCAAACAAGAACAGAGCTAGAATCAGGATATGGAGAACATTTTGATGGTTACCAAATAGGAGAAGGTGTGTAGGAGAATGCGTGAAGAAATGAGGGGATTAAGAAGTACAAATCATAGGTATAGAAGAAGAGCCAGGTGTATGTACAGTATAGGAAATGGAGTAGCCAAATAACTTATACTCATGATCCATGAACAATGGTATGGGGACTGCCTGAAGGAGTGGGGACTTGCTGGTGGAGGGGTCAAAGGGGAAAATTAGGGCAACTCTAATAGCATAATTGATAAAATATAATTCAAAAAATAATAAATACTCAAAACCTAAAAAAAAAAGACCATTAGGCCAGGTGAATGAATAAAAAAATTATGATATTAGTCCATGTAACTGAATACTACTCAAAACAAAAAGAAAAAAAACACAAACTTACGGACTTATGCAACAACATGAGTTTCAAAAACATTATTCAAAGCTAACGACACTCTATAAAATGTAAACCTGTAAGACTAAATCAGACCAGCAGCTGGAGGCACAAGGGAAACGACTACAAGGAACATGAGAGACTTCAGAGATGATGGAAATATCTTGGATCTAGATTGTGGTGGTAGGTTCATGACTGTGTCTGCCCAAAATCATAGAACAAAGCATATGATAAGAGGGGTTTTTACCGTTTGTAAATTATTCCTCAATTAATGCAATTATGCTTCATTATGTCAATCACTTCACAATCATTTATGGAGAAAATACCACTACAAACATTTGGAGAAACATGGTACACTGATACCATTTAACAATTAAAAAAGGGCAATATACTCAAAGTTGCCACCTTTCACCTACTGGGATTAACAAAAATTAAAAAGATTGATAATATTTTCAGTACTGGTAAGACTGTAGGAGCCCTGGCCAGGTGGCTCAGTTGGTTAGAATGTTATCCCATACACCAAAAGATGTTTCATGTTTCTCTCTCTGCAATCAGTACACATATCCTCTGGTGAGGATTTTAAAAAAAAGTGGGAAAACAGGCTCTTTCACATACAGTACTGGTGAAAATACAGCTGTTAAAACCTCTTGGAGATGCAATTTCAGTTTTAATCAAAGTAATAAAAAATGAACACATAGTTATCTTGCTTGAAGACATGTCACAAAAAAAATACATGCACAAAGATGTATATTCAAGGCTTTGCACTGCCAAAAAAGAAATACCCATCTAAATGCCCATCAAGAGGGAAATGATTTACTATAAAATACAGAATCGCACACTCAACAGAAATAGGGAAAAGCAGGCAAGTTATAAATAGAAACAAGAAATACTGTCCACAAAAGTATAATAATCAAATTGTAGAATATCATCATCATCCTTGACAAAAAGGCATGATGCAAAAATAAATACACATGACATATATATTACAGGTCTAGGAGAAAACAAGAAAAACTACATACCAATTGTTAAGATCACCAGTAAGATATTTACTACATTGTCTGAGTATTTAAAAATATATATACTAACTTTGTAGTTCTAAAAATCATATTTTAAATTTTTCACTTAGTTTCTGATAACCATCTAACAGATATGAATTACTGGTTAGGAAACATGGCTCTAGAATAAAGGTTTAAAGTGTGAAAATTCAGCCCTGGCTGATGTGGCTGAATGGATTGAGTGCCCACCTGCAAGGCAAAGGGTTACAGGTTTGATCCCCAGTCAGGGCATGTGCTGGGGTTGCAGACAAGGTCCCCAGTGAGGAGTGGTGTATGAGAGGCAACCACACATTAATGTTTCTCTCCCTCTCTTTCTCCTTCTGTTCCCCTATATCTAGAAATACAAATAGTGTGAAAATTCATTTAGTACACGTAAATAAAAAAGTACTGACAGTTTGCCTACATTAGAGACCATTAATGGTTAAAGTCTGAGTGTGTTTAAACATAACTAATTGAAAAAAAAAAACTGAAAAGCTCAGATGGGAGATACAGCCCAGTAAAGATACCATGCTAGAATTAAAAATGAGAATCTACATAGAGAAAGAATATAAAGAAAAACCTACCGCCTAGATTGTAAGGCACGCCCTCGAACTTTAATGTTTCCAAGAGGTAATTTAAAAAACACTTGTGCTTACCTGATGTAGTTAGTACTATATTGTCAAATGACCTGGTATTAATAGTCTTACAAACAAGTATGTAATAAACTGAACCCCAACAGGGAAACATCAGTTCATGTGCAGTCATGACTATATTGTCAAACACTATAAAACCCATAGGGAAAAAACATCGCAACACAGCATAAAAATTGTAACTAAGGTCTGATTTCAATAACATCATGGGAATATATTCACTTGGGCAAGACAATGATACTAATTTTTTAGATCTACTATTATAGCAAAATAATTATAAAAACAGATTTCATTAAAAAACACTTTGTATCCCATAAATTCTCTTTAATCTCAAAGATCTCAAATGACATCTTTATTTTTATTAAAGAAAACTGACTTTATCCATACAGTGATAAAATAATTAGATCTGCATATAACCATAAAACCTATTTATAATTGTTAATGTCAAACAACTGGCCATAATCACGACCATTATAGGTAAGTATGAAAATAGACAATAAAAAAATCTCTGAGGAGCCTGGAGTATCCTGACCACCATCTGTCACAAATGATAATAAATGTGGCATCTTTCCTCAAGTAATCTGAGAGGGGGGAAAAACTCACTCATTGCAAATTACTGACATGAAAATTCATGTTACATTTTGGTGGCTATTTCAAGGCGTGGAGAAAATGGCCAAAATGAAAACTGCTATGAAGTTGAGACACCATGTCATCTTATTTTAAAAAACAAAGACCTCTAAGAAACCAAAAGAAAATGACATTTAGATAATAGAAAAATCTATAAATTTTTTCAGCACAGTAAAGTTGTATGTGCTATGTATCTTGCTTCTTACAAAAATAATCTCTACTAATAGAATGCAGTCCTTCTTCTTTTTTAAAAAAATTTATATCAATGTGTGGTTGACTGTCATGTAGCTCCCACTAGGGACCTGGCCTGCAACCCAGGCTTGTGCCCTGACTGGGAATTGAACTGGTGACCCTCTGGTTCACAGCCTGCACTCAGTCCACTGAGCCACACCAGCCAGGGCAGAATGCTGTTCTTTTTGCAAGGAAAAAAAAAACACCAAAAGCTAGGACACAGCTTATCTCGACTGCTAAATAGTTAATCTCTTTCCCCTCTAGAGCCTCTCACTCTGGGCTCATTCAAGTCAGGCCCAAGCCACTTCTCAGTGAACCACGGACTATACTCATTCTCAATAACTGACCCCACATTAAAACTAGAACCTTCCTATACTCCAGATGGGTCTTTGTTTAAAATAATTTTACCAATCAAACAGCAATGTACAATCTCTCTCCCTCTCTTTAGAGCAAAAACCTTTCATTTGTTATGGCAGACCACAGAATGAAGACATCACAATCAGGATCCAAGCACCAGTGGCAGAAATAAACAATAAGTGGTAGTTGTGGATTTAAGCCTTTTCTGCTTTTATACTCCAAAGATAAGGAGGCAAGTTTTGAAGCTCAGATATTATTAGAAGTGACCAAGAATTAAGACAGAAAAAGCTTCCCACAAAAAGCATGTATTTATGCTTTAGAACCTTTATGCTTTAAAGTTTAACAAGTAACCTACACGTTCCTTTATCTCCTTGAAACAGACAGGGTATTAGCTTCATTTACAAAAAAAGGAAACTGGTGTTCAGAGAGTCTAAAAAAAGGAAGGAGTTCAAGGATCCTTGTTATAGTTATGAGAGAATCTGAAATCAGTTGTCCTGCCTCTGGTGATGCTTTCATTACAGAGGTCAAAAAACAACCTCTTTGGAAGAGCAGCCAAAGACACAAGAAAATTTAAAAAAATTCTAAGCCCAATTGTTCCCATATTTGATATTGTTGGTAGAAGCTAAAAAGCAGGCGACACTAATATAGTAGGAAATCCAAGAATCATCTCAACATATTAGAAAGGTACATCAAAATAAGGCAAAATAGCCCTGGCTGGTGTGGCTCCGTGGATTGAGCACAGGCCTGTGAAGCAAGGGGTCTCTGATTCGATTCCCAGTCTGGGCATGTGCCTGGGTTGTGGGCCAGGTCCCCAGTAGGGGACACATGAGAGGCAACCACATATTGATGTTTCTCTACCACTCCTTCTCTTCCCCTCTCTCTAAAAATAAATAAATAAAATATTTTAAAAGGCAAAATATATAGAAATTAAACAATAATATGCTGAGACAAAGCAGTCAAGAAACTTACTACTGCTTCTGAGCCAGTCCAGACAGAGTTCTAGTAGAACTAATTTGCCCTATTAACTCTTAAAACAAGTGCCACTAGTGTAAGTTATGCTTGTCAATTAAACTTTACTGAAAATGGAAGTTCAGAAACGACCCCTTAAGTTTGAACCTATAAAAACTAGACTTGGAAATGTTCCACCCCTATGCCCCCTCAGCATAAATTCTCTAGGAAAAAGTCTTATTTAAAACAATTTAGGGCCCTGGCTGGCATAGCTCAGTGGATTGATCGCAGGCCTGTGAACCACAGGATCGCGGTTCCATTCCCAGTCAGGGCATATGCCGGGGTTGCAGGCCAGTTCCCAGCAGGGGACTCACGAGAGGCAACCATACATGGATACTTCTCTCCTTCCCTTCCCCTCTCAAGATAAATAAATAAAATCTTAAAAAAAAATTTAGGAAAAAATCCTCAACCCTGATAATGGGTAATCAACAGCAGTACATCTGCAGGATAAGAAAGCGATTAAAAATCTAAAGACATTATAGTAGTATTTATACATTTTTCAGTAACTGCTAAGGCAATTTTCGTATTTCATCTCTTATCCATGAAATAGAGATAATATTTCCTGCTGCCAACAGTGCCAGTACTATTCACATTCAAAAGCCGTGTGCTGGCATTTCAATTGCTCCGGGGTTGCTTGCAAAATGAGCACTCAATCCGACTATCAAATTAATACTTCTTGGTTCTACCTTTGATCCCCACCCACCCCACAGGCATTCTGGTTCTCTCTTCTTTTTTTCCTCTCCACTCTTAACAGTTGTTCACTATTGGCTAATATTTCAGCCTCAAATATTCGCAATCTGAACAGCTCTTAGTAAGCAATCCATTTGAGCTCCTTATCCCGCCTACAATTCCTGATAACCTTCCAAAATTAAACAACAGTTAAAGATGAAGTCATAAGACTTAGTTCTAAAAATTAAGACAAAAAGGTAATAAATATCACTAAAGAAACATGCAATTCAATTCCAAGAAGTTCAAACTAATCCTATTATCTATTTTTTTAAATCAGAAATTTTGGACATCAAAAGGACCACTGGATACTAAAAGGTCAGAACGTTTACTTAGAAACTTTGCTCACATGCCTAAGGCTATATTAACTGCCAAATATGGAGCTGGAGGAGGAATTCCCATCTTCTTCCTCTCTAGCATATGGGGCTCCCTGGTGTTAGTTAATGGTTCACTGAACCAGGTACATGCAATGCTAACATTTGGAAGACTAACGTGAGGCATGGAGCCTTGAACCTAAAAAAACAGCATTTTAACCCAAGTTAGTATCACAACAATCACATAGGGGCTTAGAGGAGACAACTTTGCTGCTGCTGCACCTTCGGCACACGTGTTTTGTTTTTTGTTTGTTTAAGGGAGTAAAGACACCTCCCCTCAAAAAAAAACATTAAAAAAATTAAGTAGACCTGAAATGGGAAAACTACTGATCTATGCGGAAAATTATAGATGCAAATCTATATTCGCTCCAAAGCGGCACAGGGCCATCTTAAATCTGCTTTTAGAGGCAGGTAAAATTCAACCAGATTCGACTAACAAAACACTATAAGGAAGCTTAGTTCCTCCCCTTAACTATCCTACATATCTGCCCCCAGCCCCGACGAAAGTGGGATAAGAGAAAGAAATCCATTCCCCAAAGCACTCGAACATCTTTTTTCTGTTCCTAGGTCAATATAGAATCGTTTACGTAAAGAGGGCACGAAGAAGCACACGTTACAGATAGCTCCAATTTCTGAACACGCTGGGGATAAACCCGAGAGGGGGGTGTGAAAGACCGCGGAACACTTAGGTACCGGGTAAGCAAAGCAGCGGCTGCCTTCAAACCCGGATTCTGTTTCCTTGCTCAGAAATGGTGCCCGGAGGCCTCTACTTTCGCATCTGCGTCGCTTCTGCCTCCGCCAACAGAGCCTCTTTCCCCCTCCCCCACGGGCGGGGCGGCGACCGCCTCCCTGCTCCCCGGCAACTAGGAATAAGAGCCGCAAATGAATCGGAGATAGGACTAGTGGCTCCCCACCTAAAACATCCTCTCTGGAATGCCTACTCTCACGGTCCGTATTAAGCCTCCATTAGCGCGCCTTCGGGAAGTACTGCGTCCCCCTTCCCAGCCCGCCACCTCACCCCCAACAAACCCTGGCTCCACCTGTGCCCTCGGAGCCCTCGCAACGCGGATCCGTCACCACCCTCCCTTCCCACGCGGCCTCCCACCCCTCACCTGAGAGGAAACGCTCCGCTTCTCTCCCGCACACACGGCAGCGTAGGCAGCGGCCAAGAACAATGTCTCTCTACCGCTAAACCTCTGACACCGCGGTTCACGCTGTGGGCGGTTGCCTGGAGCAGCCGCGCGCGAAGAGCACACGACAGGAACGTCCCCTTCCAACCACCACACCGACAACCCTTCCCGGCCCCCTTACACACCTCCAACCAACAGCGGCGGCGGGTACGTCGCGCGGAGGTCAGCAGGAGAGTCGCGGAGAACCCAGCCGGCTCAGCGGATTCTTCTCGCTCGCCTCCCCCTCCCTCCGACTAACGTCAAGCCTCGGGAACAGAAGAGCCGCGAGCTCGGTCCCTTACAACCTGCTCTTCCCGGGCGCCAGGCGCTGCGGCGAGCGACCAGGAACACGTACGTCCCGCCCCCTTTGCCACCGCCCCCTCTTATTGTTTTACCCCTGCCGAAAGGGCTGGGGAACCCCCCAGCACGGCCTCAGCCAATCACGCATCTCCTTCGCGAAATGGACCCAACCTTCTCGCGTCCCTCAGCGGAGCACGCGCAGAATGTCGCCGCGCTCACGTACTCTCGCGCCCAGAAAGCCGGGGAACCGGAACCGGCCTAAAACCGGTGCTAGAGTCCGCTGATTTGACGTCACAAGGAGGCTGCCTTTCTCCTGCCTAAAGGCTCTGGCCTTTGCGCCCCTCGAGATCGCGCCAGAACTGGAGCCGGTTCGCCCGCAGCGTCGTCTCTGGCCAGCTGTTTTTGGAGGGTGCCTATTGATTACTAATGTTAAGAGGGAGGGAATTTTCTTTTTGAACTAGTAGTCAGCATGTTCTTTGCTGCTCAAAATGAGTACAAAGTGCAGCTAGGGGTTTCAGCCGTTTGCACCCTAAACTCACCTATATTGTTTATTACTCCATTCTAAGAAATGATTTTAAATTCCACCGAGAAACTCAGATTCACCCTAACAGCTCAAAGCTATGTATGCACATATATATATATAATCTGGAGCCTACTGGATTCCAGGCCCTGGGATGTAGAAAAAATATGCTGTGGTCTCCACGACAGAGAAAAGAATCTATTTCTTTGTATGCCCGATTTGTATTTAGGTGTTGCTAAATACATACTAAGCATTTTACAAACCAAGGCAGCTAAAAGGCTGAAATCCCAAGAGATACCAGGATTACAGTCCTGTCCTAGATCTAGGCACAGACTTGGCCCTGGGACTTGGCTGGGGAAAAACTAGATACTGACATTCCTGACCTTGATTCATGGAAAAAGCCAAATCTTACAGTCCAAGAAGCCACTCTGCACCTTGGTTCTGTCAGAGAATTTCAAGACAGCAGAATAATTTTGGAAGTAAGGGCTGAAAGAATGGTGAAAGAAAGGGCAATTAGGGACAGGAACACATTTATTATACCCATGTACCAAACAATGCAGGTATATACATTTCATCCATTTTCTTCACAATCCTGTAAGAGCAATTTTAGTATTTTTTACAACTGAAAACAGGTTTAGAGAGGTCATGCCAACATTCAAACCTCTAAAATCGACATAGTTTTTATGCGAGGTTGCTTAATCATTTTGTTACATGCAAAACACATAGGCAGGTCATTGCCTTTATGAAATAAACTTTGACATATTTTCCCTTAACGCAACATAATATGCAGATTGCTCTTTAATCTAATACTTATGTACCAGCTACTCTCCTAATTACTTTTCATAATTGTTTAAGCCTCACAATAACCCCAGAAAGTAGTTAACTATTTTATGCCCATTTTACAGATGAGGAAAGTGAGGCTGAAAGAGGTCAAGGAACTTGCCAAGGTCACACAGCTACTATTTGGTGGAGCTGGGGTTCAAATGCAAGCAGTCTGCTTTCACACTTCATGCCCTTAACCACAAGCTATAGGATACCTTCATTGTATTGATTATTAATTGCTGCAACTTATCTGCCCTACTGCTGATGGACTGACTCTCTGTAGTGTGGTTTCCAGTGCGGGGTTTTCAGGCACCACACTCTTATTCACCATGTATCACCGTGCACTGGTAAAAAGTTTCTCCAGAGCAATGGTTCTCAGAAATTAATGTGCCCCAGATCACCAAGGGAACCTGTTAAAACACTGGGTTGGCCAAAAAGTTCAACTGTTTTTTCCCCTGTTAAGATCGCTCTAGTAGCCCCTAATTGTTTTTAAATTCATTTGAAACAATTGTTACATTGTATTGTGATAGCTATCTTATCTGCATGCATTTTAAAACAATCAAAACTGGTGAATTTTTGTGTAGCCATTTTAACATTGAAGATGGAAGAAAACTTGTAACATTATTAGGACATTAATTGAGAACAATCAACGTTATACCACATGGGAGATAGCTGACATACTCAAAATATCCAAACTAATAGTTACTGATGAAAATGAAAAATGTATCTTTTATTTTATGGAAAAAAATAAACAGACATTTTGGCCAACCCAATACTTACTGCTGGGTCTCACTCCCATGGTTTCTAATTCAGCAAGTGTGCATCAAGGCCTGAAAATCTGCATTTCTAACAAGTTCCCAGGTACTGCTGCTGCTACTGTAGCAGAAGTTAAACCATACTTTAAAAACCACTGATCTACAGCATAGGTTGGCAAGCTTACACTGTAAAGGACCTCTTAGTAAGTATGTTAGGTATTGAGGGCTCCAAACAGCCTCTGTCACACACCTTCCCTCCTTTTTTTATTCCTTTAAAATCGTAAGACATGTTCTTAACTTAGCCCCAGAACTATACAAACACATGCCTCAGGTAAGCTCTGCCCTAGGGTGTAAGTATACTTACTGAGGAAAAAAGATTCAGCCATCTTCAAGTTTAGTTAAAAATCAAAACCAAAACAAAATCTAAACTGTTTTTGCAAAGTGGTGATTTTTTACTTCCTAAATGTCTCTTAAGTCTGTGCTCTCTGAATGCCTCTCCATGCCTATAGCCTCTGTGCAGATCGAGGCCTCTTTCTTCTTTCCAGAATGATTGCAGCAGCCTCCCAACTAATCTCCCAGCCCTTCAAAGATAACCTCCATGAAATAGCCCCTCCCATGATAGACTATGATGCAGGGAGACCAGCATGAACTTGCATTCATTCAATGGTTCAAGCCAAAAACCTTAAGTCATTCTTGACTCCTTTTTTCATACCACACAGCCAGTCATCAGTAAATTTCTGTTCCCTCTACCTTCCAAAATTTGTTGTTCTCATTACTATTACGACTATTATTGAGTCCAGTCCACCACCTACTGCAATAGCCTAAGGGTCATGATGTTTCCACTCTCATTCTACTACGGTCTGGTCTCACAGCAACCACATCCTTTACAGCTATTAATAAGATGATACTCTCAAAACCTTCCAAAGACAACACAGTTAAAAAAAAACCCAAGTCCTTACAGTGGCCTAACAAGGTCCACCTGATCTAGACCTAATACCTAATCTATTACTTCCATTTCTTACCACTTTTTCACCTATATCCCCAGGTCTTCCTTTGACACTCCAATCACATTCCCAACCCCAAAGTGGGTGCCCTAGGTGGATGTGAACCTTTATCAAAAGTCTGTGAAAAATCAAAGTAAGTATCTACTGATTTCCTCAAGTACTCATACTGAAGCATCCTAATGATTCTAAAGCTGAGTTACTTATGATTTTCCCTTTCATAAACCCAACAGAGAGCTATTGTTGTGTTGGCCAATGTCATTCTTTTTATTTGGTAATCTAAAGGAAAAGAGGTCAGTGCCCTTGACTCCATAGAGAGGTATGGCAAGTCTTTAAAAATTCTTGCAGCACACCGATTGAAAATCACTGAGATAATCTATAGACATTAAATGTCATCAGTTATCCAACTAACATCCTTTATAATGAAAGGAAAAAACTGTTTTCTGATTCAGGATATAATTCAAGATTACAAATTCATTTAATTTTTATGTCACTCTTTCCATAAGCATGCAAAGGATTTGTAACATAAAAAAGAACATGTATGAAGAGCTGTTCAACTTGTATGAAGTTGAACATGTATGAAGAGCTATTCAACTGAAATAATCACAAGCCATAACTTGTAAATATTTTTAAATGAAAATATCCATTTTTTAAAAAGCTCATTTTTATATTTCTGTTGCAATTAATATTAATTAATTCTTTCAAAAAAGCAATTGTGCAAGATATAGCAAAAGCTTTAACATGTTTGTACTTTTTCTGCCAATAATTCCACTTCTGGGTATTTATCCCTCTTAGGATATGTACCAAGAAGTTCAGTGTGATGTTATTTATTTATTATCATTTAAAAACATGAGGCACTGGGTCCTGGCTAGGTATCTCAGTTGGTTTTAGCATCGTCCCCACACCCAAGGTTGCAGTTTGATCCCAGGTCAGGGCACATAAAAGAATCAACCAATGGCCCTGCCTGGTGTAGCTCAGTGGATTGAGCGTGGGCTTATGAACCAAAGGGTCGATGGTTCAATCCCCAGTGAGGGCACATACCTGGGTTGCTGGCCAGGTCCCCAGTTAGAACGTTGAGGGGCAACCACACACTGATGTTCCTCTCCCTTTCTCCTTCTCTACCCCTCTCTCTCTAAAAAATAAATAAGTAAATAAAGAATCAACCAATGAATGGATAAATAAATTGAACAATAAATGGATGTTTTCTCTCTCTCACTCTCCCTCCCCCCCCTCCATCCTTCCCTCCCTTTCTTCCTTTCCAAAATCAATTAAAAGAAAATTTGAGGCACCCAATAGTGAATATAAACTAAAATACTTTTTAAAAAGATTTTATTTATTTATTTTTAGAGAGGGGAAAGGAGGGAAACAGAGAGAGAGAGAAACATCAATGTGTAGTTGCCTCTCACGTGGCCCCCCACCCGGCGGGGGGGGCGGGGAACCTGGCTTGCAATCCAGGCATGTGCCCTGACTGGGAATTGAACCTGTGACCCTTTGGTTCGCAGCCCACACTCAATTCACTGAGCTACACCAGCCAGGGCTAAGATACATATTCTTGACAAATCTACATCTAAAGCTGTAAATTTAAATATTTAAGAATACATTTTTATGTCACTTTTATGTTTCAGTCTTAAGTCAAACATATTTATGATATAACCTTATATAAAAATTATAATACTCAATTTTCTATTAGGTACATGATTCGTATTTTTGATGGACTTACTACTTTTCTGTACCTCCTACTTTTCCATGGTAAAATGTTACTTTTGCAATAAAAAGATTCATTAAACAATTAAGGCATTATCTTGGTACGTGAAGGAAGGGAAGATTTTAAGTTTTTATTCTCTCAGCTCTGTCTACCTTGTCTCTCATTACATATAAATGAACATTTATATCATCTAACTAGAAGTACCAAATTAACATAGAAGATATAAGTGGTAAAACAAAAGAAATGAAATGAATTAAGAAGAAATCATACAAATCAAACAGAAACTTACCAACTGATGTTGAAGAAAAAGATACTGTCAGACATATCATGGGATGACCATGATAATTTTTTATCAAAAAAGAAAAAGAAAGCAAAAGAATCAGATTCAACTATTAGCAGGTGAATTTTTAAGAAGAGTGAAATTACTAGAGTTATATTAACTGATTTCTGACTTTTATTATCAATTCAGCAAAAATACTTGTCTGAAATTTAACTTACAAGGCTTTTCCTCTACACTCTCTCACTTGACCATTTTCAACCTTAGTAGACCTTAAAAATATATCAACCGATTCCATTACCACCATTTTGCTGATGAAGTAGGTGTGCAAGAGATTACTTTACATGAATGTTTAGGGGCTATACAGGCCATATAAGTAAGATACAAAGACTAGGCATTGAACGGGAGTCAAACCTGAATCCTTAGCGGATACTCGTTTTTCTTGGGAAATGTCTTACTCATCACAATTTTAACTTTTCGAGACTTACGTAACAACCCTTTGTGACACACACAACAACTTTTTGTGACATGCATGACAAATGTCTGAGACCTAATACCAACTCAGTTAGTATGGATTCTGCTGCCATCAGTATAGTCTGGGCTCTAGAGCCAGGCAGCCTCATTCGCATCCCAGCTTCATCTCATCACTATTGAGTCTATTACCTGGACATTATTATCTAGGCATATTAACTTAGGCAGGATGTTTAACTTTTCTTTGCTTCAGTGCTTCCCATTTATAAAATAGTGACAGAATATCTATCTTATTAGGGTACTGTGAAGATTAGATGAGCTAAGACATATAAAAAAAACATTTAAAAACTGAACACAATAAATGTTCAATAAACATCGGCACCAAACATTTGGTGCTTGAAAAGGTATATACAGCATTTGTGTTCAACTGATTCCTTTCTCCTTGCTTACTGCTTTGCTCTGAATTAACAACTTACATTTATACAGGCTTTTATAGTTTTCAAACTTGCAAACTTATCACATTTCATTTTCACAAGCAATTCACAAAGTAGGCAAGCTGCACCAGGCTAAAAGTGGCCAATTTAGAAAGAGACGTCAGAGTGCCCCTTGGCTTCTGCCTTTATACCATATCCCACTGCTAAATGATGAGCCTCCTTAGCCTTGGAGTAAACCTTCCTGATTGAAAACCCAGGGCTCTCCTATTGTAGTGTAGCAGACTCCTGTACAAAGCTTTGGATGCAGAGAGAAACCTTTTAAAAATAGGATGAATCCATTCCTTTTAGAGCAGAGCAGGAAACAAGAAAGGCTATCGCGGCCTGAAGAAATAATCAAATGTTAATTTTTCCTGAAACCTTTCCAGACGTTATTTTTTTGATACCAGGACAGGTTAGGGTGTAACAAGACGTTCTTCCTCTCCATTTGATGGTTGTGTGTGAGATATGTCACACATCCAAAAAGATGAGTAAAATACTTGCATATTCGTTGTCAAGTATAAAATGTAACAATAGGCAAAGGGATGTAAAATACAGCGTAGGAAGTACAGGCAATAACATTCTAATAATGATGTATGGTGTCAGGTTGGTATTAAACTTCTCAAAACAATCACTTCATTATTTACGTCTAACCACTATTCTTTATACCTAAAACTAATATAATATCGAATGTTAATTGTAATTGAAAAATTAAAAAAATATATTTAACATAACAATATGAGTGACTAAATGGTAGATTTTATCCATTTTATCTAACTTATTTTGATCCTATCTATTAAAGCCTTCAAGTACAAGAGATTCCAAATGCTACGAAAAGCTCACTTGAGAGAATAAAGGTTGCAAATACTAAGGGAGTCACTTCTTCAAAATTTAGAGACAAAAACCTCATTAAAAAATCAACACCCAAGGAATTAGGTTATGGGATTACAAAAGTAACCCATCCTGAATGTGAATTCTACCGGATTCTATCTAATGCTCAGAAAAACATAGCTGGGAAAATCACCTCAAGCCAAGCGATCTGATACAGCAATCCTAGAAAGTGTAAGCAACTAAAGGTACTGTAAATAAAAGAGGATTCACCTGCCCTCAGTTATCTAGAGTCCAAAAAGTTATGATTTTGGAAAGAGGCAAACCCTTGCCATTGTTTATCTCGCATTGTCCAGGGTAGACTAAATTTGGCGGACGAGAATATTCTAGCCATTATTGGGCTACTGAGTGTGTTGAATTTGTCCAGCCTTGCAGTCTGGATTCGAGACACCGCCAGGTTATCTAATCCTCCCTTTGATTTAATTCTTGCAATAGCAGAGCCCTCTGCTATTGGAAAGGCCTATCTCCCTCTGTAAAATGGCATCCAGTGAAATCAGTCCCAGAGGAATGCAGTTAGTGCCAACTAGTGTCCCTGGGCCACATTGCCTCATTTTTGGAGGTGGGGAGTTGGGGGTGGGTTATACTACAGAAGCCAGAGCTGAGAAGTAAATTGTCCACTTAAAGAAAGGAGTACGAAATATATGGGATCAAGTCTTATTTTCTTCACTAGCTCATTTTGTGACACTGGTTAGGTGAGTTCACCTCCTTGACTTTTAGTTTCCTCACAGACAAACAGTGAACTTTAAGGTTATTGGGAGGATTACTTAGTGTTTAGTATAGGTGCTGGCACAGCAGGTATGCAGGTGTGACTGCTGTTACACAACTGAGGCCGACCTTCAACCTCAGGAGACCCCAACAAACACGGTGCTGCAGAGTCATGAAAAGGCCCTGGCCCAGACCAACCCTCCATTCTTCGACTCCCCATTCTCCTCGACTCAAATACTTGGTTTGACAGTGCAAAGAAACCACGGTGTAAGTCTCTGTCCTAGTCACACTTGGAAGAAAGAGGAAAAGGGTACAGAGCCTTTGAAGGCAAAGTTGTTTCACTAGTCTCTTTTACTAACCAGGCTCAAAAACTACTGAGTAGTAAAAGGTTACCCAATGCAAAAGATAAGGCATTCATTGGCAGAAAACTCAGATGGCAGAACAGTTGTGAAACTTCTGACTGGAAAAAGATCATCATAAGCAACGATACAGTTAATACAGGAAAGGCATTTTGACCTTTTACCTTGGCTGTATGAGAGCAGAACACAGCCAATCTCACGTACGCAGTGTCAGCATCAGCCCTTATTTCCACTCGCAAGTTTCCACGTGTAACCACTTCCTTGTAGGTTCTTCCAGGCTAGCTAATTCTGGATTCTGGGTCCAAGGCAGCAGAATATTTTAATGAGCTTCACCTCAGCAGGAAGTATATAAAAGGTACATGACTAAGGCCAGTTTCTTCCTCAGAATCACGATTCAGCCTACCCTTCTTATTAGATCATAAGCTGGTTTTTGTGAAGTTTTTTGTTGTTCTTGTTGTTGTTTTAAATATCTCTACCCTCGTCCTTCCAGACTGCTACTCTGACCTATTCCTTGTCGATGAACACTCAGGGTGAGGCCTAGCTGTGTAAATGCACGTCCTGGCTCCTGGCAGCTTGCTCAAAACGAACAGGAGCTCCCAGTTTCATTCTCAGACTATACGGGCTTCCAAGATCCCAGGCCTGGTCCCTAACTCCAGAGCCACAAGCCCAAATTACCCAGTTCTTGATGGCGACCTGAAAAAGGAAAGATGTGAAAGTTACTGACCAAAGGCCTTTGGAGAACAAGAAAGCAGTCCAGATAAAATGTGATCACAGAGGTGATCATGCTAGAAGCAGCTTTTTTATCCCCTGCAATCAACCAAGAGCTGTAGAAAATCCAAGGAGCTTTCAGCCCTCTAAGAAAAAGAAATATGAGGGTTCTGGTGACTTTTCTATAAGCAGTATTGGGGGGGAACCCAGTAATGAGAATTGTTAAACAGTTTCCAGATATAAGTAAATGTAGTTCTTTAAATATTACTCTAAACCAGAAGTTTTTAATCTGTGATCTATGCACATTTTGGGAGGTGGAGATAGAGAATGTTTGTGAAACCATGAATATTTTATTTATATTTCTGTATATGTCTTTTTTTGCTGAAAGGTTCATATTTCGTTGTCTTCTAAAAATGCATGTATGTCCTAAAAGGTTAAGAACCACTGATCTAGACTTCCAAGTCAGGATGGCAGTGCAGACAGACACGGCTCACCTCTTCACACAGCCACATCAAAATTACAACCAAAATATAGAACAATTATCACTCAGCCCCATCAGAAACTGTATTGACTGGAAGTCTGGCAACTATGCAATTAAAGAAACCACACCCAGCCCTGGCTGGTGTAGCTCAGTGGATTGAGCACAGGCCTGCGAACCAGAGGGTCGCGGTTCGATTCCCAGTCAGGGCACATGCCTGGGTTGCAGGCCAGTTCCCAGCAGGGTACACACGACACATTGTGTGTCCTCGGCAGAGGCAACCATACATTGATATTTCTCTCCCTCTCTCCTTCCCTTCCCCTCTAAAGATAAATAAATAAAATATTTTAAAAAAAGAGAAACCACACCCATACACACTAGTAAGAGGGACACAGACGCAGATTGGGCTGGTCCTACACCCATGGATAAAAATTCTGGAGGGACATCTCGGGAGCAAGGATTCCCAGCCCCACAGCTCAGGTGATGCCCAAGATGTCACAGCGAGTCCTTGCAGCTGACTGGCCCAGATAAATCCCTCCCATTGATTTGGCAACACCAACCAAGGCTCCACTACAAGAGGAGAGTGCCCAAAGCCCACATCAAGGGTGCACCTTGAGTACCCAGCTTGGGTGATAGGGGAGGCTGTGCCACTGGACTCTTTAAGACACCTACCACATTAGACCACACTACCAAGACATTTAGTCAAAGCAGCTCTACCTAATACGTAAAAACAAACACAGAGAGGCTGCCAAAATGAGGAGACAAAGAAACATGGCCCAAAGGAAAGAACAGAACAAAACTCAAGAGAAGGAGCTGAACAAGATGAAGATAAGCAATCTATTAGATGCAGACTTCAGAACAGTGGTTATAAGGATGCTCAAAGATCTTAGTGAGGACCTCACCAGCATAAAAAAGATCCAGTCAGAAACAAAGGATACACTAATTGAAATAAAGAACAATTTACAGAGAAACAACAGTAGAGTAGATGAAGCCAAGAATCAAATCAATGGTTTGGAACATAAGGAACCCAAAAACAACCACCAATCAGAACACAACAGGAAGAAGACTCCAAAAAAAATAAGGATAGTGTAAGCAGCCTCTTGGACAAGTTCAAGGGGTCCAACATTCAAATCATAGCAGTGCCAGAAGGAGAAGAGAAAGAATAATTGGAAATCTATTTGAAAAAATAATGAAAGAGAACTTCTCTAATTTGGTGAGGGAAACAGACATGCAAGTCCAGGAAGCAGAGCGTCCCAAACAAGCTGGATGCAAAGAGGCGCACTCCAAGACACATCATAATGAAAATGCCAAAGGTTAAAGATAAAGAGAGAATCATAAAAGCTGCCAGAGAAAAGAAGTTACCATATTTTGCCATATACAATGTGCTTCCATGTAAAATGTGCATCCACATTTCTGGCCCAAACATTCAGGAAAAAAATCTTTTGTTTTAACTTTTTTGATTCAATTATTTATTTATTTATATTTAGAAACTTGTTTTTTGTATTATAAAGATATTTTAGCATTTATTCTTTAACATATTATGGTACAAGAAATTTTATGTAACAAATAATTACAGATACAAGGTATTTCAGGTACCACACATGTATAATGTGCATCCACAGTTTTCCCTCAAAAATTCGGGCTAAAGTGTGCATTACACACAGCAAAGTATAGCTACAGGTAGTTATACTACAGGTGGTAGTTAGCCACAGGGGAGTTCTGATAAGACTGTCCACTGATATCTTAAAAGAAACTTTGCAGGCTTTGCAAGAAATATTCAAAGTCTTGAAAAGCAGGGACCTACAGTCAAGGTTACTCTACCCAGCAAATCTATCATTTAGAATCAAAGGGTAAAGACCTCCCCAGACAAAATAAAACTAAAAGAGTTCATCACCAAACCACTATTATATGACATGTTAAAGGGACTTAAGAAAAAGATCATAACTATGAACAATAAAATGGCAAAAATACACTTCTATCAACAATTGAATATAAAAAACAAACTAAGCAACAAGAACAGAGACAGAAATATGGATACAGAGAGCATTTTTATGGTTGTCAGATGGGAGTGGGATGTGGGGGAAAGGGTGAAGAGGTGAAGGGGTTAAGAAGTGCAAATTGGGAGTTACAGAATAGCCATGGGATATAAAGTGCAGTATAGGATAGGGAGTAGACAAAGAACTTATACACAAGAACCTTGGACATGAACAACGGTGGGGGGATTGCCCAAGGGAGTGGGGGGTGCTGGGTGGAGAGGGGCAAAGAGGGAAAAAATCAGGACAACTGTAATAGCATAATCAATAATACATAATTTTTTTTTAAAAGTAAAACAAAAGAACCAATGATCTAAAGCACATTCTTCCCCAATGTATATCATGGCAATACTAAATGGTTTGCTAAAATAAAGACTTTATAATATAAAGAATGCTATTTTCATTGAGAATTCTTATGCAACTCCAATTCTGTGCTAATCAATAACCTCAGTTTACCATAACTATGGATGCAGAACTATTTCCTGGTTTTGATATTCTTCTATAGTTATAAAGGATGTCAAATTGGGGAAAACGGGATTGAGGTTTCAAAGGACCTCCCCTTCCATTTCCTTTTTTTATGTCAATTATTAGTTTTATTTTTATTTTTTAAATTGTATTTTTTTCATTACCATGTATCCCCTTTATACCACCCCCCTGCCTCAATCGCCGCACTGTGGTCCGCGCCCATGGGTCCCTTTCCTGTCCGCTCCATCCCTCCACTCCCTCCACTGCCCCCATCGGAGCTGTCGGATGCTCTCCATCTCTGAGTCTGTCTCTGTTTTCCGTGTTGTTTCAGTTGATCATTAGATTCCACATGAGTGAAATTATGCGGTATTTATCTTTCTCTGACTGGTTCATTTCATTTAGAATAATGTTGTCCAGGTCCATCCACACTGTCACAAAGGGTAAAATTTTCTTTTTTTATGGCCAAGTAGCATTCCATTATGTAAATGTCTTGCAGTTGTTTTATCCACTCATCTACTGATGGACACTTAGGCTGCTTCCATATTTTGCGACTGTAACTAACAATGAACATAGGGGTACTTATAGTCTTCTGAATTAATGTTTTGGGGTTCTTTGGATAAATTCTCAGAAATGGTATCACTGGATCATAAAGCAGTTTCATTTTTAATTTTTTGAGGTATCTCCATACTACTTTCCACAGTGGCTGCACCGGTCTGCATTCCCACCAACAGTGCAAATGGGTTCCCCTTTCTCCACAACATTGCCAGCTCTTGTTGTTTGTTCATTTATGGATGATAGCCATTCTGACAGGTGTGAGCTGATATCTCATTGTGGATTTAATTTGCATTTCTCTGACGATTAGTGATGTGGGGCCTCTTTTCATACGTCTATTGGCCCTCTGTGAGTCCTCTCTGGCAAGTTTCTAGTCTCTAGTCAGGTCTTTTGACCATTTTTCAATTGGATTCTTCTTGAAGGGTTGGGTTTTATAAGTTCTTTATAAATTTGGAGTATTAACCCCTTATTGGATGCAAATATGTTCTCCTATTTAGTGTATTGTCTTTTTATTTTGTTGATGGTTTCCTTTGCTGTGCAAAAACATTTTAGTTTGATGTAGTCCCATTTGTTTTTCCTTTTGTTTAATTGCCTGAGGAGATATATCAGATAAAATATTGCTATGAGCAATGTCTGAGATTTTACTGTCTGTCTTTTCTTCTAGGATTTTTATGGTTTCAGGTCTAACATTTAAGTCATTAACTCATTTTAAATTTATTCTTGTGTGTGACTTAAGGTGGTGGTCTAGTTCATTTTTCTGCATGTATCTGTCTAATTTTCCTAGCACCATTTACTGAATAAGTTATATTTGCAACTGCCTATTAATCTACACTTATTTTATTTAAAAATAAACAACGAAATTTTTTTAAATCATAGGCTCTGGAATGTGGTAGAGTTTGGTTCTTAATCCCAGCTCTGCATTTAAAATTTACAAGATGCTGAGCAAGTCATGAAGTTCTCTGAGACAGTTCCTTCACCTGCAAAAAGGCACAATCGTGTTTCTTTTTCACAGAACTGTCACAAATACAGTTCTTAGCACAGGGTCTGATCCATAAAGCATCATATAAATATAAACTATGATGGTTAAACTGTTAGGCCATAGGGTCATAGCCTAGATCATACTTCACTGGGTGACAAGCACATACATGGTTTTCAGTTTCTGAAAGGGGCAATAAATCGGCCTCCTTCAAGGTAGTGTTGGAAACCCAAATCTATAAAGTAACAGTACACATTATAAACAAGGACATGCCCTTTGGAAATATGAAGACAATCTAGTGTAACAGAACAATAAGGGGTTAATAAAGGAGAAGAAAGAGAAGTACATACACACAGTAAAAACAGAGAATGGGACCATTTTTACAAATGGGTATTCCAGACCATATTTGCACAACAGTGTATTGTTTTGTATCAACAGTGTATTTAAGGACCCCTAAAGCAAGATAGAAGCTTCATCTAAATTGTTTCTGTTTAATAGTAGACAAAATAATGATAGTGCGTGTTTCACAAAGCTGCATGTTTTCCATTAATAATTATTAACTAAACCTAAAATTTAGAAATGGGCTAATATTATGATTTGGAAAAGAAACATAAAAGGGTGGTTATATATAATTAATAGTTGTTATTAATAATTTGCTTTCCAGGGGCATATATGCTAATGAGAGAGACACATGCAAAGAATTCTAACCTCACTTTAACAAAATAAGGTTTAAAACAGATTTGCAAGGGGTGCAGTGAGAACAGAGAGATGGGATAATTACACCAAACTAGAGGTTCAGAATTCCTGGAGGGGATGACACGTTAGCAGAGTCTTACAGGTAAAATATGAATAAGTCAGCAAAGAAAGTGCTATGGTTGACTACAGCTGTGCCAGGAAGAAGGAACAGAAAGAGCAAAGGTGCAGCAGCGGTGACAGACAGTTTGTTACGAGTACAAGTTCAAAGCCAGGCATATCACAGAAAGGGAGGGGCGGGGTGGTCAATGGCATTTAACAGAAAAATTTTCTTCAAGCTTTCTCACTGCATATAAATCCTAGAGAAAATATTTGTACAAGCACTTTCATCACAGAACACCTATTTCTATGATAAGCAAAAATGGCAAGATGCATTGCTGTACATCTTGGAAAAGTTGGGCTTAATTTCCATGAACAAACTTTGCATTTCCTCTTTATTCCTCTCTGCAAACTGAGAGAATACAGTTTTTTAAGCATTAAAAAGCACTGCTTTTTTGGCCCTTGGAACTGGCAGGGCTCTGATGACCTTTCTTATCAAATATGGGATCTTATGGGAAGCACAGAGGAAGGTGAGTCAATACTTAGTGTTAGAAACCTGCAGAAGTGATTGGCTTCCACTTGACTGCTTAGGGATACATTTTTTTTGGAGCTTTCTGGTCTGAAGACAAAACACCATTGCAAACTTTATGGGAACAGGGAAGTATTATATATGAAGGAAGCACATTTACTGGTTATCACGTTCATTCTGTGTTTTAAATCCCACAAAGCATCTGTTTTCAATGACTCTGATCTGGTTGGCTTCAAAGCAAGACACTGACCTCTCACCTCAGTTGTCTTGTGAAGTTTCTTTTGGGGAAGGACAGCACAGTACAAGACCTGCACCCCTCCCCAAGTCACCTGAGTATTCAAATACATTAGGAAAGGCCTGATTCACGAAGACCTTCCTTGTGCTTTATTCTGAAATGCAAGCTTTTGTTGGTACATGAAAAGAAATTCCACAGACAACAAATGTCTATGTAAAGTACTTTGCCATGTTTAGTAAACATTCCACTAGCTTGTTTGTGCAGGGAAACAGGAAAGTGCTAGGGAAACTAGGAGTAAATTATATGGTACTTTCTAACACCTGTAGGCATAAAACACGACCTTCATCCCTAGCTATATTTTCGGTCATACATGTAAAAGACTCCTAGGTGAAGAAAGGGATTGGTCTACAACACTGGCTACTAGATGTGAAAGAGAAAAAGAATGTTAAATAGAAAGAAAAATCATAAGCAGTTCCCAAAGGCATGTCAAAATAAAAAGATCCCAGGAAGAAAAGACCTAGACAAGAAATTTAGTCTTATGTTTATTAAATGTTTATAAGTGTTCAAGTTTATTCAATTCAAATTTAATGACTTGTCCAAGTAGCTCTGCAAGACCAAAATGCTGTCAGTTGCCCTCAATAATGTCAATCTTCTGAATTTAAATCCCTTAACAAATCCTTCAGGAATGGATTATTCTCATGCTGAGCAAGGGCAGTGGCTTATTCAATAAATCACCTAAAGAATATTTTAGTGTCTCATTACCCTTTCCAAATAATTAACTCTGAAGGAAACTGGGGGAATTTAACATCAGAAAATTGTCCACAGGCAGTATGAATCTCACAAACATAATGTTGAGTAAAAGAAGCTAGACAGGAAAAGAGAACATAGTCTACAATTCCACCGGTACAAAGTTCATATGAAAGCAAAACTAATCTTTGCTTATAGAGGCCAGAAGAGAGGTCACCCTTAAGGAGGAGGACATAGGGGAAGCATCTGAAATAGCGATAAGCTTTGGTTTCTTGATCTGGGTGCTGGTTCCCTGGTGAGTTCAGTTTGCAAAATTTTATTGAGTTATATACTTATAATTTATGCCTTTTTTATGCCTTTGGGGGGCAGTTTCATATGTTATGTTTCAATAAAAAGTAAAAATACAGGGCTGGGAATATAAGACAGAAAGGTGTACTTGAACAAGAATTAAATTTAAAAAGTTATAAAAAGAAAAAAAAATTTAAAAAGTAAAAATAAATAAAAAATAACAAAGATTATCATGGGTCCTTCATCCATGAAGCACTTGGGTTGAAAACCAACCTTTGAGTCTATGGGAGGGAAATCTATAAAGAAGGAAGGTCAGCTAGTGGTTGCTTAGGACTGATGGTTGAGAGTTAAATGTACAGAGTTTCTTTTTGAGGTGATAAAAAGTGTTCTAAAGCTGACTGTGGTGATGGTAGCCCAGCTCTGAACATAGTAAAAACCACTGAATTGTGTACTTTATAACCCGAAACTTAAAACCAACATTTGGAGAACTATTATTTTATACTTGTTATTGCTCAGTCCCTCTGAATGGTCCCTATTCATTTCCTAGACTCTCAGACTGAGCATCTGGTTGTGGAATGAGTACAAATGTACATTTTCACTTGAATAAAGAACTAAGCAATTAACACTACTTGAGTTCACTGGCCTTCCTGACCTCCACTTGTTTATTACTTACTGCTTCCTTCTCTTGTTAGCATGAATTGAACATCTAAATTCTCACTGCCATTTATTAGCTATGTGACATGAACAAACTATTTGATCTTTCTGAATTTCATGTATGACACTGAGACATACCTAGCACACAGTACTTTTTTAAAAAAATGTTAGTTATCCTTCCTTTTTCCTTCCCCTTCAAAAAATACAGAATTGTATTTAAAAAAAAAAAGACTGTTGTCTTGTGACTGTTACAAATTCCATTCTGATCTTTGCTGTCCTGTGCCTTGTACTTATTCAGATTCCTTAATCCAAGTTACAGAGCCCGTTGTCCTCTGGCTCCCTGCTCCCTGCTCCCTGGACTGGTAGATTGGGAATCCGATCCCCGCCTTGGCTGACCTCCCAGGAGCTGGTATCTAGACCACCTGTCAACCCCATTTCTGATTTTGCCTTCCCTACGTGCTCTGTATTGCTGCTGAAAAGTCAAGCATGCATGCCACACTGCAGACTTTTAGTTGGATCTTAAAGATCAAGTAGGAGTTAGGATTTGGGTCAATGGAGAGAATGGGGCCGGGCAGTCCAGATAAGGGGGCCTGCGGAACAAAAGGAACAGCCATGAAAGGACAAGGTGTGAGGGAGCATGGAGGGCCTTGGAGGGGCTTCTGGCCCGGAGCCTGCAGGCCCGATCCCACTCACAGCTGTCCTGCTTAGCCCTCACAGTTTTTAAAAGGCTTTGGAATTGGTTGCTAACACTTAGAATTTTGACATTTTACATCAAAATCAGATGGCAAGCTTCTTTGAAAAAGATGACAATTTGACAGCACTGACCGCCACACTACATGGGGATCAGGAGCTGCTGCTCGCTGAGCCCAGGGCACCCGCTCTCCTGTTTTCTGTAGTCTCTACCACCACCTGCCTCACCTCCATTTACAGCCCTGCCATTCTAGCATTCGACAATTATTCAGTCAACGAGCAAATCAGAATGGAATAAAGAGAGGACAAAGAAGGAAAAAGAGTCCCATATTAGTACCACTAAGGAGTTATAGCAACTCCTCACACTGCACACTTTAAACTTACACTATGCATGTCAATTATATGTCAACAAAGCTTGAAAAGAAGAGTACTGCAGAGAGTAACTGTGAAAGGCCTGAAACATCACACCAATAAATGTGGACTATGGCCTGGGGTGAAAGGTACCTGAAGGCATTTTCCCGGCTAGCAACACGATCAAGGCGAGTGTTGAGAAATATCTAAGGTATAACTTTAACTAGCACGGATGTCAAAAGAGCACTTACCTGACTTTATGGAACACTAGCAAAGCTAGGCCTTCCAATCTTTCACATGATACACAGTTGAGAATAAATACTAAAAAGAAAAGAATGCTAATAAAATTTAATAATTTAAAAAAGCCTACTTTAGAGGTCAGTATATCTCTACACCTCACCAAGTTCCAGGAAAGATTTAAGATGGCACAGGATGAGTGCAAGTGTGAGCCACCACATCCGGAAGTAATGGTAGGAGGGATTTTCCATGATTTTGAGCATGAAGTTAGAGGCACAAAGGAAGCTGGGGCAGTAGGACACAGAAGAAGGCAGGACTTTAAAAAGGGGTAATGGTCATGACCTGGTGAATGTCCAAGAGGATGACCCTATGGCCCAAGGCACAGTACCCAGATTCTGCCAGTGAAGGCTGAGACATAGCGCTAGTGGGACTGAGAAAAACAAAATAGAAACAAAATGGGATTTGATCATCTGGGAAGAGACTTGGTAAAACTGATCAACACTTCAAGGCCTCAGAAAACAGGCTTCAGACCTATAGGGAGAGTGGAGTTCTTGGAAGGAAACCAAAGCAGCATTCTGGCCCCCAGGATGGAAGTCTGTGTGACTGTAGCCCCTCTCAGGTGCCACAGGCTCAAGGAAGGCCTGCCTGATTTTAGCAATCAAACTCAGCTCTAGGATTCATTCTTTCATACTCTCTCCCTCCCCCTGCCCCCCCGACACCCCACAAACACTCCTTAGAGACCTAGGTGGCAGAAGACAGCCACCCAGAGCCGACTACTGGTCACAAGGTCTGGACCTCTGGCAGGCTGCAGTTAACACCCTGACCGAAGTTATGTTTCGGCTCCTAAGCCCTCAGGTGGAACGACCCCATGGCTACTTTCCTACGAGACTGGACAGAGGAACGCTGGGACCGACCTCCGAGCTGTCCTCAAGACCTGAGAAATGATTCATTACCCTTACCTCACCTCCCACCAATCAGCTCCCAACATAACCCGGAACCCCTAACCCATGTTGTCTTGTGATTCTGCCCTACAGAGTCTATAACATACATGCCATCAGGGAGTTCGGGCATTTGAGCATTAGTTTCCCATTCTCCTGGGTGGCACCATTCATCAACAGCCAATATGTCTCCACTGTAATTCTCAGTGTTTAGTTTTGGCTCTGCTAGCGCCTGCCAGGTGAATGAACTCTTTCTGTTCTGTAACAGTCCAAGCCTGGAGGTGATGGGTACTGGTGTCCAGGGCCTAAAGTTCAAAGCAGGAGCTGGGCTATGAAGTCTGAGGTGAGCAAAGGTCAACCTAGATATCCCCAGAAATTAGGCAGAAATGTGGGCTGGGAGCTTAGGGGAAAAAATTAGGCTTGAAACAGAGATTTGGTAGCAAGAGAATGAAAGCCGAGGAATGCTGAGAAAGAGAGAAGGGGAGGTGACTCTCAAAGCCTCTGAAAGCAGCCACATTTAAGGGATGAAAGGATTAAAAAGTGGCTGTCACAGTGGTCAAAGATTCACACAGAAAAACCTGAGTAGATGAGAAACATTAAGCATCACAGAAGCTAAGAGAGCAAGAAATGTAAGTAAGAGGACTGTTAGCAGTCACTTACTGAAGAGAGGACGCACAGGACAGAGGCTGAAATAATGTCCAGGATCTGTCTGGTCACCTTCCAGAGTCACACCGAAAGCAGGGGAACCAGACTGAAGGGGTTAAGGGTAGGAAGTTAGAGGGTGCTGAACCAATGCGTGGGTATTTCTGGTGGTAAGGCTGGAGCGGTGTTTGTTTGGGCTGCGGAGTTGCTAGGCTATGACGAGTGGGCACACACTGCACTCCTGCCCTGCCTTGCCCTTTCGTGTCTGGAAACCTGACACATCACCTGGGTCACTTGTTCCTACCTAGTCCTAAGTAATAACTGTACAGTACTTCTTATATTTCTTTGTTTTCAAAGGGGACGCCAGTGGCTCTCTGACTGCACCTGCGGTTGCCAACGGTCCACACTGTGGACTATGTTGAACAAAGGAATGTGGAGCACATCCCTTTGAGAACACGAAGGAGTCGCCAAAGAGCAGACTGACGATGAAGAAGGGGATCTCTCCAGTCTTTCCCCACAGTTTGCTTATTTGTGTTTCCTTCCTAGTGTGCAGTGGCCGTGGCAAAAAACACTGAAATGTGCTCACGATACAGCCATGGCAGACAATCGCCAGCAGCCTCGCAGTTGCTCCCTGTCATCAGTGTCATCATGGAAAGAGGACTAAATCAGGAGTGCGGACACCAAGGGGCAGCCCGCTAATTTTATGACTATAATCCTTCTATGCAGTTCTCTGTTCACATGCACCCAAGGGTAACAAGAAGCTGAATTCACAGCATTTTCCACATGGTAGGTGCTCAAATATACTTGCTTACGCAGTCAGAAAATGCTCATTCATAATTTTAGAAGTTTTTTTAAAGGAAACATAACTTCCTAAAAAGATGCAAAAACTTATACTCAGACTTTCTTTTCATCCCCTTTAAAAAGAAGTAAATTGGGCTTTTTGGCGCATGGTACCAAAACCAGAAACCTTACAAAAACTAATTTCACGACTTAAATTTTCTTAAATTAACATACTTTGCTAAAATATTTAAGGATGAAATGATATAAGCCTGAGATTTGCTTCAAAATAATTAATAATTTAGAGGAAGTGGGTAAGGGTATAGATAAAATATAGATTAAAATAAGATTTAAAGTGATAATGATTTAAGTTTCATTAACACACTATGTCTCTACATTTACTTATATTTTTATAGGTTTAGTTTTATTTACTTATTTTATTGGTTTTATAGAGAGAAACAGAAACACCGACGCGTTGCTCCACTTATTTGTGCGTTCGTTAGTCGATTCTTTTATGTGCCCTTCACGGATCAGGATGACTCTCTAGCCAACTAAGCTATACCTGGCCAGGGCTACTTTTGTTTGTTTGACATTGCCCACTAGTTAAATTTTTAAAAGGTAATGTACCTTTGTAAGCTAGATAATACCTCATAAACAAATGGGGAAAGCAACAAACGGGGAAAGATGCAAAATGCTGCACTTTTAGGATATATATCCATAAGAGAGAAAAAGCTCTTACAAATGAATTATGCAGCCTAACAGCTAATAGAAAAAAATGTCATGAATGAGCAATCCACAGAAGAAATACTAAAAACTAATAATCATATGAAAACATATTCAGCTTCACTAATTAATGAGAGGCGGAATAATACGCCCCTCCCCCAAGGATGCCCATGTCCTAATGGGCACAGACAGGAATACTGCTACTTTGCATGGCAAAGGGATTTTGCAGATGTGATTAAGGACTTTTGAATGGGGAGACTACCCCGATGACCCCAGTGGACCCAAAGTAATCACAAGGGCCTTCATGAGAGGGAGGCAGAAGGGCTAATGTTAGAGAGCAAGTGACATGACAAAGGACATAGTCAGTGAAGGGGATCCAACAAGGCTACGTTGCTGGCTTTGAAGGTGGAAGAAGGGACCCTGAGCCAAGAAATGCAGGTGGCCTGCAGAAACTGGCACAGGCGAGGAAAGTGATTCTTCCCTGGAGCCTCCAGAAGGAAGCAGCCCTGCTGACACCTTCATTTTAGCCCAGTCACTGTGTCTGGAGGAAAACAGAAAACAATGCTATCCGATCTCACTAAATTCTTGCCTACTGACTTCCAGTGACTCTGCCTCCTCCACCACCATTGCAATTATACAACATTTCCTATCAATTTACTCTCCTGGAAGAGTAGGTCACTGCTGCCCTGCTCTCCTCAAGTTTCCCAGTTACCTTCTCCCCACTGGCCTTCCCAATGCATTCCTTCATGCTATTTGCTGGAGGGAGGGACTTAATTCCACAGCAGTTTTAAGAGCAGGCAAGACACTTTCAAATTCTCCCACCTCTGCCAGTACCATCAGCGGCACCCACTCACTGGCACCCACTCACTCCTCTGTCCCACCTACCGCTCCCCATATAGTGGGTTCCTACCTAAGAGCGATCCTCCCCTCTCACTAACTCAAGAACATCACCCCTGCAGTTCTCCATCATCTACAAGTTTTCTCTCTCCAATGGATCATTAACATCAGTATATAAATGTGCTTTAAACCAGTAACAACCTGCCCCTCTAGCGACAACCCCATTTCTCTGCTTCTCCTTAGAGTAAAGCTGCTCAAGAACTGTCTACTTGCTTTTTCTAATTCCTCTTCTACAATTTTTGAAGCTGCTAATTGCTTGTTAATCCATTCTCAGCACAGATCTGCATGGTGGGGATCATTAATTCCATTTACAAAAAAGCAAACCAAGGCTCAGAGAAGTTGTGCAACTTGTTCAGTATCACACCTCAGTTAGCAGCCAAGACTCTAAAATCTGTGCCCTTTTGATTCCCTACTTCAGTCTGGCTCTCGTACTTTCTACTGCCTGGACAACTCAGGCAGCTTCCTATAATACTGGTCCTGTTTACATGTCGTATAAAGTGTTTACAAGATACCACACAACATACTGATTTTTAAAAATGTTTTTACTGTTTTTTTAATTGATTTTTAGAGGGACAGAAAGGGAAAAACATCGATTTGTTGTTCCACTTATTTATGCATTCATTGGCTGGTTCTTGTATGTGCCCTGATGGGGGATTGAACTCACAACCATAAGGTACCAGGATGACACTCTAACCATCTGAGCTACCTGGCTAGGGCAACATACTGATTTTTGAAACTAACATAGTTCACATTTTATCTGTCCATTTCATGTCTTACATTGAGATAATATTTTCTTTTGTAGTTATTGACTTTAGGAAAGATTCCATGAATATTCTCCTAAGCTACGAAGCTAGTTTACTATAATCTATCATTTATTCATACATTTATTATTTTCATTTTAAGTAATACCAAGTCAATATAAAACTGCAGAAAACAGGAAGCAAAAATATATCAGCCATAATTATACCACTGACTACAAATATTGTTAGCACTTTACTTCCTTCCATGTTTTCAAGTGTGGTTTTTTTCTAGTCACAATCATAGCAAATATGGAAAAGTCATCTTGAGTTATCTATTAAAAAATGCTAGGAAATCAACATAAATAAAAACACAAGTACTAAAGAACAAATGAACGTTTAATTCAGCTTCGGGCAAAACAACAGAACATGACTTACATGTCCATAAATAAAAGAGTAGTTACATAATTTGCTTCCTCTTCTGTAAAGTTGAAATAAGACTAGTATTCCATTGGATTGTTCTGAGAATTAAATTAGAAAATGTGTGGAAATCATAGAGTATATCAAATGACAGCTGCTCAGAAAGCATATTATTTTTACAACAGCTTGTCTCCTCAACCCTGTAGAATCTCAATTCAGCCCTTTCCAACTCAAGCCAAAGTTCTCAAACCCGGCACCAATATTCTAGAAAGTCTCATTACTCTTTCAATTTCTAGGTTCCAAAGGTATGAGGTTATTCTGTCAACCCAACAGATACCAAAGAAATTCATTCCATGCCCTACTTCCCACAGAGATAAGCTCCACTGCATTATCTTGAGTTGGTTTTTCTGATGAACCTAAACGACTTCTCCAGCTTCAGCCATAATTTACCAGCTCTAACGTTTCAGGAGCTGGGGCTGCACGGCCTCCATCCCCGGGGTCTTTCCTTTCTCTTCTGATGGCTACTTCATCCGTTTTCAAGTTGCTGAAAATATACTATCAGAGTTTATTAGTGCCACCCTTAAATGTGAAAAAGATTAAGTAAAATTGCACTAATAACTTTAATCATTTGGTTTAATTAAAATCTTTTCCATATCTCCCTTAATTTGTTAAAAGACATCTTGTTGAATAAGCAGTATTTTACACTTGGAACAAGAGTCTCATTTGGATCCAGTAAATAATTTCCTAGTCGCTGTGTTTGTTTATATTTGTTTTGTATTCTAGCCATTTGCTTGAAGGTTTTAGGCTCAAATGCAAATACTGATATAATTTGGGAGAACAATTTCACCCAATTATCTTCTATCGACTGGAATACTCTACAGAGTAAAGATAGACCATGAAGCGGTCCAGAATCTGCCACTGTGGCATAAAAATTATTTTGAGCAGAGGCACTTAACTTCCTGCAATCTCTTATCTGCCTGAAAGAAGAGCCTTCCAAAAAAACCTGAATAGAATCCAATTGCCATGAATCAACAAGAGAAGATTGGTTCTTATCACCAAAGATGTCGAAAAGTGCCCACATCACACCAAACAGACATTGCCACCAAAACTATCATCCTCATTCCTAAGGGCCCATTCGTTTTTCCAAAACCTCACGTTCTCCCCATACATTCCCTTTCTCTCCCTCCCCTCCCCTTATTAGTGAATCTTTCACTGTTCTGTAAGTGCCCTTCTCCCTATCCCGGCCCCCATTAAGATGGTATATAAGTCCCCAAGTCTAACTGCCCCTTTGAATACTGACAGGATAAAGTCAGCCCCATTTATTATCGTGGCACCATTTGCTGAGCAGGCCTGTGACCTTTTGAAGGGTGACTGCCATTTCACTCTCCTGAGCTTGTCCCCAGGACTGGAAATTACGGGAAAGGAAGAACAGAACTAACTGCTCCTGGCAGCCACAGGCAGAAGATAACACTGAAACAAACTGCAGCCCCCACAGCCCAGGGGACAGCCCTCCACCCTGTTTTAACCCAACTGTAATCCAGTAAAAACTCAAAGCCCCCCCCCTCCCCTCCAAGGCGGGTGTATCTCTCCACACCCTGCCCCTCCCCTTCCTTGGGAAAGTAAAAATAAAAACCCTTTACACTCTGCACTTTCTTCTCTTAGTGAACTCTTTCACAGCCCACCTCACCAACAACCCGAACAAGAATTTCTGCACAAACATCAATAAAAATATGTGATTTTTTGTCTTTTCACTTGCAAATCCTTCTTTTGTCAGGTTTAATTCAAAGGCCCCCAACAACTGAACCCAAGAGAGCAAAGGAAAAGAGTTTCTTCCCTGGCAACCTTATGATCTAGTTTTCCAATACTTCTTTGCTAATGCTGAATGCTAAAGCTAAGAGAGTGAGCATGTACGGTTATTATATTAGCACTACATTTGGAAGCTACAAGCCAGGTAATTACTGCCCTGGCTGCCCCTGCCCACTCCACCCACGCTGGAACTCGGAAATAAGATTGCAATCAGTCACAGAGGAGATATGTCAAGGGACCCAGAAGAGAAGTCCAAATGCTTTCATGAGGTAAGCCTGGACCAAAACCAGACTGAACATGTAATAGAGCTACAGAATAAGGAGTCTGAGAAGGTCGATTGGTCAAACTTGAAAGAAAAAAAGAGAGAGAGAGAGAGAAAGCAGCAGCAGAGGGTACAGTCTTCCCCTAATGCCTGCATTACCTGGGGTAGGGTCAATTGGCCACTACACTGGAACAGTATGGTCTCCACAGCAGGGAGGAGCAGTCTCTCCCAAACTTCCTCAGCTGAAGAGTCCTTACAATCTCATTCCTTGGCTCCAACACTGAGTTGGCACTCACTAAGTAAGTGCATATACTGTATGAAGGAAGGAAGGAACAAGGTTCCCACGTGCAATTGTCCGACTGTAATCTGGCTTCCCTGTAACTTCCTGTGGGGAGAGAAGATGCTGACAAGGACGCTTGTTTTTTGCATATTAATAAATGAGCAAAAGAGGGTGGCGCAAAGTTGGGTTAACAAGCTGCTTCCCCAGGGTTTCAAGCAATGTAAGGACCGATTAGGAGAACCAGGCTCTGACAGCGCTCAGCCAAGCTGAGAGCGTGACATGGTGTGAGGGAGCAGCCAGCAACCCACAAGACTCCACCGTCAATCCCACCCTCCTCCACAGCGCTTACCAATCACACAGCTCCCACTGATCCCCCAACACCTGCCCCATCCTTTCATTCAACGGTATTTACTAAGTGTGTAAATACTAAGTGTAGAAGGGCCAAAGACTAAACTGTGTGTACGCCTAGGAAACAGGGTTCTTGGCCTCCTGAAGATTGAGGTCTGTTTATCTGGGTGTACAGATTAGCAGACAGTTGAGATCAACACAGTGGGCTAACATCTATGGGAAAGGCATATGGGAGCGCCAAACTCTGGTGGATGGGGGTGGTGATTTCTAAATTAAAAACTGAAGGAGTAGGAGCCAACTTTGTGGAGAGGAGGTGGTCCAGGTGGAGGGTAAGCAGAGGCAAACCCCTGGAAGTAAGAATATTTAGGAACTGAAAAATGTTTAGTGAAGCTAGACTTTAAAAGAGGCAGTGGTGGCGGGGGTGGGGGGAGGGAAGCAAGGGGAGGAAAGGAACAAGGCAAGGTTTGAAGTCTGAAAGGCCATTGAAAATCATTTTCAATTTTATCCCGAGGGTAATAGGGAGGTACTGAGGTGTGCTGGCCAAGAGAGAAACCAGATGAGGTTTTCTTCTTAAAAATACCACAATCTAAAGCAAGAACAAAGGAGGGGTTGGAGGAAGACAGGCAGCATGGAGTACTTTCAGTATCTTAGGCAGCTGGCATAGTAACTTACCTTTCGTTCATAATTTCCTCCCTCTTTTGCTAATCATTTGATTTATAAGATGTTCTCCAGGTCACTTCATTTTCTTATTATGACTTTCATTAAAAGATCATTTTAACCTAACTGTAATTTCACTTTATTCATTTGGTCCACGTCTGTTATCTACCTCAGAGTAAATCCTTCTCTTTTTTCCCTTTATTTTTTAAAAAAAAATTGACTCTAGAGAGAGAGGAAGGAAGGGAGAACGACAGGGAGAGAAACATCAATGTGAGAGAGAAACATCCATCAGCTGCCTCTTGCATGCGCCCTGACTGGGGACCGAAAGGGCAACCATAACCAGGACCTGTTCCCTGACCGGGAATCACACCTGTGACCTTTTGGTCCAACCAACTGAGTCACACCAGCCAGGGCATAAATGCTTCTCTTCGTAAATTTTGAATCTTGGGCAAAAATGCAAAGCCTTGTGTAATTTTTCTATACATCTTTATTTTTTTTTTACTTCTAGCCCTGCCCAGAGATCTCCTGAACCCAAGAGCCAAACTTGGAAAGGTAATGCCCAGAGGGGATAAACCCCAGACAGACGGGTCTCAGGTACACTGAACTGCATCCAGTCCCACCTGGAGTTCCTCAGAGATGCAAAGTGCTCGCTGGAGGAAGGAGAACATCCATAAAAGCCTGGGCTGCACCTTCAGGCTACCTAGGAGGCAAAGGCCCAACCAGAGAAAGCAAGAGCTAAGGGAAACTGGTTTTATTCTCCAAGTAAAAACCGAGGTAGAAGCAACTGGGGATTCCATATCACCATTACAACAGAAGTCGGGGATTATAGATAAGAGCCAGATTTCCTCGCTTGGGTACTTTCTTATGCCTTTTTCCTGAGGATGATCTCCAGTCAGTTACTCTGTAGAGATTAGTTATAAAGCTTATTTAACAAACAAAAGGCCTGTGCTGGTCAGAATAGCCTGGTTGGAAAACCCAGAGTGTACTCCACTCAGCACTAAACCTGAAGGAGAGGGGGAGCCCTGAGAAAGGGTAGAGGAACGTGGGCACAGAGCGGGCCCAGAGGCTAAGAAGTGAAAGGGCCTCACCCTGGGAAAGGTTCTACAGCCACTGGGAGGAGCCTGCCATTTAAACGGGCATCAAAAAGAGAGGGTAGAAGGAGAGCTCTGTGGCAGAGGGCTACGAAGAAGGAATGAGTGCAGAAGTTTCTCCATATCTACAGACTGTTAGATGTCAGAAAGTTTCACTGACATCTAAAACTCATGGATAATAGTAATAATATCTATCATTGTTAATGTGTTTACTGAACGCAGGAATAGTGCTTAGACTAATGAGCACTCGCGAGGTGGCAGGCACTGTTTTAAGTTTTTACGCACACAGACACACGTGGATGAAAGGTGGCTCAGGCGAATACAAAAACGCACACACATCACTACTCACTTATTTAATCCTCATTAATCTGCACAGCAGTCCTATCAGGTCAGTTCTATTATTATTTCCACCTTGTAGATGAAGAAACAGTCTCAGAGAGGTTATATACGTAACAAGATATAATGCACATGTGAGTCCTTTGGATATTCTATTAAGATCCTACTTACTCTCAAACTTCAGGCACTCTAACAAACCTGGCTATTGAGGCATTATTGTACATTCCTGCATAATGTCGTAGACTCTGGAAACAGACTGGTTGTGAATCCCAAGCACTACCTCTTGCTAGCTGTGTGACTTTGCCCAAAAGACCATAGCATGGGATACCCTACACTGTCTACCCTACAGGGCAGTTACAAGTTAATATGAGATATATTAGCTAAGATATGCAAAGTCCTTAGAACAATGCCTGGAACACAGTCTCCACTCATAAAAGCTGGCTACTACTAAAGGTCCACATTAGATCACAAGTCATGAATTAGAGGGCAAAGCACTATTCTGCATAGCAAGGGGAACTGGAAGCTAACAACCTTCCCAACCGAAGAGCAGAGCCTAATAAAAGGTATGTGTATGACCTGTGACCCTGGAGTCCTACACACTCACAACCAGGTTAGGGTGAAGGAAGGAACCTGAGATATCTATTACATTTAAGGCAATTATCGAATTGATGAATGAGGATGCCATGCACATTTCTTCTATAAAGGATAATTACTGGTTAGCATCATTATAATCCTGTGGTGTAACAAATCAATTTAGAAAAATATTGATTGTGATGGGTAATTCAAATGATGAAAAATTTTAGGTAGTAGCTAATAAGCTCAGTAATCAATGCATGTGAAAGCTATTGTTCCAGGAACTGAAGGTATGACCCACCCTGACTCCAGTTCCACTCTCGTGCCTGAGGAGGTCTGCAAGCAATCAAGATGGGATTTGAGCCATTGTAACCCACCACCCAGACGCAGATAAAGACCACCGCCAAGGACACAGAAGAGAGAATGCTGCAGCTTTTAGCTGATTAACTTTCCCCCTCAATTCCAAACCCCTGACCTAAGTTTTTACCCCCTTATAAAAAGGAATTTACCCCCTGGCTTAAAAGGAATTTAAGATGGTCTGTTAGGCTATAAAGTCACTGTCTTCTCAGACTGTGGCCATCTGAATAAAGCGCCCACAGAGATTCAATCCCTGTCTCTGCTCATCGGGTCTGGCAAGTGACAACAGGAACAGCAGCTTTCCCGGTTTCGGTCGGGCCTTCACCTTGTCAAATATAAATCTTATAAAATTAAAATCAACTTTATTTTTCCAAAGTTATAGTAACTATAGAGCAAAATAGGATTTAAGGAATATAGAATCTATTATTCAATATTAAGTATTACTTAATTTTTGTGTTATTTTATTGATTATGCTATTAAAGTTGTCCTCTTTGTTCCCCCTTTGCCCCTCCACACGGCATCCCCCACTCCCTCAGGCTGTCCCCACACCACTGCTCAAATCCATGGGTCTCGAGTGTAAGTTCTTTGGCCACTCCATTTCCTATATTGTACTTTGCATCCCCATGGCTATTCTGTAACTACCTATTTATACTTCTTAATCCCCTCACCTCCTTATCCAAGCCCTCACTGCCACCCCCCATCTGGCAACCATCAAAACACTTTACATATCCATGATTCTGGCTCTGTTCTTCTTGTTTGCTTAGTTTGTTTTTAAGATTCAATTGTTGATAGATATGTATTTTGCTATTTTACTGTTCATAGTGTTGATCTTCTTCTTTTTAAATGAGTCCCTTTATCATTTCATATAATAATGGTTTGGTGATGATAAACTCCTTTAGTTTTTTCTTTTCTGGGAAGCTCTTTATCTGCCTATCAATTCTAAACGATAGCTTTACTGGGTAGAGTAAACTTGGCTGGAGGTTGCTGCTTTTCATGACTTTGAATGTTTGCCAATCCCTTCTAGCCTGCAAAGTTTCTTTTGAGAAATCAGCTGACAGCCTTATGGGAACTCTCCTGTAGGCAACTAACTTCTTTTCTCTTGCTGTTCTCTTTATCTTTATTAAACGTTTGGCATTTTAATTATGATGTGTCTTAGAGTGGGCTTCTTTGCATCCATCATAATTAGGATTTTCTGTGCTTCCTGGACTTGCCTGTCTACTTCCTTCACCAAATCAGGGAAGTTTTCTTTCATTATTCTTTCAAATAGATCTTCAATTTCTTGTTCCTTCTCTTTTCCTTCTGGCAGTCCTACGATGCTAATGTTGGACCTCTTGAACTTGTCTCAGAGGCTGCTTATACTATGCTCATTTTTTGGATACTGTTTCCTCTTATTCTGATTGGTTGTTGGTTTTTGTTTTTTTCCTAAGATTTTATTCATTTACATATTTATAGAGAGAGGGGAAAGGAGGGAGAAAAAGAAAGAGAAAGAAACATCGATGTGTGCAAGATATATCAATCGGCCTACAAACCAGGGATATGTCCTGACTGGGAATTGAACTAGCAACCTTTTGGTTCACAGGCCGGCATTCAACCCATTGAGCTACACCTGTCAGGGCTGGTTGTTGTTTTTTGCTTCCTTATGTTCCAAATCACTGGTTTGACCCTCAGCTTACCATACTCTACTGTTGTTTTCCTAGAAACTGTTCTTTATTTCAATTATTTCAAGTGTATCTTTCATTTCTGACTGGATCTTTTTTATGCTGGTGAGGTTCTCACTAAGTTCCTTAAGCATCTTGCAACCAGTGTTTTGAAGTCTGCACCTGATAGATTGTTTATCTCAATGTCGTTTCATTTTTTTTCCCTGGAGTTTTGTTCTGTTCTGTTCTTTGGGCCATGTTTCTTTGTTTCCTCATTTTGGCAGCCTTCCTGTGTTTATTTTCATGTATTACGTAGAGCTGCTTTGACCAAATGTCTTGGTAGTATGCTCTAATGTAGTAAGTGTCTTATAGGGGCCAGTGGCACAGTCTCCTCTATCACTCAAGCTGGGTACTCAAGGTGCACCCTTGGTGTGGGCTGCATATACCCTCCTCTTGTAGTTGAGACTTGGTTCCTGTTGCCAAGTCAATAGGAGGGATTTACCCAGGCCAGTCAGCTACAAGGATTGGCTGTGACCACTGACCACCAACCTCTACCCTCCGTGGCAGATCAGCTGTGCAGGGACAGGGTGGTGGTGCTCTGATGTGGTCTGTAGTCATCCACTCGCCCTGGGGTTTCCTGGGTTGTGCAAGCCAAGGTCAGCCCCCACTTGTGTTTTGCCCACGGCCACCCTGCCTGAGCCATAAAGCAATCTGAGATGGCTGCTACTTGGGCTGGGCTTGGAGATTCCCAGGCAAAGCCAGGCTGTGAAGCGACCTAGGCTAGCTGCAGCTAATGCCAAGCCTGAGACTCACTGAGGCCAGCTGTTGCTTGTTTGAGAGGATTTAGGAAGTTGTGCAGCAGAAGCCAAGACCAGTCATTCATAGGAAAAAGTAGTGTGGGTGGGTCTGTAAGTTGGGTGTGGCAGAGCCTCTGGGAATCTGCAAGGCAAGTCAGAGCTTGTTAGCCAAGTTGGTGGAGTCTCAGATATGGCACCAACTTGCTGGCTCTGTGTGGGGGAGGGCCCCTCAAAAAGACAATGGCCTCTGCTCACCTTGATGCAAGACTTCAATTTCTCCCTGTTTGCCACTGGTACTCTTCAAGCTGTTTCCCCAGTGCTGGAGCTCAGAGAGAGTAAGTCTGTGTAGGTGAGTCTGTGTGTGGGTTTTTAAAGAACTGCTTGTGGCTCCAGCAGTTTCTTGCACCAACTCAATCCCTGCTTGTGTTTGCAGCCAGCAGTTGTGGGAACTTATCTTTCTGGCACTGAACTCTGGGCTGTGGAGCTGGGACCCCTTGCTCCCGAGATGTCCCTCCTGAATTTTTTCCCACCAAATGTTAGTGTAGCACCGGGCCGTTTCGTGTCTGTGACCCCTCTACCAGTCTGGATGGATGTGGTTTTTAATTCCATAGTCTTCCATCCAACTCGATTCCTGAGGGTTGAGTGAGGGTTGTTCTATACTTTAGGCATAATTTTGATGTTGTTGTATGAACGATTAGGAATGTGCTATAAACTGAAATGACTACTCCCTCCTGGGGGACAGGCATTGTTTGCAGGGAAGTATCCTGCAAAGCATACTTCAAACCAGAAAACCAGGCACTTTGAGAGTGGGTCTTAGGAAGGTTGTCAGGGCCTGTCCCTTGCCCTGCCTCTCAGGCTGGTCTTGAGCAATCTGGGTAACTACCCCTCTCCCTCACCGGGCTCATTTCTGAGAAGGGACCTTCCATTTCGTTCCGGCCCCGTAGTACCAAGCCTGGTAAATGATTCCTGGATGTAGGGAGTGAAGGGGGGCCGGATCAGTGATGATCAGAACTACAATCTGCATCAGTAGTTCAAGAGCTAGGAAGACAGGACCTCCAGGGAGCTGCAAGGTGAGACTCAATAGCTTTCCTTATAAAACAGATTATCTAGATTCACATCACTCTCACTCTCAGTGTGTAATGCTCGGTGGTATCTTGCAAATAGAACCCAACCTTAGGCTGGGCTGTAGACTTGACTAGAAGCCAGTAGTGAATGATGCACAGCCTTGGAAAGGAAACAGTGCCCCCAAGAGGCCAACACACTGGAGAGACCTAGGAAGGTACATCTCTTGGAGAACAGATTATGACCCACTTGATCCTCTCTACTCAAATCTCCTTATTTAAGTTTAAAGGCTCATTTTTATTTTAAAAGTTTCATTATTTTAACAGATATTGTGAGGGTTGCTAACCTGTTAATCATGACTACTTTTAACGCCATCAGCTCACCTTCAGCTTCAAGTTGGTGCAATAGTCTGAATATTTGTGTCCTCCCCAATTTCTATGTTGAAATCCTAACATCCAATGTGATAGTACTTTAGGGTGAGTCTTTGGAAGGTTATCAGGTCACAAAGGCTCCAAATGGGATTAGTGCCCTTATAAAGGAGGCCCAAGAAACCTCGCCTGTCCCCTCTGCCATGTGAGGACACAGTAGAAAGGGAGCAGTATATGAAATAGGAAGTGGGTTCCACCACACAGGATTCTGCCCGTGCGTGCCCTGATCGTAGGCCTCCAGCCTCCAGAACTGTGAGAAACAAGTTTCTGTTGTTCATAAGCCACCTAGTCTATGGTATTCTGTCATTAGTGGCTCAAAAGGACAAAGACACTTGGGTAATAACGAAACAGCTCTGATGACTATTGGCTTCAATTTTATGAGAGGATATAAGCTAAAGTTGGCTAGTTAGGTTTAATGAAGAAACAAAACGCTTAAA
Source organism: Sturnira hondurensis (assembly GCF_014824575.4). NCBI lineage: Eukaryota > Metazoa > Chordata > Mammalia > Chiroptera > Phyllostomidae > Sturnira > Sturnira hondurensis. The sequence continues at coordinate 614,732 of NW_028079667.1, forward strand.
GCTTGTTGTACATCCACTACATAAATAGGTACAGTGCCAGGTACTAAGCACTAAGCTATTATTGAACACTAATGATAGCTTATATAAATGGCAAAGTGCTTGGACCGCTTCCTGATGGATGGTGGATGACTCAACGTAAGAAACTAAGATGGCAGTCGCTCCTTGTCTCCATTTGTTCAGGCAAGATCACAGCTTTGTCACAGCCTAGAAGCAACTGGAAAATACTGTTACCGGGTAGACCTCTGTAACACATTGGATGGTGTTCCTTGTCTTACAAATTAACTATTTCAAAGTGAGGCAGCTTAGCTGGGGAAAATGAGAACCAGGAAAAGGCTACAGCAGTTGTCAGAAGCAGCCAATGGCATGACTATGGGTTGGTTTGGGAAGCAGGAGAGGGAACAAGTCCTGAGAAAGCTCAGATCAAATCCCAGTCACGGAGCTTGTGACCTTGGCAAGTAACTGAACTACTTCCCTTCAGTATTCTCCTCTCACATAAAGGGGATGAAAGAAGGAAAGTTGAGAGAGTTAATGGAGATGATACATGTAAAATGCTTAGCACACAAAATTGTCGGTAGTAATTGTTGTTATAAAATAATATCAACCACCCCTACAGTCAGGTAAAATAGGATATTCCAAAGGATCTTCACAATAAGATTCACCAAATCTGTCCTTCCACCCTTCTTACACTCCGTAAGCCAAAGTAAAGGAGAGCACAGGCAATAATAATAAGGCAACGTTTATTAAGCCCAGCTCATAACTGGACCAGGATGGACACCTGACTCAAGCTGAGCCAGTTAGATTCCCAGAATCATCCTGAGACAGTTGTGGGGAGCTGAGCTGTGAGGCTATGAGGAGTTTAAGCTGGGGTCTGGGCAGTGATAAGCCAAAGCCACTCACAACCTTGGCAACAGAGAGGCTGTGAGTTGGCAGAGAAAGCAGGTCACAGAGAGAAGCAAGAGAATGAATTAGACTCATGAAAAAGCAAATATGAGACTATGAAATGTCTCCTACCACACACACAGTACCTGCGTGGAATTCAGTTTTTATGAGGCTGGGCTGTGCTTCCTGAAAATTTTCTTGAAGATTCCCCTATGTCCTTACAACAGACCCTTATTTCCTGAGTTATTTTGTAAGATTTTCTGTTTCTTTAAACAGGAGATGCTTTACAGTCTCACAGAACTTCTTTGCAGCCTTAAATAATGTAATATCAGAATAAAAGAAATAGAGGCACCACTGTGGTTAAGGTGAAGAGTGAATCAAAGGGAGGATGTGGGTTATAGACATGCAAGTATAAATGACAGTAACACCTCACCATCTACACATCTTAAATTTTATTTTCAGAGACCCCAGGGTCTCTGACAGATAGTGAACCATCATTTAAAAATGTGATCAAGAGGCAAGCCACTGACTGAGTAGAGGGCCTGTGTGGGCACCTCAATGGGGCAATGACTAATCTTTACTTACTATTTATTTATATGTTTGGATGTGTGTGCGCATTTATGCATTTATTTACATCTTGCACATTTTGTGAGAGAGATGGCAAATACTCCAGGAGTACCTGACAATGTGAGGGATCTGGGAAGGCCACAGATAGAGCTCTCAAGAATGTCCTCGTTCTAATGTGCTCTTTCAAAAAACTCCAGCTATGAACGGAAGGAGGAATAGTGGTACCCAAACCTCGGAAGACTTCTGGATCTTTTCCCAAGACAGACTCATGTGTTAAGGGTGAAATTTGTTCCCACAACCCTACCACTGTTATTTTTCATTTTTATTGCCCTTCTTAAATTACCTCTTGCCACAGGACCCTCCTACTGCCAAAATCCACTCAAGTCTACCCCGTCTGGATAAAACCTAGTATCCCTTTCTTCAATTAAAATGTTTATTCATGCCCTGACTGGTGTAGCACAGTGTATTGAGTGTGGGGAGTAAAACCAAAGGGTCACTGGTTCGATTCCCAGTCAGGGGACATACCTGGGTTGTGGGCTACATCCCCAGTGCGGGGCTCATGAGAGGCAACCACACATTGATGTTTCTCTCCCTCTCTTTCTCCTTCCCTTCCCCTCTCTCTAAAAATTAAATAAATAAAATCTTTAAAAAATGTTTATTCTTGCAAAACATGGCTCTCATTTAGCTCCTGAGATATGTTGACCAAAAAAAAGCTAAGTTTTTTACAGCATAATTTTATGTGTTATAACTGCCTGGTTCGGCAGCTAATTTTTGATTCAAGGGTCTTTCTAGAACCTCCTAAATCACACTGTCTCCCCTCACTAGAATATAAGTTTCACAAAGACCATTAAAAAAAAGATCATTGCTGAATCTCCAGTGCCTAAGACAGTGCATAGCATACTGGCTGCTCAATTTGTTTATTGAATGACTATGTAATGATGGCAACATTCAAATCTAAGTCTGTCTGGCTCTAAAGTATAACATTCTTACTACTGTATCAAACTGTCTCTTTCTTATAAATAATCTCTTCTCCTACCTTAAAGTAGGGAGCAAAGAGAAAAAGAAATAAAGGAATGAAAGAGGGAGGAAAATAGCTGGTACCAAAGTAATGAAATGAAATTCAGATTCAGACATCAGCTGCAAGCTGTATGGAGCCCCTTGGGCCTCTCCTTGCAAGCACACTAATAGGTTCTTAGGGCTCCAGATGCTTCTCTTCCAAAACTGTTTCTATTTAATATCTTTTCTAAGTTTATTATTTGTGACTTTTTTTAAAGGCATGCTTGCTTAAAACAAAATTACTCAGTGTTAATTATGGAACAGTTGAAAGGAGAAAACATCATCCAGATCCTTCCATCTAAAGGTAACCACCCTGCCCATCTTATTACATTTCCTTCTACCCCAGGGGTGTCAAACTCATTTTCACAGGGGCAACATCAGCCTGCGGTTGCCTTCCAAGGGCTGGAATAATTTTAGGACTGTATGAATGTAACTACTCCTTAGCTGTAAGGAATTGAAATTACATTTGGCCCGTTGAAGGCAACTGCAGGGCTAATGTGGCCGCCAGTGAAAATGAGTGAGACGCCCCTGTTCTAGGCGTCTTCCTATGTATATATTTTAACCTTAGCTATGATCATTTGGCACATATAATTTTGTATCCTGATTTATCACTTTTCTACCTCAACTTTTAATTTCTGTCACTAATATCATCATGATGATATTATTCTATGACATTCAGGGTAAAACTCTCAGTTAAATGAAGTGAGATTTGACTGCCAATTGTTATTAAAATTTCATGTTCTTTTATGCTGATTCTGTGATAAGGGAATTTTAAAATTCCAATTCCTATCCCTGGTATGATACAAAAGATCTTTATAATTCTTGCTCTCTTTCTGTTAAATATTTTTTAAGTGCAAATAATTAACAGAACATGCAGTTGTGTTTACTTATAAGGCTGAGCAAATATCGTCATTATCTGGCCATTTTCCCCTCCCAGATCTGTCTGGATCATGATCCCTAGAGGGAATTAATAGTCATTTCCCCAAAAGAGAACTTTCTTGGACTTTATGGAGGTGACTGTGCTGGAATAGAAAGAAATTTGAATCAACTATAGATAAATGATAGACAGATAGATACAATGCTGGCTTTATCTAGCAAATAGGATCATTCTACAAACCCATATGTACATTATTACAGTATAGAGATAGTTTTAGTTGTACAGCTGAAAACATGCCAAAAGATTTAAGAGAATATACAGAATTTCTAAAACCAGCAAAGGAAACTACGGTGTACTGACTCAGGTTTACAGACCTATTTTGTCATTTACTAGGTATGTGGCCACAAGTGATCAAAGATAAACAAACAAACAAACTAAACCCAGTTCCCACAGGTTGGGGAGGGATATATATATATATATATATATATTTTTTTTTTTATTGATCTTTAGAGAGAGGGGAAGGGAGGTAGAGAGGGAGAGAAACATCAGTGTGTGGTTGCCTGCACTGGGGGCCCAGCCTACAACCCAGGCATGCTCCCTGGCTGGAAATTGAACTGGCAACGCCCTCCCCCCCAAAACCGCCCACCCCCATGTTTGCAGATTGGCACTCAATCCACTGAGCCACACCAGCCGGGGCCAGGGAGGAATATTTTTAAGTATCAATTGTGTTACAGGCTCCTTGGTAGATGTTTTACAAACATTATTTAATTTAATCCTTATCATGATACTAGTGGGTTGGCAAGTTGCTTACCAAGTTTATTTTCTTCTCTTTACTAAGAGAACCCCAGTTTTCTTGGGAGGGCAACATGCCCATTCCAAAACAAAACAATATACTAATGCATTTGACAGGCAGTGTTGCAGCTAAGGCTGGACACAGTTCTTAACAAAACAAGTGGAAATCGAAAGATGAAGCTTCCTGGAAAGCTTTTTATACAAAAAAAAAAAAAAAAAAGCTTTGAGGCCAACTGGCAACCACCAATGATTCAGGCAAGAATAGCAATAAATGCTAAAGCAGGAAGCTGACAGTCTGATGAGACATAATATATTTATCAGTATTAAGTATGCCCCCAACTAATACTTACTAATGACAAACTGTACAGTGGAGAACTTTGGCAGATAACACCTTAAACAGATGATCAAAGTTAGTATCATTGATAACTGGACAAAGATGTTATGTACCTCCCGACATGATGCACAGTGAGGAGAGCACTTCTGTGATGCTCCTGCCAAAGATGCACAATCTGAACCTAATCATGAAGCAGGATCAGACAAACCCCAATTGAGGGACATGCTACAAAAGAACTGACCTGTCTTGTACTCTCCAAAATATCAAAACCATGAAAGACAAAGAAAGACAGAGGAACTGTTCCAGATTAAAGGCAGCAGAAGAGACATAAGGTCTAAATGCAACGTGTCATCCTGGACTTGATATTGGATTTTGAGGAAAAAAATTTTTTTTCTCAAAAAGGAAATTAGTAGGACTACTGGCGAGATTTGAATAAGGTCTGTAGATTAGATCATTGCAATGTTTCCAGTGTCAATTTCCTGGCTTTGATTATTGTATTATGTTATTTAAGAAAATGTTTTTGCTGTTAGGAATAAAACACAAGTATTTGAGGAGTGAAAGGGGGATCGTGCACATAAATTCTTCTCCAGATGGTTCAGGAGGGAAATGTATATATTTAGAGAAAAAATGTGATAAAGTAATTGGGTGAAACATTAGGAAAATCTGGATGAAGAGTGTATGAAAATTCTTTATACAATTTTTCCAACCTTTCCACAATTCTGAAATTAGTTCAAAATAAGAGTGGGAGATGGGTGTCAGTTGATAGATAACTTTGCCCTTCACCTGTGCCCTTCTTCCTGTTCAGAATAAGGATGCAAGGCTGGAGATGAAGCAGCTGTCTTGTAACCGCAAAGATGAAAGTCTCAAGCCAAGGAGGTCTGAGCAGAAAGATTCCAACTGAGATCCTAGCTGGCAAATTAGAGCCTCTGTATCAGTCCTGCACTGCCTACCTCCTGGTTTAAGACACTGATTTTCTGTTGCAAGGCATGAAAATCACAACCGGCACAGCCAAGTTAAATAATTTGCCCAGGGCTACACAGTCCAAAAATGGTTCAACTAAAATGAAGACCCAAGTCTGTCTAGCTTTGCAAACAAAACATGCGTTTCTGTTCTATAGCATGCTGAAGCCCAAGCCTCTCCCTTTGAAATAAGAGTAAGAATTTTTAGCACTCCAGAATGAGATTACACACTAGAGAGTACCCACAGCAGAGCCTGGCAGAGGGCAGAGGTTCAAATGTTTGCTGAATCAATAGTTCAAGAAACCAAGTACATCTGTTTTCAATATTCTGCTACACCGAGCTATTTTAAGTACCGGGGAAAAAAAACTGCATTAATGTGGGTGTAATACTCTAGAGCTGCAGGTATTAGTCAGCAGTTTCATTCAGTTTCTTGTATCTCTCTTGCCACTCTCTCTCCTTCTTCTTTTTGCCTCTACTTCATAGAAGTCCTAAAACCTTCTCTTTATTTGTCAGCTCTTGTAACTCCATCTACCTGCCCCAATCTCCCCACTTACCCACTCTTCCACCTCAAAAAAAAAAAGGGACGGGCTAAGCACGGATCCTGTTAGAAAGGCTCTCATGGCCCTCACCAGTGTGGTTCAGTTGGCTGGGTGTCATCCCATGAAGCAAAAGGTCGAGGTTCACTTCCTGGTCAGGGCACATGCCTGGGTTGTGGGCCAAGTCCCCAGTGGGGGGCATGCTAGAGGCAACCAATGGATGTTTCTCTCGCATATCAATCTTTCTCTCCCTTTCTTTCTCCCACTGTTCCCCTCTAAGAATAAATAAATTTTAAAAAGGAAAAAAGAAAGAANGATCCTGTTAGAAAGGCTCTCATGGCCCTCACCAGTGTGGTTCAGTTGGCTGGGTGTCATCCCATGAAGCAAAAGGTTGAGGTTCACTTCCTGGTCAGGGCACATGCCTGGGTTGTAGGCCAAGTCCCCAGTGGGGGGCATGCTAGAGGCAACCAATGGATGTTTCTCTCGCATATCAATCTTTCTCTCCCTTTCTTTCTCCCACTGTTCCCCTCTAAGAATAAATAAATTTTAAAAAGGAAAAAAGAAAGAAAGGTTCTCTATGAACGAAGTGGCTTATTCTGCTGGGGAAGGCAGGAGTTAGCCAACAGAAAAGACCATCCTTCCCAGGTAGGCAGGAAACACCAAAAAACAGGGAGCCCTGGCCTCTGGCGAGAGCTAAGCAGTTTACCTAGAGGCCAAAGTTCTATAAAGCTCCAGGCAGAAGAGTTAAAGGTGCAGGAAGGCACTGAATCTGGCCTGGATCAAAACTATCAAACGTGCAACTCTTCTGAAGTTAAAGGACACGGCAGAATTTGGAATGGCTAGTTTCTGCTAAAATGAAATGTGTTTAATATGGAGTACCACTGATTTGTTTTGAATTCTGAGCTTTGAAAAAGCAAAAATTTTGGTACTTATACCATGAAATTAGTATTGAAACACCAATATAGTCATTTTGCTCTGTTCCAGACACCAGAACCAGACCTAGATGGCAACACCCTGCCGGGAAGGAGACAGGCTGTGGCAAGACCTATTGAGATGCTGGAGGCTAAGCTATTTAGAAGTCACTATTCATGAACCTGGGGGAGAGGGAATAGTTTTAGGACTTGGGTCTGGGTCACTTCGGTCTCAGATGGTGGGCCTGCCCTGTGGGTGGTTGCGGGTACTGGAATTGGGGAAAGGGCGGTGGGGAGAGCAGGCTGGAGCTCTTCCAGCTCTTTATACTACCCACCAGTAGCGTGATGTTCGTGATGTTTGTGATGGGCAAGCAGCATCAGAGAACAGTCAGTGCAAAAGGAAGACTGTTTTGCAACAGTCTTCATGTGCTCTCTGTGCTCATGACCTTCGCATCTTCCATTCCTCTGCCCATGGGCTCCAGAGCTGCTGGCAGAGAATTATGTCCACACTCAACTGTCTCTTTCCCCCAAGCCACCTGCCTATGCCAGTTCTAGACATGCCACCTACTAGCTGCAAGTTATTGAGCCCATCCCAACCATCTGGGTAGTGTGTTCACAATCGCAGGCCACAGACACTTTACAGTCAATTAAAGAGCTAGACTTGGGAAGTGAGGGGTTGTATGGAAGTGTGGGCTGGCTTTGAAGGTTCTGGTCCAGGGCAGCTACCATCCTGCTGGCCATGAGGCCCAATCTACCTTGATCTCAAAAGACAGCTTACAGAGTTCCCTGCCACCCGTCTCCCCACCCATACTTACTTGGGCGACAGACTCAGGCACATGAGATAGATCAGCTACACCTTGTTTTGGGACCATGGATTACTGGTGAAAAGTGACAGTGACTACATAATAAACCTTCTTTTTAAAAAATATTTATTTATTTTTAGAGAAAGGGGAAGGGGAGGGAAAAAGTGGGAGAGAAACACCAATGTGTGATTGCCTCTCATGTGTCCCCTACTGGGGGACCTGGCCTACAACCCAGGCATATGCCCTGAATGGGAATCGAACCAACAACCTTTGCTTCACAGGCCCATGCTGAATCCACTAAGCTACACCACTCAGGGCCGTAATATACCATCTTAAGCTGCACCACGGAATATTGGCAGTGATGTGAACTTAAAAGGATGTGGTCTGGCTGTGGAATGGGACAGTAAAGCTTCAATCCTATTCTGGCTAATTAGGACCTGCCTGTCCACTGACTGATGGGGGAGGAGAAAGAGAGCGGGTGTACAGAGATGACCGTCAAATTCTCCACAGGGGGCAAGAGTGCCAGGGCCTGGATCTGAAAAATTCGTCCCTCAATAAAGTTTTATAAACAGTTCTTTGAAACTGAAAATGGGGTTTCCTAATTTAGGTGTTTCATAAGTAAGCATTTGTTTATTCTATTCTTTTCTTTTTAAAAGATTTTATTTATTTTTAGAGAGGGGAAGGGAGAGAGAAAAAAAGGGAAAGAAACATTTATGTGTGGTTGCCCCTCCCATACCCTTCACATGCCCCTCACATGCCCACAACCCAGGCATGTGCCCTGACTGGGAATTGAACCGGCAACCCTTTGGTTCACAGGCTAGAACTCAATCCAATGAGCCAAACCAGCCAGGGCTGTTTATTCTATTTTCTTAACAGTGAAAACAAAACTGGACTGTACTTCTTAAAAAGGGTGTAGATCCAGCTTTGCTTGCCGATGTAAATACGAAGCAATGTAAAAGTACTTCTGTTAAATACTGCAACATGATCTTTTGAACCTTTTGCAGAGCAATACAACTGATGCTAGCAATATGCTAGCAGCATGGCTAGAAACATATTTTTCTAAAAAATTGGCCAGCAGTCAAGTCCATTAGGGGACATAGCAAACATCTGTTGTTTTTTCTATCCTGATAAACCTTCTCTTGGCACAGGATTCCAGCTCTTCTCCGAAGGCAGGCCCCTGTTTTTCTGCCATGTCCTTTGAGATGAGGGGAGGGTTCCCACTGCTTGCTTCGAGGTGGGCGTGTGAACCACAGCCACTCAGAGCATCTCACACACTAGACTACAGGAACTGGCCCAACACAGGGCCAAAGACCTAATCAGATCCAGTAAGTAAGGAGAATTTTACTGGGATTCTAAGGAGAGAAGTTAGATGTTCTTAATGAACTTGGACCTGGAAGATTTTAGGACTACATGTACTGACAGCCATCTTGCCCTTACATGGAGTCTGAGAAACCAATAAAAAGAGCAGAGTCTAAAAACAGAGAAAGCCCAAATCCTGGGGAGGTTGTCTTGTCCCAGATTAAGCCATAATGAAGTAACAGACTTTTCAGTGACATAAGCCCATGAGGTTTGAGATGAGTACCATTATGGGGTAATATTTTCAAATACTCGGTTGTTAAGAAATTGATGACCTGGGCCTCTGCTCTAACCTTTAGTGTATACTTAACCATGTTTCATGTACTAAAGTACTAGGCACATTAAAGCTATCTGATAAAAAATCCTAACAACCACATGAGGAGAGTACTATTATCGTTCTCTTCAAAACAGGCAGAGCAGTCTACAGCATGCAAGAGTGACTTGCCTTTTCCAAGTCCTTGCCTTGGTCACGTTTCATATCTCTTAAGGCAGATGGCTAACATTTTAGCCTCTGAAACTTGTCAAATGATATAGGAAGTATAAACAAATGAAATCAATCAAATGGAGCAGGATGGAGGGCGAGGAGGCAGAACCCTCTTCCTTGCGCTCTCCTCCCCCAAGGAATATCTAGAGCTTTAAAAACTATTTTGGGAAAAGATAGTGATGGACGGAGACTCGACTTGGTTGGTGAACACACAATACAGTGTATAGATGATGTGTTGTAGAATTATGGACCAGAAACCTGTACAATTTTGTTAACCAGGGTCAACCCAATAGAGTCAATTAAAAAAATGAGAAGTACTTCATGGAACACAACAAGAAATAGCACTGTTTGTATGGTACAATTTTCAAGATATATTAAACAGAAAAAAGTAAGGTGTAGACCTTGCTAGTGTAACTCAGTGGATTGAGCAAAGACCTGTAAACCAAAAAGTCACGGGTTTGATTCCCAGTCAGGGCATATGCCTCGGTTGTGGGCCAGGTCCCGGGTAGGGAGTACACAAGAGGCAACCACTGATTGATATTTCTCTTTCTCTCTTTCCCCCTCCCTTCTCCTCTCTCTCAAAATAAATAAATAAAATCTTTTTAAAAAGTAAGGTGTAGAACTGTGTGTGCAATGTGCTATATGTTTTTCCCCCAAGGGAGATTATATATGCATCTATGTATATATGAAAATAAACAAGAATTGTTTACATTAATTGCCTTGGTACCAAGGACTAGAAGGGAGACTCTTCATTATATACCCTTTGTACTTTTTATTTTAAGCTGTTTTAAAAAGAAAGAGGAGGCCCTGGCTGGTGTGGCTCAGTGGATTGAGTATTGGCCTGTGAACCAAAGGGTCACTGGTTCAATTCCCAGTTGGGGCACATTGCCTGGATTGCAGCTGGGTCTCCAGTGGGGGGCACACATGAGGCAACCACACATTGATGTTTCTCTCCCCTTTCTTCTCTCTCTAAAAATAAATAAATGGAGGAGAAAGAGAAAAGAACCACTGCATAAGTGTAATGACTTTCAAACCAAGGTGAGTGCCCCCTGGAAGATTGAGATGGCTCTCCCAATGGGTGGTAATCTGATTCTAAAAATGTAAGTCCTTTCTTGCACAGTCATTTATCTTTACATATGACCAAATATTAATTACTAAGTTGATCAGTGAAGACCAACGAAATATTCATAAACTAAAAGTAGGTAATAACATTTTCTGAGGAGCCTAACTCAACCTCAGTTTGGGAAGTCTGGCTGCCAGGCGATGCTTAGCAACATTGCAGAATTTCTGTTCCCATGCGCACAGTCAAAAGAGAAAATTTCCTCCTTTGGGGAATTCATTCATCCACTAAAGTTACCAAGTGCTTACTGTGTGTCCTACACTCTGCCAAGCCCTGAAAAGAAAGCAATTTACAAAGGGACTAAAATCTCTGCCCTTGTGGTTCACATCCTGGTAGTGGTGAAGAAAGAGACGATAAACAAGAAGGAAGTAAAACATATACTGTATTCCATTATTCTTACAGTTAACACTTTTCACATTTTATAAAACTTGAAATTTATCTTTTACTAATTAAATGTATTGGGGTGACATTGGTTAATAAAATTGTATAGGTTTCAAGTGTACATTTCCATGATACATGATCTGCACACTGTATTGTGTGCCCACCACCCAAAGTCAAATCCTCTTCTGCCACCATACACTTGGTCCCCTTTACCACCCCTCTTCCCTCTGGTCTTTGAGTAAAACCTGAAATTTAGATACATCTGTGGAAAAATGGCTTCTTACAACCTGGCCGGGTTTTTCTTTCCGGGATACACTTGATGTCGTCTTAGATCTGATGAAATATGGGAAAATAACACATATGGAAAAATAATGTTTCAGACTGATCAGTGCTTCAGAGAAGAATAACCAGCAGAGGGAGAAGTATAGGGAGACTGCAACTTAGGACAGTCGGGAAAGACCTAAGTAACATCTGAGCTGACTTCAATAGGGTGAAGGAGTGAGCCATTCCTCTATGTGGGTGGAGCAGCAAGTATCCAAAATATAGGAAAGAACAAGTGCAAGGGCCAGGAGGCAAGAGCAAGTTTCAGAAACACAAGAAAACCAGTGTAGCTGGAGTGGAGGGAACGTAGCAGGAGATGAGGTCAGAGAGACAACAGAGGGGCCAGATTATGTAAGGACTTGTAGACCACTTAGTGCAAGGTCCAGCCCTTGAGTCTAGACCTGCAGAGAGAGCGGTCAAAAAAATTACAACACAGGTTGCGTGCATCTAAGACATAATATTCATTACTAATATGTGTTGAAATGCAGGGGAAAATTGAAAGCACTGCAAATATGCATTTATTATATTTATATAATACACAATTTTTATTCATTTTCCCTTACAACCTAGAAATTATTAAACAAAGAAATATAAAAACATAAAGAATATACCCTGGCTGATGTGGCTCAGTGGATTAAGCACCAGCCTGTGAAGCAAAGGGTCACCAGTTTGATTCCCAGTCAGGGCACATGCCTGGGTTGCAGACCAGGTCCCCAGTCAGGGGCATGTGAGAGGCAACCACACATTGATGTTTCTCTCCCTGTCATTCTTACTCCCTTCCTCTCTAAAAATAAATACAAATAAAATAATTTTAAAAAGAAGAATAAAAATTTTTATTTTCAAATAATGGAAACATGGATAATTGCTAAAAAACTCAACCCAAAACTCTCTTTTTGCAAAAAAAAAAGATTTTATTTTTTAGAGAGACGGGAAGGGAGGGAGAAAGAGAGGGAGAGAAGCATCAATGTGTGGTTGCCTCTCACATGCCTTCCACTGGGAACCTGGTCCGCAACCCAGGCATGTGCCCTGACTAAGAATTGAACTGGTGACCCTTTGGTTCACAGCCGGTGCTTGATCCATTGAGCCACACCAGCCAGGGCCAAAAAAAGTCTTTAATTATTAATGAATCACACTCCTCAATGGTTGGTTTTGCAAAACGTTTGTAACAGTCATCACAATCTTGCTATGCTCAAGGCATAAATACTTTTCACAACACTTGCAAAAATATTTTGATAAGTGACTCATTTTGGATGCACAGTACTTAACACATCCTTTTCTTTTTCTGCTTGTCGAGGGAGCTGTATTATGTCATTAAAATTTCCTTCAATTTGTGTTTGAAATTGGTGAAGTATCAGGTGTAAAGGCTTATACACATCTGTAGAGATTTCTAAACACCTTCTTATTTGTTCTGACACGAACTGCATTACGAGATTTCTAATAAATATTCTGTGCCTTATTCCACATTGCTATTCAGCATATAAATAGTCTGAGCATTTATTCCTGCAATATTCAAAATTGTGTAGAATATAAACACAGGCCATCTTCTGATGTTCCTGGCCACATTATTTGTGCCTGTCATCTGGTTTACAGTGTCAACTTCTTACTTTATTTGGTTGTAATATTTTATTATGTCATGTGTTGTAACCAAAATCACAGCTTAAACGTTATGGCTTAACATTAATTATGTACAAATGTGCAGCTAGTCATGACCTTGAACCTACGAACTCAATATATGTAGCAATATTTAAGAAAAGAGTTTGTTTGTACCTCAGACCAGCTGCAACCTCCAAAGGGCTAGAGAGGTTAGACAAAAAAGTACAAAAGAATTAAGACTTTGGAGTCAAACTGCCAATTTATGACCCAGCTCTGCTACTTCCTAACTATATGAAAATGGACAGGTTACTCTGAGTGCCTTTTTTGCCACCAGCATAATGCAACTGATAACACTACCTATTTCATAAGGCTGTTGTGAGGATTAAATATATTATTTTATGTAAAGTACTTTGAATAAATAGAGACTAGCATACATGAAGCACAAATATGTGTTCAATGTTATTATTATTGATTGGTTATGAATTTCAATTGCTGTTTCATCATTACTGACTTATTTTGCAATGTGTTGTTCACTGAAGCCACACCTGTCAGGGCCAAAAAAAGTCTTTAATTACTAATGAATTCAATGTGTCTCTCTTCAATGGTTGGTTTTGCAAAATGTTTATAAGTCATCACAAATAATCTTGCTATGCTTAATAGCTTAATAGATAGTAATGCATAACTGTATCAACAATAGTTTTGGATACCGATTTCCCAGTAACTAGTCTTTAAAAACCTATATGTGGGTATTTGTAAGAGACTCACTTCAGATGGAAAGACACAAACATAGTGAAAGTAAATGGATGAAAAAACGTATTTCCTGAAAATAAAATGAAGAAAAAAAAAAGCCTGTGTATCAAATACTTACACCAGACAACATAGACTTTAAAACAGAAGCTATAAACAAAACAAATCAGGCTGAAAATCACATGTAAGATAAACCTTGAGTATCGCTACTAGCACATGGAACTAATTGCAATCAGAGCTAAGAAGCCTACTAGGTTTTGGGAGAAATTACACAGATGAACGTGGAATAAAAAGCCTTTTACTTAAAAAAAAAAAAGCTATAATAAGAGACAAAGAAGGACCGAGGAGTCCCACTTCTGAATGTTGATCTGAAGAAACACAAAACACTATTTTGAAAAGACACAACTATGCATCCGTATGTTCATCGCAGCATTACTTACAACAGCTGAGGTACAGGAGCAACCTAAGTGTCCATCAATAGATGAATGGATAAAGAAGTGATGCATATATATAATGGAATATGATTGAAATCTTGCCATTGTTATTGTTGAGTTTGTTACTAAAAATAAGAAAGGATGGGGAAAATGGGCCACTGAACGGCAGGATAGTAAGGAAACAATTTAAAAAATGAATTTAAAACCAATGACTTTTGTTAGTTGCTCTGGTGTCAGGTTTGCTTTAGTAAAAGAAAAATCATTTTTATTTACCAAAGTTAAAATTTTGGATTATGTGTATTTTAATGATTCATGCCATTCTTATCCTAAGTGTTTAGATTTATGAAAGTCAGAAGTATAATGGTGTAAGTCAGGCAGTAACAATTTTTTCATGTCTTTTTCTCCTTGACTTAAGAAATGGTTCTTAAGCATCTATCATAATAAAGGAATTATGCTAGATGATTAAAGAGTACAAACAGAAACAGGACACGGGCCCTGACTTTATAGAATCAGTGGAGGTGAATTCACATGTCCCTTTCTCTTAAACAAGGAGTCCATTTCATGGCTGTTCCACATGATTATGACTCTGCTCCCCTTTCAGACCCCAAATGAGGGACAAATTAGCCACTGTACAGTCTCTTCCTCCTCTTGAACCTAGAAGTAGCGGGCAGCTCCAGCCTTTCCCAGACATAGGGAAAAAGGCAAGACTGAGAGGTCAGGAAGGAGTCTGGGGGCTCCACCCTCATCTCTTCTGCACCCAAATGTCCATCCCTCCTGCCCAGTCCTTCCTGCCCAGTGATACTGTTAAGGAAGGGGTCAAATGAGGGGAAAACTCATTGTGACCTACTATACTCACCAAAACTTAAAACAAAGCAGGACATTTTGAAAAGTTCAGTGCCCTTAAACAATTTAGCTAAAATGTAAAAGCACTGCTTTTTATTACCAAATCATACATGTAGTAGACATCCAATGAGCCCCACTCCATCTTACAGCTTTATCCCTGATAATGGGGTAGAATAGGGCATGGGGAAGAAGCGAGGAGAGGCTCAGGGAGGGATGTGGCTTAGGGACTGGGTAAAGTTGTTTGCACACATTACTTGATAATAAAAAAGGTGAGCATTGGTCAGTTACTTTTTTTAGAATGCAACAAAATGCCCCCATGGAAAATGTGTGATGCAAAATGTCAAGTGTCTGGTTTTAAAGCAGTGGACAATGTTTAGTGCACAGTATTTTTGGCAGTACGACCCCCACCATTACCCAAGTCATTCAGGCTTAACACCTGGACACTATAAAAGGAACTTTTACCATAGCCTTTGTGATATGTGTTATCTACAATTCTACCTTACAGATGAACAAAGGACCCTCCTCCTCAGCATAATATTCATATATCCTTTAATGTTTTCTTCATTTATCCATCAATACCACCTCTTATGAGATAGTGCTAAACCACAGATACAATAATAAATATAATCCTGCCCTTAACATAAGCATTTATTGAGTTTACCACATATTAACAATTGCAAAGTGCACCATACAGATTTCAGGGAAAGCTTTCGAAGATGACTGAGTGAAGGCTTCAGCAGGAGTTTCCTTGATGAAGAGGAGGAAGGGGAAGGGCATATACCAGAATATGTGAGGAAGGCAGGAGCTGTAAGGATAAGCAGGAGCCGGAACATAATAGGTCTGTATTCCAAATTAAGGAGTTTGGATTTTATTATGAAGAGAATGGGCAACCACTGGAGGATTTTATATATGAGGACGGTCATGGACAGATGTTTTGTCACTGCTAGAGAAGTCAGGGCTTTAATAATGACAAACTAGTTAGGAAGCTATTGCCATAATCTTGGTGAAAAATGATGACAACATAAACTATCTCAGAGGCAGAGAGGATTCCACCTATTGCAGGAATACTGTATTCTATAGACATGACAGAACTAGACATGTGGGGGTGAAATCCAGAGTTTGTCTTCCCAGGTTTCTCCTTCTAGCTTAGGCAATTATTTGGCTAGTGTGGTACTATTGATCATGTTAGGGTACAGGAAGCACATTGATTTTTTTCTTTAAGGGACTCTAGGGAATCTGAAACCTGTGAGGGATCCTAGTGAAGAGGCACATGAATCAGTTGCCTAACTAGACCCTGGCTTTTTATGCTCAAGAAATCTACAAGACCACTCCAGAAAGATATATACTTGGCAATCTCATTTTGAAAAGAACAAGTCATACGATTTGAAAATACATTTTTCAGCGATAAAAAACCACCGAAATGCAGAGGTTGCGAGTTAATAACAAAACATTACGCTATTTGCTGTCAAGCTGACACTGCAGATCAATGTTATGTTCTGTGGTAAGCTAAATGCAGAGTTCGATTGGTCTCCTCCTCACACCAGTTGGAAATAGCAGTGTACCTGGCGTTTAGATCTAGAAATTCCTTTCAGCGGGATTGTAGAGCAAGATCTGAGAAGTGCGCCCCCCTGTGGCAGCGGGATGAGGGGGCTCTAGCATCCTTTTTATCACCAAACAAAGCCCCGTAAAAAGATACAATTTAGGGGGATCCGAAGGGCACAATGCTCATAGTGCTAACCGCAAAATCAAATGAACCCTCCCAGCGTCCGGGATTCCTTACCTGTCACGTCGGCCGAAGAAAAATTTCACTTTCGACTCAACGAAATACGACCCGAGATTTGACAGGTCACAGGTTCGGCGACAACGGAACAGCAGCGAGCAAAAACACGCACTCTATCCGGATCGTTTCTAGCCTGCAGGGCCCGGCTTCGACCACGTGGGTGATTAAGGTCAGCGAGAGCCGTCTGCTAGGGAAGGGTGTAGGAGGCGTGTCCCTGCGGAAGGAGGCGGTACCTGAGCAGTGGGCGGGGCTTGAACGAACCCGCGCTAGAGCCTCCTCTCTTCTTCTGTCTCCCTTTACCTTCGCCCTTCGAGCCGCCACGTAATGCCACGTATTCGCGCGTGCGCATCTCGACTGCTAGTGTTTCCGGGCTTAGGGGGCTGGAGCGGCCGCCGAGTAGGAGGTGGTGTTGACGGCGGCCGCCGAGTGTGAAGTGCAAGCTATAGCTAGGGTCAGCCCCTGCGGAGGGCAGGGGAAGTTATTCTTTCTTTTCCGAAGGGGCTGGTAGAGCCAGTCGCTCAACGACAAGATGAATTTCCTCCGCGGGGTAATGGGCGGTCAGAGTGCCGGACCACAGCACACAGAAGCCGAGACGGTGAGAGGGGCGGCCGGTCCGAGACTTGGGAAGGGTCCGGGCAGGAAGGGCGATGGAGGACTCCCGCGCCCCACCTTGGGGCCACATGCTGCCTATCCCTTTGCCTCCCTTTTTCTCCTGAGACCCCCGAGTTATTTCCTTACGCCCCCAGCACAGTCCCCACCGCGGCGGCTCGGCCCTGCTGACTGCAGCCGCATCCCCAAGTTCCGCAGGCCTCGCGAGGAGGGTGGTCTGTGGATGGTACCGCCCGGGAAGGGGTTAATACAGGGCAGAGGTGGCCTGACCAGTCTCCCACGCCCCTGGAGGCCACGGGCCTCTCTCTTTTGCAAGTGTCTCCACTGGCGGAGACGAGCCTGAAGTCCTGCTCCCTCTCTCGCGGTCTGGAATGGGGCATTGGGGAAGACTGAGTTTAAAACCCAGCTGTTAAGGAGAGCGTGTGGCTAAGAATAAAAAGATAGTTTAGGGCACAGAGCCACCTGCTCCTGTCCCATCAACTGGAGGATGGTCTTCTGCCAGGTGCTATAAGTTCGAATCCCCGTTTTACGGGCATACGCAAATATATGACATTTGGGAACTACTTTGACGTTGCAGGGATCTTTAGATCTTAGACTGCTTTGCAGGACACATCCGTCACTTTCCCTTCCGCTCACCCTATTTAGAGTCTGAATTCGTGGTAACAGGATTTTCGGCATCACGTTAGAAAAATTCTTAACCACTGAAAACAGTCTGATAGATGGTTCAATTTTGGGTTTACGGTAAATTTTGTGACTTTTGGTTAGTGTCTATTACAAGTTAGTGTGTATGACTTTTCAAAAATTAACATTTTATGTTAGGTCTACAGAAAAGTGACAAAGTATGACATTTTAAAGTCAAACTTTGGATAGTATTCATACACATAATTGGAATGTCTATGAACATAAATACCATGTTCTATGTTCCTAGGATCCTGAAGGGTAATAATAACTTTAATTGCCAAGCTCTGACCTTGTGCTAGGAATTGTGATGAATTCTTAAATCCACATTCTCCTTTAATCCCTAACCACCCTGTCAGATAGGTGATAGGAACCTCACTTTACAAATGAAAAATTGAGGTTGAGAGAGGTGAAGTAACTTGGCCAAGGTCACACTACTAGTAATAGAACCAGGGTTTGACCAAGGTTTGCTTTATTCACAGCCTAGGCTTTATTGCTTGTGCCCATAGTTTAAAAGTCATCTGGGAATTTTGTAGATTTATGTAATATTAAAAGTAACCTCACAGATCTGGGTTAGAACTATTTAAAGCAGAGATTTAAAAACGGTGAATCTTTTTTCCTTTATTTGAAAATCAGGAGATTTCCTACACTAATGTGCAACTGATATTTGGCTTCTCTTGTTAGTTCCCACATGGCTACAAGGCAACTGAGCTGCCCTTGTTAGAAGATCATGCCTCCCCTTATTACCATAGTCACAGTCACCACCCACCTCTTCAGCTTGTTTTTTTTTTCTTTATCTGTGGTATTTGCTTTTGTTTGGGGCACTGACTTTTAAAGTGTGGTTTACTACAACTTGCTTTGGAGTTAGACCTTAATTTGAATTCTTGTCTTCCACCCCTAACTTGATTGAACAGGTAAAAGATGGCCAATACCCTATATGTAAAAAGAAGGTAATTGCCTGCTCTTAATGGGTATAACGAGGATTAAGTGAAATAAGAAATAGAGCTGACACTTAGTGTGTGCTCAGTAAAGCATACTTTTTATTATGTTTTTTGGCAAAGAATACTCTTTTTTAGTTGGAAGGTGGTGTAAAATTGAGCATAGGATTTTAAAGCTGGAAGGTCCTTTGCAGCCCTTGCAAGTTGAATCTCCCTCAATTTGCAAATTAGGAGACTGAGGCCCAGAGCACCAAAACAACTTGCACGGTATTGCAGAACTGAGACTGGAACACTTTGATCTTGCCACAGTGAATGGAACAACAGATCTTTTTACATCAGATTCCAAAACCATTTTCATCCTCATCAAACTGTTCACAGTTTAGAGTCAGAAACTTTTAAATTTTATTTCTCTTATTTAAATTAGGTAGAAAAAGGCACTGATTCCTGATGATTAAAGCCTCCTAATAACTCTTCACATACTTTGCTGGGTGTAAATTATTTTTACTAATTATAATAAAAGTGCTACTCATTTTTTTGAATGCTTGCACAGGCTTAGGTTTAATTTTCTGTCTACTTCCCAACTAATGCCTTTTTAAAAGCTAGTATTTTGAAAATCCCAAGACAGGTGTTAACTACATTTTATGGTAAATCATAGGGAAGTTTTCCCTTGGCAAGTTGTATCCCAAGGCATGAAAAGTTGGCTAAAGTACACAAAAGTATGCAGAGTTAACATGCTGTTGGGCTATCTCTTTTTGGATCAAACTTTGATCAGCTGGCTTAAAAAGCCAATATAGACAGCTGTACTTTCTTTTAATAAAAATTGAGTGTGCATTTAAATTTAGACATGGTTTTGTCAAGCACATTTTATACCAGTGTCATAACTGGTATGTATTTTCTCTCTCGACTTTCTTGCAGTAAATGTCAGAGAATAATGATTTCTATATGTCAGTACCTGTTAAATTTTTTAAAAGATTTTACTTACTTTTAGAGTGAGTGTGGGGAGGGTGGAAGAGAGAGCGACAGAGAAACATTGATGTGAGAGAGAAGCATCGTAACTGCCCGAAGGAGGTCTGCATGAGTTATCCAACCATGTGGCCTGACTGGAAATCAAACCAGCAACCTTTCGCCTTGCCAGACGATGCCCCATCCATCATTTGAGCCTCACCAATCAAGGAGTGTCTGTTAAATTTTAAATATTCCTTCAGCATTCTAGTTTTGCAGCACCTTCTCTTTTTTCCGTTTTACTTTTCAGTGGTTTTTCACTTACACGTTCCTCATCTCACTTTTTGCTTCCCTAGTCTTTCTTATTCCCTTCGCTTCTCTTTTGGTCTCCTGTGTGTGTCACTTTTTTAACAAATTGAATCTTGATTGTGTTTTTCCCCATTACCATTTGGTGCCCTTACTCCCAGCCGTGTATCACTTACTAAAATAATAAGTGGCACCATTGGGTAGCAGATCAAATAAACATTAATTAGGTTGTAATTTTGATTACGAATTACAATTTACCAGTTGTTAGTGGGGTTATTTGCCCTTCTCATGTTTTTCTTGATAGGTGGAATTATAAATCTTGCGTGGGAATTACTGAAAACAAAAAAGTTTTGATACATAATCACCTGCACATAATGTTATGCCCATTATTTGATTACTAAGACTTCATTTTTTTAATTATACAAAGTAGCAGGTAGTACTAGTAAAGTTTAAGTCCCTTTGACTACCATCTCCAATTTCAGTTCCTTTTCAAAAAATAACCACTATTCTCAGTTGGTTATAAATCTTTTCAGACTTTTATGCATAATCATGCATTTTTCATATTTGCAATATGGAATTGTGTATTTGTATGAGGATATTTATCCCTTTTTTCACAAATGATATAGTGTTTATGGTTTTCTGTAGCTTATCTTTTTCGTTGATTGATCTCTCTTAGAGAACTTTGCGTGTTAAAACATGGAGCTACTTTATTAGAAATTATTTAAAATACCAGATTTTTTGTTATTTTTGTTCATTATATTAACTGTCTTCTAATAGACTGTAAAAGCATCTTTATAAAAGGTTTTATGACTAATTCATCATCTTTATTTCTCACAGCACTTTATACCTAGTTAGTATAATATGACTTTGTTGAAGAGCTATCTTTTTTTTCTTTTTTAATCCTCACCTGAGTATATGTTTATTGATTTTAGAGAGAGGAAGTTGGGTGGGGGGAGAGAAAAACATTGAGGTGAGAGTGAAACATCAATCTGTTGCCACCCACGTGTGTCGTAGCTGGGGATGGAACCCACAACCTAGGTATGTACTGTGACCAGGGGTTGAACCCACAGCCTTTTGGTGTACAGGACAACACTCCAGCTGAGCGACCCAGCCAGGGCTAGTTGAAGAACTGCTGTCTCTTGAGTTTTCCTTGTTATCCTTTTCTGGTCCCTCTAAATAAAACTAACTCTGGATTAAATTTTACTCAAAAATACCTTTTTCTCTTTAAACCTGCTTTTTGTTAATACGTAATATTCTGTTGCTTAATGCAAGAGTCACAGATTCAAATTTTAACACCGCCATTTGGATAACATCATTGTTCAATGAAATAGGTTGGGTTAGAGAAGAGAGCAGAGGTCCGGGATGAAACTAGAGCCTGCGTATCCTGGCTTGAGAGTGTAGCTAGTGCTCAAAGCCAGCCAGTTGTTGCCTCCAGGAATGTAGGCCCAGAGATAAAATTTAACCCAGTGATTAAGCACTAAAGCTGCTTGGCTTTGAATGCCATCCTACCATTTACTAGTTTTGTGAACTTGGACAAGTCACCCACTTGTCACCCAAGATAGAAAAATAGTGTCTATCAAATAGGATTCTTTTGAAGGTTAATATAATTAAAAATATAACGAACTTCAGAACACAACTGGCACATAATAAGTGCTATATACTCCAGATTTTAATGATTCTTAGATGCACATTTGCATTTAAAGATCTCTAAAATCAGGTTGTATCTTGTCATTATAATTGTCGCTATTTCTTTGTTTTTGGTAATACATTAAAAATGGTGGATTTGCCCTGGTTGGTGTAGCTCAGTGGATTGAGCGTGGGCCTGCGAACCAAACAACCACAGTCCGATTCCCAGTCAGGGCACATGCCTGGGTTGCAGACCAGTTCCCAGCAGGGGACTCACGAGAGGCAACCATACATTGATATTTCTCTCCCTGTCTCCTTCCCTTCCCCTCTAAAGATAAATAAATAAAATCTTTTTAAAAAATGGTGGATCTTATAATTGTTGGCTCCTTAAACTGTATGAAGTACAGTGTGAGCTATTACTTACCAGGCTGATTTTTCTTCAACAAAAGGTGGGAATATTTATATGAAATTTTTAGATTTTGAAATGTTGGCTTAAAAATTATTTTAAATACTGCATTACCATGTTCCCCTACTTACCAAAAATATCTTGCAGTCCCTGTGTAGTTTGCAGCAGGTACTCAGACCAGCATTTCTCTGCATGGGAAGCAGAATAGGATGGTAAAAAAAATGTGGGCCTTGGCGTGATAGATCTGAAGACCAGTTAGAATCTGAATTGTGCCACCAAATAAGCAGTGAGTTTTTCATTTCATTGCTTATTTCTTCTTTTTTTAAAAATGTTTTGTTGTTTATGCTATTACAATTATCCCATTCCCCCCTTTTGCCACCCTCCACCCAGCGTGCCTCCCTCATTGCTTATTTCTGAGCCTGATTTTGTCCTCTGTAAAATTAGTTTATTAGTTTAGATACTGGGTTAGCTGCTGGAACTGAGGCCAGTAAACAGAGGTCCAACCAAGGCAAAGTCAGGCTTTCTCCCCTAAATGGCCAATTAGAAGGCTATGCCTAGGGCAGGGTAGTTCTGCTTTCAGGGGAGTCCAGGCACCTAGGTGCTGCTTTTCATGTTGCTCTGCTGTCCCTAGGATGCTGCCCTTACGTGAATTGTTAGAGATGCCTCGTTGAACCAGATTCAGGCTCCAGGCTGAGGGAATGAGGAAGAGAAATGAAGAACAATTAGCTTCCTTCTAGGAACATGACCTGGACGTCACTGCCTACATGTAAGGAAAGTTTGGAAGGTAGTCTAAGGGACAGCTGTGTGCAGGCTAAAACATGTACGGTTCTAATCACTAAAAGGAAGAGAGAATGGAAAAAGAGGCACAACTGTACTATACTGAGTTGGTTTTTCAGCTAAGGAATAAATGAAATAATGGTCTTCAGATCTACAATTTCTGAGTGTAAGTTAAACATACTTGTGTGCTGCAAAAATTTTTTTCATTAAATACCAACTGAAAAATATAGACCCGTGTTTGGCCTAAACACTAAGTCTTTATAATGTTTGGAATATGTATAATATGTTTTTCTTACATTTGGCTTCAATTGTCTGTAAAGAGTAGCAACATCGCACTTTATTATGGAGAGATCACTTACTCAGAAGCTTCAACCCTCAGGACTATTATCAGGAGGTAATAAGGCTTTCACATAGCAAAGCAGAAGTTGCCAAATTTGTGTACTCAATCTTGATTTCAAACCCAAGTAATTTTTGGTTGTAGCCATATTACTCTCTTGCTTCATTCTCATATTTCTTAGTAACAAAACACAATCTTCAAAATTTAAATAACCTGTCCGAAACATAAATGATGGAAATGACAGCCACAACCTAGTAGAAGAATAATACAAAAAAAGTCATAAGAATCTTAGTAAAATTAAAATTCATTAGTATTTGAGTATTTGTAGGTACCAGGTACTATCCAGAAACTTTTATATTCATCACTTCATTTAACACCTTAAATATCTCTATATATGATATTGGTAAGGATTTAGGTTTAAATCTAAGAAAGATTATAAAATTCAGTTCTTTGAGAAGACAGAGAAGCTTGTAATTAGTTTTGGTTACTATCAAATGTCACTAAAATGGAAGACCATTTTGGTACCTGACAGAAAATATCTGAAATAGCTCAATTATGATTCTGGATAAGTAAGTTGTATTCAATTTCCACTCTCATTGGTTTCCAGTATGGTTGACTGATTTGTGTTTAATTCTCTGAAGTCACTACAGAAAAAGTTTTGATGAAAACCCCCAACTGGGAAGAATATGTACTTGCCAATAACACCCAAGTTTAATAGATAAAATGCATATTTATATTTCTAAAAATAGTCTCAATATATATCCAAGCTTGAGAATGAATGGATTTTATTACTGTAAGTATAAATAGTATACTTTAAATCGTGATTAATTTTAATATAAGATATATTACTTTAGGTCCTCGCCCAAGTAAATGCTTATTGATTTGGGAAGGGAAGGAGAGAAATATCCATGTGAGAGAGAAACATCAATCAGTCCCTGGTTGGGGCCAAAACCACATCCCAGGCATGTGTCCTGACTGGGAATTGAACCAATGAGCTTTCAGTTTGCAGGATGGCACTCCAACCAGCTAAGCCACACCAGCCAGGGAAGGGAAGTTACATTGTGTAATTACCTTTAAAAATTGTGATCAATCATCATTCCCAGAAACAACAGGCATTTAGAATTATTATAAAAGGAAATGATCATATTTGCCTGTGCAAGCTCCAGAGACCATAGCTCTATTTTGGGTAGCACAAGAGCAAAGATACATGCGTAGTCAATGTGTTTGAGTAATAACTGGATTATAATCTTAAAAATTTGTACTTTATCCTATAAGCAACAAGGAGCCAATTGAAAATACTTTTATAGTAGTTTATCAATGAAGAGCTGATTTTATGTTGTTATGATCAATGGAGTGAAAATAGCATCTTTGGGAGTGAGGGCATGGGTGGAGTAGGGGTGAGCAATGAGGGAAAAGGCAGGACAACTGTAACCGAACAATACATATTTTTAGAAAAAGATATTTTCAGACAAAAAATAACAATACAGAACCTGTAACACAGTAGTTCATTTTACCTGCCCTGTAACAATTATACTTAAAACTAACACTGTCTCTACCTTTGACACTGTAATATTCTCATGGTAGAAATAACTTGAATTTTAACTTCCAGTGGGTTCTCAGTCCTATACTTTACCATGAAACTAAGCCCAAATAAAAGGTTTTACAATAAATAAATAAATAAAATCTTTATTTCCTTATTTCTTTTTTCTGCTTATAAAGGTAATACTATTATTATCATATTTCAAACATTAGGAGTAATGTAGAAAATGAACGTTTCCACCTACCCCCTTAAAAGATAGTATGGTACACAGTGTTTTGTTTTGTTTTGTTTTTAAGATTTTATTTACTTATTTTTAGAGAGAGGGGAAGGGAGGGAAAAAGAGAGGGAGAGAAAAATCAATGTGTGGTTGCCTCTCGTGTGCCCCCCACTGAGGACCTGGCCTGCAACCCCTGTATGTCCCCACCCGGAATCGAACCTGCAACCCTTTGATTCGCAGGTCAGCACTCAGTCCACTGAGCCACACCAGTCAAGGCAGTATGATTCATGATCTTAATTTTTTCAATATATATTCTAATGGGTTGTTATTAATACAGTTTTAAACTGAAATGAGCTTATGTTAAGCATTGTATTTATAGTTTCCTTTTTCCAGTGAGTATGTTTTGAATATCTTTCCTTGTTAGTGTATATGGATCTGCTTCATTAAACTCAGTCAGCTGTATGATGTGCAGGGTGAGATGAAAGCAGATTTACTGTTGTGAGTACACGAAACAGTTTATTCTTGTATTATTTACTGATTATTGTATTACTTTTTTATAAAAACAATTGTATACCTACTTTTGCCCCATCCTGTATGTGTACCATGTATTAGTTCACTGCTCTCTGGCAGATAGATTAACCTTCAGATCTTTTAATTGAATAAACATTAGAAATTTATTGCTCCCAGTTCTGGAGGCTGGAAATCTGAGGTCAAGGTGCCAGCATAGTGGAGTTAGGACCTTCTTCCATATAGCACACTTATATCTGTACAGGGTAGAAGGCAGATTTCCTTTTTAGCTATTAAAAATGTTGCTACAGAGAATGCTCTTGTATATAATATGATGTAGTTGTGGGCATATTTTTAAAGGATAAATTCCCAGAAGTAGGAATGCCTGGCTAAATGGATATGAGCATTTTAAGTTGTAATATTTTTGTCAAATTGCCACTTTTTTAGGTTACCTTCCTTCTGAGAGAATATAAGCAAGTTCACTAATTTCTATCTTTGTCCTGGGTAGTTCTGTTATAAAATTTTTGAAGGTTATTTAATTAATTTACTTATTAATGAAAAGATTTTATTTATTTATTTTTAGAGAGAGGGGAAGGAAGAGAGAGAAACACTGATGTGCAAGAAAAACATTGATCGGTTGGTTGCCTCTCACACGCCCCTAACCAGGTACCTGGCCTGCACCTCAGGCATGTGCCCCGATTGGGATTCAAGCTGGCAGCCTTTCAGTTCATAGGCCAGTGTTCAACCCACTGAACCACACCAGCCAGGGCAATTATGAAAAATTCATTGAAATGTACAGAAATGTACACATGTCATATGTGTAAACCTTAATCTGAAATTACCCAGATAAACATCACCCAGATCAAGGAACAGAAGGCCATTGCTAGCACTGTTGAAGTCCTGGTTGTGCTTCATTCAGTCACTGCCAGCCTCCATGAGTAATCAGTCGCTGTCCTGACTTCTAATAGCATAGATTACTTTTGCCTGATTTTGATTTCATAAAAATGGAATCATATGATATGTGCTATTTTAATTTTAATTTTGTGTGGCTGTTAGATAAAAATAACCTCATTGCTATTTTACTGATCTTCATTATAACTGCGATTACCATCTTTGTGTATATTTCAAAGCTTTAAAAAAAAATTAACAGTGCTACCCTGGCTGTGCAGCTCAGTTTGTTAGAGCATCTTCCTGATCCAGGGGTGTCCAAACTTTTGGCGTCTCTGTGCCACACTGGAAGAAGAGTTGTCTTGGGCCACACATTAAATACATTGTGACATATAATCACAAAAACAATTCATAATGTTTTCAGTAAATTTATGATTTTTTGTTGGGCTGCATTCACAGCCATTCTGGGTTGCATGCAACCCACAGGTTGGACACCCCAGTGTGAGTACACCAAGTTTGCAGGTCTGATCCCTGGTCAGGGCACATACAAAAATTAACCAATGAATGCATGAATAAGTGGATAAATTAATGGTTATCTCTTTCTCTCTCCCACCCTCGCTCGCTCGCTCTCTCTCAAAGCAATCACTAAATTTTAAAAATTATTTTAAAAAATTTTTTCAATATAAAACTTGGGCCTGTGAACCAAAGGATCACAGTTCGATTCCCAGTCAGGGCACAGGCCTGGATTGCAGGCCAGTTCCCAGCAGGGGACGCACCAAAGGCAGCCATACCTTGACATTTCTCTCCCTTTCTCCTTCCCTTCCCCTCCCCTCTAAAGATAAATAAATAAAATCTTTACAAAAATAAAAGACAATTGAAAAAAATTTTAATGTAAAACTAATGGGGAAATGTTAGTTTTCAAAAGAAATGACTGACAATAAAAACAAAGCAAACCCTGCCCTCGCCAGTGTGGCTCAGTTGGTTGGACGTTGTCCTGCAAACCGAGAAGTCTCTGGTTTGATTCCTGGTCAGTGTACATGGCCTGAGTTTCAGGTTCAGTCCCTGGTCAGGGCACTTACAGAAAGCAACCAATCAGTTATAAAGTACCTAGAAAAAAAATTAAAGGTGTACAAGACCCAAATAGAGGAAATTATACTCATGCTTATTAGGAGAACTATTTTGGCCTAAGACATTTTTTAACTTGGGTAACAAGGTTTATGTTTGCAAAAGACAACTGCGTAGGTTTTAATGGTAGTTTTTCTAATGGTAATAAAAATTATACTAGGAAAATAGTCAACCAGTTATTTCATAAGGAGAAAGTTGTATTATTTCCAACTTGGAAAGTCACTATAATTATTATGAAAGTAAATACAATTTAAGATAAGAATAATCTCTAAATGAGAGCAGTTAGAATGAATAAAGTAAAGCTAAGCTTGGTCATCATACTGTATCTGCTGTATGAAGAAATGGAAATCAGCACAGTGAAGACTTAGAAATCCTGCAGTGCAGAAACCTATTTAATTTTGTCTAATCTTGTGTTTCCCACTGCTTCTGTGGTCATAGAAAATCTATTAATATCTTCAGGGGCACTATACATTCGGTGCAAAAATTTGAGTGATATGCCAAAATCTAATTTATAGAATCTTAGGAAGAACTGTCATTAAGAATGAATAATAACTTCTAGTAAAATAGTAACTGAGTGTTAGCACTACATAGGACCTGAGTGTGGTGGTTTTAAAAACCGTGCTTTCTCAGATGTTCTCCAAGTATTTTCATCCAGTCTGTGGCTTTTCATTCTCTTGACAGGATCTTTTTAAGAGCAGAAGTGATAAAGTTCAATTTATTATGTTTGTCTTTCATGGAATGTTTTCTCAATATATACCTGAGAAATAATTGCCTAACTAAAGGTCACAAAGATTTTCTTCTATGCTTGCTTCTAGAAGTTTTATAGTTTTAAGTTTCCAAATTTTATTAGTTTTAATTTGTTTTTGAAATCTTCATTGTATTTTTTTCCATTACCATTTATCTCCTATACCCATCTTCCACCTCCACCTACTCCCACCCCCTAAGCAAGCACCACACTGTTGTTCATGTCCATGAGCCTTTTTCCTTCTTTGCTCTATCCCACCACCCCCTAACCACCACCAGAGCTGTCAGCCTGCTCTCTGTCTATGAGTCTGCCTATATTTTGCTTGTTAATTCAGTTTGTTCATAGGTTCCACATATTAGTGAAATCATATGGTATTTGTCCTTCTCTGACTGGCTCATTTCACTTAGCATAATGTTCTCCAGGCCTATCCATGCTGTTAAAAAGGGTAAAAGTATCTCCTTTTATACAGCCAAGTAGCATTCCATTGTGTAAATGTCCCGTAGTTTTATCCACTCATCTACTGATGGACACTTGGATTGCTTCCATATTTTGGCAATTGTAAATAATGCTACAGTGAACATAGGGGTGCTTATGTTCTTTCGAATAAGTGTTTCCAGTTTCTTTGGATATATTGCCAGAAGTGTGTATGCTGGGTCAAGAGGCAGATCCATTTTTAATTTTTTGAGGTATCTCCATACTACTTTGCACAGTGGCTGCACCAGTCTGCATTCCCACCAATAGTGCAAAAGGGTTCCCCTTTCTTCACATCCTTGCCAGCACTTGTTTGTTGATTCATTGATGATAGCCATTCTGACAGGTGTGAGATGATACCTCATTGTGGTTTTAATTTGACATTTCTCTGATGATGAGTGACATTGGGCATCTTTTCATATGTCTATCGGCTATCTGTATATTCTTTTGGAGAAGGGTTTATTCAGGCCCTTTGCCCATTTTTAATTAGATTATTTGGGCATTTTTTGGTGTTGAGTTATGTAAGTTCTTTATAAATCTTGGATATTAATCTCTTATCAGATGTATTGGCAAACATGTTCTCCCATTCAGTGACTTGTCTTTTTATTTTATTAATGTTTCCTTTGCAGTGCAAACACCTTTTAGTTTGATATAGTTCCATTTGTTTTTTCTTTTGTTTAATTGCCTGAGGAGATATATTAGAAAAACTATTGCTATGAGCAGTGTCCAAGATGTTACTGCCTATGTTTTCTTCTAGGATTTTTATGGGTTTGTGTCTAATATTTAAGTCTTTAATCCATTTTGAGTTTATTCTTGTGTGTGGTGTACGAAGGTGGTCTAGTTTTATTTTTCTGCAGGTATCTGTCCACTTTTCTCAACATCATTTATTGAATAAACTACCTTTAGCCCACTGTATGTTTGCTTCCTCTGTCAAATATTAACTGACTATAAAGATGTGGGTTTATTTCTAGGCTCTCTATTCTGTTCCATTAATCTATGTGTCTGTCTCCAATTTTTGTTAATGAAAATTGACATACACACACAGTTTGGTATTTTTGCTTCAGTAGGGTCACAATTTACATACATTTTTACAACTTGCTTTTTTTTCACTATTTATTTAAATCATAGTATTTTCATATCTGTTCAGTTAATTCTTTTGAGTAGCTGCATAGTATTCCACCAAAGAATGTACCACAGTTTACTTTTTCTTTTGCTGAACAGTTAAGTTCTTTTCAGTTTTTTTCTATTGTAAATAATGCTCGAGGTTTATTTTAAAATTTAATTTGAATTTTAACTCTTGTAAATTTATTGTAAAGTTTTTATAGTAGAAATTTTATAATATTTTATAATTATAATAGAAATATAATTTTATAATAAAAATTTATTGTAAAACTTTTATTAATAGAAATTTATTGTAAAGCTTTTATAATAGAACTTTTCCTTCCTTGTAGATTATCATGTACACTCAAAACTAAAAAATTCTTATATATAGTTCTCATTTGTTCAAATGTAGAGTGAATTTATGATGTAAACAATTATTGTTTACAAGGTTTTAAAAATAACTTTCAATCTTCTACCATAACACTAATAGATTATGCTCTCCTCTTTGTTCAAAGCATGTTTAGAGAACTCTGGTTCTACTAATGGTTTCTCAATTTACATGACATTTTATTTGACTTCTCTTCTGCCATTTTCATTTTTCGAGTCTTTGTGAAAAATGTTTGTTCTCCGTAATGAGATTATAATATTACCCAGTTATTTAGATTTATGTGAGATCATTTTCATGACATCCCATTTGTTGATTTTTTTTAATGTGGTGTTATAAATTTGAGGAAAACTTCATGCTCCTTTTTTTCCTCCTGTTCTGTTAATGCTATTTCATTTTTCCATGACAGATTCAAAAGCTTTGTGACAGAGTAGCTTCATCTACTTTACTCGATGATCGAAGAAATGCTGTGCGTGCTCTCAAATCATTATCTAAGGTCTGTAACATATCATTAGCTATTAAGTTTATTAAGTTGGATATTAGTTTCTTGAACATTTTTCTTTTTGTACAGAAATATCGCTTGGAAGTGGGTAGTCAAGCTATGGAACATCTCACCCGTGTATTACAAACAGATCGGTAAGTCTCTTTAATGATTTTCCTCCCTAATTTTTCTTGAAATTTTAATTAATTTGTTTTAGAGTCTCTAGTAAGGGAATGATGGACATATTACAATTACAGCTATTAATTTTTACTTTTAGTTGTCATTTCAATAAATATATATTGGTGTACACCACTGTGCTAAGTATTAGGACAATCTCAACCCTGGGGGACTGAAAACTTTCCATTATTTAAAAATGGAATGAAGTATCTGCTGATTAAAAGATTAAGATCTTATGTTTGAATGGGCAAATGGATGTTTTGATATTCACATAAATATACTATGATGTACTATTCTATAATGTATACATGTTATGATAATCAGTTATCCAGACTTGGTTTTTTTGGAGAAATAAACTGTACTAATAGAAGTGTTAAATCTGAACAGAAAGATCATTCAACCTACTTTTAGCTCTTTCAGTTTCTCTTTAAGAGATTGTATCTGCATTTTTGGTTTTAATTAATAACTAATTATGGATACCTTTTAAGTTTTACCTCTACTTAAGTGTATCTTATAAGCTTTAGTTACTTAGTGGACATTTTTACCACATCAAAATCTCTCATAAGATTCCAGATATAAGATGTTCGGAAGTTAATTTATCTTTGGTTGCCCTTCTTGTAATTGCCTTCCCTCCAACCCATGCATCTCCTTCAACTTCCTTGTGACCCAGGTTCATCCCAGTTGATGGCACCTCCGATTCAAGGAGGAAACTGGGAACTTGGGCTGAATTGATCCATCTTCTTATCCCATTATGCCCATCAAGACCAAAAAACAGCTAGAATCCATGAATTTCTCTTAATTTCCTTTGTTGGTCTTAGTTCTGTCTCTCAATATCAATCACTTAAATAATTTTCATATCTTCCTTATTGGCTATCTTTTGCTGCATAGCAAATTACCTCAAAACTTAGTGACTCAAAATAGTATCTCACAGTTTCTGTGGATCAGGAATTAAGAAGTGGCTTAGGTAGGTGATTCTGGCTCAGGGTCTCATGAGGTTTCAGTCAAGTTGACAGCGAGGAATTCAGTCATCTGAAGGCTTGACTAGGACTGGAAGCTATAATTGCAGGATGGCCCATTCACATTGCTGTTCACCTCAGTACCTCACCGTGTCTCTCTGTAGGGCGGCTTGGGCGTCCTCATGATAGGGCAGTTGGATTCTCCAAGAGCGAGGGATCTTGAACTAAAGGAGAGACACAATGCGTGTTAGGACTTAGTCTCAGGTCACATCACATCAGTCCCACCACATTGTATCAATAATTGTTAGAAAAAAGTTAATAAATACAGCCTGTATTTATGAGGAAGAGAATTAGTTTCCATCTTTTGAAAGGAGGTCTATCAAAGAGTTTTTGGAAATAGTTTAAAACCACCACCAACCTTCAAACTGTATTCTTTGCCTGGGATCTCTTTGATCTTGCACTCATTCTATGTATTGCAAAAATTATGTCTAAAATGTTAATCTTCTATCACTCACCTATTTAATGGATTTCATTAGCTCAGTGCAATATGAAGTCCAAGTTTCTCAAAGCAAAGCATATAAGCTTTTGAAAAATTTTAATGCTGCCTTTCTGTCTAACTCAGGGGTGTCAAACTCATTTTTAACCAGGGACCGCATTAGCCTTGTGGTTGCCTTCAAAGAGCCAAATGTAATTTTAAGACTGTGTAAATGTAACTACTCCTTAACAGTTAAGCAAGAGCTCAGTGCTGTCACTGGGTAGAAGCAAGGTGCTGAGCTGGGTAAAACAAGGTGGAGGGCTAGATTTGGCCCACTGGCCTTGTGTTTGCCACCTGTGGTCTACCCTAATAGCCTCTTTTTCCATTGTATGTTAGCAATGTGCAGTTGATACCAGTTAGAACCTTTTCTCCACAGAAAGTGTAACCCATATTGGTTACTTTTTCAAAGCCAGCTAATTATAATGCATTTGAATAAATGCATTGTATGTATCAGGACTGTCTGTGTTATTAAGACCAAAGTGAGTAATTGGCAGGCAGAATAATGCCTCACCCCCAAAGATGTTCACAGCATAATCACCACAGCCTATGAATGTGACCCTAGATGGCAAAAGGAGCTTTGCGTATATGATTAAATTAAGGACTTGGTTATGGGGATATTGTGCTGCATTACCCAGGTAGGCCCCAGTGTATGTAGTCACAATCAATGCTCCTTAAAAGTGGAAAAGGAGTGCAAAAGAGGAGGTCTGAATGAGGTGATGGGAGATGACCTCCATCGGATTTTGCTGGCTTGAAGATGGAGGAAGCCAGCTTGTAGAGCTGTAAAAGGCAAGGAAGTGGGTTTTCCCCTGGAGCCTACAGAAAGGAAGGCAGCCCTGCCAAGAGCTTGATTTTAGTCCAGTGAGACCCATTTCAGACTTCTGACTTCTGTAAGTGTAAGAGGACATATTTGTATGGTTTATGCCACAAAGTTTGTGGTAATTTGTTATAGCATCAAAACTAATACATTAAGTTAGTTATCTTTTAAACAATATTCCAAGTTAGAAAAAAGGGATCCTATTTCAAAAAAAACTTTAGTGTGATGATTATACATGCATGTAATCTTTCTTTTTCATTCCCTGTATTTTTATTCCATGTATCATGTTTTCACTTGAGTCTTATAAAGTTAGTAATGAAATGACTTTCTCAATATGAAAAACAGAATGCTGCGTCTTATATAAAGTAGCATTTATTGTCATTTTTAGTGCACAGCAGAAAATGTGCAGATACTTTTGATATAAAAGTTAAGGAATACATTTTTAAAAACATTTATTTCACATTTATTGTGTACAAGGCGCTGTGCTTAGAAATAGGTGTACCACACAGTGTTACGCATGTGTGAACTACCAATTGTGTCAGATTAAAGGTGGCTGCCTCACAGAGAGCTGTTTCCTCTCTTGGCATGACCTAAAACTACAGCCATGGCTTCCCTACAGGCACCTTGAGAAGAGCTGTGTATTCTCCTAAATCTCACATTCACAGCTTGAACACTGTCTAGTTCTCATTGATGTTTCCAAAGCACTACATCTCAATAGTTTTTTTTATTGAGATATAATTTATGTACATAAAGTCCACCTTTTCTAAATGTACATATCAGTGGGTTTAGTATTTTCACAAATTTGTGCAACTATCATTACTATCTAATTCCAGACCGTTTACATCACTTCAGAAGAAATCAGTTCTCCATTAGCTGTCATTCTTTATTCCTTCATCCCTGCCAGTGTCTGGCAACTACTAATCTACTTTCTGTCTGTATGGATTTGAGTATCTTGAACATTTTATGTAGATGGAATCGTACAATATGTGGCTTTTCTGTTGGGCTTCTTTTACTTAGTGTAATATATCAAGATTTATCCATGTTGTAACATATTAGTATTTCACTTTTTAAAATAATTTTTAAAGATTTTATTACTTTTTTTAGATAAGAGGGGAAGGTAAGGAGAAAGAGATGGAGAGAAACATCAATGTGTGGTTGCCTTTCACCCACCCCCAATTGGGGACCTGGCCTGCAACCCAGGGATGTGCCTGATGCTCATATATGATCAGTTTGTCGCTTTCTGCACAAATGACAGCTAAGATTTTTATAGGGATGTGTGAATCTGTAAATCAAGACAGAAAATATTACCATCTTAATAATTAAACCTCTCTATCCATGAACACAATGTCTTTTTACTTATTTGACTTTGGGGTTTTTTATATTGACCATGCACCTTCAACTTTGCTGAATTTATTTACTAGTTTAAGTAGTTTTTTGCTGGATTCTATAGGATTTCCTATATACAAGAATGTCATCTGTGGTTAGGTGTAGTTTTACTTCTTACTTTCCTATTCGTGTGCCTTTTATTTCCTTTTCTTGTCAAATTGCTCTAGAACCTAGAACCTACAGTTCCTAGTTGGGTAGAGATGGTTAGAGGGGATATCTCTGACTTGTTCTTGATCTTACGGATAAAACATTCAGTTTCTCACCATTGCATTTTCATAGATTCCCTTTGTCATTTCAAAGAAGTGCCCTTCTATTCCTAGTTTCTCAAAAGGCTTTTAAAAGAAATCCCTCAAAATTTCTCAAAAACAAAATGATAAATGATAATGATTGTAAAATCCACTTTGTTTGAGATTTACATCCTCTCATTATGACCCCCTGTGTTCCTCATCGGTGCTTTCACCTACCACACCTAACCACTCATGTTCACCGATCTCTACGACTGGGGTCTGATTCTTGCTTTTCACTCTAAATGCCATCATCATCCATCTTGCTTTCAACATTTGTGTTTATCAATGACTATAAAATATTATACTTCTTGTTATAATAAATAGTGCATATTTACCAAAAGGTTTTTTTATAGTTTAGAAAATAAAGTATGGAGCAAGGAAATAAACTCTAGTAATCCAAGTAGAGATAACACTATTATGTTTATATAAACACTATGTATATGTGTCACAAAGCATATATATAAACATAACACATCTATAACATTTCCTAGGTTGAACTAATTTTACTGGTTTTAAAGTGAATTTATTTTACAAATTTATAGGAATTTTTCAACATATAAAGACAGATAAATATATATTTTGCTAAATGGGATCATTCTGTACATTAATTTTTATATTCACCATTTTCCTACTGGCATTAAGCCAAGGATATTTTCATTAAACATTCTTTGAAATATATTTTTATTGTTGCTTTATGTACGAATTAACTATACTATTTTTGTTGTTATTGGACATTTAGCTTGCTTCTACTTTTTCACTATTACAAATAAACTTTTACCTATACCACTGCTGATATCATCTATGATGGCCTGAGGGTGGTGGCCAACAATGTTGCAGCCCACAGTCTGGGCAGTCCCAGGATCCCTTTAATGGTTTCAGAGAGTTCTCTAGCTAAATATTGGTGCTGGTCTTTGGGGCAGTGGCAGTCTGTCTCATCAAAAGTTATTTCCACTGTGTGTAATGTTTTTTTGCTTCTTTTTGTCTCGGGGTGGTTTTTTGAGGGCTTTGATCATCACGGCACAGGCAGAAGGCACTACTTCAGTCTGGGCCTGTCTGTCCTGTATGGTCAATTTCACTGTAATCCTCAGACGTTCCAATGACCAGTGCTTGGGCGATGTCGATGTCATTACAAACCTTTTTTGGAGACAGGTCCAGGGGGCTGGTCTCGGGGCCCTGGGCAGACATAGCACCGACTTCCCCAGCTGGTGCACCTCAGGTATATGACTTTGATCTTGGGATCAAACTCCAGCAGTATGGTGGAGACAACTGCTTGGTGTTGGATGACCTGGGATTCGGGACCACCAAAGAAAGTTGCCCCTTCACCTCCTCAGAGCCAAAAGCAGGATAAATTTTAGAAATAAAATTAATTTTTCATAAAATTTTGCTAAATAACTGACTAAAAATGGTCCTAACAGTCCATACTCTAACTAACAATGTATAAATGTAATAATTTCTTTTTTCCAGATCAGATTCTGAAATAATAGGTTATGCTTTGGACACACTATATA
Organism: Sturnira hondurensis; assembly: GCF_014824575.4. Taxonomy (NCBI): domain Eukaryota; kingdom Metazoa; phylum Chordata; class Mammalia; order Chiroptera; family Phyllostomidae; genus Sturnira; species Sturnira hondurensis. The sequence goes on from NW_028079667.1 coordinate 651,247, forward strand.
ATATAATATCTAATGATGAAGAAGAAGTAGGTAAGTTTCTTTCACTGTGTTTTTTGTGTATAAACTTAACTGGATTGTACTAATTTTGCTGGTTTTAAAAGTTGAATTTATTTTACAAATTCATTTATGTGTTTTTCTTTTTGTTAATTTTTTTAATCAATAAAGGAAAGATATATACTTAGTTCCAGAAAAGTATCTTTAAAATGATTGCCTTGTATGTCATTTGGAAATAGAATTAGATTCTTCTCTTTTAAAAAATACCTGTCAGAGTGTTTGGTTTTAGGTTAGCACTATGAATATTAGTAATTTCTGGATTTAAGTAATCATTTTTGGCTATTGATTGAAAATTAAACATTTTTATTTATATGTTATCTGTTGAGTAGTGTGGAGAGTTTTTCCATAATAAATACATAAAAACTTTTACCATAGGACTCATGTTAATTTATAAATAACAACAATTTGTTAAATTTAGAAAGTTTTTTTTACATTGAATCTGTTTGCTGTGACATATGTATGAATCAGTACATTTCTTTGTACATCCTTCCTTTCATGTTTCAAGTTACTTGCATACTAAAAATGAGGTAGTATTTCATTTACTTTATTTTATTGTCAATGTGTGAAACACTTGACTGGAAGTGTATATACAGTCTGTCTGTGTATTGTAAGGAAACACACGCATTGAATGGCATTTCACAGTGACGTTGGAGAGTGCTGTCCTCACAGCAGATTGGCTGTCGCGGTGGGATATAGTGGGTTTTTCATTATTCTAGACCGTCGGAATGATGGACAGATGCATGCATTTTATAAGTCTAATTTGTATTGAAATCATAGGATCTTTTAAAATTCTGAGTTAATGAGTCAGAAAGAAATGTAGATGATACTGAGTATGTAGTGTTTTATTTTTTAATAAAAGTAGAGCAGAAATATGTGGAAATATTAACTTCACAGAATATCAGTAATGGGAGCATTTGAAACTGGATTGTGTTGAATAGTCAACAATTTCTTAGACTTAAAATTTTTCTTAAATTTTATTTCTCTGTTATATCTAGCTTACATTTAACTTTATTCATTTCTCAGAGATGAAAAATCTTTAGTAAACATAATTTGGTACCCATGGAAAATGAATCTGTCAGTCAATACACACAAGAAAATACTTTGAGGAAAAAGATACTTATTTTTCTAGTTATTTCTCTAATAAAATTAGGTGTAACACTTGTTATAATATGTTAAAAGACTTTCCGCTGTTTCAGATTAGAAATTTATCTCTTTCTAGTTAGTGTATAGCAGATGATTTTTGTTTTAAGAAATCATGTAGCAGCAATAATCTTTAGTTAGGTGGTTTCCTTTGTCATAAATTGATAATAATCATGTTTGGAATCCAATTTTTTGTTTCTCTTTATGTATTGGGGCTCTTTATTTGTAATTTAATATCCAAAAAGGACCCTTTGTCTAAAACAAGATAAATAGTTCAGTAGAGAAACAGTACTAGAATCACTTATTTGAGGGAAGATTAAAATAGGAACTTAAATTTTTATCAAAAGGTACTTCTTACCTGACATAATGAACTTCCTCTGAGTTATTTACCTTGGAAATATTTTATAACCCTTTAATTTATTGAAAAAAATCTGCCTTATCATACTGAATATATAGTATATGCTGTATGTCTTTTGCTATCAAGTAAAATGAATGTGAGTCTCTTCTGTCAAAAGATTATATTGCTTATTTGACATTTTAAGCTTTTATTTATTTTATTCTACATAAACTGTTTTCATCATCACCCATATTTACATATTTATTTATTTATTTATTTATTTATTTTTGTCTACCTTTTCAGATGATGTTGAAGGTAAAATACTGTATTTACATGTGCATGATGCTTTGAGGCATACATTCTGGTAATATAAAAGGACACTGTCAAGTGATGCTTCTTCTGGCTCGTAGATCGAGATTCGTTTCACTGTATAAGAGTTCCTTAATTAAAAAAGGAATATCTGATCATTGTAGAACAATCAATTTAACTTACTTTTCATGTGCTTTCTAGAAAAATTTGAGATAATTTATTTAAAAATAAAAATAGTATTTGAATATGTATACATACATCTGTATGCATATGAATTTTACCCATATACAGTAAGAACTGGAAAGTTTTTCAGTTCGGAGAATACTTAAATGTTGATATTGTCCCTTTAAAATTATGCATGTTCAATAACATCTGGTTACTAACATTTTTAATAGTAATTCATAGAACTCACCAATATTGTATTTCTTTTTTTTTTTTGGTAGTCTGTTTCAAGTTCCATTTACTTTTAACATTCATATTTCTTTAACTCATAATTTAAGTTACTAAGTTTTATTTTATTTTGTTTTACTATTTTTTCTGAGGTCCTCAACTTTTTTAAATAAGGAAGGGAAGTCCTGGCTGGGTGGCTCAGTTGGCTGGAGCATCATCTCATACACAAAAAGTTGCAGGTTCCATCTGTGAGGAGGGCACGTACCTAGGTTGTCATCCAGTTCCCTGTTGGGGTGCATACGGGAGGCAATTGATGGATGTCTCTCTCTCTCTCACAGCATTCCCCCCACCCCCCAGCAGAATCAATAAACATATCCTCAGGTGAGGATTTAAAAATAATGAAAAAATAAAATAAAATAAGGAAGAGAATATTCTTATCTACAGGCAGTTTAAAATGGTACACAACAGAGTTGCCTACACCTAACAAAAAACTAACAAAGAAACTAACTTATTAAGGTGTGTAGTATTACCTTTTGTGACGTTTGAGTCCCTTGTTTGAAAACAGAAAACACCTAAGCCCTATACCGTGATTCTTATGACAGTAAGCTGTTACCTGGTGGCTAGCACAGATCAGTAGTTATTTCTGCCATTGTGTCATCGTACTTGTGTGGAATAATAAAACTTACAGTGCTTTTATGTCCATTATCTTACTTGATCTTCATAGCAACCTTGAGGTATGTGGTATTTTTCTGTTTTCTAAAAATGGAAGCCTAGAGACCTGTAACTTATATACTGTCATCTAGTAAGTAGGATAACGGTATTTTTGGATACATTCTTTTTTTTCCTTTTTCTATATATTTCATAGATTTCAGATTAATAAATTACGGCCATTTTCCTAACTAGATTCTTTATTAAAATTTATAATTTACATAAAGAGTTTATAGAAAATGCAGACAAGCATTTAAAAATATAAGTGTACTTGTTTAACTAATTAACCATGGTACAAAAGAAGATAACTTAATATTCCCTTACTCTGAGTTAGGACAACTTTTTTAAAAAATATATTTTATTGATTATGCTATTACAGTTGTTCCATTTCCTCCTTTCATTCCCCTCCATCCTGCACTTCCCTTCCCACCCACATTCCCCCCATTTAGTTCATGTTCATGTGTTACAAATTCTTTAGCTTGTGTGTTTCCCACACTACTCTTGCCCTTCCACTATTTTCTACCTACCATCTATGATACTATTCTCTGTACCTTCTCCCCCTCTCTCCTCCTCCCACTCCTCCTGTTGCTAACCTTCCATGTGATCTCCATTTCTGTGGCTCCACTCCTGTTTTAAGTGCCTGCTTAGTTTGCTTTTGTTTTAGGTGTGGCTGTTAATAGCTGTGAATTTGCTGTCTTTTTACTGTTCATATTTTTTATCTTCTTTTTCTTAGATAAGTCTCTTTAACATTTCATATAGTAAGGGCTTGGTGATAATGAACTCCTTGAACTTGACCTTATCTGAGAAGCACTTTATCTGCCCTTTCATTCTAAATGAAAGCCTTGCTGGATAGAGCAATCTTGGATGTAGATTCTTGCTTTTCATGATTTGGAATACTTTTTTCTAGCCCCTTCTTGCCTGTAAGGTCTCTTTTGAGAAATCCACTGACAGTCTGATGGGAACTCCTTTGTAGGTGACTGACCCCTTAATCTCTTGCTGCTTCTAGGATTCTCTCCTTCATTTTAATCTTGGCTAATGTAATTATGATGTGCCTTGGTGTGTTCCTCCTTGGGTCCACTTTCTTTGGGACCCTCTGAGCTCCCTGGACTTCCTGGAAGTCTATTGCCTTTGCCAGGTTGGGGAAGTTCTCCTTTATTTGTTCAATAAGTGTTCCACTTGTTGCTTGTCCTCTTCCCCTTCTGGTACCCCTATAATTCGGATGTTGGAATGTTTAAAGATGTCCTGGAGGTTCCTAAGCCTCTCCTCATTTTTTTTGAATTCTTGTGTCTTCATTCATTTCTGTTTGGTTGTTTCTTTCTTCCTCTGGTTCACTTCATTGATTTGAGTCCCAGTTTTCTTCCCATCACTATTGGTTCCCTGTGCATTTTCCTTAATTTTACTTAGTGTAGCCTTCATGTTTTCATCTAATTTGCAACCAAATCAACCAATTCTGAGAACATCCTGATCACCAGTACTTTGAGCCGTGCATCTGATAGGTTGGCTATTTTTTGGTCGCTTAGCTGTACTGGCTCTGGGGCTTTGAGCTGTTTTTTCATTTGGGCAATTTTTTTTGTCTTGATATGCCTGTTATGTATGAGGAGCAGAGCCTTAGGTGTTCACCAGGGCGGGGCAGCTCAGTTGCTGAGTTGCGATGCTGTATATGGGGGCGGGGTCTGGGAGGGAACAGTGGCACTTGCTCTGCTCTCTGTCGGGTCTCAGTCACTTCCACCACTTCCTCCAAGCAAACTGGGCCTTTCTGGTGCTGATTCCCGTGTGGGTGGGCTTATGTACATTCTAGGACCCCGTGGGTCTCTCCAACGAACTCTCCTGTGAGGCTAGGAGTTTCTCCCGGCACCTCAATCCCCACAGATGTTTTCAAGTGGGTGTTTTGAGGCTTTATTGCCCCGTGCTGGGACCCTGGGTTGTGCAGTTTGTCTTGCTCCCCGATTTCACCTGGTTTTCCTGCACATCAATGTGGGAACGCCCGGTCAGCGGCCTTGCTCGAAGTGCCTCACTTCACATTCGCCACCTCGCTAGGTCTACCCGCTGCCACCCTGTGCCTGGGGTCTGCCAGTCACTGCCTGCGCACCCAGGGTCCACCCACTTCGGTCTTGCGCACCTGAGGTGCCTTTGAGCCCAGTGCCATCACTTTTTGTGCCACAACCCCTCTCCATTCAGCTGCCCGACTTTGCCCCACTTACCACTCTGGATGAATGTCTATTTTATCCCTTGATTGTCAGACATCCATACAGTTCACTTTTCTGTCAGTTCTGGTTGTTATTTTGTTTCTAAATTATTGTTTTTCTTATTTTGGTTGTGGGAGGAGGCACAGTGTGTCTGCCTACACCTCCATCTTGGCCAGAAGTCCAGGATAACTTTTATTAGAATACTTCTTTCTATAAAATAGTTTTATCCTCCATAATAGGAGTTAGGAATTTGATATGGAGTGGAGTTCTGAAAAGAAGGTCCACAAATATTTTTGAATATTGTTTTTACCTGAAAATATAGTGGTAAATACACTAGAAGAATAAATATATATACACACTTAGTTAAAAGCCAATCATATAAATAGATTTGAAATGTTTTCGGGGCTATATAAGGACTTTTTAAAAAGCAATCATTAATTCTGTATACCTGTCTTAGGTTTGTTTTCACTATAGTAACAATAGGCCATTTAGTTCTTGTTATGTTTTTTCATTATCTTACAATAGTCACTTCTACAGACTATAATAAATATAGCATATAGTATGTAAAACATAGGATGCAAAAATATACTTAGTTCTAGAAGTTTTTTAATAAGCATATTATGCATTGGCTGGTGTAGCTCAATTAGTGGATTTGAGTGCAAGCCTGTAAACCAAAGGTTCGCTGGTTCAATTACCAGTTAGGGCACATGCCTAGGTTGCAGGCCATTTCCCCAGTAGATGGTGCAGGAGAGGCAACCACACATTGATGTTTCTCTCCCCCTCTTTCTGCCTCCCTTTCCCTCTCTCTAAAAATAAATAAATAGTCTTTAAAAAATAAAAGTAAATAAAATTAAGTAAGTATATTGTTTGTCTCGTATCTTTGGTTACATATAAAAGAGGTATAATTCTTCATGGGTCTAGTTTTAGTTTATAACTTTTAGATATAATTAATGTAGTAGTTTATAGTAGTTTTAGCTTACTGTACTGCTACACCAAAGTAGCTAATTGCTTAGCTAATTTTTGTGGGCCTCTAAAGTTCTGAAGTGCTATTTTACACTTAAAGGAAGTAGAGTTTATCTCATTAGCAGCTTTTTTTTTTTTTTTTTTTTTAAAGAATAAAGCTTTTGTTCACTCTCCAAGAAAGGGAAGTGGCCTGGTGTAGAGAGACTCTCCAGCATGGAGGGTTGGGGGCTTTGAGTTTTTACAGGATTACAGTTGGATTAAAAAAGGGTGGAGGGCTGCTGTCATGTGGTCCCTGGCTGCATGAGGGGTTACATGAGTCCCACCAAACATGAGCTGTTAGTTTGTCACAGTTTTTTAAAACTGACAACATTAAACCAGAAGGAACTGTAGATCCTTGGAACAGGATCATACTTAAAAGTTTCCTTATACTTAAATGTTTGTAACCTTGCTCTCCTCCTTCTAGTCCCTTTAATCACATATACGCTTTTGTCACTGTAGATTACTTTACATTTTTCTAGAATTTTATATAAATGAAATTATACAGTATGTATTCTCTTAGCTTTGGATTGCTTTGCTTTTCTTGTCATCTGATTTTTTTCCATTTCTAAATTATATTAATATTAAAATCTCACATTTGAAAAAGAACTGTTTGAGGGATAATAAATAGGTTTGATCCTGATTGCCAGCTTCATTGATTTATAGTCACTGCCAGGAACAATATGTAGAAAAGGATTCTGATGTGCAGCAGATGCTGTGATCAGTTGGCTGTGTCTGGTGTGGGTTAGGGAATGAGGAGTAATGTATTTGTCATCTCTATATCATGTTTATAGTATAGGCAGACTTTAAATGATAATTTTCTTTGGCAGTTGTTGCTTCAGTAATTTTTATTGATCCTTTATACTTTTTTGACAAAGTACACTTGTCAAAAACAACAAATAGTTTAATCTAAAGACTTTTAAGTTTTAAGGACAAATATCAAATCCTATAAAGAGTAAATGAGAGCTTAAATGGCCCTAGCTGGTATGGGTCAGTGGATTGAGTGCCAGCGTGCGAACAAGGGGGTCACTGGTTCAACTCTGGGTCAGGGCACATGTCTGGGTTGCAGGCCAGGTCCCCAGTCAGGGGCACGTGAGAGGCAACCACACATTGATGTTTCTCCCCCTTTCTCCTTTCCTTCCTCTCTCTCTAAAAAATAAAATCTTTTTTTTTAAATGAGAGATTATATGTCAAGTTCTGATTTTATTGTCAAATAACCTTATAAGATATATATGTTAATTTTTTTAAAGAAAGACACTGAAGAATCTGCAACTACTGGTTAATTTTATAATATTATTTAACACAGTAACACTGTCAGTAAGGACTATATGTTCAGTGTTTTCAAGGCAGGGAGTTTTGAGGCATAATTTACATAGAATAAAATTTACTTCTTGGGGTTTTATCATCCCTATGTGTTTGGGCAGATACATACACAGTAATGTAACCATAGTCACATTAGAGATAGGATATTTCCATCGCCTCAGTAAGTTTCCTTGTACCCTAATTAGAAGTTTAACCTAAAAATGTCCTCAAGAACTGTCTTACCATATTTATATATTTAAAGAATTAAGATTTGAATTTTGCCATTTTCAGCAACATGGATGGCATTTCAGAGTATTATGCTAGGTAAAATAAGTCATGGAAAAGGACAAGAACCATATGATTTCACTCATATGGGGTATGAAATAAAAAGCAATAAACAAATAATTAATAAAAAAACAAACTCAGGCCCTGGCTGGTGTAGCTCAATGGATTGAGTGCGGGCCTGCGAACCACACGATCACAGTTTGATTCCTAGTCAGGGCACATGCCTGGGTTGCAGGCCAGTTCCCAGCAGGGGACTCACGAGAAGCAACCATACATTGATATTTCTCTCCTTCTCTCCTTCTCTTCCCCTGTGGAGATAAATAAATAAAATCTTATTAAAAAAAAAAAAACTCATAGTACAGACAACTTAATGGCGGTTACCAGAGGGGAAAAACAGGGAGGATGAAGAGGGTGAAGGGGGTCAAATGCATAGAGACAGAAGGAGATGAGACTTCAGGTGGTTAGCACACAGTAAAGTATACAGATGTGTTACGAAGTTGTTCACCTGAAGCTTATATAATGTTATTAGCCAGTGTTACCCCAATAACTGTAATAATAAAAAAGAATAGAAATTTATTTAAATGACATTGAAAATTATTTTAAGGATATGTTTTCCTTGGAACAGTTTGGTACTCGCCACACTATTCCAAGGAAATTATCGTTTCTGCCTAGTTCCCTCAAAAAAAGGAGACTTTAGCATAACAACATCATAGTGAAATGCTTTATCTTTGACTGTTACAGAAGAAAATTCCACAAGACAGAGTGAGGATTTGGGGAGCCAGTTTACAGAAATTTTCATTAAGCAGCAGGAAAATGTCACTCTCCTATTATCTTTATTGGAGGTAAATCAAGAATCTTGCTATTTTTTTATCTTAATAAGCTTCTTTTTGTTACTGTTGGGCTGAAGCATCATATACAATAGCTTTTTAAGATAGTGAAATTTGTTGGATCATTGCAAGAGATTCACATGCCTATTTTAAGACCTATATACTCTATTAAAATGCTGTTGGCTTATTTCCATTTTTACAAAGTACTGTTTATCTAGTCATTAACAGTGAATAAGTTTGATCAATTTGTATTAAGTATTTTTTTATTTCTAAGTTTGCTTAATTTTTGTTTATAGTTGTTTGTACCACTATTAAGTTGGTATTTCTTAATGTAAATTATAGATGTTAAATATTTTGAATTCTTATATTGCAGGAGTTTGATTTCCATGTCCGCTGGCCTGGTGTGAAGCTTCTTACTTCTCTCCTAAAACACTTAGGGCCTCAGGTGCAGCAGATTATTTTGGTTAGTCCCATGGGTAAGTGACTTACCTTCCTTACAACACTTTGATTTAAAAGTGAGGATTGTTCCTAAAGAAGAGGACTGAAATCAAGTGTAATACATTTTTTATGATTTGAATCACCATTTGTGTTTTTGATCTGCTAGTATTTTTCACATGTTTGTGTTCTAGGTGTTTCAAGATTGATGGACTTATTAGCAGATTCCAGGGAGGTTATACGTAATGATGTAAGTTAACTTTGAAAAAGAAGCCTCAGTGCAGCTTTTTTCTCTGTATGCAGATCAAATATCTGTTGACCCTTACTTATAGTCATAAGGAGTTGGATTTGGAAAATTGGGCTAATGCCAATCTTTCAGACATTTTTAAGTTACATACAAGACCATAGTATTTCTTTTTTTCCTGCCTACCTAGTATTCTGACTTAGACAAATGAATTTGCTATTCATATTTATGCATTCCACAAGTTTAGGATTCCTTCCATTCTCTTCTAAAAGTCTGTCTCAAGAGGGAGTAGAGGAAACATCCCTAGAGTGTAAAGTTTGCACATTGAACTATGTAAACTTAAAACATTGCATTTGGAATCCTCCCTTCATTTGATTGAACACATTTTCAGTGGTTCTTTCTTGTAATCTCTATTTAACTATAGAGCGTGATTTGCTCTGCAGTTGTTTTCCATTCTGATTTATTTTAATATTTGCATATAAGTTGAATATATTGTGTTAATGTGATGTTTTGTTACTTGAATATTGTTCTCTATTATTTACAGCTGTATCAAAACTGTAATATTTAACAGCAATTAAATTCTAGAGCTAGGAGAGCATATCACACTAATTTAATCTCCACATTACACTGAGATGCCCAAAATTCATGGAAACTAAGTGACTTCTTTGTTAGTGATGTCTTACTTATAATTGTATTTTGATTTTGAATCTGTGCCTTACTCATCCTAAGTGCTACTAAATATCATTTGGATTGATCTTGGCTTCACAACTGGTTAGCAGCAAAGCAGAGAAAAAACTGAAATGCCTTTGACTTCTAGTCCATACAGACAATTTTTTAGCTTTGCATTTAAAAATTTGTAGTATATATGTCAATGCAGTATCATGAGTGGTGAAATAACATAGTAATGTAATTCATGAGATGAGCGTGTTTATCTTTAATCTTCTTTTAAGAGTTGTTTTATTTAAATGGATACCTATTTAATGTGAGTATTTTTCCTTGACTAAAATATTACTGTTTATCATAAACCTTGTTTCTAACTTTCCCTCTTAGCCTTCAGTTTAAATAAGATGATATCATACAAACTAATAAATTCTTCCTGGGGTGGTGTTAGTATCATTACCATTTAGTTTCATTTCCAGATAAATTTTTTTTGTTTTGTATAACTAACTGTATTGTCCTGATTCTCAAACCATTTTTTTAGGTTTCTACTCTTCTTTCCTGCTCCTAACCTTGTTTATGTCATTTTTCATCAAATTTATGGTTAGGGATTAACTTATTTTTGGTGTAGCGTCTAAATTCTTGGTTTTTACATGCTTTCTAGTTATCTTTTCTTTGATTTCTATAAACCTGTTTATTTGGAATTCTTATGGATACTCACTTGTAACATTAGGTAAGGTTATATATTACACTATAGAGTGTTATATCAGCCGTAACATACCGCAGTTGACAGCAGCAACCAGAGGCAAGGAACTCAAACCTCTGGCAGTGATTAGTCTTACTCTGTGACTGCCGGGAACAATGTACTACTTTTCCCCCCTCTTTTATGTCTTTTGTTTTCTTTAGCCTTCTTTAAAAATTCTCTTTTCTTTCCCTTCTTCCTTTTTTTAAAAATAAAATTTATTTTTTTATTTATTTAAGAGAATGGGGAAGAGAGGGAGAAACATTGATGTGCAAGAGATACATCAGTCAGTTGCCTTTCACATGCCCTCAGCTGGGAACCTGTCCCATAATGCAGATATGTGCCCTGACAGGGAACTGAACTGGCAGCCTTTCAGTCTGCGGGCTGGTGCTCAATCCATTGAGCCACACCAGCCAGGGCGATCAACTTTCTAACTGATTTCAGTGACAGTTATCAACACAGACTAGCCTCTCTGGGAACATATTGGTAAAGATTTTTAGCCCCAGTTGTGTTATATTTAAAACATTGATCTGGATATAGAGAACTAGTTGTCATTTATTATAAGTGCATGACACTATCACATTTATTTGTTACTTAGTGCTTAAAAATTATTTTTAAAGTTTCAGAAAACTATTTATGAATTAACTACAAGTTCAGTTCTAAGTGATAGACTATAATTTCATTCTTAAATGAAATTAAAGAGAGAACACAGACAAACCCACCCCCCTGAATCCATCAATTTTTAAGATTTTGTTACAATTGCTTTATTTGTGCCTCTCCTCACCACTCTCCTTTGATTTTTTGACTGGAGTATTTAAAAGCAATCAAACCATCAGTATAATTTCACCATTACATACTTCAGTATACATGTCGAAAAATACACACACACTTTCTTATATGACAACATCATTGGCACATTTAACAAGTTAACAATGGTATCTAAGCCCATAGTTTGAATAGGATAACCATTACACATCCTGGTTTCCCAGTTGTCTCAGAAATGTCTTTTACAGTTGCTTTCTGCAAATCAGGATCCAGTCAAGGTTTCTCTCATTACATTTGATTGTTATTTAACTTAATCTAAAGGGCTTGATTAGGTTCCAGTTTACCTTTTTGCTAGGATATTTCCTAGGTGATCAGTGTACTTATTGCAATACATCAGGAAATGTGTAATATCTGGCTGTCTGACTTTTAGTGATCACTGGGTTTGATTCAGGTAGTGACAGCTGGAACCCTCCATTGCGAAGCTCTCTACCAACCTTAACTCAGATTTATCCATTTCATGTGATCATCCATTGATGGGCATTGCCTAAATTGGTTATTTTGTTAACAATCAAAAAATGATTTTTATAATTTTATAATTATTCCACATTTATTAAGTTATAATCTTACACAAAGAATTTACTGCATCAAGTAGTCTTATTTTATTTATTCTGAAATATATTTTATACATGAAAGAAGACCAAATAAATAAATTAGCCCTTTAGTTATGTTTTTAAAATAAGGAATTGGTACCCACTTACTTTCAATGACCAGTGAGCATACTTTTATTCTTTTTTTTTTTTTAAGATTCTTATTTATTTATCTTTAGAGGGGAAGGGAAGGAGAGAGGGAGAGAAACATCAATGTATGGTTACCTCTCGTGAGTCCCCTCCTGGGACCTGGCCTGCAACCCAGGCATGTGCCCTGACTGGGAATCGAACCGCAATCCTCTGGTTTGCAGGCCTGTGCTCAATCCACTGAACTACACCAGCCAGGGCTATTTTTATTCTTAATAGCATTTTAATGGATGTGTTTGATTAGAGCAATGTATTTCTTTTATTTTAACAGATTTTTTTATAATCCTCACCTGAGGATATTTTTACCAATTTTTATAGAGAAAGAGGAAGGAAGGGAGGGAAGCATCAATCGATTGCCTCCTATACACATCCCACCTGGAGAGCAAACGTGCAATTTAGGCATGTGCCCTGACCGGGAATCTAATCAACAACGTTTGGTGTAGGGGAGCAATGCTCCAACCACTGATCCACCCGGCCAGGGCAGCAACATATTTCTTAATGGTCAGGTAAAAGAAACTAACATTGAGAAATTAAAAGTAGCATGCAATGTCTGTCCAGGGGGAATCCCGCCATGTAATATGGAAAGTATTTATTTTTCCATTTATTGAAGAAGATAACAAGATACAAAAACTTTGTACATGGGACAATGATGCCTCAGCCCCCTTCAAAGTAGGCGTGTTGGAAGCTTGCACAGTTCTCCTAATCACCATCTGCTGCCCTATCATATTTTCCTGAATCTCATCTGCAGTCTGAAATCTCCTCTCTTTCAAAGGTGATTTTAGTTTTGGGAAAAGCCAGAAGTTGCAGGGCACAAATCTGGGCTGTGGAAGTGGGAGATGCCGAGTCACCTGGGTGATTCAATATTTCACAAAGAACTGCATGAGTCGTGATGCATGAGTGGGTACGTTGTTGTGATGAAGCTGCCAATCACCTGTTCCCCATAGCTGCAGCCTTCTGATACCCAAATAGTTTCTGTGGAAAAATGTTCAAGTCTAACACAAAATTTGATGCAGATTCATTTGTCCACACAGTCATTTTGAATGCAACAGCCACATAGTACACATGCTCATTTAGTACACACCACCCCCACAGACTAGTACAGTGAAGTCATCACTGTTCACACATGAGTATTCCAGTCCACTGTCCTTGGCTGTAAGGTTACATGGGTGCCACGAATACCATTCTCGTTATATTAACAATGGCTGGACTTTTTCTGGACAGACCTTGTAAAATGTACATAGTATGTTTTATAAAAGTTATTTATCTCCTTTTGTCCTCGGAGAAACCCTGTGACAAAAATATTAACTTTGTTTTACACGTGGATTTACTAATACTCAGAACTTACATAATTTGCTTAAAGTTGCACAACTAGTGAGTAGGACAACCGTTTTTAAAACCCACTTTATCCTGTAACTCAGAACCTCAGTATGCTTCCTATTCTATTCCTTCCTCCCTTTATTAGCAGTTAAACTCAATTTGGTAGGATTAAGTAGGAGAATTTCATGTCTAAAAATAATCACTTTTGTCTTTCTCATCTTACTGTTGAGACTTGACAGGAGAATGAGGAGAGCAGGCCCAATAAGGCCACGGACACTTTTGTCTTCCATGAGTATCATCTGCCCAGTACTGATAGTCAATAGCTAATTTCCCTCTTTGGAACTTTGGAACTATCTGTTTGCTATTCCTTTTTCTCTGAAGTAATACTTGTTTTTTGTTTGTTTTTTTTCCCATAAAATATTTGTGTCTCTTTGAACACTGTGGTATTGTAGGGCTCTTTGGGGCTCATAAATACTTGCTGTTTGATAGTGAAAGAAGCATAAATGGGTATCATTGAGTTTTTCTTGAGTGGTAAGAGTTGCAGAATTATATAAATAAAATCCAGCATAACAGGAGCTTAGGAAAGCTAAAAATCAGAAGCAAAAACTACCGTAAATTGTCTCATGCCAGATATGCCATTTAGAGGTGTGAATTCTCATTTCTTCCCAATCACCTAATAATTGAATTTTGGGAATTTGGGATTTATGAGAATACCCAACTTTCTCTACTAGAATGTGGTGATGTGTGTTGACTTATACTCTCGAATTCACACTTGCATGTAATTACATTGTGAAGCATGTGCAGAGGCATTTCTGAGATACATGTAATCATGCTCAACTATTACATTACCATGAAAATTGTGTAATGATAGATGAATATGCAAGAATTGTTGAATATATTGCATGGTGAAAAGAGAACTGAGTTAGGCATTGGTAGACATGGAGTTTAGTCTAGTCTCTGTCCCTTTGAGATTAACCATAAGGAGGCGTATTGGTCATTTTCTCAGTACTTGTTTTTCTTATCTATAAATTAAAGTAGTTGGACTTGTGAAATTTCTACCTATTCTAAAATTTTATGTTTTTAAAAATAATTTTAAAATGTCTTATAAAAGTTGTACTCCACTAAACATTGTCTTTTCTCCCCATAAGGGTGTCTTACTGCTGCAGGCACTGACAAGAAGCAATGGAGCCATCCAGAAAATTGTTGCTTTTGAAAATGCTTTTGAGAGACTACTGGACATTATTACAGAGGAGGGCAACAGTGATGGAGGTAGAGTATGAAAAGGTTGATTTAAGAAATTCCTTTTGTACTCACTAAATTATTATGTGCTTCTAGAGAAATAATGGAGGGAGAATTGAGGACTCACTGTATTCTTTCTTTCACTATGGTGTGTTGAGTATGGATTTCTTTTTATTTATTCTGTTTGATACTTGTTAGGCTTCTGGAATCTAGGTTGATATCCATCATCATTTCTGGAAAATCCCAGCTATGTCTCTTCAAATACTGCTCCGCCACATTTTCTCCTTTCTAAACTCAGATTCAGATCTCTGTCATATGATTTATCTTTCTCTTACTTGTTCTTCTGTTTTGTCCATATGTTCATCTTTCCAGGCTTTATTCTGGATTAGTTTTTCTGACTTGTTTTCTGTTTCAACAATTCTCTCTTTGCCTGTATTTAATTTGCAAATAAAAGTGTTCATTAAGGGTTTTTCCCCCAGTTGTATTAAGATAGAGTTGACATACAGCACTGTACACATTTTAGGTATACAGCGTAATGACTGCTTCACATGTGTTGTGAAATGATTACCATAGTAACTTTAGTTAACATTCATCCATTGAGGTTTTTTTGTTTGTTTGTTTTTTAAGATTTTATTTATTTATCTTTAGAGGGGAAGGGAAGGAGAGAAGGAGAGAAACATCAATGAATGGTTGCCTCTCGTGGGTCCCCTGCTGGGAACTGGCCTGCAACCCAGGCATGTGCCCTGACTGGGAATCGAACTGCAATACTCTGGTTTGCAGGCTTGCGCTCAATCCACTGAGCTACACCAGCCAGGGCCCATTGAGTTTTTAATGTTTCTTTTCTACAAGTTCTATTTGGTTCTTGGCTGTGTGGTTTTTTATAATTTTTTTTTCTACAGATGTTTTCACCTATCTCCTATTTCTTTGAACATAAGAAACAATTATTTCATAGTCTAATCCCAATATTTTAAGTCTTTGTTGGCCTGGCACTTTTGCTCTGCTCATTCTTGTACATGGTACAATGTTTTCTGTGTTCATGATTATCATTGACTTTCTGTTGTGTTGTACATAACAGAATTATAGGAATTTGAAGCCTAGGAAGAAGATAATTTCTTTAAGAGAAAACTTATTTTTTGCCAAGCCCTATGGGTGCAATTTATTTGGGATCCCATTAATCCAGAGTCAAGTTGGGATTTCCTAGGCCACTCAGGTAATACCAACCTAGGCTGCAAGACCTATGAGGACTAGTTAACTTTTGGTTTTCTCACTGTCAAGATAAAGCTTTTGAAGTGCCCCCCCAACTTAACTAAAGGGAGAGCTTTCTATTAGATTTTCTTCCCACTTGTATATGCTCAGGGCTGTGGTTTCATTTTTCTTCTGCCTCATGAGACTGTCTTAATGAAAGTTCTAGATTTTTCAAGAATGAGAAATGTACTCCCAGCCAAAAAGTACTTTATATATGTTTACCTCTCTAGATATTTATTTTCTCTTGAGTTTTAGCTTGCTAAACTGTCAACTGTTCATTGCTACCAAGGCTTTTTCCTTTTTAAATTCAGCATTATTAGTTGTTTTTAATGATAAGTTGGTCCAAAAACCTAGCACTAGGGTCAGAGGAGAAAATTAGTTTATTTTTGTTCACTAAACTGGGACAGAAGTGAACTGGCCAGAAGAATAGAATAGCCAACAGCTGGCTATATGAAATTGGAGAGGAGAACCAGCCTGAAGATAAAGATTTTGGAGTCTTTAGAATAGGTGAAACAATTAGATAAAAAAAGATTAGATGAGTCACTTAGGGTGAGTGAAGAATGAGAAGGGAAGTGCTGGGATAGAACCCAAGGTAGACCAGTAGTTATGGGATAGTAAAGGAACAGTTGGTAAAAGAGACTGAGAAGAAAAAGGCTGGGAGACAGGAGGAAAATTTCATTTTTAGAAGGGTTAGGGGAGTGGGTAGCAGTGTTAGAATTTGGTGAGATATGAAACCAGATAAGGGCAGAAATGTATCTCTGGGATTTAGAATATGGACATCATCAGTGACTTAAGGAGAACAGTTGTGTATAGTTTTTACCTTGGAATCCAGATTGCAGTCTCAAAGGAGTGAGTTAGAAGTGGGAAAATAAAATAGTAAATAAAATTTATACAAGGAATTTGGAAAAAGCAGGGAAGAGAAGTAAATAGGAACTGGAAGTAGAAACATAATTTTTGTGTTCTTAAATTTTTTTTATTGAGACATGAAATATTTCAAACATACAGAAAACAATAGAATATAACATAACAAACATTTATGCATCTACCATCCAGTTCTATTAAATGCTTACATTTTGCCATATATATTTCAGATTTTTTAAAGAAATAAAACACAACAGATAAAGTTCTTTATGTAACCATTCTGATATGTTCCTCAACCTTCTTTCTATTTTTAATATTTATTTATTTTTAGAAAGAGGGAAAGGAGGGAAAAAGAGAGGGAGAGAAACATCAATGTGCAAAAGAAACATCTATTAGTTGCCTCTCGCATGCCTACCCTGGGGATCCAGCCTGCAACCCAGGCGTGTGCCCAGACTGGGAAGTGAACTGGTGATCCAGCTTACAGAACAACTCACAATCCACTGAGCTACACCAGTCAGGGTGTTTTCAACTTTTAATCTTTTTGTGTGATTGTGTATATACACATACATATATATCCATAAACAATATATAGTATTCTGAAATATATGTATAGTATTATATAGATAAAAATATCCTGCTGAATATATTGATGATTTTACAATGCTCTTTTTATTCAATATTTTGTTTTTGAAATTTATTTATGTTAACTGTTACTGTATTTAAGTGCTACATATCATTCTGTAGAATTAATGTTCGGTGATCTATTGTTTTTTTACCAAGTTGACAATTAGGTTGTATCTGTTTTTGCTAACATAAGCTGTTGCTGTGAATTCTTTATGTATCTACTTATGTATAAAGTTTCTCTATTTTATTTACCTACATAGAGAATTATACTTTTTTCATCTTTACTAGGTATTTGTCAAATGGCTTTTTAAAGTGGTTTTATCGGTCAATCTATTCATTAGCAGTGTTTCCAAGTTTGTTTTTTTCTACATTCTTGCTTGCCAATCTGATGGATGTGAGATTCATCTCACATCCATCAGATTTATCTCACTGAGATTTTATTTTATTTCTTAAACAAATGAGATTAAAGCATATTTTCATGGGTATATTTACCATCTGTTTTTCTCTATTTGTTTGTCTTTTGCCCCTCTGAATAACCTACATGCCAATTTTAATATCTTTGCTTTTCTGGTTGGTTACTGGGAGTTCTTTTCGTATTCTGGATACTCATCCTTTGTTGATTGTATATTTCTTGGTCTGCTTATAGTATTTCTATTAAAGTTTAAAAATGTAATATAGTCACTTTTTATAGGTTATGTTTTTGTGGTTTTTTGGTATGACATCTATTTCTTTTTTCTTTTTTCTTTTTATTCTTCAAGTACTGTTGTCTCCATTTTCACCCCACCACCTCACCCATCCCTGCTTCCCACCGTTAAACCTACTCCCTTTGGTTTTGTCCATGTGTTCTTTATACATGTTCCTTGTAAGACATGTATTTCCAGTTCAAGGTAGTAAAGAGAATTTCCATCATTTTCTTCTAAAGACTGTAAAATTTTGTCTTTTACATTTATTGAACATGTATTTTTGCATTTTAACAATGGTATGAGATTTGTAATTAAATTTTCATATGTGTGAAGGTCTATTTTTGAGTTCCCTGTTCTGTTCCAAGAGTGTGTTTCTTTAGCTCTACACTAAAACAACACTCTTTTTACTTAATAAAACTTTATAATAATCTCTTATCTTTTAGAGTAGAGGAAAAATCTCCTATCTTGGCTCTTTTCAGAATTGTCTTAAGTGCCTTTTCCTTTTTGTCTTTTCATTTGAGTGAAACTTGTTTGCTAGTAAAATTTTATGGAATCCCTGTTGGAATTTTGATTGGAAATATTGAATTTACAGATTAAGGAGAATTGTCATCTTTACTGTATGGAGTTTTCTACCCCTAAACCCTGGTATATCTCGTAATTTATGCAGATCTTATGTCTTTCAGTTACGTTTTATCCTTTTGAGGAAAGGAGTCATACCTTTTTTATTAGATTCTTTCTTAGGCATCTTTTTTTTGTTACCATATAAATGGAATCTTTTTCTATTATATTCTCAAATTGGGGGTTACTATGAATAATTGATTTTAATATGTTGATCTTATATCCAATCACCTCATTAAACTATTAGTTCTAATGGGCTTTTTGTATAGGTAACCACATTTTCTACAAATAAGAATAATCTTTTTCTCTTTTTCACTTCTCATACTACTTTTGTTTTTACCTTACTGCACTAATTACAACCTTTACAGTGTTGAATATTGCTAACTTTAATGAGAATGTTGATGCTTTACCATTAAGTTTGATTTCTGTTTTTATTATGAATGACTTGAATTTTATTAAGTGATTTTCTACATCTACAGAGATGATCAGATTATTCTTCTCCTTTAATCTAAAAGGGCTCTTTTTTAAAAAATGGAAGAGACTCCGCCCTGTGAGGGTAGCTTAGTTGGTCAGAGCATCGTCCTGATGAGCCAAGGTTGCGGGTTCGGTCCCTGGTCAGGGCATGTACAAGAATCAACTAGCGCATACATAAATAAGCGGAACAACAAATTGGTATTTCCCTTTCCCCCTTTCTTCCTCCCCCTCTTTCTCTTTCTAAAAATCAGTAAATAAAAAAATATTTTCTTTACTTAAAAAAAGGGGTGGGGGCGAGTCTCCAATCAATATAAGCAAATAAGAGGAAGAGATACAGGAGAGAGAGGATGATCAGTCAGTGGTACATAATACCTGAAAAAGGAGGAAGGAATGGAATCCAGAGTAGAGGAAGGAGGAGTTAAATTGAAGAAACAGTCATATTCAAAGAGTGGAAGAGAAGGACACAGTTAATAATCATGGAGAAGGTTTAAAAATAATTATTTTGGAGAATAGGAAAGTCAGTTGACTCTTTTAATTAGGAATTTACAGACAGGGCTATAACGTCCTCATTAATAGTGTTTACCATCATTTTACAGCAGCACAAACTGTTTATGTGGTTCCTGCCTCTTCCTCACCACCCCAAATGCTCAGCTACCTAGGTGAAGGTATAGGGAAAAAGCAAGGTAGGTAGTTTTTCACAGGATTGTGCCCTTTCCAAGAAGGTGCTATGAAAAGACAGTAAGACAAGGAAGTTTAGCATATTATCTATAGAGTAGAAGGAGTGAAGGTCTGTATAATCTTATTTAGATAGGAAAGGAAGTAAAGATGAAAGAGGTTTATAAAAAGTGAGAAAGAAGACTTGTTGATGGGTTGGATGTTTCGGGGAAGTCACAGAACAGGAATATTGACAATACCTGAGCTGGAAAGATAGCAGATTTTAGAAACAGAATGGCAATTATCTCTGAAGATGATGCTGAGGACCTGAGAGGTCCTGGTACTGGGTTGTCATTGAAATTGAAATCAAGAGTGACAGCAAATTTGGCAAAAGGCTTTAAGCAAGGTGCTCCTGGTGTTTTCAGTGAACAAAGAATAGTGGCATAATATAAGAGATAGTACAGCTGAATAGCCTGAGGCTCGAGGGAGTGAGAGGTTTTACCAGAGGGTAGGGGAACTAGGATCTCCGGAAAGTACTCTGAGATATGAAGGATTGAGAGCATGAGTTGCCTTCACTTGATAATATTCCAGTGTAAGGCAGGCTCTTAGAAGAAAAAGGAGTCTTTCTTGAAGTAATTGAGGATGTAGTGGATTTTATTAACCAGTATTTGGGAGTTTAAGGTAGCATCATGAAAGGGTTTGAACAGAGATTATGTGGGGAGAGGAAGCCCAAAGCATTCTAAGGTGAGGAAATGGAAGAGCATAGGTGACCAGAGAGGTGAATATTTTCAGAGGAAAACTGGATTTTAAAGCAAGGTTGAATTACCTAGACTTAAGGGTCACTAAGACAAGTTCCAACAGCTCCTTGTAACTGGTGTGGGCCTTCATGTCTAGAATTCATCTTACACACTGGAAGGAGAGCCTACCAGTTACAGTGAGGGCTTTGATATTCTGTTTCCTCCAGAGCCTTCAGATGGTCCTAATGGCAGATCTTATTTAATGGAGATTTATGGTCCTACATAAGAGACAGATGTAGTGGTTTCTCCTCATGAGGTGAGGATCAGTCACATGGTTCAGCAACATGAGGTAAGGAAGCCTTCAATCTGGAGAGATCAGGACTGGTTAAATTTGAGATTCTTTAAAAGTACTTAAAATATGCACCTTAAACATTTTAAATAAAATATAATAAATGTTTTTAAATGGACATTTTTGTACTGATTTTTTGAAGTACAGCCAGAACTTTTTCTCTGAATATGGGTTTGCTGATTGGAGTTTTTTGTCATCTTTCTTGCATGTATCACACCTATAACACATCATGTAGGATTTGCATTTTGGTTTCTTTAAAATAGAGTGCAAGATCTCTGTGGGTTTCTACAGTTATTTTCCTTGTTCTAGACTTGTCTTACCCCTACATAACAACAGTCATTTTTAATGACTTGCTTTCATTGAGTTTTGACAAATACAAACATAGTTTTCATAAAAGTAGCTCTGTTGTCATACTTAAATCTTGGCAGTGCACTAGCAGGATACATTTGTGAACAACAGTAATTTATTCTTGGATACAATACCAAAAGCATGACCCATGAAAGAGAAAAATGATAAGAGAAAGATGAAAAATGGTAAGGGACTTCATTAAAATTGAAACTTTCCCTGCAAAATACACTGTTAAGAGAATGAACAGATAAGCCATAGACAGGAAGAAAATATTTTTAAAACATCTGAAAAAGGGTTTGTATCCAAAATATACAATGAACTCTTACAAACAACCCAATTTAAAAATGGGCAAAAGGGAACAGACACTTTACAAGAGAGAGATATAGATGGCAAACAGCATGTGAAGAGATGCTCAAAATCATATGTAATTATGAAAATGCAAATTAAAACAATGAGATAGTGCTGCATGCTCATTAAAATGACAAAAATCCAGAACACTGACAGCGCCAAAATCAGGCCAAGGTGTGGTACTACAGAAACTCGTTCATTGCTGGTAGGAATGCACACTGATACTGCCACTTTGGAATACAGTTTGGCAGTTTCTTAACAAGCTGAACATACTCTTCTCATTCAGCCCATCAATCACTCTCTTTGGCATGTACCCAAATGAGTGGAAAACTTAATATCCACACGAAATCCTGCACGTGAATGTTTCATTCACATTATCAAAACTTGGGAGCTTTATTCACATTGTCAAAACTTGGAAGCAACCAAAATGTCCTTCAGCAGGTGAGTGGATAAACAAACTGGTACATCTATACAGTGGAATCTTATTCCACAGTAAAAACTTAGCAAGGCATGAAAAGACATGGAAGAATGTTAAATGCATATTGCTAAGTACAGTAATCCATCTGGAAGACTACATACTCTATAACCCAACAACTGACATCTGGAAATGACAAAACTGTACAGACAGTTGCCAGGGATTTGGGAGCGGGAGGAAAGAGGAATGAATAGGTAGAACCCAGAGTTTTAGAGCAGTACAGCTATTCTGTATGATACTGTAATGGCAGATACATGACACTGTACTTATGTCAAAACCCATAGAACTGTTCAACCCAAAGAGCGAACCCTAATGTAAACTATGGACTTCAATAATGTATCAGTATTTGTTCATCAGTCACAACAAATGTACCACACTAATACTAAATGATAATTAGGGGAAACTGGGATGGAGGCAGTATATGGGAATTCCCTTTCTTTGTTGCTCAGTTTTTCTGTAAAGCTAAAGCTGCTCTAAAAAGTAAAGTCTGTTAATTTGAAAAAAAAAAAAAGACATTGGTTCTATAAACAAAGCTTAACTAGTAGGGACAGAAGTGTAGGTGCACTACACAAAGGTGTCTATTAGCTATGAGCAGTCAGCATCAGTCATATGCTTCCCAGGGTGATGTACAGATCATTGATTAGACTAGCATTTGATAGAGTAGAGCTCAGTGGTTGGAGAGCTTTAACTAAGATAAAAGTGTAATCTGTCATGTGGGCGAAGCTGTCCTGGAGAGTGGTGTGTTGTAAGCGAAGAAAAGATGGAGAACCACCATGAACGCTACAGGCAGGGAGCCTGAAGAGAGGTCATAGGTCCCTACAGAAAACCAGGGAAGAGTGTTTTAGAAACCAGGGGAAGAGGAAATTTCAAGGAAGAGACAGACAACAATGTCAAGTACTTAGAAATTAAGATATGATTGATTCATTCAGCAAATATTTAAGTGACCTACTATGTATGAACCTGCTATCTTCTCTGAGTCTGCTGAGGATACAGAGCAGGTCACTGGATCCTAGTTCCTAAGTTCCTGTCGTCTTGAATTATAACTAGTGGAGAAGACAAATGCTATATCATAATAAAAGGAGCAGGCTACTGTGAAAGCATGTAGCTAGTGATGCTAACCAGCCTAGTCATTGGATCTTGGTAATAGTTTCGGAAGTTATGTTTCACTGAGGATTTGAAGAAAAATTAATTACTGAGCTAACTCATGGTCATAGTTGAACATAGAGGTTCCAGAGATCATTGGAGGTCCTGAAAGAGCACATAGGTTGTAGCCACCAGAAGTCAAACATGCTCTCTGCCTTGCCATACTGAAGAGATGTTGGGAGTTAACTTTTATCTTTTTAATGTTTGGGGATTGAACTTTCCCTAAGGTGTTACCAGCCTAACACCTCCATTTTATATTCTTTCCTCAGGTATAGTAGTGGAAGATTGTCTGATTTTGCTCCAAAACTTGTTAAAAAACAACAATTCCAATCAAAATTTTTTTAAAGAAGGCTCATATATTCAGCGTATGAAACCCTGGTTTGAAGTTGGAGAAGAAAATTCTGGCTGGTCTGCACAGAAAGTAACGAATCTGCACCTAATGTTACAGGTATGCTGAACTTAGACATGAATGTGGTTGGAATTTTGACTGATCCTTTAAGAGAAAAATAAATGCTTGTGTTTGATAATAAATCCAGGATGTTCAGTAGATTTCAGGTGGGCTTTAAAAATTTTTTCTTTTAAGCCCTGGCTGGTGTAGCTCAGTGGATTGAGCACAGGCCTGTGAAGCAAAGGGTAGCCGGTTCGATTCTCAGTTAGGACACATGCCTGGGTTGCAGGCCAGGTCCCCAGTAGGGGACACGTGACAGGCAACCACACATTGATGTTTCTCTTCCACTTTTTCTCCTTACCTTCCCCTCTCTCTAAAAATAAATAAATAAAATATTTTAAAAGTTTCCTTTTAATATGGAGATTTGCATTTATGCTCAGAGATAAAGATCCCTTTTGACCCTACACACAAACACCCCATCACTCAGCTTCAGTAATTATTACATCTGGCAGTTTTGCTTCATTTTTGTATTGCCCTCTCTTGTCCTGCAGAATTATTTTAAAGCAAATCCAAACATAGTTTCCTAGTGAGTTTTACAACAGAGGATAGTCGGTTATAGTGTTGATTTGAATTTTTAGATTGTGCTTTCTTCAGTGACAGCTCTGATAAAAATTTCAATATTCAGAATATTAAGTTTAACAAATAAATTCATTCAATAAACATTTACTGAGAGCCAGGCACTGAGAGCTAGGAAATGAATGATAATGGACAAGAGCCCCCAAAGACTGATAGTCTGTTTCAAGTCCAATACAAGTTAAATTGACAAGTCATCTGTAATTTTATTTAAGCTTTGTGATCATAGATAGTAAAGGTGAGGACAGTAGGATCCCAAATTATATCTGCATCCTAGAAATTGTGAAGTTCTTTGAAGCATTTTACTTATTTATTCCTTTATTGAATTCCCCTACTCCAAACACTTTTAAGTTTAGACCAGCCTCCTAATTTACTGACTCTAGTGATTCTTACAAGTGTTTGGGTATCTCTGAATTTTGCCTGCATCTCTGAAGTTCTGTTTCACAAAACTAGATTGTCAATCCCTCTACTAACTAGAGTCCAAATATTGTTGCATGCCCTGGAGTTGCCTACATAGGTTTGGTTGATACAGTCACCACATGCCCCGGATTGCCAGGTCAGTATTCATTTTGTAATTACTCATAGTGTCCTCTTCCACTTCAGGTGTCCCGATTTGGGTAACAGATTATATAGTTACCCTATCTAGAATCTGCCCAGCCACTATTAGGAAAATATTTTATAGGAGAACACCTGCCAAATCTTTCTTTCTATTTATACTTCCAACTTCATCATTTCTATTTTCATATGTCAGTCTTACACATTTCAAGACTTTATTCATTTTTTATGTTTTAGAAATAGCATCCCAAGTAGTAATCTTGATATCTTTGCTCAACACCACTTTCTTGATAAAGGTAAAGGAAATTCCTCTAGAAAAGTAATTTCCAAAATGTGATCAGAGGGAGAGGGAAGGGATCAGGCGATGTGCAAAACCTTGCAATATTTCCTGCCACACAGTGAAAATTAAACTGCTTGAGGAGCCAATTCATGTTTTATAGTTTAGGATGCTATGTAAAGAACAGTTTTTTGAAGACAGTGTCACTTGAAAAAGTAAAGTACTATTTTGGCCAAAACAAATTTAGAATACAGTGTTGCATGTAAACAGAAAAATACAGTATCCTAATTAGAGAGTGAGTTGGTTAAGCATCTTTTACTTTTAAAAAGTGAGTAAACTAACTACATTCCTTTCCTGAAGAACATAAACTTCAACATAAAGACGCCTGAGTTTAATCCACTTTAATATATTCTCAACCTCAAAGATCGAATGGTTAATGTATTCATAACTTCACAGGCCACAGGTTATCTTCTGCTTTTCAGCCTATTAGATCACTCTTTATTAATATATTCAGCATTGCTTGTATTTTAAGTTTTCTATTATGCAGCAAATGAAAATGCATCGTGAATGATGATAACCAGTCCTATTTGGATTAATACACCCTAACTGGGAATTATTCATTATTGCAATTACAATCATAATTGAATTCCAAGCCAGTAAAGGTTGAAATTGATCTGCTTGAGGATATTTCATTCAACTTTTGCAGATTAAATTTGGGGGAAGAATCTGTTTGAAAAGTTTAGTCCTAAAACATTTTGATTTGTTTTTGGAGTGATAGTTTAGTGCCTAGTACTGCCTCCTGTCCCTACAGGAATCCCTTCTATCCCAGTTTTTGGACAGATATTGACAGTGACCCCCAGAAACCTCATTACCTTATGAGAGAATCTTTTTCATTGTTGGGCAGTTCTAATTATGAAGAACTTGGTCCATACAGTGAATCAAAATCTGCTTTTTTAGCCTTATAATAAGTACTCCCTCTTTTTTCAACCATTCTTCCTGCTTTTCATCAATACAAATATCTATCTTTATTAGACCATATTAAGAAATTATTATTGATTTTCTTAGGTATAATAATGATTTGATGACTGTATTTTTTAAAATCCATATCAGAGATACATACAGAAATATTTGTGGGAGAAATGACATATAGCTTGTACTTTATTTTTTTAGTATATTTTATTGAGTATGCTATTACAGTTGTCCTAATTTTTCCCCTTTGTCCCCCTCCACCTGGTACACCCCATTCCCTCTGGCATCCTCCCCTCTAGTTCACATCTGTGGGTCCTGCATGGAAGTACTTTGGCTTTTCCATTCCCCGTACTGTGCTTAACATTGCCCAGTTTATTTGGGGCCTACCAGTTATGCTTCTTAATCCTGCACCTTTTCCCCAATTCTTCCCTTCCCCCTTGAAGCTGATAACCCTCCATGTAATCTCCATGTCTGTGATTCTGTTCCTATTCTGCTTTTTTGCCTAGTTTGTTTTTTAGATTCAGTTGTTGATAGTTGTGAATGTGTTACCTTTTTATGTTCATAGTTTTGGTCTTCTTTTTCTTAAATAAGTCCCTTTAACATTTGATCTAATAAGGGCTCAGTGATGATGAACTCCTTTAGCTTTACTTTGTCTAGAAAGCACTTTATCTGCCCTTCAATTCTAAATGATAGCTTTGCTGGACAGAGTAATCTAGGTTGCAGGTCCTTGCTTGTCATCACTTTGAATACTTCTTGCCAGTGTCTTCTTTCCTACACAGTTTTTTTTTTTGAGAAATCAGCTGATAATCTTATGGGAGCTCATTTGTAGGTAACTCTGCTTTTCTCTTGCTGCTTTTAAAGTTTTTTTTCTTTAAATCTTTGTCATTTTAATTATGATGTGTCTTGGTATGATCCTTTTTGTGTCCATCTTGCTTGGGGACTCTCTGTGCTTCCTGGACTTGTATGTCTATTTCCTTCACCAAATTAAGGAAGTTTTCCTTTCATTATTTTTTCAAATAGATTTTCAATTTCTTGCTCTTTCTCTTTTCCATCTGACACCTCTATGATTCAAATGTTGGGTTTGCAGTTGTCCCAGAGGCTCCTTAGCCTATCCAGAGAGAGTGAGCCTGCGTGAGTCCTAAGTCCATTGCAGGCCCTTTAATAGGAAGCATCTGAGAATCCCGTAGGTTCCTCCGCCGCCCCAACCCCCACTGGTTTTCACAGCCAGAAGTTATAGGGATGTGTCTTGGGGCACTGGAACCCTGGGCTGGGTGGTCTGGTATAGGGCTGGGATCCCTTGCTGCCAAGGTATCCTTCCTGATTTTTATCTAGCACACGTGGGTATGAGACTACCTGTTCCATGTCTTCATGTGTCTCTGCATTTCTGACCC
The DNA here is from genome assembly GCF_014824575.4 of Sturnira hondurensis. Taxonomy (NCBI): domain Eukaryota; kingdom Metazoa; phylum Chordata; class Mammalia; order Chiroptera; family Phyllostomidae; genus Sturnira; species Sturnira hondurensis. The sequence goes on from NW_028079667.1 coordinate 678,749, forward strand.
TCCTGTCCATCTGGATGAATGTGTTTTCTTTAATTCCTTGGTTTTCTGACTTCCACACAACTTGATTATCTGATGATTCTGGGCGATAGTTGTTTTGTTGTAATTTTGTTGTAGTTTTGTTGTAATTTTTGCTGCAGTTGTGAGAGGAGGTAAGCCATCTATGCCTCCATCTTGACCAAAAGTTCTGTATTTACTCTAAAAAAAAATTTTTTTAAGTAAGGGTAGCTAATGAAAGAAGTAGGATTAGCCAAAGAACGTGTATGCATATCCCATAGACACAGACAACAATGCGGTGATAGCCAGAGGGAAGGAGGGCTAGGGCTGGGTGGAGGTGGGCAAAGGAGGGGAAATGGGGCTATCTGTAATAGTGTCAACAATAAAAATAAAGTTAAAAACAACAGCAGCAAAAAATCCATGGAGATCTTACTAGAAAGGTCCAAGGACAGTGACCAATGTATAATCCTAAAGCCTTTCTCTAGTGACATCAATTTATTAATCAACACTCTTAATAAATTATCATAAGTATCCCATTTGATCTTGATATACAAGATTTTATACACATATATTCATATAGCTCTAGTTTTAAATGCAATATATATATAAGTATAAATTTTTGGAAGCTGTAACTGTTGGACCACTTGTTTGGGATGACATTTTTCAAGTAACTGAAATTTCATCTTCTTCTTTTTTTTTTTTTTTTTATTTATTTATTAATTTATTTATTTATTTATTTTTAATATATTTTATTGATTATACCATTACAGTTGTTCTATTCCCCCCTTCAATCCCTTCCACCCGCACCCTCCCTCCCCCACCATTCTGCCCCCCTTAGTTTATAACCACATGTCTCAAGTTCTTTGGATTCTATATTTCCCCCACTATTCTCACCCTCCCCACTACCTATTTTCTACCTACCATCTATGCTATTTTCTGTGCCTTCTCCCCCCTTCTCCCCCTCCCACTCCCCTGTTTCTAACCCTCCATGTGTTCTTCATTTCTATGGTTCCACTCCTGATCTAGCTGTCCTCTTGGTTTGCTTTTGTTTTAGGTGTGGTTGTTAATAGCTGTGAGTTTGCTGTCCTTTCACTGTTCATATTTTTCATCTTCTTTTTCTTAAATAAGTCCCTTTAGCATTTCATATAATAAGGGCTTGGTAATAATGAACTCCTTGAACTTGACCTTATCTGAGAAGCACTTTATCTGTCCTTCCATTCTAAATGAAAGTTTTGCTGGATAAAGCATTCTTGGCTGTAGGTCTTTGGATTTCATGACTTGGAATACTTCTTTCCAGCCCCTTCTTGCCTGGAAGGTCTCTTTTGAGAAATCCGCTGACAGTCTGATGGGTACTCCTTTGTAGGTGACTGTCCCCTTATCCCTTGATGCTTCTAGGATTCTCTCCTTCATTTTGGTCTTGGCTAATGTAATTATGATGTGCCTTGGTGTGTTCCTTCTTGGGTCCAACTTCTTTGGCACTCTCTGAGCTTCCTGGATTTCCTGGAAGTCTATTTCCTTTGCCAGACTGGGGAAGTTCTCCTTTATTATTTGTTCAAATATGTTTTCCACTCGTGGTTGTTTCTTTCCCCCTTCTGGTACCCCTATAATTCGGATGTTGGAACGTTTCAAGATGTCCTGGAGGTTCCTAAGCCTCTCCTCATTTTTTTGAATTCTCATTTCTTCATTCCTTTCTGGTGGGATGTTTTGTTCTTCCTTCTGGCCCACCCCCTTGATTTGCGTCCCAGTTTCCTTTCCATCACTATTGGTTTCCTGTGCATCTCCCTTCTTTTCATTTAGTTTAGCCATATATTCCACTAATTTGTGACTTTGTTTCACTAATTTGTGACTTTGTTCCTCTAATTTGTGACTATAATCTACCAGTTCTGTGAGCATCCTGATAAATAGTGTCCTGAATTGTGCTTCTGAGAGGCTGGCAATTTCTTGGTCGCTGAGAGTTATTGGCTCTTGGACTTTGAGTTCTTGTGCCATCTTTCGGGTTGTTCTTGCCTGTTCCATAGCAGGATCAGAGCCCTAAAATGTTCACTAGAACGGGGCAACTAAATCGCTGGTTTGTGTCGTTGTATGTGGGGGCGGAGTCAAAGAGCAACAATGGCTCTCACCGGTATTGCAGGGAAACTAAGTCGCTGGGTTGTGACGCTGTATGTGGGGGCGGGGCCAAAGAGGGACTCTGGCGTCCCGTCTGCCGCCTGCCGCCCCGGCCCTCACGGGTGCCGAAGGGCAACTAAGTCGCTGGGTTGTGACGCTGTATGTGGGGGCGGGGTCAAAGAGGGACTATGGCGTCCTGTCCGCCGCCTGCTGCCACGGCCCTCACCGGTGCCGCAGTTGCTGCCGTCACCTGGCCCACGCGTTTCGTCCCACTGCTCGCGAGTGCGCCACCGCCGTCAGCCCTCGCCCCCTGGGGCCTGCGTGGTCTGTCTCACTGTGCGCGAATATGCGCCCGCGGTCTGCCCCGCACCCCAGCTGGTTCTCGTCCGCCTGCGCGCCTGGGTCGGGGGCCCTGTCCTGCCCGACCCCGCTCACTGCTGGCTCCGCCCCTCTTACCGTCCCCGTTGAACGGTTAGATGTAGTCGGACTTCCGTATAATTCAATTTTCTGTCCTTTGGTTGTGTCTTTGTTTCTCCAAACCTTTGTTTTATTCAAACTTGGTTGTGGAGAAGGCACAGTGTTTCCACCTATGCCTCCATCTTGGCGGAAGTCTGAAATTTCATCTTCAATTTCAGACTAGTCATAGGATCAGAGTTAGGGACTTAATTAGCATTAACAAGCAATAAGGCCAGCCCCTTGCTTATTCATGAATCTTCTACCATGTCTCTAGTAGTTTGTTTTATCCTCTCTTTAAATATTCCCAGTTTAGGAGTTTATCACACCTCCATTCATTCCATTTTCAGACCTGCTGTATAATGAGGTTGTTCATCTTTACTTCCATAAGAAATCTTAACTTCAATTAAATACCACTCTGTTACTTATTCATTCATTGATTTGTTAAATATAGACTTTGTTCCTAATACTGTGCTTGGCATTTGGGATGCAAGAATGAACTCTCTGGGAGTTCACAGTCATATGAAAGAGGCAGGCTTAAGCAAGTGACATCCTAGAGTACTGTAACAGAGCTATAGCCATTATAGCATGACCGAAGGCACACCAGATCTGGCTGAGCAGGTGAGGGGATCCTTCACATAGATTTTCTTGTTCTTGTAGATCAAATTTGCCTCCAGACTTTTTGAAAGTCTTTGATCTTTAAAAGATAGATTTTGTTTTTTCTTTCTTTTGCAGCTTGTTCGTGTCCTGGTATCTCCCACCAACCCTCCTGGTGCTACCAGTAGCTGCCAGAAAGCCATGTTCCAGTGTGGCTTATTGCAGCAGCTTTGCACCATTCTCATGGCCACTGGAGTTCCTGCTGATATTCTGACTGAGGTAAACTGGGTGGAGGCAGAGGCCGCTCGGTGGGAGTTGAAATCCGGGAATTATTAGAAAAAATTAGGTATCGGCTAAAGGAAAAACAGTAATAATTAACAATTTTTGTATGTCAAATTCTTTATTGATCCTACTAAAATATAATTAGCATAATGATGACAGCATCAATTCCAAAAGGTAGGCTCATTCCTCAATTTTAATAGTAATTGTAAAGCTTAGAAGATTTCTCATTTTATTGTGTTCAACTTATCTTTTTATTTTTCTCAAATTAACACATGTACATTAAAAGCACCAGTAGTAAAAGTTTTATAACAGAAACAGCTGCCTTTGGCCTCACTCCTCCCTACATTAGTACCATTACCCCCTTTATAACCCTTTCACTTTACTTCCTCCTGGCAGCCCAGTGATTTATGTTTACATCAATAATCAGTGTTTATATAGTTTTATGACTATGTTAATACTGTTCCTAGGTGAGCCAAACAGAGCCCTGTATCTCTTTTTAGATATTCCTTTCTCAAGTCTGTGTTATACTAGTTTTTTTAATTATTGTTTTTCTCTATATCTATGCATATTAATACTGTGATACGCTTACTACATCGTTCCCCATTCCAGACCTTTTTCTAGAAGCTTCCCATCATCTTACTCCAATATGGACTGGTTATTCTCTATTTGTGCCACATGGCTTTTGTCCTGGACTTTCATTCACCGTTTCTCCTAGGATTTCTTTTACCCCTCTCTTGACTTGGATTCTTGTCTTCTTCCCTCCCCCTTTTTTCTGTATCTTATTTTACCTAACTTCCTGAAAAGAGACAAATGGCAAGAGAATATGCTTTTAGCTCTTGTATGTTATTCCTCTGCCTACAGAGTTAATCTGAGGTATGGCTCGGTGTGGAATTCAGAGTTGGAAATGACATAACACTCAACTTGCAGAATGATGTTCCAGTGTCGCTGCAGTCCAAAGCCGTGTTGAATCTTAATCCTTCTTATATAACCTGCTTTTTCTCTCTAACACTTCTGGGATTTTTATTTCTGGTTTTCTGAAATTTACTGGTGATGTGCTGTAATGTAGACCTTTTCTTCCTCCAGTTATTTCAAAGGGTACTCACTGGGCCCTTTCAAGCAGAGATATGCCCTTCAGTTCTCAGGATGTTCTTTATAGTTCTTGATAATTTCTTCTTTTCTCTTCTGTTTTTGCAGCTCTATTAATAGATTGTTGGACTTTGTGGACCTAGTTTGGTTTTCTATTCTATTGGAGATTTTTTTTTAAAGCATTTGTTTCTTGTTTTGTAGAAACAGATTTTCTCTCTTAGAGGATAATATGAATTTTAGTTTTTTGAAATTTTAAATGTGTGCGCAAAGTGTTACTTTTAATTAGAGGCCTATACTTAATTTTTAAAAATATTATCAAGAAAATATTACAAGATTTTATGCTGTCACTGAAATTTTTGGTGTCTGAATTTTGGCACTGAAAAGCAAAAAGCAGAGATGAACAGTTTCTTCTTTTGAAAACAAGTTTCCTTCTTTAACTCACTTCCTCTAAATTGTTTTTCCCCTTTAATAGACCATTAACACTGTATCAGAAGTTATTCGAGGCTGCCAAGTAAACCAAGACTACTTTGCTTCTGTAAACGCGCCCTCCAACCCGCCGAGGTAGGAGAAGGGAAATACTGACATTCTGCTGAGGAAATAAAAATGTACTTTGGGTTTTTAGTGTGTCATTGATAAATATATCTCGTGTGTGTGTGTACATATATATATCAATAATATATTTACATCATTATATTTACTCTTTTAAGAAGTTGTGTGTTTTGAAGCTAGAAATTATCTGACAAGATAAATATGTTGGTACTTTAAAGGATTGGTCTTTGATATGTACACATTACTTAACTTGCTGGTATTCTGGTTATGGTTTTTCAGTCAACAGAAATGACTAGTTATTGATTTGTGCACTTGGGTTGCAATATTTCTTTTTGTCAACAGACCGGCAATTGTAGTACTTCTCATGTCCATGGTTAATGAAAGGCAGCCATTTGTATTGCGCTGTGCTGTTCTCTATTGTTTCCAGTGTTTCTTATATAAAAACCAAAAAGGACAAGGAGAAATTGTGTCAACACTTCTACCTTCCACCATTGATGGTAAATAATTTAGTTCTAATTTCTATTTTAAAAAGTAAAGAAAGTCTTTCCAGCTTTTAGTGATAAACTGTATTGTAAATGATAAAAGACCTTGGGTGTAGTAGAAAATTTAATATATGGCATTTCGTTGCATTAAGGTAGACATTTTCTGAAATACTGCCACTATCAATTTGATGCCTAAACTGTTGATATTTCTTTGTTCTGCTACTTTTCTTCCAGGTCTTTTCTGTCATCTTTCATTTTTGTTTTGAAAAGCAGACTTTCAAAAATATTACTAATATTACTGCATATTTACTAATTAACAAATTTTTAGATTGGTATTTTACACTATTTTTCTATGTGTGGAAACCAACATAATAAATTTTTCTGTTGCTATCATCTGCCTGCCCTTTTTGTAGCAACAGGTAATTCCGTTTCGGCTGGTCAGTTACTATGTGGAGGTTTGTTTTCTACTGATTCACTTTCAAACTGGTGTGCAGCTGTGGCCCTTGCCCATGCTCTGCAAGAAAATTCCACCCAGAAAGAACAGTTGCTCAGGGTCCAGCTTGCTACGAGTATCGGCAACCCCCCGGTCTCTTTACTGCAGCAGTGCACCAACATCCTTTCACAGGTAAAATAGCCCGTGAAGCTTCTCTGGGGGCGGGGTGGGGGTGGAGGTTTAGCTACAGCACATTTTGGTGCCAGTGATGTAAGAATTCAAGAGTGTTCTTAGTAGGTGCGGATGAGAAAGGATAGAGGCAAGGACTTGCCTGCTTATTAGCTCATTGTAGCCATAAACAGTTTTGTGGAGAAAAAGTAATAAATATTCTTAGAAGAATGATTTTGCCAAATACTTAATAAGGTCTGCATCCTGATGGAAACACATATTCTAGGCAGAATGATATTTATTGTTTTTGTTTTCTTTTTAAATTGTCCAGAGTGTTCTTGCATGTTATTTTCTTTCTCTGCTCAGTAGCTTAATTCAGGTCAGTTTAAGAAAGAGAATAGAATAAAGTGGTTCATAGCTATGTATCTCCCTCTTTCTCTTCCCAGAGCAATTGATCTTCCTTTCAGGAAACAAAGATAGAATAATCAGTTCAATGCTTATGTAGTTAACCTGTATACCTCTTGATGTAGGTGAGCTCTCAAATTCTCAAAACCCCAAGGCATACAATTTACCTAGTAAGGCAGAGGAAACCATAACTAAAAATGTTTGCATTTTTTTAGACTACTGATAAGAGCAGTAGTAGTCTTGAAGAATGGATGTTAAAGCATTTAGGAGTATCACTTACAGTTGGATGATTTGCCCACACATGGCAGCATTGCCATTGAACAGTTCAAGTTCATGCTTTAGCAACAGCATAATGGCATCAACACTCAGATTCACTTGGGAGGAGGAAAAATGTCAGAAAGTCTAAATTGCTCTATCCATTGTAATTGTCTGACCCCCTCCCCATGATAATGGGCTATATCCTTAGTTTTTAATTTTTCTGCATTTATGGAATATTTTGTTGTTAGCTTTAAAGAAATGTCAGTGCCATTCATATGAAGTGATAAATGAAATCTTAAAAATTAACTGTAAGTGAAAAGGGAGTTGAGAACTTCCTTTGATGTTAAAATTGGTTTACTTCCATTGAAAGTTTATCTTTATCTTTGGTTTATCATTTATGTCTCACTGTTTTAAAAACATCATCCAAAAATATTCATATTTTTGCTTATTTAATACTTGCCATTTTTATGTTGCTGTCCATTGGAAATAGCTTTTCTTTTTTAAAAAAGATTTTATTTATTTATTTTTAGAGAGCAGGGAAATGAGGGAGAAAGAGAGGGAGACAAACATCAATGTGTGGTTGCCTCTCATGTGTCCCTTACGGGGGACCTGGACTGCAACCCAGGCATGTGCCCTGACCGGGAATCGAACTGGCCACCCTTTGCTTAGCAGGCCCATGCTCAATCCACTGAACCACACCAGCCAGGGCTGAAAATACCTTTTCTTAAGCCAACCAATAACTAACTGCCTAACCACTGTCACTACAGACTTTGGTCTAATGTTGTAATTACAATTAATACATAATGAGAAATCCTCAAGATAGTTGTGTCTTCCCACTCTTAGTAGTCACAGTGAGTGCTATAACCGCTTTCTCCCCTCAAGTATATATGCGTGGTTATGTAATAAAAGATTAGAACTGCCTTGTCCCAAATTGTTGGCTTGGGTTTGTAGAGACTGTATTTGAGGGGTTTTTCTAGATCTACATTTTTCTAAAGCAGTAATATTTATGAGTAATGTTTAATGTATAATTTGCAGGGTGATAAGATCGACAGACGGGTATGTATCACTTCTGTCAACTTAGGCCTTTTCCTCTTACAGCAAAGCTTTTCTTGTCTTGGGTTTGCTGACTGGTTTTTTAACTGCTTGTTTGAAGTTATATTCTACTCACACTTTTACGTGCCAGCAAGTTGATCTCTGTCACAAGTGCTCTCCAGTTTTTCTCCTTGGGATACTGTAGCGGTTTTTCTAAGAGCTGTGGGGATGACATTCTGAAGCTATCCTGTGCTTCCTCCAGGGATGCTTCCACTTTCAGGAATTCCTTGGTTTGGGCTTTTTGGTGTTTTTTTCTGTTTTTTCACCCAAGCTTGCTTCTTTATTTCCCCTGAAACCATTTCAAAGGTAGTAAATTTAGGATTAAGGATTTTCCCTTTAGTTAATCAGTATATGAAAGGATGTAATGGTTTCTATATTAATTAGGTTATTGAAAATGTACTATAGTAAGTATAATTTTGTAATTTGAAAGATTTTAAATTTAATGTTATGGCTTATTCTGGCTATAACTCATATACAACTACCATTGGGGATTTGTTTTTGATGGGGGGAGAGTGTGATTTATTAGTTTTGATTTGTTTTGTTTTGTGGCGTGGACCTTAATGTCCCTGTTTGCGCATGTGTTCATTTGTGGTGTGGGTAGTAATAACAGGTTCTGTTGGGAATTGTATCTTTGTGTAAGAGCATGATTTGACACGTTGATAACTCACACACAGACATATTTGGCCTGCAGAATCTTTGATATTAAGTATTTTATAAGTATACATATCAGTCATTTAAGAGGGAATTTTTTAATGTATAATTTCTACAAAGTAAAATGGAGACCTTAAGTTTTCAATCTGATCATTTTTGGTGGTTGAATATATCTCAAAACACCCAATACAAGGTATATAACAACATAATCCTAGTCCCAGATATTTTCCTCATGCCTCTTTCCTATTAATTCTTTATCCCCAGAGGCCACCATTAGAAAATGAGTCTCAGCATAGTACTATAGACTCTCATTTTAATACTTTAACAATAGAAGTTTAAAATGTTGGCTTTTCACATTTTTTATAAAGAAAAGAAAAATGCTAAACTTGAAACTCACAAAGTAGGAATAAGATATTTTTATTTAAATGTAATAGAAAATAGCCCTGGCTGGTGTAGCTCAGTGGATTGAGTGCGGGTCTGCCAACCACATGATCGCAGTTTGATTCCCAGTCAGGGCACATGCCTGGGTTGCAGGCCAGTTCCCAGCAGGGGACTCAGGAGAGGCAACCATACATTGATATTTCTCTCCCTCTCTCCTTCCCTTCCCCTCTATAGATAAATAAATAAAATCTTTAAAAAAATAAATGTAATAGAAAATATAATAGGGGAAACATAATAGCTTATGTTAACAATAAGATGATTCGAGTTGAATTATTATTATTATTTTTTTTTTAAGAAAGAGAGGGGAAGGGGAGAGGGAGGGACAGAAACATCAATGTGTGGTTGCCTCTCACATGGCGCCCACTGGGGACCGGGTGCACAACCCAGGCATATGCCTTTATATGCCTTGACTGGGAATCGAACGGTGACCCTTTGGTTCGCAGCCCAAGCTCAATCCACTGAGCTACACCAGCCAGGGCTCAACTTGAATTCTTTAGTTTGTGGTTCTCTTCCATCAAGTAAAATACGTGATTTCTAATAACTGCACCCTCAGATGCTCTGAAATTATAATAATTTCACTTGTTCTTCCAGAGATCTTCCATGGTTCCTGTACTCTGGGGGCCTAGGAAGAGATACATAAACTTGTGAACAAAAATACAAATATGTAAACATTAACAAAATGAATAGTTTTAATCAGCAAGTGGGGTATGACTTTCTTTTAGTTGTTCTAGGTGTTTATCTTGTAAAGGATCCATCAGATGATTTGAGAGCAATGACATAAAATGTTTTGATAGCTTTTAATGCTCATTTTTGGATTTTATTTTGAAGGAATAAAGCAGCTTGAACAGAATTTTGTTGGATTGATCTTACTTTTAACATTTTATGATGGTATACTGGACAAATACTATAGCATTTTTGTACTCATTAATCATTTATTTTCCTTACCATTTTGAAAAATTTAGAAAAGTAGACAGTAGAAAAAGAATAATGTTCCTCATTTTACTACCCAAAGATAAATACTGGTAAAATTTCAGTTATTACCCTTATTCAAGGATATAAAGAGAAGTAGAAGTAAGTAAAGTTTAAAGGCTGTTGAGTTTTAGAACCAGGGTATAAATCCTGGTATCCTCTTAATGAGCTCATTTAATCCAAATGCCTCTGTTTACTCAGTGAGGAAATTGGGGCCCACAGAGCATATTGAACTTGTACAAGGTAGGACGGTAGATTTGGTACTTTCAATTCCCAACCAAATGTCCTTTTTACTGATATCATACTGCCATACTTAAAATTAAACTTCAGGCCTTTAAAAATATGTGTATGTCCCTTTGAAATGGGTAATACATGGTTTAGAAATCAAAATGATATAAAAAGTTATACAGTAAGAAGTTTTGGACCCAACCCCTGTTGTAGTTCCCCACTTCTGTTATTCAGATGATTTGCCAGGTAAAAGGCATTTCTTCCATACTCTTCAAGTGCTTTTTATGCATATGCACTGTTTTTCACCATGGTTTTTTTCACTTAGTGCCATTTTACACTTCCACTAAGTGAAGTAAGACTGCAGTGTACTAGATTGTCTGTTTCCCCATGGTCAACAGCGTGTTGTCACACTGTTGTCATACAGTGACTCAAGGTGAATCATTGTATTTTTCCCAGTCTGATGAGAGGTGAAAAATGTTATCTCACTGAGTTTTAATTTGCATTTCTCTTACTAAAAGGTTGAATCGCTTTCTTTATGTTTACAAACCAATTGAAGTTTTTCCATGAACTCTCCTTACTTAATAGTTCATCTTCCCACTTTTCTATTGGGTTGTTAATCGTTTATTGTTTATAGGGACTCATATTAAGGAATTCAACCCTTGTCTGTGGTAATTTACAAATACATTTTTCCTGAAATGTCATTTTTCTTTTGACCTCGGTATTTTTGTATCACTTTTTTTATTGCTTCTACATTTTAAATTGTTTTTAGAAAGGCCTTTCCTACTTCAAGATTTTGAAAAATTTGCCTGTATTTTTATCTTTACTTTCCAGTTTAATTTTGTATTTAAATCTTTGTTATCTTTTTCTCATTGAACTATATGAGATATGGATCCTCTGATCTTTTTTAGAAGCTGTCTAGTCAGTCGTCCCAATATTATTTTAAATCCATTTGTAACCCACTGATGGTTATATGCTAGCTGTATTCATGAGTTAGTATCACCTCATTGCTCTTTTTCATTTTTTTTACAGTTTCTCTGGTTATTCTTGCTTGTTTACTTTTCTGTATGAACTTGAGAACTAGATTGCTTAGTTCCAAAAGAAAAAACTCTGTTGGCATTTTTATTTGGGTTACATTAATCTTACAAACTTTACTATTTTTCTTTTTTAATTTTAAAATTTTTATTAACTTTATAAGTTAATACAGGATGAATATCTTCATACTCTTGAGTCTTTCTACCTGAACATGGTTTCTTTCTATTGATTTATGTCTACTTTTGTGCTCATTAGGAGTGTTTTTAAATTTTTCTAGTTTAGGTTTTATGCAATTTTGATTAGACTCATTCTTGTGTACTTTATATTCCTTTGTTGTTCCATTCTCTCTTCTAATTAGTTCTAACTAGTTATGTTTGACTCCACTCTTCTTATCCTTTAGTTAGACCACTAATGGCATACTTCTAGAAAAATTCAAATTCAAATCTAATTTCATCTTTGTTTACTCAGACATCAGCCAGTGATTTGACAGGAGGCCTTGATGTATGTACAATGTAGGTACATTTGGCACTACTATATATTACTTTCAAGTAGTAATCAACATTTTATGTAAAACTGGGGAAATCAGTGAAGCATTTGCATGTATGATTTGAGTAATTACTTGTAAGTTCTATAGAGCACACAGTCAATTGAGAATAAGGGTATATGTTTTAACTATTCAATTTACTTGGGTAACGTGAAGATATGCCACACAGTAATGGCATAGAGGCAAGAAAAATAATGCATCATGTAAAAACTAAATCCATGCAAATTAATACTTACTTGGCAAATCATTTGAAGAGGTGTAATTTGAATTTATTTAAATGTTAACTATACTTGGAAATAAATTATAGAAAGGCCAAGGTAGTGACATCAAGATTCATTAAATTAGAACAGTCTGGGTGCTAGAAATTTTTCAAAACACAGTAATGGTTATTTTAAATTCATTCCTGTCTAGATCTTTGAATAATTGTGTTTGGGATATTTTCTTCCTTAAATTACTCCCAGTGTAATCCATTATTATTTTTTTAGATTTTATTTATTTATCTTTAGAAGGGAAGGGAAGGAGAAAGGGAGAGAGATATCAATGTATGGTTGCCTCTCATGCATCCCCTGCTGGGAACTGGCCTGCAATTCAGCCATGTGCCCTGACTGAGAATTGAACTGAGATCCTTTGGTTCACAGGCCCATGCTCAATCCACTGAGCTACACCAGCCAGGGCCCAACGTAATCCATTATTGTGCTCATTTACATTATTCTGTTTCATTTAACTTTTTTTTCTTAATAAGGTTCTATATAATACAGTATGGACTGTAACAGTGCTATCATCTAAAGAATATTCTATAAAGGAGATATAAATATGTTGTATAAAAATTTAAGAAAACTGCAGGTTTGATGGACATGCTAGTGTTCAGTATTGTTTAATTATACTTGACAGCAGTATAGTTAGTGATTTGGGGCATTTAACTAACTACCTTAAATAGATCTTTTTGTCCATTATATTTGTGATTTCTTATTATCTGCCATATTGTCTGTAAGTGTATAATATGGCTTATTTATGTTTCTGTTAGAGAATATATTCTCCAGTGGAATTTGACTAAGTAATTCAGGAGATTATTTCTTTGTCATTTCCTCAGTGATTTTTGAAGGAGGTAGAATTTGTTCTTTTACTAGAAATTTGTTTTTAACATTTTAATTGAAGCATCATAAATTTGCCTGGTAAATTAATTTTTTTGTAAAATGATTTAGGATTGATAGATTTTTTTTTAAGTATCTATAGCGTACAGTTCTTCTTTAGTAGAGTAGGCTTTTCCAGGTATTTTAGGTAACCCGCTGCATGCTCATGAACATAAATCAATTCTGATTTCTTCTTACTGTTCATTTTGGGAAGTACAGCACAGAGGGAACATAAGAATGCACTCTCGTTCACTTTCTAAAATCTGGATTTCTGACACATCTTTTATAAGATGTTAAATATCTTTTTATGCAAACAGGGAGGGACCTTAGGGCAACTTCAAATTTGAAAAAGTAAATTGAGATTTTTGCCAACTTATCTGTTTCAGGGAAGCAAAATTCAGACAAGAGTTGGATTACTGATGTTGCTTTGTACCTGGCTAAGTAACTGTCCAATTGCTGTAACACACTTTCTTCACAATTCAGCCAATGTTCCATTTGTATCCTTTACATTGTAGTAAGATATAAGTAAGTATTTGCTTTATTATTTTATTTCTTCCTCTCAATCAGAGGTAGCTCTGTGTCCCAAATATTTGAATTTTCTCTGTTTGGAAATATTAAGATGGTGATGGTGCTTGCTAAAGCTGTGTGTGTGTGCGTGTGTATATACATACCATTTTTTGTGTTTTGCTTGCTAGGACTGTATATAGAATTTCTTATAGAAACTTCTACCTGAAATACATGTCAAATTTAAATTATAAAATAAAGCATTGTAAATATTATGAAGCACTAGTCTCCTTAATGAAGATTTCAGCTTACGGGACAAATTGCAGAAAATCTTGGAGAGGAAGAGCAGCTGGTCCAAGGCTTATGTGCCCTTCTGTTGGGCATTTCTATTTATTTCAATGATAACTCACTTGAGAGCTACATGAAGTAAGTAAGGGGAGAATGACCGGCTAATGCCATCACGAGAAAATCATTTCTTCTTCTGCCAGAGTATAATGTAGATCAAGTTTTTATGTTTTGTTTGACTTTTTCTTAAGCATCTTAATGTGCTTATCTCTGTAGAGAGAAACTAAAACAACTAATAGAGAAGAGGATTGGCAAAGAGAATTTCATAGAGAAGCTAGGATTTATTAGCAAACATGAGTTGTATTCCAGAGCGTCTCAGAAACCCCAGCCCAACTTTCCCAGTCCAGAATGCATGATATTTGACCATGAGTTTACAAAACTGGTAAAAGAACTCGAAGGTAAGATAAGAACATTTATATTGGTATTCATTAGAAAGTACCTACGCTTATATTGTATACAACGTATATTCTGGACAGATGCAGATTTTATGATAGGCCTAAAAGTGTTTTTTTTTCCCTAGCTGTTGGTGTATAGCCCATTGAAGGGCTTTTGGCCATTAATAAATTGGAGAAATTATTTCTCATCTCTCATGAAGTTAGGACATATGTTTTTACTGCCTATCCTTAGTATTTTAAATGTACAAAATAAGTTTTGAATAAACTTTCTTTTATAGGTGTGATAACTAAGGCTATTTATAAGTCCAGTGAAGAAGATAAAAAAGAAGAAGAGGTGAAGAAAACATTAGAACAACATGACAGTATTGTGACTCACTATAAAAATATGATTCGAGAGCAAGTACGTACCAATAAATTGTCTACCCTCTCTGATATACTGATACTTTTCTACTTTAGGGAAGAATTTTTCCTGGCATTTCAAATGCAAGAGGATACAGAGAATTAAACTCATTATTTTTCTAAATAATTCAAAAATATCTGCCATGGCCAGGGTGGCTCTGCTGGCTGGAGCGTCATCCCACTCACCGAAAGGCTACAGGTTCTTTCCCTGGTCAGGGTTCATACAGGAGCAGCCAATTAGTGTTTCTCCCTGTCTCTCTCTCTCTCCACCCACCCCATTTCCTCTCTTCTAAAATCAGTATTATGTTTTAAGCATTATGGAAGATGTTATGGATAAAGACATAAATCAGACATGTTTCTGTACCACAATCTTATGGGGGGATAAACCTATAAATAGATTATTATGACACATAGATTACAATATATTAAGTCTAGTGATAGAGATCATCAAAGCTATATGGCAGCACTGAGAGGCAGCTTCAAGGAAATGGAAGTTGGGTCCTGCAATGATGACTAGGAGAGTAAACTAGGTGAGAGAAGGGAAGGGAAAGGAAGGAGGGGTACTGGGCACACACAGAACATTTGGTGGCCCTGCCAAGGAGCACTCTGAGAGGCCAGGCGAGAGGGAGGGAGCCCACGAAGGAGGCGGCTGTGGTGCGCTAGGGGAACCAGTGGGAGCACCGGTGATGACGGTAGTGATGCTGGCTGCCGGATTTTCTTTACTCTGCTCTAGGTGATCACTGAGCACATTTGAAACACTGTCTCATTTAATTTTCACATCATCTGTACAAAGTACTTAACATCTTTAGTTTAAAATAAATAAGGACTCTGAGGCAGAATTTAACCTTGTCCAGGATCACTCACTGGCTGGTGCAACAGAATTCAAATACGTGTCACTGGGACTAAAGCTCATGCTTCGTGGAACAGAAGCAACCTGAGAAATGTGGAAAGTGAAGAAGATAAAATTAGCAGGACTTGGTTGGATGTGAGGGAGCAGAAAGGGTCAAATACCATCCTCAGATTGCTGACTTACACAACTGAATAGCTGATACTGAGTTAGAACTGGAAAGGGAGCTGATTAGGAGAGTGGATGATTACAAATGAAGTTGAAAATACATTTTCAAAATCAGTTGACATTCTCCTCTCAGGATACCAGAACCTCCACGTTTGCTTTGTGCTGTGCACCTTAAATCTTCCACCACATCCCTTAAAAATGTTTCTTCGTTTTTTTCTCTCATTTAATTCGTCGTGTTACCTTGATTGGAATCCTAGAAAGTGCTTACTGAAAAGAGATCAGTGATGGTGTTAAAATCCCAGCATCATAAACACAGTGCGCTAATAGCGGTTCACGCAAGATGGCCTTGCACTGCGGCTGGCTGTGCACAGCTGTGGCAAGCGAGGGATCGGGAGGAGCCCTTAAGTGGGGAAGGCGCCGTGTTCTGTTCTTCCCCGTAGTCTGCATTGTTAAGACTGAAATTGTGAGAAAGAATGAAATTAGTATTATATTTAGCATTCCGTTTGAGCTTTTTCAGTTTATAAGTAAATGAGTAAATTAAAGTCAGCTTTGAATGACCCACATTTGAACTGTTAACCTTACCCGTGGTTATCAGGATTTTTCATCTGTATCTTAGTACAAATATGGAACCATTTCCAGATGGTGAAATGTAATGTCTTTAGAGCACTGGAAAATAAATACATGGAATGTGACGTCATCTCCTACATGTGGGTCTCATAGATAGGTGATTCAGAAGAAAAAGTGATTTGACACAATTACTATAATGACCCTTCTTTAGAAATAATTATTATTAAATATTCTCCCCACTTTAAATGCTACATTTAACAATTCGGCAACAAGCCCAAAGAGCTATGAAATGTATACACTTTGACATATGAGGATCCATCTTAAGGAAATTCTCCAAAATTCAGGACAATTATATGGACTAACAATTATTGTAATAGTATTTATTATTCAGAAAAATGGAAAGAGCCTCACTGTTGCTTTGAATATAAATCATATTGCATCTACTGATGAGATTGAGAGTAAAAATTATAATGAAAACTGTTAGTAATATGGAGAAATTATTGACTAGTAAGGAAATTAAAGGTTACAAAATGATATATGGACTGATATGACAAGTTAAAAAACTTGTTTTGGAAAAATTCAAAGAACATAAAATAGAATAGATCAAATTCCAACTAGTTACGTCAGGTGGTGATAGTTGGAAGCTCTCTTTTCAGTCCTTCTAATGTTCTGTTCCGTGATGGTCTCATAATGTGAGAAGTGATGTAGATGCATATGTACACATACATGTGCTCCCCTTTTTACATAGGTCACTATAGATTTCTTGAAAGTTTTGATGGACCACAAAGTGGAGTTTTTCAGCTTGGTCCTCCCACTCCCCGTGATTACAGGCAGGTTGCAGGGTGTACCATAGTGCTTATTAGTGGGATTTTACTTAAAATCTTGGTTCTCTTGCATATTAATTGGTGCATATATTGATGTATTACTGTCTAATTAATGAGTGATTTGGGGAGTAGGGAATACTTTAACATTCTGACTCCAAGTAATCTCTAATTTTTAATTTGTCCATCATCTTAATTCTTACCGGTATGAATTTACAACACTTGAATTATGTTTTGTTCCACAGGATCTGCAACTTGAGGAATTAAAGCAGCAGATTTCTACATTAAAATGTCAAAACGAACAGCTCCAGACAGCAGTCACACAGCAGGCATCTCAGATTCAGCAGCACAAGGATCAGTACAATCTTCTGAAAGTACAGCTAGGTGAGTGTGGCTGGCCACACCGTTCTTGCAGTGTTCCCAAGAGCTGGACAGAGTCAAACAGATTATTCTTGTACACTAGTCTCTCTCTAGTCTTAAGTTAATCACTGTGACAAATGTGTGAATCAAGTTCACACATTTTGAAATTCACCCTCTTTGCTACTTAATTTGATTTTATCTGACCCATTGGTTTTCAACCTTCCTACACATTAGAATCCCCTGAGTTTTTTTTTAATAGCACCAGTACTTGTCATATGGGTACTAGGTGTATCTGGGTGGTCACTTTGTACACTTTGTAAATATCTAATCACTTTGTTCTATACCTGAAACTATTATAATACTGTAGCTCAGCTGTAATTGAAAAATAAAAAATAAATAAATAGTACCACCGAGATCCCACTGTGTTTGTGATTTAATTTGTCAGAGTTGGGTCTAGGTCTCAGTAATTCATTAGTTCAGTCTCCTCCCCAGGAGCTTCTAATGTGTAGCCAGTTAAGAACGACTGGTCTAACTTTTCAGTTTCCTTGTCTGCAAAGCTGAGCTGATGATAACATCTGTGTCATCTGGGAATTAAATGAAATAATGTCAGTAAAATTCTAGTTCAGTTCCTGGCACATGAAAAGCTCAAATTTGTAAGTAGTATCACCCTATAGTGCTTATGATTGGAATACAAGCTATGTAGAAATGTAGTTCATTTATATCAAAGTGACTAAAATTTTCAGAAAAAAACAGCTATTCCTTTATTTATGACAATAACTTGCCATTATTTTAAAGACTTTATTTTTTTAAATTTTTATTTATTTATCTTTAGAGGGGAAGGGAAGGAGAGAGGGAGAGAAATATTAATGTATGGTTGCCTCTTACGCATCCCCTGCTGGAAACTGGCCTGCAACCCAGGCATGTGCCTTGACTGGGAATGGAACCGCGATCCTCTGCTTCGCAGGCCCATGCTCAATCCACTGAGCTATACCAGCCAGGGCTAGTTCATAAACAAAGCTATTCCTTTGAGGAGATTTTTTATTTTCTCTTATATTGACAGAATCAGAATTGAAACTACTGTGATTTTTAATCTTACATCACCAAACCAGTCTAGTCTTAATAAGACTGTGCTGTTTTTCCTCTCGGAAACCCTGAAAATATCATCAATTTACTATTTTTATCAATACACTATTTTGCAAAAATGAAATGTGGTTATAAAAGTGCTGCCAAAGGAAATTAAGGAAATTACATATTTATATTTATATCTGAGTCTTCTAATTCCAAAAATGACAAAACTTAGGTTTCACGCTGGCTCTTCACATCTCTGCCTGTCTGACAGGGAAAGACAGTCCGCATCATGGCTCTTCCAATGGTGGGGCCCAGGTGAACGGCATCCCTCCAGAAGAGATCTCCAGGCTGCGAGCAGAGGTAGAAGAATTAAAAAGTAATCAGGAACTTTTACGAAGCCAACTGGCCGAAAAAGACTCTCTGATTGAAAATTTGGTAAGTGTTTAAAAATTTTAAGATTTTTATTTATTTTTAGAAGAGCAGGGAGGGAGAAAGACAGGGAGAGAAACATCAATGTGTGGCTGCCTCTTGTGCTCCACACACCGGGGAACCTGGCCTGCAACCCAGGGATGTGCCCTAACAGGGAATGGAACCAGCGACCCTCTGCTTCGCAGTCTGAGCCACACCAGCCAGGGCTGTTTAAAAATTTTAAATAAGAGCACTAGAGTAATCCTCATTATCCTGCTTATTTATTGTCTGGATCCCGTAAGTCAACATATCATAGTAAGATTTTAGAATATGAGCTGTGTCAGACTGTCCAAAGTTTCACTGCTTCCTAGCTAATTGAATTTAAGCAGTTAATCTCTTTAAACTTATGTTCGTATCTATAAAATGGTGCTGATAATCTTTTTCACTGTTGCAAGCATTAAATGAGATACTTTGTATAAAGCTCTTTTAATACATGGAAATCACTAAAAAAATACTTTGTTTGTATGCTCTTTCTCCATATGACATCAGATAAGTGTTTATATTTAATAAATTACTTTTTATAAGTATAAATTTATTAACCATGGACAAGTTGTAGACAATATATGGTGTCTTGACATTTTATCAAAATTAAAATGTTGATAGGAAATTTATTGGTAAGCATCTGTAAGATATAGCTCATTCGGGGGTGAGCAAAGTAGGGTTACAAAGTTATAATACAATAAATAATAAATGACAGTACAAGAGTAAACTCTTTTTCCAGTATTTACAACTGTAAACCTACTTTTGCCCACCCCTGTTTGTGTATAGTCTGTTTTGGTTTTTTCTGTATCTTTAGACTGAATTTATTTCATAGTTTATTTCTATGCTGCTTATAGAAATCTTCCCAAACATCCCTGGACACAAATGAAGCAACAGCTTCAGCTAGAGATTCTGAACAAATTGCAGAATTGAAACAGGTAATTTTCCAGCTTGATCCACATTCTGTTTTGTCTTCTTTTAACTGTAATAGAGTAACCACCTTCCGGTTCCAGTGATCTAGAACGACTTTGTCAGGCGTAAGCAAACCCAGTAGTGACAGCAGCCACTGGAAAGTCCAAAAGCTGTCTTAATTATACAGTCATGGTATTTGAGTTTCATTGTGTTTAATTTTTTAATGGGGTTCTTTTTAATAGATCTCAGCATCTCACCCAGATTATTTGTAGATTATCAGTGAACTAACAATTACGGGAAATATAAATATGTTTATAAGATGCAAATATGAAGATACAAAATCTTATGCCTAATATCCATACACTGTCGACCATGATAATTGCTTGGTTAAATGTTTTGGATATTTAAACCTTTTTGTCCAGAAAAATGTTGGTTTTTAGAACTGAGAAGAAAAAAAACAGGAGGTAAAATTGTTTGTATATCCTGTAAATAGACATTTCCTTGACAAAATTAATGCCATTTATGTTACAACGCAACTGTTTTTTCTGTCTTAGGAACTGGCAACATTAAAGTCTCAGTTAAACTCAAAATCTATGGAGATCACCAAACTACAGACAGAAAAACAGGAGCTGTTACAGAAAATAGAAGCATTTGTAAGTTAGTGAATTTTTTCTCCTGAAAAGTAGTAAACACAAGGTTGAGGTGCAGTTTCTCGGCCACTGTGGAAAAGAAGCAAAATTACCGAAAGTATATGCCCTTTAGGTTATTCACTAGCCAGAGTCACATCACCTTCTTGTCCATGGTGGTACAGACAGACTCCCAGGTCAATTTAATCAGTTACTTACTGGTTCATTTTGCTGGTATTTTGGATTTCATCCTGTCTCTGTACCCTTTAGTCTAAGTTAGCAGGTTTACTGCCGGCATAAAATTGTCAAGAACCTTGTTGGCAACACGTGCAATTCGCAGGGGTCCAAACTGTCGGAGAAGAAGGTCCCCCTGGTCCTCCCTGGATAATCACCCCTTTCCTCCAGCTCCTGCTGAGGTGGTTGCCGGGGTCCCTGGGTCCCACAAGCACCCTCTTCACCAGTGGCTGCTCGCCCCACCCATGCTGCTCCACCAGAACACGCCTCGTTGTTTACTGCAGCGGAGATAGGCTGTGACGTTCCTAAACCTTCAAGTTCTGATTTCCTCTTGCTTAACAATTTCTTCTTCAATTTATTGCTCTCTCACATTTTATTATAAGCAGCAAGGAGAAACTAGGCCACACCTTTAACACTTTGTTTTGAAATCTGTTCAGCTAAATATCCAACTTCATCGCTTACAAGTTTTACTTTCCACAAAACACTAGAACACAATTCAGCCAAATTCTTTGCCACCTTATAACAAGAATCGCCTTTTCTCCCCTTCCCTCATTTCTGTCCGAGACCTGAACAACAACAACAAAAAAGCACAGCAACACATTTTTATCCTCCATATTTCTACCAGCATTCTGTTCATCATGATTAAAGACCACAGAAACTTTCTTTACAGCTCTCCTTACTTCTTTCTGAGCCCTGGCCAGAACTGCCTTTAATGATCGTATTTCTGCCAGTAGTCTCTTCAAAGCAATTTAGGCTTTGGCTCACGTGCACCTCAGAACTCTTCCAGCCTGTAGCAGTTCTGAAGCCCTTTACACATTTTTAGGTATTTGTTAGACCAGCACCTCACTTCCAATATGTTCTAGGAAAAAGGTGGGGAAAGACTGAAAAACTGCTTTAAGAATACTCCCTATAGCACTTAAGAAAATTCCTACATGTCACCAATTAATGGCATTCAGCTTCATGTTCCCACCTGTCTCTCTGAAATGATAGTGTCAGCTAAACTTACAGGAATTTTATGAGGAAAGGGCTCTGAAAAATATACTCTGCTTATTAAAAGCTATGTAATAGCTGTGTTAGCACCGTCTCATCGATTGCTTTTCTGGTCTGACCTTGAGGCAGCTTGACCCAGCCTTCCTCATCCTCTGGTGAGAGCTGCTGCCCACCACTCTTGTCTCAGCCTCTACTTTGCTGTAAGGGACAACGCACCTTTCTAGGGAGAGCACTTTATTCATGTAAATTTGTAAGGGAACTGTATTTTCTGTCATTGGAAACAAAATGTCAAAATAGCAAGAAAATTAAATCACCTTTGGGATTTCATAATGATCATAACTTTCAAGAAACTGTTCCCCCACCCCCCAATTTCTGCTTTCAGTCACAGTCAGTTCCTGTACCAGGAGAGAGCGAAACTGTAGTAGCTGCAAAAGCTACTGATGTAGAAGGAAGGCTGTCGGCATTATTACAAGAAACTAAAGAATTAAAGGTTGGTTTTGGTGAAGCTTTATTTACTGCATATTATATGAAATGAACTCCAGGAACTTAGAGATTATTTCATTCAATTTCTCAAATCCTTAGATTTATGAAGAAATCTCTAACGAGGTGTAATGTTATCTTACAGCGTCTCTATTCTGTTACTCAAGATAACACAAATGAAGATATTTTTCATACCTTTTCAAATAATTGTGTTAAATATGTGAAATAAGAATATCAGCATGTACTTTGAAAGTAAAAATCATTGAAAAGTTTTCTTACCAATCTCTAAGAATTAGCAATACAAGTTTGGCCAATACACAAGCCACATGAAGGCTTTCCACAGGACTAGGGAACACAGGCACGTGAGATCCTGCCAGCTTATTGAGTGACAGAGGAATCGTATTAAACGCCATGAGAAAGGGAATGGGGTGATACCAGTTTAAAAAAGGCATGAAGGAAAAAATGGAAAAAGGAAGATAATATGTGATTGTGTGTGCCTAATTTTGGTCAAATAAGCCATTGATTTTACTTGAAAAGCTATTTTTTCCCACATTTAATTGTGTGCATGAAGTTAGGATGAAAGTTTGTGTTTTTTTTTACTTACTCTAATTTGTATGCTAATCGGGCTCTGTTTTGTGTTTTTATTCCTCTGGTTATCTGACATAGTGTTATCTCTTAGGATTTTTTTTAAATATTTTATTTATTTATTTATATTTAGAGGGGAAGGAGAGAGGTAGAGAAACATCAATGTATGGTTGCCTTTTGTGCATCCCCTGCTGGTAGTTAGCCTGCCAGGATCTGGCCTGCAACCCAGGCATGTGCCCTGACTGGGAATCGAACCGCGATCACCTGGTTCGCAGGTCCACGCTCAATCCACTGAGCTACGCCAGCCAGGGCTCTCTTAGGATTTTTTGAGGAATAACTGATCAAAACTATTTTTTTGGATGTTAAACTCTTATTTTTCCACAATAACCACCTTTGGTGTGTGGCCTAACATGCATTCTCGTGTTCCTGCATGAGTGTGTGTGTTAAGTCCCCAGTACTCACAGCCCGACCCCTACAGTCTTCAGATTGGACAAGCACAGTGATTTGTCAGAGAAAGAGCCAGTTTGTTAAAAACCTTAGGAGGGTGAATACTAATTTGAAATTAATGATTTTCACCTTTCTCTTCCTAGAATGAAATCAAAGCTCTGTCTGAGGAGAGAACTGCTATTAAAGAGCAGCTGGACTCATCCAACAGTACCATTGTCATTTTACAAAACGAGAAAAACCAGCTCGAGGTGAACATCACGGATTCTAAAAAAGAGCAGGATGATCTCCTGGTGCTGTTGGCTGATCAGGATCAGAAAATACTGTCGTTGAAGCATAAACTCAAGGAACTTGGTCATCCGGTAAGATTGAAATGTTTCCAAAATGTTTTATATTGTGTCTTTATAACACATTTTCAAAAATTACACCGTTCCTTGAAATGTTGTACCTGTATATCTATAGTACAGGCATAGATGTGTCAGGTGCATGAATTCAGTATCGCCTACACAGTTTCTAGCATTTGTTAACTGTTCTCTTTTGGGCTTTGAGCCTATAAAGTGAATTGATTTGCTTGTTCCTGTGATGACAAGACTCTCACCACCCAGACGTGCCGTTCTATTTTGACATGTTTGGTTCAGGTGAGAGTTATGGCCATCTGTCAGCAAGTCAACCTGAATATCTCATCTCATATTAAAAATGACAGGGAGCCTTCAGCGTTAAATCGAGGAAATCAGATGGCATGTAACCTAGTACAATTGCTGGAATAAAGAATTTATCGATAGATGTGTTACTATGTATTGAATGTGAAGTGAACAAGCTTCATAATGTTAAATGTGTATTTTCCCATTAGGATGAAGAAGAGGATGAACTTGAATCCATAGACCAAGATGATGAGGATGATGAAGATGAAGTTGCTAACAGCCAGGGTGATAACTAGCTTTAAAATCTCTAGGAATGATAGAGATCATATGGTGACTTTGAACATGGAGTCTTAAGATAGTGCTTGCCTCCACAGACAGTAAAACTTAGACCAAGTGGGAAAACATTTACTGATAAGACTATTGATGCATTTTTTAAACAGTGCCACCATGTTGAAAACCCTTCAAACTCTAAACTTTATGCAAACACACATCTTTTATTAAGATTCATCTAAAGCTGTCCCAAAGTAGAATTTTAAAAGAGCTTCAGACACCAAAAATATACCATTTTATGGCATGTGGTGGCAGTGCTATTTGCCTTAGTTCATTGGTTGTTTACATAAGTTCTGTCTTGTATATTATTTTCACTTTCCAGAATTTGTGACTTTAAGTACTAACACATTTGATTGAATGTGTATTGGAATCACTGTTTTTAAACTCAGTATTGGAGTTCTTAGCTAATGATTTCCTTTTAAAGAAATGAAGTTACTCAAAGGCAAGATGGCATGAGCAGGAGGTGAGGGGGGTCACTTGTCCCACCAGCCCTTCATGCGGGGCTGCCCCTGGCAGGAGTGCACTCCGAACCCCGGGAAGAAGCAGGACACGGACAGGGCGTGGAAGGCAGCTTCTGAGAATCTTTCCCAGCAGTGTATTAGCATGTGGTTGGTTTGGGTTTGAAGCTAAAACAGATTACAAGTTAACCGCTGTACAACTCAGATTTAGGATTGTTGTTTGATTATTGTAAAGCATATTATGTTCCTAGTTAAAAAGACCGAAACCATGATTTATATAATTTATTGGCATTTTTGCTGAATAAGTTTAAGGCAGATAATAGATTTTTAAAAAGTAAAATGAAGCAATGTGTCAAAATTTAATGTTTTCATAATAAAAATAGATATTATGTTCACTTAATTCTTGGCCATGATTTCCTTTTTTTCGATTTTGAGAGAAATATTTTATTCTTAATAAAAAATAAGGCAAGTGGAAGTGGTGTTCTTCTCTTACTAAAAGTACATTACTGTTTCTGAATGTTAAAAGCAGTCTGATTCAGAACTAATGATTAGGATTCCCCAAGGTTGGAGGGGGCTCATTGGAGCAGAAGTAGACGGGCACGGAGAAGGGTTTAGGTGTTTCTCAGTGGAGCGTCGGAGTGCTTCACAGTGGTTTTCCTTTAAACGAGTGGGTTTACCTAAAGGCAAGGCAGCAAGAATTGGAAGACTACATAGACCATCTGCCTCCTGGCTTTAGGAATCGTTTGTGTAGTCCACAGAGGGATACAAGCTTTTGAAAGACACATCGAGAAAGAGGAAACGGCGTTGTGTTACCAAGCACTCGTGAACTCAGCTCCGTGCCCCTGTCCCCTCACCGCCATCCTGAGGCCCTTCTTGTCAGAGAACTACATGACTGTTACTTGAGCAGCTTAGACACTGTGACGTCTTGCTAACATTGATACCACATAGTAAACAATGAGTTAATGACTTCATCTCAGGCTAATATGATAAAGATAAAGGAAAGTGAATCAGGAGTTAAGAATGAGACTTCCACGGATAATGGGGTACCAAAGATCTTTAGAAAGAAACACTTGCAAAGTCAGCGATATTTTGTCAACGCTCAGTCACTTGGGCTGGTCTGGAGCAGAGGAACAGGAGGAGGCCTCAAAGCTGCACAGTCCAGCCCGCAGGGACGTCTTTCTCACCGTAGCCATAGATTTTTGCCTGGATTGCTCTGGAGCGTCCTAAACCAGTCTCTGCCTCCAGTCAGGTTGTTGCCTCTACCACACCCTCCCACCAGCTGTCATATTCACCACAAGAAGTTTTCTAAAATGCAAATAGAAGGGATTGCAGTTGCCTGCTGTTTGAAGTCCTTAGCCAGGTGCATTAAGGCCCTTTGTGCTTTGCTGCTCTCTAGCTGTATCTCCCCAAATACTTGCTGTTGTGGCGTGTATCCTGGGTTTTCAACCCTCCCTTTGCTTTTGCACGTGCTCTTTCCTCCACCCATTTGTCAGCCTTTGCATTAAAGGCTGTTTTTCCACATGTAAAGAGCCACAACGGGGGAGCAGTCATCATAAAGCATAAAACATACTTTATGATTTGAAATTTTATTCAGGAGTAGTTTATACCTCTAGCACCTCTACAGTCATCACCCAGGATTACTATAAAAGGTAATTACTGTAGCAGCTCACATTTTAAAGGTTACTAGTCTGAAATTATGCTCATTAAAAAACCCTTGAAGTTCAGGAATTTTGTTGCAGCCAGGTAAGGGCCCATGAGGCTCCTCTGTAGTGTAGCAGTAAAATGAGTTCATCCCGTGGATATTGGGTGTGTAATATGCCAGGCTCTGCTGTGGATGGACACAGGGGAGATGGTGGTGAATAAGACAAGTCCCTTCTCCATGCGACACTGTGGAAGAGTAAATAAGTGCAGAAGACAGTGTCAGGTGCTATGTAGCTTCTGGAAAAGTGCTTGCATTTTATCCTGAGTTTGGTGAGAACAGTGATTAGATCTGGTTTCTGTTTCATAGATTATTGTCTGCTGTGTTGAGAATAGTCTACGGAAAGGAGTCTATTGCCATCATCTAAGCAAAAGCGAATATAGTCACACTACGTGGTAGGGGTCAAGATGTCTGAAGTGGTAGGGTTTGGGGTGTACTTAACAGGCAGAACTGAGAGGACTTGAAGAATTGCATGTGTCTGGGAAGTAGAGGAATGTGAGGTCAAGAGTAACTCCTGGGGAAGGGGGTTCCCATTTTGCTGAGTTGAAGGAGACAGGAGCAGGTTTGGGGTGCTAATCTGGAGTTGTGGTTTTAGGCTTGCTAAATCTGAAATCCAGTAGATACATTTACACACATAGGTATGTGCAGTAGGCAGATGTATATAGAAGTTCGGAGCCCTGACCAGTGTGGCTCGGTTGGGCATCGTCCTAGAAAATGAAAGATCAAGGGTTTGATTCCCAGTCAGGGCACTTCTCTGAGTTGTGGCTTCAGTACCTGGTCAGGGCGGGTACAAGAGGCAACTGATCGATGTTCCTAGCATCAGTGTTTTTTTACTCCCTCCCTTTTCTGTCTAAAAATAAAAATCTTTTCAGGAAAAAAGAAATTTAGAGCTCATTGGGGCTGGAAAAGATGGTACAAAGTCCATCCAGCAGCATAAGTTCTTAGCGGGAGTGAATGGAGAGAGAAGGCGGCCAAGAACCAAGCCTTTGGGCAAACTCGGTTTAGTGGTGGGGAGGGAATCCTCAGTAATATCAAATGAACAAAGAAATAATCTTACCCCAACTTGAGCCTTGGAATTAAGTGGAAAACTGAGAAAGCCATGATCTTTGCACTGATTTTGCTACTGCAATTTTGGAAAATGAAAACTCTTTTCAAAATGGCTTGAGTGAAACATTCTATCGATGCAGAGTGGTTCTTTACCAGTGAATCTAATTAAACAGTTTTTGAGAAATCTGTCCTGCTGACCAAATAGTTGATAAGTATTTGAAGAAAATGTTCATTTACAGTTACATATATCATTTGAAATATTTTTCAATGCAAATTATTTTATCAAATTGCACCTTTTGTGGATTAGAGACACTTCTCTGCCAGAAACTCTAAAGAGAAGTTATTCTTGCAATTTTGTGTGTCTACAACTTAGAAACTTTAGGATTTTCTATAACCTTTCAAAATGAAAATTGAGTCATGGGGAAAACCTTAAGGTGTGACACGTATCTACCTTGAGATGTGGTTTCCTTCCTGCAAAATAACATTTTGTCTACGCAGGTTTTTTACATATTCAGTCTTAAGTGATTGTAACTACTTTTAGTTCCAGAAAGCTTTGTACATCAATCTTTCTACAGTTATACATTATTTTTCATTTTGCTCATTACAAAAACATGAGACCACTTCGTAATTATATTTTTCCACCTATGAGAATGTAAACATATGAGTCTTTAATACCTGGTTTGCTAGTCTTTTTCCAGCTCTGGCTTTTAATTCTAGATTTATCTAAATAAATTTATTCTCTGAAGCCAGTGGGGTATCTATAGTAATAAGGCTTACCATTTTGTGGCTCTTTAAGTTTGTCACCTCTCTGTGACATTTCATGCTCCTAAAACCCTCATGAAACAGCTTGTTCTTGATCCCAAGTGAGGTTGCATAAAGCCCATGAGACAAAAAAGTAGGCAACTGTCTTGGAGCACAAGGAGGTTAGCATGTTCAAAAATATGATGAGATGAATAAATTCTTAAGTTTTACTTAGGTTTACTTAGGTTTCTCTACTGCCTTACAAATTTCCTCAAATTTAGAGGTTTAAGATAGTGCACATTTATTACCTCACAGTTTCTGTGGGTCAGGAGTCAGGGCACAGCTTAGCTAGGCTCTGCTCTTGGTGCCGAGCCTGCAGTTAAGGAATCAGCCAAGTGGTGTTCTCACCTGCAGGTGCCACTGGGGGAGAACCAGCTCCCAAAGCTCCTCCCAGGTGTTGGTAAAATTCATTTCCTTAGGGCTGTAGGACTAAGGCCTTCAGTGCCTTGCTGGCAGTTGGCTGAAGTCTGCCCTCAGCAGCTAGTGGTCCCCCTAGTTTCTTGCTGGCTGGGCCCCTTCACTTTACTTCATCAAACCAGGCACCACTGGGAAATGTTGTGCATTCTTTTAAGCCACCAAGTTTTGGGATAATTTCTTGTGCAGCCATTCACATGGTATGATGCATAGTATTTACTTAATTCCTTTTCCTTTCTTATGTCTCTTCCAATTTTGGCACTTTTTACCATTACAAATTTCTGCCTATGTATTGAGATGCAATCTGTTTTTCTGTGGCTCTCCATTCAGTGACACAGTTGGAGTGTTTGGGGGCATGCAGTCTCAAACAGCAAGCCGTACTCCCCGAGTTTGCTCTCCAGGCAATCTCCCCTGCCCCTTCAAAGAGTACCCACGTGGTTCCTAGGACAGACTCTATGTACGTTGATGCCCAAATTGAGTGGAAAGAACGATCACCTTCATGTCTGACAGCTGCTCGCTCTATGCAAAGCAAGGCAGGTACGATGCTCAGTAAATGTTAGCTAAGTCCAAAACTCATGTTTTCAGCTCAACCCAAAATTTTATTAGCATCTTTTTAGGAGATAACATAATATTGCCAACTCTTGCCTAGCTTGTTTTCTGCAAGTGCTATTGTTAAGCCATTCTGTATTTGTGCAGTTGTCCTTTTGGGCTCCCAAAGACAAGATCTTTTATATCTGTTTAAATTTAGAGTTATGAGGTTCACTTGTATTACTGAAGCCTTCGGGGGTATTTTTCATAACCTAGTTTTTATCATAAGCACTTCACTTTTCCCATCTTTTAAAAAAAGTGGGAGAATTGTTTTTGCCCTACTGACCTCAGCAAGTTATTACCACAGTTCTATATGTTCATGCATAGTAAACATCACAAAATTTCAGGTTTTATTATGAGAAATTGTAACACTATGCAGTTGAGATTGCTTATTAATTAAAATAGCTATTAGATACATAATATATGTAATAAAAAGATATACAATGAAGAGAATATAATTTTGAACCTCATTTTTAAAGTACCTCAATATACTACTAATATTTAGATAGCTTAAATTTTCTAATCTTAATACTTGTCACTAAAAAACTTAAAAAGCATTTAGTGTTCAAAGAAATGACAAAGCATACACTTGGATTGCAAAGATAATACTTTAATTTGTCTTGAATTACATTCTCTAATATCAGTCCAGACTAGAACAAATACATCAGTTATGAAAAAATGGAGATATTAAATTCAAAGAAGTAACTTCTCTGTTCACATTTAGATGTGAGCATTTCCTCAATCTGGTCGTATTTGAAAGGTATTCCAGCCTGCTGCTTTTTCAATGATGGATTTCTCATATTGAAACTCTCTTGCTCCCAATTTAATAATCTCAAATCATAGTAACAACCAGTGTGCAATGGAATAAATTGTTGAGTTTGTGAAGTTATAATATTTAAGATAACTTGGCCTACAAGCAACACTCAATTCAGAAAAATAAGACTAGAACAAGGGGAGGCAACAGACACAGAAAACTGAGGTGTTTTGTTGTGATGGGGAGGAAAGAAATGGGCCGTAGCTGGACTAGGGTGTGGGTCCAAGAGATTTTTAAAATAGGAAACACTAAAGGTTCTATGCTGATGGATAATCAGCTAGGGAAGAGGAGGGTTTACAGTTGCTGAAGTGATGTCCTTGAATAGATGATGGGCACAGGAGCTAAATAAAGCACAGGTGGGGGTTGTGGCCTTGGAGGGCAGTCTGGACAGGAGATCCACAGTAAGAAGAGTGAGGTGGAGGATATGGTAAAGAAGGGAATAGTTTCGTCTATGGTGGCGGGCAGGTGCAGAAGTTTTCTTATTGCTTCTATTTCCTCAGTTAAGTAGGAAGCAAGAAATCAATTGACAGTAAGAGCTGGGGAAGAGATCTGAAGAAAGCAGAGAAATTGTGAAAATAGCTGTTTTACAGTGGAGCTTGGGGAACTAAATGCACCCAAGGTGTGGAGAAACACGAAAATGTGGAGGAACCAGAGTTTATCTTCTTCTGTTACCCTTCTTTCAAGCCTGGAAACCTTTCCTTGAAGCCCCCAGCAATTTTTTTCCTGCGAAAAAGGAGTAACATGAGGCCTGGGTCTCCAAACAGATCCACACTCTCTAGGAAGCTGACCTTGGCTCTGCTTTCCCATAGCACTGTTTCCTTGGCAACTACCATGTGAAGCCAGAGAGGAATGCTTTGTGCCGGAAGCTGACTCTCTGCCTTGTCTGCTGTGAAATCCTCCATCTGTGGAACTGCACCTGCACAGAGACAGCAGCAAGCCGGCCCCAGGCAGACACTGGTGAGACTCCATCGCGTCAGTCTGTGCACCCTGATCTTCCTTAGCAGCTGTCCATGACCCAGGTGGGTCATCAGGGCCAAGAAGCCAGTGTATCTGGGTAGCCCCCGAGCCTCCTGATGATGTGATGAAACTACACTCAGTGTGCCTGTCTTGTGTGACTCTAAGATAAATATAGGAAGAATCAGAATAAAGTCTATTAAATCTTATGAAAAGCAAACCTGTAACTATTTCTGATGTAGAGCAGAATGACACTTGAAATAGGATTGACATTCAAATCCTTAGCTCAATTTCTTTCTTCCTTTCTCAAAGCTAGAGTTGGCTCAGCCTCATTTCCTGGCAAACCAGTTACCCCCAAAGGAAATAAGAGCACAGTGACTGCCTTGACTAATTGCAGTTCACCGCTGGGCTGTGGTAGGTGACTAGGCAGCGCCTCTGAAAGCACACAGCTGTGAACAGGTGGGCAAAACTTGAGCAAAATTAAGGTTATGTCAAGAAGAAGGAAAGGCAGGAGCCCGGGTCTGGCAGGGAAAGGCCACTGGGCAGGCCATCGGTTGCATCTGTTGTGCACATGAGCACATAATGCACACGCACAGGATGAAACCGAATGTTCTCTCAGGTCTCATGGCTGTTTGCTGTGACAGAAGGACTGGTGTCAAAAAGTCCTACTTAAAATTGTCCATTTCAGCCCTGGCCAGTGTGGCT
This sequence comes from Sturnira hondurensis, assembly GCF_014824575.4. NCBI lineage: Eukaryota > Metazoa > Chordata > Mammalia > Chiroptera > Phyllostomidae > Sturnira > Sturnira hondurensis. Next base: position 710,292 of record NW_028079667.1, read on the forward strand.
TAGTTGTTTGGAGCATTGTCCTGTAAACCAAAAGGTGGTGGGTTCGATTCCTGGTCAGGGCACATGCCTAGGTTGCAGAGTCAGTCCTCAGTCGGAGCACATACAAGAGGCAACTGATCAATGTTTCTCTCCCTCTCTCTCCCTTCCCTCCCTGCTCTCTCAAATTGGTAAGCACGTCCTTGGGTGAGGAATAAAAACAAAAGTTAACTATTTCATGTTAGACATGAATTATATCACAGACCAGGTATGTAACCCAAGCACCAGATTCAATCTTCCCATTTTCTAATATAATGTTCATATTTATATGAAACTCACACTTCTGTGGTTTTAAAAATATTTTCTATGCTAAATTCTATCAAATGTCTATTTAATTTTGTGTGTGTGTGATTGCCTGCCATTATAAAGTGCTGTAAAATTACCAGTGTCTGAAGAGTAGTGAAAAATTCATTACTTCAGTGTCTTCCTAAACAACTTCTTAACTCATTGGGGTTTTTTTTTTGTTTTTTGGTTTTTTTTTGTTTTTTTGTTTTTGTTTTTATTTTTTTTTTTTTGCTTAGAAAGTAGTGATTCACCAGCAGACTGCGCTCATTAGAAACTTTGTGTTCCACAGGTGGCAAGCTCCAATGTCAACTCATTTTCCTGTTTACCCTATATGGACTTTTAATGCAGAAGAGCAAATAGGCTTGATACTTAGTGGAGTAGGCAGACCTCCACCCAAACCCTTGCTCTTACACTTTTAAGTTTCTGAGTGTTTTCTGCAGCTCAAGCTACCACGACAAAGTACTACAGACTGAGTATCATCACATTGCTGGGTAGGACTTCAACATACAAATTTGGGGGAATACTAATGTTCAGCATATACCACTGAGCGGATTACTAAAACTGTGAATCTTAGTTTATTCCTGGAACTAATTATACCTACTTAATAGGGCTTTAGTAAACGTTAAATGAATTTTTAGTATATATGCATAAGCCTGCTTAGACTGAATTATGCTATGGAAATGAATGACTCCCAAATTTTAATGGCTTACAGCATCCAAGGATACTTCTGGTGGGTGTTCATACCTTCAGCTTGTCAGCTGTGCTCTGCTCCAAATCTTTATTCCAAAAGCCACACTGAAGAAGCAGCTTATGTCTGAGACTGGCAGGTCTCATGGCAAAAGGAAAAGAGAGATGGCAGGACCTCACAGGGACTCTCAGAAATGCTTAGAAAGGGCATCACTTCCATTCACGTTTCAATGGCCAAAGCAAGTCACAGCCAAACTAATACAAGTATGGCCCTTCTGAAGGACAGGCCTGAGAGCAAGGGGCAATACATATTTTAGCAATCATATAATCTATCATAGCATATAAAAATATAACCAGTAATGTTGGTGTCTTTCCCTTCCCTCTTTCCCCTTACTGCCCCTGCTGAGGAAGATGGTGCCAGAGTGTGCAGAGGCGGTGCAAAGTCACACTTAGGAGTCTAGATTCTGGAGACAGGCTGCTTGAGTTTGAATCCAGACTCTGCCATTTTCCAGCTCTGTGACCCTGGGCAAGTTATTTAACCTTGTGGCTCAATTTCCTCCTCTGTAAAATAGGAACAATAATAATAATAGTGTCTATGCCATAGAGCCGGGGGTTAAATTAGTTATGCATATAAAGTGTTTAGAACAGTGTGTGGCATATTCTAAACCCTTTATAATTAACTGTTGTTACTGCTGCTATTATTGCTATTATTGAAAGAAACCTGACTCAAAGTCAAAAGATTTGATTTATAATTTCAGCTTATCATTCTGTTAGTAACCTTGAGCAAGTCACTTAATTTCTGAGCGCTGATTACTTTTTCATCTGTAACTGGACTAGCTCTCATTTCTAGAGAACCTGTGTAGGTGTGGACATCGGAGCTGGACTACCGGGGACCAGATCCAGCTACACCACTTTCAAGCTGTGTGACTTGGGACAAATTACCTAACCCACAGGCGCCTCAATTTCATTACCTGTAAACAGGGATAATAATCACACCTTATGTTCATAGGAACGTCATGGGAATCAAGGGAATGAATGGTTAATATATGTACATGGGTTAGAACAGTGCCCACCTCTGGTAATGACTGATAACTGGATGGCACATATAAGAAGTGTTTAGTAAATTTTAACTAGTTTCCCACAGATCTTTGAGGATTGACTATGTAAATAGGCATGAAAGTGCTTTATATAAAGTATTGGGTTGACCAAAAAGTCTGTTTAGTTTTTTCTGTAATGAAGAGACAAATTTTTCACTTTTATCAATAACTTTATTGATCTGGATTTTTCAAGTATGTTGGCCATCTCCTGCTATTGGCTTCTACTGAATAGAGGCCAGAGATGCTGCTAAACATCCTCCCATGCATAAGACAGCCCCACAGCAAAGAATTATTTGGCTAAAATGTCAGTAGTCCAAGAAACTTCACAAACCACTTTTGCCAATTTGATCAGTCACAGAACCTTCTCCATACACTACACAAATCTTTTTTTACATTTCAGTTGCATTTTTACTTTTCTTTTTTAAAATATATTTTATCGATTATACTATTACAGTTGTTCAATTTTCCCTTTTTGCCCTCCTCCGCCTGGTATCGCTGTTCCCTCCAGCAATCCTGCCCCCCCCGCCTTAGTTCATGTCCATGGGTCATACACATAAGTTCTTTGGCTTCTCCATTTCCTATACTATTCTTAACTTCCCCCTGTCTGTTTTGTACCTACCAATTATGCTATTTAATCCCTGCACCTTTTCACCATTCTTCCTCTTCCCTCTCCCAACTGATAACCCTCCATGTAATCTCCATAACTATGATTCTGTTCCTGTTCTGCATGTTTGCTTAGTTTGCTTTTTTAGATTCAGTTGTTGATATTTGTGAATTTGTTGCCTTTTTAATATTCATAGTTTTGGTCATCTTCTTTTTCTTAAATAAGTCATATAATAAGGTCTTGATGATGGTGAACTCTTGTAGCTTTACCTTGTCTGGGAAGCACTTTATCTGCCCTTCAATTCTAAATGATAGCTTTGCTGGATAGAGTAATCTGGGTTGTAGGTCCTAGCTTTTCATCACTTCTAATACTTCTTTTCAGTCCCTTCTTACCTACACAGTTTCTTTTGAGAAATCAGTTGATAGTCTTATGGGAACTCATTTGTAGGTAACTCCTGCTTTTCTCTTGCTGCTTTTAAGATTTTCTCTTTCTCTTTAATCTTTGGCATATTGATTATGATGTGTCTTGGTGTGGACCTTTTGCAGTCCAACTTGTTTGGGACTCTCTGTGCTTCCTGGACTTGTATGTCTATTTCCTTTGCCAAATTAGGGAAGTTTTCTTTCATTATTTTTTAAATAAGTCTTCAATTTCTTGTTCTTCCCTTTCTCTTTATGCCATTCCTATAATTTGGGTATTGGTACATTTGGAGATGTCCCAGAAGCTTCTTATATTATCCTCAGGTTTTTTTTTTTAATTCTTGTTTCTTTTTGCTGTTCTGGTTGAATGCTATTTCTTCCTTATGTTCCAACTCACTGACTTGAGTCCTGGCTTTCTCCCCTTCACTGTTGGTTCCCTATAGATTTTTTAAAATTTCACTTAGTGTAACCTTCATTTCTTCCTTTATGCTGTTACCATACTCAATCAGTTCTTTGAGCATCCTTATCACCAGTGTTTTGAACTCTGTGTCTGATAGGTTGGTTATCTCCATTTCACTCAGTTCTTTTTCTGAGGTTTTGTTCTCTTCTTTCATTTGGGCCATATTTCTCTGTCTCCTCATTTTGGCAGCCTCCCTGTGTTCGTTTCTATGTACTGGGTAGAGCTGCTCTGACTCCCTGTCTTAATGGTATGGTCTATTGTAGAAAAGTCACCCATTTGGATGAGTGTGGCTTCTTTAAATCCTTGGTCGTTGGGCTTCCACACACTTTGATTTCCTGACCGTTCTGGGTGTTGTTTTGAGATTTAGTTGTGATTCTCTCTGTGGTTGTGTGAGAACATGAAGTGTGTCTACCTATGCCTCCGTCTTGACTAGAAGTTACATTTTTACTTTTCTTGAAATAATAAAGCATAATATGCTGAAACATTGTGTATTTTCTTCCACTAAAATGACTGCACAAAAATTCACCAATTTTAATAAATTTTTTTAATCTTTTTTAAATTTAATTCTTATTCAAACAAAATTTTCTATTTTATATTCTCAGTCCTGCTCCCCGCCAGTGCTCCCCACCTCCCTCCCATTTCTGCCCCCCACCTTAATTATTGTCCATGTGTCCTTTATACTTATTCATGCGAGTCCCTCCCCTTTTCCACTATGATTCTCTCCCTTCTCCTCTCTGGACCCTGTCAGCCTGTTCCTTATTTGAGTGTCATTGGTCATATTTTGCTTGCTTGTTTGTTTTGTTGTTTAGATTCCTGTTAAAGGTGAGATCATATGGTATTTGTCTTTCACCGCCTGGCTTATTTCACTCAGCATAATGCTCTCCAGTTCTATCCATGATGTTGCAAAAGGTAGGAGCTCCTTCTTCCTTTCTGCAGCATAGAATTCCATTGTGTAAATGTGCCATAGCTTTTTGATCCAGTCATTTACCAATGGGCATCTAGGTTGCTTCCAACTCTTGGCTATCGTGAATTGTGCTGCTATGAACATCGGGGTGCATAGGTTCTTTTGGATTGGTGTTTCAGGGTTCTTAGGATATACTCCTAGCAGTGGAATTGCTGGGTCAAAAGGCACATTCATTTTTAGTTTTCTTAGAAAATTCCATACAGTTTTCCATAGTGGTTGTATCAGTCTGCAATCCCACCAACAGTGAACTAGGGTCCCCTTTTCCCCACAACCTCTCCAGCACTTGTTGTTTGTTTCTTTGTTTATGATAGCCATTCTGACTGGTGTTAAGTGGTATCTCATTGTGGTTTTAATTTGCATCTCTCTGATAGCTAGCGATATCGAGCATCTTTTCATGTGTCTCTGGATCCTCTGTATGTCCTCCTTGGAGAAATGTCTGTTCAAGTCCTCTGCCCATTTTTTAATCGGGTTGCTTGTCTTCTTTGAGTGGAGTCGAGTGAGTTCTTTGTATATTTTGGAGATTAAACCCTTATCTGAGGTATCATTGGCAAATATGTTTTCCCAAGCTGTTGCTTCTCTTTGTATCTTGATACTGTTTTCCTTAGCTATGCAGAAGCTTTTAATTTTGATGAGATCCCATTTGTTTATTCTTTCCTTTATGTCCCTTGCTCTAGGGGACGTATTTGTAAAAATATTGCTGCGTGGAATATCTGAGATTTTCCTGCCAATGTTCTCCTCTAGGGTTTTAATGGTTTCACGGCTTATATTTAAGTCTTTTATCCACTTCAAATTAATTTTGGTGTATGGTGTAAGTTGGTGCTCGAGTTTCATTTTTTTGCATGTAGCTGTCCAGTTCTCCCAACCCCATTTGTTGAAGAGGCTATCTTTACTCCATTTTATGTTATTGCCCCCTTTGTCGAATATTAATTGACTGTAGAGAGTTGGGTTTATTTCTGGGCTCTCTGTTCTATTCCATTGGTCTTAATAAGTTTTTTTTTAATGCATGGTGATATGACAGCTGTCACAATACAATCTAACACAGTTATTTCAAATGAAATTGAAGACAGTTAAGCACTACTAAAGCCATTGTACAGAAAAAATTAAACAAACTTTTTGGCCAACACAATATGCACTGGTCAAGTGTGAAGAATTAGGAATTTGCAATGTAGGCTTCTGTGGCTATGTAATTAGGATAAATCAGGCTTAACAAGTCTAAGCAGTAGTAAACATTTTCTTTTTGAGGTGCACCCAGTTCAGAGCAACCCCCTTCCATGCCTCCTTTATCTGGCATTGGGTCCTCAATACTGTTTGTAGCTTTTGAATTATAGAAGCAAAAGCTGACATTGGGCCCTATTTCAATTATGACTGAGCACTTTATATATCACAACCAGAACAAACAAGGCTTTGCACTCTGAGATAAACCAAAAAGATTGAAGTCATCTTGACTAGTTGTGATCTCCAAAATAGTAAATCCTTGACTATTTCCTGTAAACTGGACTTGGTAACCAAACTAATTTTATCCCTAATTTTCACTATGCTGATATCTACAGAGACATCATGACCTTGGTAAAACTGGTAATCATGTGGGAAAGTCACTGTTTTCCCACCATAAGTGGACTAATGTAACTCTCGTAATCTCACTAATTTGAGTTTCTTTAAAAAGATACTTATGTAGTTTTTTGTTTTTGTTTTAATTTGGGAAGTCTATTCTCTTATACTTGTAAGTAAACTTTATCTTTCCTATTCTAAATGCTTCTGTTTTGCCTATAGTTGATTGACCTAGGGATTGTACCTCTGACCCAACATGGGCCAAATTCTCCCTCCAGGAATTTGTATTAGTTTTCTTTTTCAGCTTTTAAACCAGGAAGAGGTGAACTGGAGGGCTTTGGAGTGGCCATCTTCACCAGATATGGGACAGAGAGGAGGAGAAAGTTTATCCTGCAGAGTGGAATAAAGCAGAGACACCTTGGGGTGGGAATGAGACAGGGATGCCGGACCACCCTGCCACCCAATATCCCAACAGCGTCCATCCCACCACACTGCTTTTTAAAATTCATAACACAAGTCATTGTCTGCAGATGTTTGTTTCTTGTGTCTCTGTTACTAAAAAATGATAAGCATTGCAAGAGCAGGCAGTTGTCTTGCCTGTCATTGACTCTCAGTGTCCAGATCAATGCTTGGCATATAATGGAAATTCTGTAAGTACTAACTAGATAAATGAATTCTAGTTACTTGTTCATAACCAAATTAAGTGTCTGAGAACTTGTGTCCCATTATTTCAAAGATCTTGTTATATGCTTTGAGTTATTACAAATTTAACAAAATTAGGAAGAGTGACCAGATGGCACAGTATTTAGAAGTGAGTAAATGTGATACATCACATAAACAAAATGAAAGACAAAAATCACATGATCATATCAACAGATGCAGAAAAACCATTTGATAAAATCCAGCACCCATTCATGATAAAAACACTCAGCACAGTGGTAATAGAGGGAAAGTAGCTCAATATAACAAAAGACGTGTACAAAAAACTACTGCCAACATCCTACTCAATGGGCAAAACTAAAAATGTTTCCCTTAAAATCAGGAACCAGACAAGGCTGTCAGCTCCTGCAACTCTTATTCGACATAGTACTAGAAGTCTTAGCCACATGACCAGATAAGAAGAAGAAATAAAAAGCATCCAAATTGGGAAAAAGGAAGTAAAACTGTCATTATTCACAGGTAACATGATAGTGTACATGGAAAATTCTGTAGGCTCCACTAAAAAACTACTTGACCAAATAAGTTAATTTGGCAAAGTAGCAGGATACAAAGTCAATATTCAGAAGTTGATGACACTTTTGTACACCAACAAAGAACCATCAGAAAGAGAAACTAAAAAAATCCCATTTAATATAACAACAAAAAATTAATAATAAAGTCCCTAGGAATAAAGTTAATCAAGGAGGTAAAAGACCTGGACTTAGAAAACCATAGAACATGGAAGAAAAAAATTGATAAGATTATAAATAAATGGAAGCATATACCCTGTTCATGGATCAGAATAATTAACATCAAAATGTCCATTCTGCCCAAAGCAATCTATAGATTCAATATAATTCCTATTAAAATGCCAATGGCATACTTCACCTATTTAGAACAAATATTTCAAAAATATGTATGGAACCAAAAAAGGCTTCAAATACCCTCAGCAATCTTGAGAAAGAAGAACAAAGTAGGAGAGGTCACAACACCTGGTATCCAACTAGACTGCAAGTCCTATACTATGATCATATGCCAGCCTGGTACTGACATAAGAACGGACACATAGATCAACAGAACAGAATAGAGAGCCCAGAAATAAACCCATGCCTTTGGAGTATGAGCATACAATGGAGTAAAGATGTTCTCTTTAACAAATTTTTTGTGTTGGCGGGGTGGGATGGAATGGGAGTAATAGACAGAAAACTGTACTTGAGAAATAATTAAATAAATTTAAAAAAACAAATGGCATTGGGAGAACTGGGCTGGGTACATACAAAAAATGAAATTAGACCACTAAGTCATATCACACACCAGAATAAACTCAAAATGCATAAAAGACAAATATAAGCCACGATACCATAAAAATCTAGTGGAAAACATAAGCAGTAAAATTTTGGATATCCCACGTACCAGTATTTTTGCCTATTTGTCTCCTAGAGCAAGGGACATAAAGAAAAAAAATAAACAAATGAGACTCCATCAAATTGAAAGCCTTCTGTACAGCTAAAGAAACCATCATCAAAATGAAAAGGGGACCAACTGTATGGGAAGATATATTTGCCAATGATATATTACACAGGCTTTAATCTCCAAAATATGTAGAGAATTCCTATGATTCACCAGAAAGACACCAGAAAGAAAAACAATCCAATTAAAAAATGGGCAAAGGACCTGAATAAACACTCCTCCAAGGAGGACATACAGATGGCTCATAAGCATATGAAAAGATGCTCACCATCACTGGCCAATGGAGATGAAAATTAAACCCACAATGAGATACTACCTCACACCTATTATTCATAAATTAACAAACAACAACAACAAAAAAACAACAACAAGTGCTGGCAAGAATATGGAGAACAGGGAACCCTAGCACACTGTTGGTGGGATTGCAGACTGGTGCAGCCACTGTGGAAAACACTGGGGAATTTCTTCAGAAGACTGAAGATGGAACTGCCTTTTGACCCAGCATTTCAACTGCTGGGAATATACCCTAAGAATCACAAAACACCAATTCAAAAGAATTTATGCACCCCTCTATTCATAGCAGCACTATTTACAATAGCCAACATTTGGAAACAACCTAAGTGCCCATTAGTAGATGAGTGGATCAAAAAACTGTGGTACATTTACACAACGGAATATTACACATCAGCAAAAAGGAGGGATTCCTGCCTTTTGCAATAGCATTGATGGAAATGGATACTTCTGTGCTAAGTGAAATAAGTCAGTTGGTGAAAAATAAGTATTATATGATCTCACTTACAAGTAGAATCTAAAGAATAAAATAAACTAATGAGCAAAATACAGCTAGAGACATACAATCATGGAATACACTGATGACTGCAAGAGGACAGGGGGAAGGTGGGGACTGATTGAAAGAAGGTGAGGGGATTAGTTGAAGAACATGCAAGAAGCACCTATGGATATGGACAACAGTGTGGGGATTAACTATGGAAGTAGTAGACAGGCTGTGTGGAGAGGGGTGAAGGTGGGGAAATGGGAAATCTGTAATAACATAAACAATAAAATATTAAAAATAAAAATAGGAGGGTAGCCATGACCCATGTGGCTCAGTTGGTTGAGCATCACTCCACAAAGTGAAGTATCACCAGTTCAATTCCAGGTCAGGACACATGATTGGGTCGTGGGTTTGTTCCCTGGTCAGGGAACATGTGGGAGGCAACTGATAAATGTTTTGCTCTCACATGATGTTTCTCTCCCTGTCTCTCTTCCTCCCTTCCTCTCTAAAATTAATAATCAAAATCTTTTTTAAAAATAGGGGCTTCTGGCCAAGATGGAGGCTTAGGTGGAAATATGGTGCCTCCTCACACAACCAAAATTAAGGACAACAAAGATTCAGAAACAAAACCACAACAGAACAGACAGAAAATTGAACTGTACAGAAGTTCAACAAGCATTCAACCAGACAGGTAAGAGGGATGCATTCGGTGGCCGGTGGAAAGGGATTGCAGCAGGAAAAGGCAGTGGCAGCCAGACCCGGGAGCGCAGGTGGTGCAGGGCTGACCACAGTCACACATTTGTGCACAGATAAACTAGGCAAAAACGGTCAGTGAGACAGACCACACAACCCAGGGCCCCAGCAACGGGAAATAAAGCCTAAAAGCATCAATTGAAAACACTTGTGGTGGTAAAGGTGCCGGGAGAGACTCCCAGCCTCACAGGAGAGTTCGTTGGAGAGACCCACAGGGTCTTAGAATGTACACAAGCCCAGCCACCTGGGAACCAGCACCAGAAGGGCCAAATTTGCTTGTAGGAAGTGGCAGAGGGGACTGAAATTCGAGAGAGAGCGGAACAAGAGCCATTGTTCCCTCTCTGACCCTGCCCCCATATACAGCATCACAACCCAGCCATGCAGTTGCCCTGCCCTGGTGAACACCTAAGGCCACTCATACATAGCCAGCACAACCTGACCAAAAATGGCTCAGACAGAAGAACAAATCAAAGCCCCAGAGCCAATACATCTAAGCGACCAAGAGATAGCCAACCTATCAGATGCACAGTTCAAAATACTGGGACTCAAATCAATGGAGTGGACCAGAAGGAAGAAAGAAACAACCAAACAGAAAAGAATGAAGAAACAAGAATTTTAAAAAATGAGGAGAGGCTTAGGAACCTCCAGGACATCTTTAAACATTCCAACATCCGAATTATAGAGGTACGAGACGGGGAGGAGGAAGAGCAACAAGTGGAAAACTTATTTGAACAAATAATAAAGGAGAACTTCCCCAGTCTGGCAAAGGAAATAGACTTCCAAGAAGTCCAGGAAGCTCAGAGAGTACCAAAGAAGGTGGACCCAAAGAGGAACACACCAAGACACATCATAATTACATTACCTAAGATTAAAATGCAGGAAAGATCCTAGAAGCAGCAAGAGATAAAGGGACAGTCACCTACAAAGGATTTCCCATCAGACTGTCAGTGGATTTCTCAAAAGAGACCTTACAGGCAAGAAGGGGCTGGAAAGAAGTATTCCAAGTCATGAAAGGCAAGGACCTACATCCAAGATTGCTCCATCCAGCAAAGCTTTCATTTATAGTGGAAGGGCAGATGAAGTGCTTCCCAGATAAGGTCAAATTCAAGGAGTTCATCATCACCAAGCCCTTATTTTATGAAATGTTAGAGGGACTTATCTAAGAAAAAGAAGATAAAAAATATGAACAGTGAAAGGACAGCAAACTCACAGTTATTACCAACCACACCTAAAATAAAAGCAAACTAAGCGGACACCTAAAACAGAAGCAGAGCCACAGAAATGGAGATTATATGGAAGGTTAGCAACAGGGGAGTGGGAGGAAGAGAGAGGGGGAGAAGGTATAGAGAATAAGTAGTATAGATGGTAGGTAGAAAATAGGGGGAGGGCAAGAATAGTATGGAAAATGTAGAAGCTAAAGAACTTATGACACATGGACATGAACTAAAGGGGAGAATGTGGGTGGGAGGGGGTGTGCAGGATGGAGGGGAATGAAGGGGGGAATGACACAATTGTAATAGCATAATCAATAACATATATTTTAAAAATAGGAGGGCAAAAGAGGTCAAATATATAGTGATGGAAGAAAATTTGACTTTGGGTGATGGGTATGCAATGCAATATACAGATGATGTATCATAGAAATGTAAACTTGAAACCCACATAATTTTATTAAGCAATGTCACTCCAATAAATTTAATATAAAAAGAAAAAAAGGAACAGTGACCAAGTATAATCTTATGTCATTAATTTTGAAGTTTGAAATTAAAAATGATAAGAAACCACCCTGGCTGGTGTGGCTCAGTGAATTGAGCACCGGCCTGAGAATTGAAAGATCACCAGTTCGATTCCCAGCCAAGGCACACACCTGGGTTGCAGGCCAGATCCCCAGTTGGGGATGAGCGAGCGAGAGGCAGCTAACTGATCAATGTACCTCTCATGGATCGATGTTTCTTTCTTTCTACCTCCCTCCCCCTTGCTCTAAAAATAAATAAATGGAATCTTTAAAAAAAAATTTCAATTGTAAGAGCCTGCATTCTATTAAATGGATTCAATTATAACATTCCTTCAAGACGGCCAGCCCTGGCAGAGTAGCTCAGTTGGTTAGAGCATTGTCCTGATTTGCCAATGTTGTGTATTCAATCGTTGGTCGGGGCATCCACAGGAATCGACAAATGAATGTGTAAACAAGTGGAACAACAAATCTCTCTCTCAAGAAAAAACATCTACTAATAAAAAAAATTAAATGAAACAGACGGCCAAGCCACACAGGACATAGCCTCACTGGTCATCATGTCGAGTGGGCTGGGATAATTTCTCCCAGCCACAACTGGGGTCATAATGATGAGCCCTTAAGAAAGGGGCAGGGGCAACCATGATTTGTTCCTGTCTTCACTGAGAACTCCCAAGGCCTGTAATTGCTTGGTTTTATGTATAACTTATAGAGATCACTAATTATGCAAAAGAAGTTTCCTTTAAATTGCCTTATCTTCTAAACTGTTCAAAGGAATGTCCTTTATAAATGACCGATTAACATGGCATTTTGTGCAATTTATAGTAATGGAGTAAGAGTTTATCCATGGTATTATCCATGAAGTGCTTGTTAATGATAAATGTGTTCTGACTGTAACAAGTATTACTTTTCTCTGGTTAGATATTTAATCTTTGTTAATATGGAAGTAAATAATTTATCATCTTAGTTAAGGAGTAATATAGATCTGTACAGTTCATTTTTGTTTGTTGTCCACTAACCTTACCTTTCCTGAGTTACAATTTTTTCTATGGGCTAAAATCCCATTTAATAAACTTAGGCACTCCTTGAATTTTTTAAATTTATTTTCCAATATTTAAATCATCTTTATTTACAAAATACTATCCTGAGGATGTAATTCCATTAAGCTCCAATTAAGCATAAGTATAATCAGTGAAGTAACAGTAGTTACTTAAACTGAAATTGGGAGAAATCAAAATCACTTTTGAAGACAGACCAAAAATGTTGTCAGGTTCCTTGTGCTTCTGGATGTCCATTCAGTAGTAGCTCGTCCAAAGTCAGAACTGATGCGGATGAAAACTCCTACTTTTAAGACGTGCAGGTGAGGGAGGGGGAAAAATCTAGCTCTGGGGGTAAGATCATGAGGAATAATTCTCAGTGAATAGGCATTTCTCATTGCAAATGGAGGAGGTATGTCCTGCCCCAATTTTTTAAAATAAAAGTATTAATTAATTTCATTTGTTCCCAGAGTTTCCTTCTGTTTGAGTTTTTAAGTTTTCTCTCCACTCTGTGTGTGTGTGTGTGTGTGTGTGTGTGTGTGTGTGTTAAATACAGATAAACCATTTGGGAGGGAAATACTATTTGGTTTTTTTTTTAGAAGAGTCATTTTCAAATGATGTGGCAGAATCTTTGACCACATTTTATAAGCCCTCTGATCTATACTTAACTGATAGAGGATTTCTTTATAATGATGAGCCCTGAAAGCACAGAGCTTGGGACAACCTCAGTTGTCCCTGTCTTCAATACTAACCCGAGAATCTTTGGTTTGACTGCTTCCCTATATTTACATTTATTTGGGCAAATACATTTTACTTTAAGCCTTCTTTTATGAAAACTCTGTTGAGTTGAGCTCTCCATACTTTTTTCATTCTCTCTTTCATTTGCTTTATGTTAGTGTGATAATGCCTACTACCCTAAGATATTTTATGTTTTTCCTTGTTTTCTTTAACAATGAGGTTACTTGCTCTGGCTGGTGTGGTTCCGTGGACTGAGCGCAGTCTGCGAACTGAAAGGTCGCAGTTTCCATTTTCAGTCAGGGCACATGCCTGGATTGTGGCCAGGTCCCCAGTGGGGAATGTGTGAGAGGCAACCAATCCACATGATCTCTCATACATCAATGTTTCTCTCTCTCTCTTTCTCACTCTCTTCCGCTTTCTGTAATAATAAATAAATACATAATCTTTAAAAAATAAAAATTAAATTAAAATGAGTTTACTCTTGTTCAAATTTATTTGAAAGCATTCTTAGTGGTGACTTGTGAGACACCCCTAGATGAAAATGGGCCAACCTATTGCCAGCTACTGTCTTTGAAGGTTTTCCTACTATCTCTCACGTGACAAATGAATCTTCATGCAGCTCATCTGGTTCTTTATCATTCATCACATTTTTTAAAACCTTGGAAGTTTTGGTTTTTGGTCTCTATTTTCTGTCCTTTCTACTTCTTATAATTAAAATTGCTCAAACCGATTAAAATATCAAATTGTGAGAGAAGAGTGTATCTACATGAATAAAAAGTTATACTCATTGTCAAAATGCTATCAGAATAGATAATGACCTTGGGAGATCGTTGTGTTATAGACGAAGCACACTGAACTCTGTCCCTGTTATTAAGGAATTACAGATGGGAAGACTTATCTACCCAGCCCTTACAGGGTGGGGCAAAAGTAGGCTTAAAGTTGTTGGTATGGAAAACAATACAATCATTAATAAATAAAATAATACAAGAATAAACTTTGTGTTTCACTTACTCACAAACTGTAAGCCTGCTGTTGCCCACCCCAAAGTAAATTATTACTGCATTAGCCTCACCAATTATCTATTAACTGGACCTCAGTGAAGGCAATGTTTTTAAAGGCTTGAAATATAAATGTTTCCTGTTGGGCACGAGCACAAAGCTGAGCTTCCTGCTAGTCACCTGCTCATCCAATTGGCTTTAATGGAAATAAAACAACCATTAGGATCTTTTCCAAGCCGTTAGGCATTAGATAATTTTTTTGCAATTAATGTGGCAGCAGTTTTTGATTTTGAAGTCCCTGCAGCTATAAGTTTGACTTCAAACAGTCGATTACTTTCTACAGTAGTAGATTAGATGATTTCTTTGTGTTTCGTGTAGCCATATGAAATTTTTGTCAGTTTGTTGTTGTTGTTGTAGATCTTTATTTATTCAAGATCTTTTTGATGGCATACCTCAGCTAGTAAGTTCCACTTTGTGTGACAACTTGGTATACTGGGTTGAGATCGTGAGACCTCACGATTAGGCTGGGTGGCAGAAAGGTAATCCTGCTCGATTAGTGATGTCTGCCCTGGGAGAAGAATGGATGTTAGTGATGGGCTCTGCATGTGCCCTCCAGTAAGCACAGTAAAGCCTTTAGGCAAACTTTGAAAGGCCACTGAGTTACTACTCTTAATGTGTCCAAAAGGAAATGTTTTCTCTCCTTTCTCGGCTTAGTGAATCTGGTCTGTGAATTTAATGGACAAAAGATAGATTAACATGAAGAAAGGAATACAAATTTATTAACTTTTTATGTGCACAGGACTTTACAGGAAAGTAAAGGTTAGTGACTAGACTAGAGATAGGGGTTTATATACCATCTTAACATAGGAAAGGGAACTTGGGGTTCAAAAGAAAATAAAGTGTGGAGAAGTGACCAGGAAATTGATGGGAGAACTAAAGAGTTCAGTAAAGTCTGTTCACGCAAACTCGCTCAGTGCCAACTCAGCTTCTGGTGATAAGAGTGCCTTTCTTCTCCGGGCACAGAGCAGACCACCTCCCTGAAGGGACAGTCACGCCCTGCCTTCAGCAGACAAGAAGGCAGAGAACTCTTCCTGTACCTGTTGATTCTCAAATGACTTTAGATCAAAATGATCCTCATGCCAAAGTGGTGCGTTTGGGGGTGGCCCATTCTGACCCTCTTCAAGTGCTAACCTTTTCCTCAGATTAGAAGATTGTATGTAATCATTTCCCCAGCTCCTCAACTTTGATTTTAAAAGTCTTTTCTCCTCTCAAATTGCCCCTGAAAGTCAGCAAATCTATAAAGCAAATACGTCCATTTACATTTCTAAGTTCCCTTTCTTACTACAAGTGCTTTTGTGATGTTTAAGTCTCCGAATGACAAAGACTGATTCCAAAGCAGACAAGGAGCACATGCAGTCTCTCAGGTTGCTCTGTGTTTGTCCAGCTGCTGTTCTCCTTCCTTTTCTCCTGTGTCTCCACCCCGTGCTAGCACAGGCTTTGACAATGACAGCCCCATCAGTTTGAAAATGTCCTTTTCCTTTTTTCTTCTGGATTCTTTAGAAATACACGTGCTTTCCCAGATGCAGTCCAGTGGGGGAAAAATCCCTGTGGTACTTTGTAACTGTAATCACCAGGATTTCTATCTCTCCTTTCATTTGCAGCTTTTTAAATGTTTCCATGCTATGTCTAGAAATACAATAATATACTCCCTCTGATACTGCAAGATTCTCCGTGTCTGCTTCCTTTCATCTTCTGATTTAATCCTCATGCCCAGTGGTGTGCTGGAGCTGATTGATAATGTAGGGATTTTGTAAGCCATTTCTGACATGGTTATTATCAAAAACTAAATTATATAAACTTACAGTTAAATAACTTATATTGAAAACAAAGGTATTAAGTACTCTAAATGCAATACTTTCTATTTTACTTTGTCTTACTATCTGTGCTGTTAAGGACATTTATGCCCGTCACCTCTACCTGTACAGAGGAAACACTATATAAAGGTGAGCTGCTGCACATCCTTCCCAGCTCGGTGGGCGGTGATGTCACGGTGAAAACCACGAACCAGGGCGTAACTTTCACTTTGAGAGCCTGTTGTGGCACATTTGCCAGCACGCCACTGCTCCAAGCCCACGAGATGCTGCCAGATCATGTTTTAAGCTTGAATAACCAAATTCTCATTTTTGCTGTGCTTAACATCATTCTTCTTTCTTCCAGTGTTAAGATTGGTATAATCGGTTCATAGAAATATTCCCATCCAGTCATAGGCTTTGTCCTTTTAACCTTTTCTAAGCAGAAATAGTTTTCACTCGAAGGGTAGATTGACTTCCCTTTTGTAGTTGGCATCTTCTTTGTTTCATTTGCTGCACTCAGGACGCCACTAAAATCCTTGAGGGAGTCTCTGTCGGTCATTTCGCGTCAAACGGAACAGTTGCTGAAGCTCTTCAGTAACAGCTGTCTGTCTAGTCGGCTATAGTTTTAGTTTCTAACCTGCTCACTCTTCCGTATCAGCTCTGCCAATTCACTCTCGGAAGACACTTGGTCGGTGCAGGTATTTCCACTAGGAGGAGAATCTGTTTGGTTTAACTGGGAAGAAAACTGGTGAATTTAAATATTTTGCTGCTAAAACAGTCCCTTTCTGAGCCCTTTTCTTTAAGAATGTTTCCATTTAGAATCATTCTGTTTGTTTTATTCTGGTCTACCTTTGTCATTCTGGAGTCCACAGTTCAAGTGTTAGAAACCAATGAATGACATCAGGATTATTGTAATGGTCTGAAGAATACCCACATCAGAATCTCTCCAGATTGGGTAGAAACAGTTTGAGAAGATTTCAATCCCTAGGGCAAGAAGAAAATGCAAAAATAAAAGGCACGACATGGCAACAGTTGGCAGATTCCTATGGCTTCCAAAATTTTGCCCAAAATTTGCTTTTCAAAAAAATCTTAAAACATTCAGAGGTGATTTAGAAGTTGTGCTGTTTTATTTTTAGGTAATGGTGAGAAGTTGCTTCAGAGTTGTAGGACATGTGCCAACATCCCTTTCCTGGATCTGTGAAGCTTCTTTATGGATGAATTTCATTCCTAGAGGAGGTGGCGACTGAGGTGAATCCCATAATAAAAATAGTCAGGTTCACAGGATACAGCATCATGGGTGATTGGTCACCCAGGGCCTGGCAGGTGTCTTTGCGGCTCCTCCCAAAAGAAGGCGGCACTTACCACTTCAGCTTAAGCGTCTCCTCGGGGCTCCTTAGTTGTGGGCGAGGTGGGGAATATGGTGCTCTGAAGTGGTCCCCTTGTGGGGAAACCTGGAGTAGTCAAAACTTGGGGTGCCGGGGAAAACCTGGCTGAAACGCCGCAGCACGTTCCCAGGTTCCCAGGTACAGAGGTCGCTCCGCGGTTCTCCAATATCTTGGACTGGGTGGAGAGTGTGAGGACGGGGCCTCGCACAGCTGTGCTCCCCCACACGGGAGGAAGAGTCAGGGTGGATGGGCTTTGTCTAGGAATGGCACGCTCTGGCGGAAGCTGGAAGCTTACTACCTTGCTGACAGTGGGTCTAATTGTACCAGGCACTCCAAAAACACTGGAAGTCCGAATAGCTAGCAAATCAGCTGCCTTCCTGTCAAAAGCATTCTCTGGTTTCCCTTTCAGTCTGTGAATTGGCTGTAACTAGAAGGACAGAGATCAAGTTAGAGAAAGCACTTTCCGGCTGGAATATACAGGTGGCACCAAGCTAATTGACAGAGTTTTGTCCTGAAAGAGCCTGAGGAAGGGGGTGAAGGTGGAGGCAGACCGCGCACATGTAACACCTACAGAAGATAAAATAAAGGGGGATCCTAAGGTTGGAGGGACGTGCAACAGGTAGGTGTAGTTGAAGTTGGGCGAAACTGGGAGATTGGTTTGGCTTTTGCCTGATTTGCCTACATTTTGAATGTCATCTGTCCCCTCAGATGCAAACTTAGAGCATAGGGAAACGAGTCATGGGAATGGGTCCCAATCAGTGTAGCCAAGTAGGAATGCCCTAAAGTATCCTTAGACCCCTGTGTATCCTGGTCACTGCCACCAACCACCTGGTCCTTTCCAGGCTGGTGCTTTGACTAAACAGTCAAGATGGGTTAGATATTTTCTGCCCTTTGATTCCCTTTCTTATCAGTGTGACACAGTGCTAGGATATTTTCAACAACAAAAAGAAGTGTTTTGGTACAACTGTGCCATCTTGCACACACTACAGGACCAGTGAATCTGGCCTTGTATTTTTCTGTCCTTCCTTGTCTCTGCAGACCTGTTTATCATCGTAGGTCAAATGCCTGTTGGAACAGGTAAGTGCCACAAGCAAATGGGAGTCAAGTCAAAGGTTTTCTTGAGCCCAAGTTCTGTCGGCTGTGTGAAGGGGGCCACTGAGCTTTTCAGGCAGGAGTTAGCGCCTCCAACACCCTCACCATTATGCCCTAAATGAGTAATTGTTTTGTGGGTGGTGGGTGCTATTTTAGTCTTAGTATTTTCTTCAGGGTGATATTAGAATTCAGGTGGTTAGTTTCAACTCTATAACTTCTAAACTTAATGCAATATTGAATTTTGCTAGTATGACAAAGGTATGTCATATTTTAAAAAAATCTTTTTCAAATTCAGCACAGAACGGTTTGAAGACTTCAGACACATTCAAATTTTACCAGTCCCTCAAATACTACCATTGTACTAAGTTTCTGCAATTCAAATATGGATTTGCTTTGTAAATTATCTAAAGCAGGGAGTTCTAAACCAGGAGCAATGCCCCCAGGGGACATTTGGCTATGTCTGGGGACATTGTTGATCATCATACATGGGAGCTAGGGCATCTATTGAGACAGCCCAGGGATGCTGCTAAGTGTCCTACAATGCATAGGGCAACCCAATGACAAAAAGTTATCCAACCCCAAAAGCAATAGTGCCACTGTTGAGAAACCCCAATGCAAGGTAACTTGATTTTCTAGGAAGGCAGTACGTTTACTCACTTACCAACAGCTGAAACATGTAGTAGCTTTTTCTGTGCCCAGGAGTGCTGTCACTGCTCTCATCCGGCACACCAAGTGCTCTTGTCTAGAGAAGAAGAACCTTGTGTTAGAGCCTCGATAGTCCTCCAGTCTGTTGCTTCCAAAGACAAGGTTTGGAGGTCTCCATTCACACTTTGAAAGTGAGGTCTAAAAACACCTGATTTTCCACTCTAAGGAAATAGGAGATCACAAATGATGTATCTGCATTACAGACTCTGATCCGCACTGGTATTTAGACATTTTTAAAATTGTTTGGAAACATCGGTTAGTGTTGCGCGCCTCCTGGCTGCCTTAACTAGAGTGTACTAGACACAATTTGCATTTTATTGGTAACTTACGGCCTCTGTAAATGCCATCTATCTACTGCGACACTGTGACAGCCCCAGAAGGATGCTCAGAGTCAGTCAGTTTGCCCCTGCTCTAAACGATCCTAAGTGGGAGTCCAGTCAAACAACCTTTGCTTTGGGACAGTGGGGGGAAGGGGAAGAAGAGGCGTTGCGTTACGTGCTCTCTGTGCGTTCATCCAGTCTCCGACTTCAGTGTCAGAAACTCCGGCTAGGGACTGACACATGTTTATGGGACACAATTAAGGAACACTTTAAGATCAGTAACCTAATTGAACATGTTCAGTAAGAGATTATTTGATTACAAAGTGTGAAGAAAATGAATGAAATATTAAATACAAAATGCAGTTGGTAGACAAGGTTCTTTAAACATCAAGCCTCTGGGGGGATGTTTAAAAAAAAAGGCCAAAAAAAGGAGTCCTAGTTAGCAAAGAGATTGAAAATATTCCCTCCCAAGTTCCTTTCCAACACTAATTTTCTACGCGGCTATGACTGCATTTTTCACTGAGGGGTTCTGCTTGCAACCACAGGCAGTCAAGAGCCCAAAGCTGTTTTGCCAAGAATGCAGTGGCGGCTAGAAACTATTTAGAAACAGAAAAGAGTGTGTCTGTGTATGTGCAGGAGAAGATAATGAAGTGGAACCACAAACAAGAAGAAAACACACAATTACTCGGCTCTTTTCTCTAGAGAAAATACATGACTTGATACTATAAATGTTTCATATTCAGTGCCATAGATTAAAATAGAATAGGATGTCAGTTCTAAATAGCTATAATATTCTTAAAGCACAGTTTTTTTGTTTTGTTTTGTTTTTAAATGATACACTTCTTTTTAAAAAGATTTTATTTATTTATCTTTAGAGGGGAAGGGAAGGAGAGAGGGAGAGAAATCTCAATGTATGGTTGCCTCCTGTGTGTCCCCTGCTGGGAACTGGCCTGCAACCCAGGCATGTGCCCTGACTGGGAATCAAACCGCGATCCTTTGGTTCGCAGGCCCGCACTCAATCCACCGAGCTATGCCAGCAAGGGATAACTAGCTATAATTTTTTAAAAGGAAAGAAAATGGAATAGAGCATGTTTACTATATATACCATATAATTTATTTTTTTACTTCATAAATATAAAATGCTCATTACATATAAATGACAAAAGGATATGGATATTTCAGGTGGTTTGTGTGAAGAACAAAGTTTTGGAAAGATAATTCAATTGCAAGTCACAATGAAATCCACTATTTTCTGGATGATTGGGATTCCAGGAGTGGGGGAAGCTATTGATATTTAATATATTGGCATTGCCCTGGTATCTAACATCATCGGAAAGAAATCAATGGATGTTCCTTCCCCACTGCTGCCTTTCTTGTTTCCCCCTCCCTTCCTACCTCTTCCTCACAAATCTGAATGAGGGAGCTCTTGTGCAGAATTTCCGCCTGCCAGGCTACTCTAAGATACTTCACTTTTGACTTTAGAGAAAGCAGAGAAGGCACCTTGGTGTGGCCACTCAGAATGCTGGCTGGAGGCTGGAAAGAGAGCGCCTGACCGGTCAGCAGGGACAGTGAGAGAGGTGTGGATGTGAGTAAAATTTCTTCACGTTTCACCTGTCAGGAAGTGGACAGTAGTTGGCCTTTCCATAAAGCAGCAGTACTGTATCTTAGAAGTCCATGAACTTCTAGAAGGTCTGCTTGAAATTTTACGCAAAATGCCCATGAGGAAGTGGAGGAACCCCATAGATACTCAGAGGAGTACAATGACTCCAAAGGAGGTAAAGAGAGTGTCATGGAGCTGTCCTGGTCCTCGCTGTGTCCTTAGACCCCGTGTGGTATCCCTGAAGTACTGTCTGTTGAATCTTCATGTGCCGATGAGAATGAAGGGCCCAGACTTGATGCTAGGTGAGGGCTCATGAGCGAATCTATGAAATAGCAAACACCAAACTATCCAATTCCACAGCTTAATCCTTACTTTTGTGTCTATCAGGAAGAGGAGAGGGATCTGTGTTTTATTTTACTTTGTGCCCATTAAAGGATATTTGGAAAAGGAGAATATAAGCATGTTTCTACACAAACATAAAAGGAACACGTGTCAAGCATTATATTTAACTCATTAATTAGTAAGGAAGCTGGCAAGACCTTAAAAACAGTTTAAGAAGAGAACTGAAAGTACTACACATTTGTACTCAGGTATAGACAATCAAAATGAATTTACAAATAGAGCAAAGCTTGTCGTATCCACAAAGCGATAATCAGTTGCATCCCACCAGATATGCCTGCGTTTCTATGCACAGGATTTAATCACTTTTCTATCAGCTTTGTACAAGTTAACCTCTCTCTCTCTCCATGACTCTCAAATCATCAAAGACAAAGGAGATAATGGAGTTAAAGTTACCAACCAGAACATCAGTGAATAGTAAGCAGTCTTTCAAAATTTTCTCTTATGGTGCCTTTGTTCTTACAATGTTCTCTTTGAGACAGGCCTTATAAGTTAGTGGGCACCGATTTTGGTGTGATTTGGGGAACATGGAGAAGACCCTTTGTTATCACCCAGTTCCTGCTTACCTGCTTGCAAGATACCTGAAGTTCCAACTTGGGAGCTCTGGTCTTGGAGTGGGCCTTGATTGATGCCATTCCAGACCCCTCCTCCCCACAAACAGCGATGTTTGTAAGGCGTTTTGAGTGCACAGAGCACTTTCATGTTTATTAACACATCTGATTCTCGCAACAGCTCATTTTACAAATTATGAAACTTGATGGCTTGCCCAAGGGGGCGCGGGCCTCCTGAGTGATGCAGTGGGGACGTGCATCCAGTCCTTCTGCTTGCTGGAGGTGCCCACTTCCTGCCACGCTAACTTGTCATAAAAGTCCAGCGCCTCCGAGAGAAGTTCCACTGAAGGCAGACAGAGGCACCGGAAGAGGATTCACACGTGCTCGCCACATCCCTTGCACACCATCCCCCCCAATGGAAAGTTCACCCAACATTCATGACTCACACGTGTATTGAGCACCTACCTTGATTCAGGCACCGGGGTCACAGCACTGAACGAGGCAGGGTCCCTGTCCTGAGAACTTAAGTTCTAGTATGGAAGACACGCATCAAACAACTAACAACCCGGTGCATCACTCAGGACTGTTAGAAGTGCCACACAGAACCGCAGAAGGTGGCGTGGGCATATCTGAGATGATCTGAGTTTCGGTGAGGGTGAGGAGGGAGGGTCAGGAAGTGCTGGTTAAGGGGCCCTCTCAAGGATGAGTAGATACTAACAGGTTGCCGGGAGAGGAGAGCGCTGCTATCAGGGGAGGATGGAGGGAAAAGACACCGCACCCAAAGAGAGCAGCAGCATGTTGAAGCCTCTGAGCTGGACACTCAGCTCTCTGTCCTGCTCTTTCGTCTCCCTCTGTGCCTTTGGTCTCTCCTCTGCATCATAACACAAAAACCTAAACCTAAGTAGTCTCCTAGGGAAAATGTGTTGTGGAGCTATTCTTGAGCAGAAAGGCCTCCCCCTTATCCAAGTTAGACTCCCCACCCTGAGAAGTACAGTCAGTAAGTTAAACATGATTTCTGAAATGTACTGACTCCTAAGTAAGTTTTAGTCACCCTGTGTTATTAGAATGAATTTAGATCCTTTCTTGAAAGAGGGAATGGATATAAAAGGGTGCGCGAATGGGGGAGGGGGGCCTGGACACAGTTCCTCATGTCCAGAGATCTGGACGTCCTGCACCCAGCAGCGCATGACTTGGGGATCGCTTGAGTTCACTGCGCAAGCTCTGCGAGGCAAGAAGTGGACGGCGACAGCACCACTCACCGCCTGAGACGTGAGGGCTCCGTGGAGAATCACCAGCAGACTCGCACACCGGGCCATGCTGAGGTGCTGGAAGCACAGGTGACACTTTTTTACTCATAGAAACAAATGCATATGTGTATACATACACGATACCTTGGGCCATTCGGTCTTTACTTATCGAGCACCAACTGTGACCCATGGAAGCAGCAGGTGCCCAGCGGTCACTAGAGCAGGCTGGGTTTGAAATCCTGACTTTGACACTCGATAGCTGTGTGACCTGGGGCAAATTATTTCACCTTTGCGTGCTTCATTTTTCCTCGTCTATAAAATGGAGATAATGTTGAAGGCTATTTTAACAGTCATTATGAAATTGAATGTGGCAGTGCGTGTGAGGCATTTGAATAGTGCGTGGAACAGGGAGCCCTCCATGTTTTGAGCTTTTGTTGTCACTACCACGCTCTGAGCACCAAACAGATACAGAGAAAAATGAGACAAAGGCTTGGCTCTCAGGGAATTTGTAGTCTATTTTAAGAGGCTAAACAAAAGGAGCAGATTTCTGTCTCTACTGCATGGGTCCTCACAGTGGTTACTCATAAAATATTTGTTAAGAGAATCCATAAACTGGATGCGACTCTGGGTGACTGTGACATGTGCAGTGCCTTGCACAGATGTCTTGGTCAAAAGATGGAACTTTCAAAAGCAAAAAAATGCCTAAAGCAGAAATAACTGATAGTCATCCAGGTCCTCCAAAATCAAGCTCTCAGTAATTGACACCAGCAACATCCTGGCTGCTTCTTGCCCTGCACCATCCCAGCCCACTGCAAGGCGGTGAATACAGTTAATTTGCCAACCACAGAGGCCCTTAAGGCATTTTCCAAGGACCTGGACTCAGCAATGGGGTGGGTGACTCTGCAGCTTCCTCCAGGAGCCACTCGGGGCCCACTGAGCCCTGTGAGTTGGGACCCAGGGTAGAGAGGGCAAGGACACACAGGACCGCTCCCCACTGGGCTTGCTTCCTGGTTCAGGGGAGGCCCTGCAGGTCCCTGCTGGGGGAGCAGGAACCACCTGAAGAGCTCTGATGTGAGCATCCGTTGACCATCGAAGGGTACCAGCATAAGCCACCACTGATCATCCACATTAAACAGTTCTCAAAATTTTAATATATTTACTTCACCTGTATTTCCTTTGTTTCTCATCTGTTAAATACGGAAGCGAAACCCCTGACACTCCCACTTCACCCCTATGTACTTCATAATGGCCCCCACTGAGAACCAGCAGATGCAGGAGAGATTCTGAAAATAGGGCACAAGTGCCCCTTGTGTATCAGGAATTTCTACTTGTGAAAAGTGTGCCCCTCTCCCTGCCAGGAGGAGAAGGGCTCCCGACAACTCCTACTAACATGGAAGCACTAGCTTAAGTCTGCGTACTTAGCCTCAGTAAACAACTCTCTCTCTTACTAATCTTTCCCTGGACACCTTCCCGTAACTCACCCCCCCTGATGTACAGGCCCCAAGCCCCTTTTTCTTTGTTTTAGCCTGAAGTTGTGTATGAGCCCAAGCCCTAACCACCACTCCCGGGGGCTCCTCGCTGGGAATGCCCAGGTGCATATGCATGACACACATGTTAATACACCGTTTGCTTTTCTCCTGTTGACCTACCTTTTGCCAGGCTAATTTACAGCACCCCACCTGCAGAACCTATGATAGGCAGAGGAAAAAAATTTTTCCTTCTCTGCACTATTTCCTGCCGACCCATCACCCCAAACCCGATACAGTCCAGGCCCTGTGTAGCGTGCTTTACACACATGATTTCATTCAGTCCCTGGAGTATGTGCATCAGGTGGATATTCCGTGACTACTTTGTAGATCAGGAAGCCAGGGTTTACAAAGGTAAATCATTTCCCCAAGGTCACACCAAAGTAGGTAGTAGAGTCGGGATTTGAATATCTGTCTGACCCCAGTTGATTCTTTCCCAGTGACTCAGAGCCCCAGGCCTGTTTCTTACTTGGCCCCTTGGGGTTAAACAAGATAATGGCCGTATGTGATTACTGTGTCATTTACACAGTACTTTTCTAGAAATTGCTACCCAGTCCCTGGTATTTTGTTATAGGAGCCCAAGCTGACTAAGATACAAGCGGTCCTCTGCCCTGCTCTTAACAGTTGACCTTCAGGCCCCTTGGTTCTGCATGTGGTACAGTTCCAGGTTCCAGGACACCTGTGCACCTGGGAGCTGACTTCCTGTCACGTGCAATGATGCTGTCAGCTTTCATTCTCCCGTGAGGTCTAGGTCTTCCTCTGGCACACCTCTGACCAGCACCCCCTCTCCCAGTACTGAGCCTTCCCCTCACCCACTGCTCTGGCTCCTGTACTGAGGAAGGAGGACAGCTAGAGAGACTTTACGCAGGTAGAGTAAGCTGATACTCTGTAGTGCCGTCCAAGGAATGGTAAAGCCCAAGGATTTCCTCTCCACCCCTCCCTATGATATTGTTGATATTCTACCTTTAGGGAGTCATTCTTTTGACTTAAGTTTCTAACTCTCCTAATACTCAATTTATTGAGCACTGTGCAAAGGGGCAAGGACACAAAGAAGAAAGATGTTACCTTTTAGGCAGCTGCATCAGCAGGGACCTGCTCAGGAAGAAGTTCCCTGTCAGAGGAGAATGAAGCCCCAAGTTTGGTCAGAGTCAGTGGGAAGTGACACCAGGCCTGGCTGGAGAGAGGGTTTCCCAGGGTCCCAAATAACCTCACGTATCGAGAGAACCACCTCAAGGAAGTTAGTCCAAGTGGGGAGCTATATAATGTTAATAAAATAATAATAATAATAATAGCAATAATAGCCCTGGCTGGTGTAGCTCAGTGGATTGAGTGCAGCCTGTGAACCACACGATCAAGGTTCGATTCCCAGTCAGGGCACATGCCTGGGTTGCAGGCCAGTTCCCAGCAGGGGACTCACGAGAGGCAACCATGCATTGATATTTCTCTCCTTCTCTCCTTCCCTTCCCCTCTAAAGATAAATAAATAAATAAATCTTAAAAAAAGATAGAAACATTTAATTGTTAAAAAAATAATAATAGCAATACTAAAATTAATGCTCCCAGACAAGGTAGCACATTATCTCATTTGACCTTCACCATGCCACACAATAGGTTTTAATAAGCAGTAAATGTTTAAATAAGTAACCAATGCATGTTTACATTACCTGCACTTTTAATTTTTTTTAAAGTTTGGCTGAATGACTAGAAAAGGCAGTAAACAATGTGAACAGAATGTCCCTTTATCCAATAAACCCTAATTTTTAAAACAGGCCTTGTAGGCATTGGGGTGTTGCTGCCCCTACTTCAGCTCTTCTCGTCACCACACACTCCCGCAGCGGTCCAGCCAAGGGAAACAGGCACCGCGACTGTACTCTTGTCATTTCTTTTCTTAAAAAATGTATTTGTTTATTTTTAGAGAGACAGGAGGGGGAAGAAAGAGAAGGAGAGAAACATCAATGCGTGGTCGCCTTTTGTACATCCCCAACCAGGGACTTGGTGCGCAGCCCAGGCATGTGCCCTGAGTGGGAGTCGAACCAGTGATCCTTTGGTTCTCAGGCTGGCGCTTAGTCCACTGAGCCACACCAGCCAGTGCTTATTATTTCAAGTTGAAAACCACAAAGAAATGTAAGGAAAACTTTTCCCCAGCCACAGACTTTGCTGATTCTGCCGCTGCTGTTTCCCTTCAGCGAAGTTGTCTAGCGAGATCGTGAGGGAGAAAGAACTGGGAACCCTGAGGGCTCATCAACAGGATCGCTTACCTCACAGACTTCTGCTGCCACGGGCTCCATTTTTTTCTTTTTCTTTTTTTTTTACCACGCATATCATCAATAAAAACATTCTAAGTATGTACCCCTTACATATATTAATATCATTTATCATTTAATTTTTAAAATCTGTTTTCAGCATATTCTACTGCATATGTATTATGTACATCATAGAACTCACTAAAATAAATTTTAAAGTATGAAATTCAAAATATAAAAATTCTAAAATCTTTTTCTACCCCACTGCGTCTACCCCCCCACCCAGACACAAACGAACCACTCCACTCTAGTGACCATCTCGTGTTGTTGCCACGTCCACCGGAAATAGCTGCATCTGATGCCTGGAGGTTCACTGAGCCCGAATAAATCAGTAAACCGGAGGCTGGACATTTCCCTCCAGACTCACCTGCTGCCAGTGCAGCGTTCTAAGACGAACAGGAGATTGCATTCGGTCGCAGCGAGGTGTTCTCTTCACCTTGCCACATGCCCTGGTGAAGAATCCTGCGGTTTTGTGTGTTTTCCAGACAGGAGACCTCACAAATGTGATGTCAGATAGTCTGTTTTCAGGACTGGTTTTGAGAGAACCGCTGACTCCTGGCTTTGCAGCCAACCACACACCTCTCCCTGCACATAATTCTACAGAGGCTGGAGGCCAAAGGCTCTGCAGGAGGCGGGTGAGGCCAGAGCCTCCGGTAAACATATGCGTGAATCCCTAACCACCAGAGAACCCTCAGACAAGCAGAACCAAATACTATAGACAAGAAACATTCGAAATGTCGTGTGTGTCAGTTTTGTTTTTTCCAGTCAACTGATTAAGAACTTACAACTGTCAGAGAAAAACATAAGGCAGATGGCAAATTCTAACTAAATGAACCTAAGCTATACCAATCACATCATCTTCTGTGCTGGTCTTTGTCTCAGACATTATTTTGTTATTCGGAGTTTAAAATCTAGATGGCGTGAATTGTAAAAATTCTTCTGCTTCAGGAGGTAAACAACACCTGTTTTTCATTTCCTGTGCTCCTTCCAACAAATGCCAGAAAGACACAGAGCTCCAGCACTGGGCTTGCTGAGCACATGAAAGTGTACCAGAAAATGCACACTTCCCACAGGGAAGCTCACTCGACAGAGATTCCTGGAGACTGCCAACCCATTACCCCGCACAAACGTGTGTGAGAATTACTTTGCTGGCTAGCAGAGGAAGCTGAGGGGACCTGTGCCCAGCCCTAGCTCAGCAGACTTCCCGGCATACTCTGTCGGGAACCCTGCAATGGCTGTACCCATCCCCACCCTGCCCCCCACAGCTGGAGAACCTCTCACCCAGCTGTGCTCGTCCGGGAGTGCTGGCTGAGCCGGGCCCTGGGCCGTCAGCGGGGCACAGGCCTGTCCTGAGTACTCCTGCAGAGCCGCTGTTCTCAAACCCGGCTGCATATTGGAACCACCCCGGGCATTTTAAAAATGCTGATGGTCTAGCTCTTTCCACAACTAGAAATTTCACTCCAATTGGTCTGGGATGGGGCTTTGGTGTATTTTTAAAAGGTCCCCGATATAAATCAGTAATAAATAGGAGGTCCCCAGATGATTCTAAAGTGGAGCCAGGGCTAGGAAGTTCTGGGTCACATTTCTCTCCAGGCCCCAGCTGTCAGGATGAATGGCACTATATCCTTTTATGGCTACGTAAATGTTTGTTTTACTAAGTGCTCTAGTGGTTCTCTGTGCTTGGGTCATGAAAAGGGAATCCCTAGCCCCTAAGGTATCTGTCATACATTCAGGTATTTTGTCACTTTTCACAGCATCCTCCCAGGTGTAGGGAACACCGCTTCAAGGCAGCAAGACGCCCAGGACAGAGGCCCAGGCTCTCTGGTCCCTTCTGTTTCCCTAGTGCCTGGAACCAGAGAGACAGGTGAACATTGTTTGTTGAATGGGTAGATGATTGAACAGAGAAAGCCAAGACCATATATTGGACTGCTGAATTCAAATATATTGAATGATAGAATCTAGATTTAAAAAATCTCTCCGTGTGTGAGAATACTGAGCTGAGTCTAATAAGGTAACTTGTAACATAGGTAAATGTCAGGTCTGGCTCTTCAGTCTAAGGGGGCAGGTACAGAAGGCACCAAACATGTTCTCAGCAACATAGGAAAAGAACTTAGCGGTTACGCATGAAGACAGTCATAGCCTGAGGTCATATTATAGGCGTAGGATCTGGAATGCAGGAGATAATCATCTCATTTTTGTTATTTTCTAGATCACATCTGTGGTACATGCAATCCTAAAAAGCAACACATGTAAAAACTAGAGAGTATTTGCAGACGTCTCCTAGGATACTGGGAGAAATCAAACCATGTCACAAAGAGAATGATTACACAAGTGGAGAATTTTTTTGGAGAAAGTTGGGATTGAGAATGTTATCTTTCTTTATTTGATGGTTATTGTTGAGAAGACAAACTAGAGTTATTCAGTGTGAGCCCAAAGAGTTAGACTAGAATCAAATTTTAATTCCAGGCAGAGAATACTTTTCCAAGAACAAAGCAACCCAAGGGAGGATTATGGAAAGGGCTACCTTGCATAGAGTGAGCTGTTGTGGCTAGAGGTACTCAGGCAGATGTCTATACGTCAGCCAGGTGTCTAGCTGTTGTAGAGAAGCCCTGGGGGCCTTGTTTAGATGCAGACAGTGCTTTAGTAGGTCCAGAGAGGGGCCTGGCTTGCCTGCTTTTCTAACGGGCTTCCAGGTGATTTGATTCAATGGCCTTTAACGTCCTTTCTGAGTCTGAGAAATAGATGGTCTCTAAGAAATAGATGCATGTTCTCTCCTACACAAACTCCGTTCCCTGTGACTTCTAGGTGTGGCCCTGTTGCAACCAGTTACAAGAAGAAAGCTTTGGGAAACTCCCCAAAAGTCTGGTATGAATGACATGTAGCAACTGTTCCACCACAGAGGAACAGACAGGAGAAATAGATTGTGATCATTGTTCTTAATTAAGAGGTGCAAAGATTACCATTCTCTATTCTGGAAAACAGACCACATATTTGTAGAGACGGAGAATGAGTAACACCTGTAAAATCTTTCTTGCTCCCTTTTGCTTTGTATACCTGTATAGACAGATTAGGAAGAAACTTGTCATTTTACCTCCCAAGTAAAACAAAAGGAAATTTTCTGCATTTCCCAGGGTTCTCAATTTCTGTCCTAATAAAAAGGGTCAGAGCACCCACTTCTCTTGCTGGAAACATCTAATAGTCCCTTGCAGGGCTTGAATGTGGGCTGGGGACACCATCCTCTGTCACCCCCCACCTCCCCAAGTTTGGCAGAGGCTGCAGGCTGCAAGCCCCTCCCCAAGATTGTTGTTTGTTTCCTCCTTTGTTGTACAACCTCCTTCTTAGGGAGGCACACGACTTCCCAAAGACAGAAAGAACCTGTTTCCTAGATAGCTTTGCTTATCTTCCTGATTCCTCTTTAAAATACCAAAAATGATAGGAAACAACATTCTACTTGGAAATAACATAGTGATACAAAAAGTTTCAATAGAGCGCTGTCATTTTATTCAGGATATCAAAAAGTGCACATGCAGTGACATAACATCTTTGATCTTCAGCTGTGGTATCAATGCCTGAAGGAAGAAGCTGCACTTGGCTGCAAAGTCCTACAGGAATCACGAATCTCCCCGTCTCTCAGTGGTAAGAGGGATCGGTGGGTCAGGGGTCAGAGGAGGAGCATTGTCTGTCTTTGGTGAAAGTGGTGTCACAGGTATCATGGTAGTTCTTCTGTTTACTGGTGGGTTCCACTGGGAGAACGAAAACCAAGATAAAAGTGCATTATACAATGCACAGTCAACATATTACACAGCTATTATTACTTGCATAATTAGTTTTAAGTTTACACAGGTAGGAAGGGAAGAGTTTTCAACCAATAGCCTATTTAAAATTTTTTTTCATTAACTTGGTAGAATAGGGTAAAGGGAGGATACATGGTGATGGAAAGAGCCTTGACTTGGGGTGGTGAGTACACAATTCAACATACAAATGATGTATTGTAGAACTGTACACTTGAAAACATATGTAATTTTATCAACTAGTGCCACCCCCAATAAAGTCAATTAAAAATAATAAAAAATAAATTTAATTCACTTTTTACCAATTTCCTCTACTTCTTTGTAAATGTATGGCAGTTAATCAGTGAAATTCCAGAAGTTTTCATTTGATCTTTAAAAAGATAATCAAGTATCCTCCTCCCAAACTTGCTATTCCAGCCAGTCCTCCTGGTGAGAACAACTAGAAGCAATGGACCCAAACATTTTTGGGGAGCGCCTGTTGAAGGTAGCAGAGTGCTAAGAAACATGAGGCTTTGTGGACTAAAGCTTGCAGTGAGGCAGACTCCTAGGGAGGCACCTGAATACTCTTCTCACAGCGACTGGCAAGCCCAGAAGCAGTGGCTTAAAGGCTGAGAAGCTGAGAAGAGCTTTGGACAAATTCATCGTGTGGAGGATAGACGCTCACGTTCAGGTGCTGCCAGTGAAAAAGAGGACCCAGTAAATAACCAGGCTTATGGTTGGAACCCAAAGGAGTGTGCCCTGGGAACAGCAGTCAGCCAGGGGGCTTGCTCTGATCGCCTCAGTCTCTGGTTGAAGTAGGGTGGTCTGTGAGCATTGTGCCCACAGCCTACATGCCAAGAAAAAGGAGAAGAATTCCTCTTGGGAGAAGACAACTTCATCCAGAACTTCAAATTTTTCTCTACAATTTTTAAAAACAATGTTTATTGTTCAATCAAAAATAAACAGGCTAAAAAAAGAGGGGGATTCAAAGGTGTGAAGATGCTGGTTTGGGGGGGGCAGGAAACTCAATTGAAAAGTAAAAGGAAAAAGTGGATAATAGAAGCACACCCTCAGGAGAGCCAAAAAACGAACTTATCAGACACTAATTTTAAAAGGACTATGCTTAAAATGTTCAAGAAATTAAAAGACAGATAGTGACTTTGACATCAAATGGATATTTTTGAGCTGAAAATATAATAACTGAAATTAAAAATTCAGTCGATTGGTTTCCCATCAGATTGAATACAACTGAAGGTAGAATTAGTGAACAGAAGAGGCTGAAGCAGGGGGAAAATAAAAGGATGGAAATAGAAAAGAGCACGTAAGACGTCTGAGGATCAGTGTAAAGGCTGGTGGTGAGTCTGAAGTTTAGGAAGAACAGACAGAATGACAGGGAGTCGTCTTTGATCAGACAGTTGTTAAACATTTTCCAAAACTGATGAAAATTTCAAGGAGCACTGCAATTCTTAAGCAAGATCCTTAGAAACAACTACACATTAAAGTAAATCTTCCGAAAAACAGAATTAAACAAATAGTTTTTGAAATATTTTCATAATAAAAATTAGGTACATTTAAAATTAATTTTTTTCTTACAAACTTTCCTTCTCAGATATTTTTAGTAGGAAACAGGTAATGGGAGTTTAAGAGGGCTGTTGGTTAATAACGTCTTTAAGAAATGGAAACATTTTTCAGAGTCATGAGTTTTCATTCTCTCATTGACTAGCAATTTTCATGGTCTGTGAAACATTCACAATTCATAAATAATGACTTAACCTTTTTTTAAAAACATATAAATGGCAAAAGTAGCCACTATGATGATAACAAAACTTGCAGACATGATTTCACATTTCCTATGTCTTTCCCTTGTTTTCTTTTCTCTTTTTAAAAGATTTTATTTATTTTTAGACAGAGGGGAAGGGATGGAGAAAGAGAGGGAGAGAGACATCAATGTGTGGTTGCCTCTCACATGCCCCCTACTGGGGATCTGGCCTGCAACCCAGGCATGTGCCCTGACTGGGAATAGAACCAGCAACCCTTTTATCTGCAGGCCAGCACTCAGTCCATCCACTGAGCCACACCAGCTAGGGCTTTCCCATGTTTTCTTGAACCTTGATTCCTCTTTCAAGTCTTGGTAATGATCAAAAAATCAAAAATAAAAACTTACACAGTAGTTCCACTGTTTAAGTAACCACTGCAACTGCTGCAAGAAAAAAAAAAAAGAAACAAGTTACCTGACATTTAATAGTTGAGAAACTTTGTTTCAGCTCAAAAGTATTTTTAAATGTTTTGAAGAAAATAAGATGCTTCAAAGACAAAATGCAAAGATGGCTTTAAGATCTGTGATTAGTAAATAAGCTTATTGTAGTGTAAATTGGACAACTGTATGGAAGGGAAGGGAGTTAAGAGTCGGCTGAGATGACTAACAGTACAGTCATTTCCCAGAAACAGTGATTTCTCTCTGCTTTTCTATTGAGACTAAGAAAGAAGGTGAAGTCTGGAGCCCAGGTGGGGAGCAGAGAGCTGTGTGCTTTGGCGATGTCTCTGAGCAGAAAGCTGAGCTTGCAAAGATTACCCAAGCACCTCCAGAAAGAGGCAAAGTAGCAAGCAATATTCTTGTGACCAAGAGGTCATACTCTATAGATCAAAATCCCTGCTAAAGATAATTACTGAAAATAAGTATAAAATTATCTCAGAGCTTGCCTGGAAAAAGAAGTGGAAATTTGTCAGTTGAGAT
Organism: Sturnira hondurensis; assembly: GCF_014824575.4. Lineage (NCBI taxonomy): Eukaryota > Metazoa > Chordata > Mammalia > Chiroptera > Phyllostomidae > Sturnira > Sturnira hondurensis. Next base: position 744,075 of record NW_028079667.1, read on the forward strand.
TAAGTCTTCTAAAAGGAATGAACACATAAAACTTTTTATGAGGAATTTTGATTATTAAAATGAATATATTTAACCAGCTTACAATGTACTACATTAGTACTACTTGGGATCATTCTTCAATGGACCCTTTGAAGTAAAGACAAAAAAGTTGCAGAAACCAAAATATTCTGGTGAGTTCTGAGTTCTAGTTAATTGATTTCTATTTAAGTCATATTATGCTAAACTTGCAAAAGAAATTTCATGACTTATGTTATCCCTTATTTGCAAGCAGAGGTCGATTGAGAAAGGTGATGTTCACCCAAACGCGAGGTGACTCGGGGCTGCTGTGGAAAACGTCCACAGGCCTGGAGACGACTCTCCTAACGGCCGGGGCTGCCCACAGGATTCCTAGCTATGCCAAATCAGGCCATTTCCTAAGCTTCCTACCTTAGATTTTTAGTTTCCACCTTAGAGTGAGTCTTATCATCATACTTCATGTTCTTGAAAATATTACTTCATGAAAATGTCAAATATTTTCTCCCGGAGTCAAATCTTTCTAGCAGACAGCAGACATTCCTAATCTAGGTGTTTTTTTTTTAAGGGGGAACAATTTACCTTCCAGCACAAGAAATGATGACGTGGAATTCCAGAATGAAATTCTCGTATCTGTGGAAATTAAGAACAGACTGTGGGGACTGAGGAAATTGATACTAATGATAGTAAAATTAATGAGCTAGGAAATTTAGAGTCTGAGTTCCTTGAAGGCAGGGACTGTGTTCTGGCCTCTGTGGAACCTTGGCACCCGCGTGACCACCATTTCCAATAGGTATACAACAGAAATTGGCTCATAGAATGAGTGGATGAACTTGCCTATGTTAACGTCAGTCACTAATCCTTTTCAATACCAGAAGTATTATCTCGGGTAATTCTCTCAGCCCATTCCACTCTTCTTTGTTCACAATAACAACTTGGGCTGCAGCCTTGTTTCACCTACCACCCTCCTGAGCTACTGATTGTCTTGAAGTTCATCAGGGGCTTCTCCAGAGCAATCAGTGCTCCCAGGGAGCGCCCCTTGCTCACACAGTGGTTCTCAGCGTTGGCTGCCCAGTGGAATCATCACCTGGGGAGATTATAAAAATCTGGGCACTTGAGTCCCAGGCCAGGCCACTTAAGGCAGAATTTTTGTGGGTGTTGGGGGGAACCCAGACATCAGGACTTTGTGAAGTTTCCCGAGCTATTCCAAAGTGCAGTCAACCATGAAAACTGCTGCTCTGCTCTGAGACGAGGAGACCTTCCCCACTTAACTTAAATTTTTTGCTTTTTAAACAAGATCCTTCAAGACAGGTTAAAATAGGTTTGCTTTCAGCTCAAAAAAAGGAAACAATGTAACATGGAGATTGTGACAGATCCCAATGAAAGTGTTTTTTTCCTTTGAGGATTGAGTATAACTGAAAGTTCAGAATCCATGAACCAAGGCTGGCTTGCAGAAATAAACATTAAGAGGTTACTTACTGGCGTGCAGTGAGCTGTGGCCAAAAGGAAAGTGATCAGAAGCACCGCTTTCATCTTTGGACTCTGCAAGTAAAACCAGAGTATTATTTCTTAACTCGGGAAATAGAGCCCTTTCCTACTCATGCACATGGCACTGGCTCAGGCACGTTATTCTCGCTATTAAGGAGCTTGACTGGGAACCAAAGGGTGTGTAAACCTTAAAAACTGGAATAGAGATTATCATGCAAATTCCTTAAAATGGCATGTGTCCTACTTTGGGATGTACATCACACACACACGTTCGAATGCAGCGTAAACCATTTAATGTATATGAGGAATATTTTCCCAGTGAGTTCTAAACAACATTGGTCTATTCTATTAACTGCTTATAAAAATATTTATCATTTTCTCTGATTCTTACAATGACTTTGAAAGGAACATATGATTAGTGTAATAGCCACTTAGAAGTGAGTATCTTTCCTGTCTACACACCTGTGAGGTGGATTGTTTATTTGACAGATTCGTAAATTCCAGTAGGTACAAAAGGTGTCTGTTTTCTACTGTATCATGGTGACTTTTATTCTATTTTAATCATTTTCATTTTTCATGGAAACAAGAAATATTCTGGTGTTAATAATACACCTTTTAAATGATATACAAAATGCCTTCTTTTAAGGGAAAAGAAGAAATAAGGCTTCAAAAGATAAATATAATTGCTATATTTCTTCATCAGCAGAATACTATCATTTTCATCAGGAGTGTATTAATTGATTCATTTTTGACATGCCACTCATGGTAACTGTTTATTTTATAAAAATTCTGCCACTTGAAATACTTTTTACAAAGATGGCTATAAATGTAAAATTAAAACAAAACAAGACATAAAGTAAAAACACATACCCAACAATCTTAGATTTCAGAAAATATAGTGAACCAACTTGCCAATGTCTGATCTAAAAAATCAGTCTTCAAGATTAAACAATATTTGAAGTGGGAAGAGAGACTTCAAGAAACGATAAGAAGATCAAGTTTATTGAACTATTATTGCCTCTCAGGAAGACCTACGTTCACGTCCCTCTCTGATGAGTGCTGATGTTGCCCGTATTTCTCTTTACATTGCAAAAACATGGAGGAGAAAAGGACTGTACATTTGCAGAAACCTTTAAAAATTTCACTTACGTAGAATTTTTGTTACTCTTCTTTTTTCATAATTTGTTTTTAGTCATTGATTATTTTAAAGCCCTAATATGACCCAGAGCAAACATTAGAGTAACATATTTAAAATAAATGTACAGGTGAGCATATAACACAATAAGAATCAAATAAAGACATATGCCATGACTATAAACGTGTACTACATTAAACTAAATTCTTTAATTTGCAACCTTTCCAGTTGCCCATGTCTCTTAAAAGTGTTATAATTTATAATTAGAAAGATACTACCTTGTATGCCAGGAAGAGTGAAATGTCCAATATCATTAAGATCTCCTTTGAAGTCTCACTTCCAAATGATCTGGATAATGAAAAGATATTTATATATGTAGAAATTAATGACGTGTAATATTGGCACATTAAAAAATGGGTTCTGATGACCCTCATTTACATAGGGATGAAACAAAGATTTTCTATCAACACCTCATTCTTTGTGGGGCTAAGGCCTTTGAATTTGATCATAATACATTTCTGTGGTTATTCAAGACACATGAATAATTCTTTCAGGAGATTCTAGGGTTTTGCAAATGAACAATGAGAACAAATAATTGCAACAACTAGAAAAGTACAGTAATGAATTCATAGTTTAGCTAGGAAATTCACCTTGAGAATTTCAACTTAAAAGACTTAAAGTAAATCCACTGAAATGCATGAGTCATGCATTTACAGGGGTAGGTCTTCTTCCCCACCTCATTCAGTAGGAAAGCAGCCTTTTGATCTGGATAAAGGGAAGGCGCAGTAGCCTGAGCCAGCCCTCCAGGTTCAAAGAAGCAAGTTTAAGTAGAACAAAGTATAGTAAGGGGGCATCTGAGCAACCAGTGTCTGGTTAACTCATTAGGGACATCAAGACTTGGATAGTTGGGTGGGAAGAGAGGTTTGAGCAAAAGAGAAAATTTCTGGTTCCTTATCAGTGCGGGAGCAGACCAAATGAGGGGATGAAAATAGAGGTCCTGACTGATTTGTTAGGACAGCCCAAGCATGAGGAGGCTTTCTCTTTATCTCCTCAGAAAGGCAGGCAAAATATAATCAGTGTAGCTCAGAAAGAGGATGGATGATTGAGTTCCTATTCTGTCCACACTTGGAAAATCCGTTAAGAGAGGCATAAAGTACGTGGGTGTTGGACGTGTTTCCTTTCTGGGATAGATTATGAGTGGATTTAGGCTGGTGTTATAAACCCCTGGAGGCATACTTGCTGAAAATGGCACAAAGGTTGGCTTTCTTGAAGTTAGCAGGTATGACTAAGTCAATAAGCCAGTTTATATTGCTAATCTACATTCTCTTCAAAATAAAAAAAGTGTATTTAATTTTTGAATAAAATTTATTTCATCTTATAAAACCAACACATGCCCATCAGTAAATTTGGACCATAGGAAAACAGCTACAATTTTTCCTGGCTGGTGTGGATCAGTGGATTGAGTGATGGCCTAAGAACCAAAAGTTGTTGGTTCGATTTCCAGTCAGGGCACATGTCTGTGTTGTGAGCCAGGTTCCCAGATGGGGATGGGTGACAGACAACCAATCGATGTTTCTCTCCCTCCCTTTTGTGCTTTCTAAAAATAAATTAAAACTTAAAAAAAAAAGAAAACAGTTACGACTCAGCAATTTTACTTCTCAGTATGTCCAAGAGAATTGGAAACATATGTCTACATTAAAAACTAGTAGAAGAATGTTTATAGCAGCATTATTCATAATAACTAAAAAGTGGGAACAGTTCAAATATCTGTCAACTGATGAATGTGCAAACAAAATGTGGTATATCCACACAACAGGATGTTGTTCAACAATAAAAGGAAAGATGTACTAATACATGTTGTAACATGGATATACTTTGAAACATCATGCTAAGTATACAAGGAGTCAAAACCAAAGGGCCACATGTTACATGATTTCGTTTATATGAAATGTCAAGAAAAGGCAAATCCATAGAGACAGAAAGTAGAATAGTTGCCAGGAGCTGGGGAGAGGGGGGGTGGGATAGTGAGCCATAAAAGAATAAACTTTAGGGATTGTGAATTATATCTCAATAAACGTATGCATATATATATATATATATATATATATATATATATATATATATAAAGAAGCACGCATGATCCTAACACTTAGAGATGACCTCTAGTAACTTTTTGAAGCATTTTCTTCTAGGCTTTCCTTTAGCATATTACTTACATAGCAAAAATCTTAAGGAAGTCTTGTCTTTCTTTTTTAACATAATATGGCAACTATGTAACTATAAACTTTTTGTAAACACTAAATTTAACAGATGCTTAATAGTTAACTGACTGAAAGACCGTAGTGAGAGAAGAGGAAAAAGGGTGTGATGAAATATGGCAGACCAAAGGGCCAAGGAGAACTTTCTTGTCTGCTGCCCAGTTCCACAGTTTTCCCACCTTGCCAGATTCTTACCTGTAAAGAAACGCGTAGTTCTTGGATTAGAAGGAGGGAATTACTCCTCCTGACAAGTGACAAATAGGAACTATTCTTTTTTTAAAAGTATTGTTCAAGTACAGTTTTCTGTCTTTTACTCCCATCCCTGCCCACTCCCCCAGTGCTCCCCACCTCCCTCCCATTTCCACCCCTCTTAGTTGTTATCCATGTGTCCTTTATACTAGTTCTTGTAAACCCTTTCCCCCGGAAATTCCCTCCCCTCTGTTCGCTGTCCCCCTGTCTCTATTTCAGTGTCTTTGGTTATATTTTGCTTGCTTGTTTGTTTTGTTGTTTAGCTTCCTGTTAAAGGTGAGATCATAGGGTATTTGTCTTTCAACACCTGGCTTATTTCACTCAGCATAATGCTTTCCAAGGAACTCTTCTTATATGGGTCATTCCCAGAGTATGTGTGTAACAGATACAAATGCAATTGTATTGATATGCTGAAACACATTATTAAAATAGCCACATAATCAACATCAAACTTTTACTATGATATGGAGAGGCGGAATGGAGCAGTAGAAGAAATACTGGATTTGTCGTTGGAAGGACTGGGTTTTGGTCCTGGCTCCATAGGTTAATTGTTCTGTGACCTATAGCAAGTAACTAAAGTTTCTCTGAGCCTCAGTTTCTCCATCTCTGAAATGGGGTTTCTATCACCTTTTTTAGTTACCTTTCAGCGTGAAAGTCAACTAAAAGTTATAAGAAAGTGACTTCAAAATTGTAAAATTCTATAGAAGAGTAGAAAATACAGAAAAAATGGAATATCAGCTCCAAATTATGAGGTAAAGAAATACTTTAGTAAATGCTATAATATGGGGTTTTAAAAGAGAGATTGAAGTACAAATGATGCCTTTGTTCTGCACAGCTCTGTCATGTCTCAGAGGACTACCTGGGGACATAAAAATGTGATAACTTTCAAATGTCATTTGTGTCAGTGAAGGATAAGCCCCAGAGACCAGGAAACAGAAGGCAGAGAGCACCAGCAAGGAGTGGCACAGGGTCTGACCTGGCTTTGACCATCTTTTCTTTCCTCTCTTCTCCCTCCCCTCCACCCCTCCCCTCCCTCCCTTCCCTCTTTCTTATCCTCCTTCCTTTAAAAAACATTTATTATGAGCCTGAAAATACGAAATGATAGGCAAGATATACTTTCTTCCTGTTGGGCAATCAGTTTAACAAGCAAAAAGACTCGTGAGTAATTAAAATACAGGGTGGTAAGTGCAATGGCATAGATACACGTAGGGTGTTATGGGATATAGAAGAGGAAAACCTGGCTCAGAGGGCTTCCTGGAGGGAAAGATGACTCCGCTGCATCTTAAGTGATAAGCAGTGTTTACCCAGGATTAATAGGAAGACAAAGAAGACATTCCAGGCGAAGGGACGGCATGAGCAAAAACGTGGAAGTGAGACATAATAGGGTGGGTTTATGGAACCACAAATAGTTCAGTCTTACTGAAGGATGACAAGGCAGAAAGTGGCCGAAAAGTCTGCCTGCACAGTTCTAGGAATCCTGACTAGTTGGGTGACTCTGAAGTCAGAACAAGGGAGCGAACACAGTTAAGTTCTGACTTCTCCCTTAGGAAAGAGGGAATTTAATAGTTAATAAAATCAAAAGAAAAATGTTAGAATGAGGGTAGGAATCTCAAATCATATGTCAAACGACTAATTTTTTTCCTATAGGAAAAGCTCTTAAATAAAAAAGAAAAGATGAGTGAGTCAATAGAAAAATAGACTAATATGAATGAGCAGTTCCCAAAGGAAAAAATACAAATGGATGGCAAAGTGACATTCAAAATGCATGTACTCTCTGACTCAGCAATCCTACTTCTAGAAATTTGCCTTGCCTATGCAAGGGGACATAAAAATGGACAAGAATGTTTACTGAATTATTATTTATAATTGCAAAAGGTTGGTCAACAAATATCCATCAGCTGGGGACTAATGAAATAAATTATGGTAATTCATATAATGGACTATACTAAACAAGCCACTAAAGAGAATGAAATGTGAATGTTAAAAAAATCACCAAAATATATTGTTTTGGTGAAAAAAAGCAAAGGACAAATAATATACTTTCATATGTGCTTTTAAAAAGGTATATACTGGTACACGCATATGAAATTTTAAACAGGTCCAGAAAGATGAACAAACTATTAAGAATGGCTTCTCTCTAGAAGAAGAGAGATCTTTTTTCATTTTGTAGCTTTTTGTATTGTTTAAAATTTTTATCTTATATACTACCTGCATGAAAAAAAATTAAAATATATGTCAGTAATTTTCAATGAGTTGACCGTGTTATAAAGGACTGTGCTTATCCCCAAAGCAAAGATAATTTGCTGAGTAATATTCAGGAGACCTCTTGAGAGTAGCGATCTAGAACCTTCTCCTGCTGATATTCCAAAGATCACTCTGGATCCGAAATACCCTCCTCTCCCCAGTTCCAAGGGGAGTGATGCCAAACAGTTCTGCTCTTCAGTTCCAGCTCTCTCATTGCTCCGTCTGTATTTTTATAAGAAATCTCCTCTCTTACTTGAGTAGACAAGAGTTAGTTCCTTTCAACCAAAAGACCCCAAGTAAAAAAGTTATTTAAAAAATTAATAGTTTGACTTTCTAGGTCCTTAAACATATAAACTACTGATAGGTTTTCTGACCAAGACTATAGAAGATACACTACTGTATTAACTAGCTAACTAGTCCCCAACTGAATTATATTTAAAGAGACATTTACTGATTAGTAAGGGCTTGTAACCAGATTGTTCTCCAAGTAAAATGAGAAAAGTAGAAAAACAGAGACATTCAATGAAATATTGATGATAAATAGAATAAAGGAAATTTGTCTGGGGGACCTGCTCTCCACTGAGGTGGAGGGTGGGGCAGGAAGGGCCACACAGACAGGCACAGAGCCAGGAGTGTTTCTTTAGAAGGAAGTCCAGGCTGGAAATGAGTGATACAGGGGGGAGAAAGCCTTCCACAAGCAGCTCTGGTTCCCAAGTGACAGCAGATGGACAGGTGGCCTCGGATTTATCTGGGGAGCTTTAGCCATCTGTGGTAGGCAGAATAGTGGCTCCCCCAAAGAGGGCCAGGCCCTAATCCCCAGAACCTGTGAAGATGCCCCTTTACATGGGGGCATGTAACAGGCATGTCCCCTTTTCAAAGGGGACTTCGCACTCATGATTAGGGGAAGGGCCTTGAGAGGTTGTGACTGCCCTGTACCATGCAACTTGGCTCCATGGAATAACCCAGGCCACTAAGAACAGAGGAGGGAGGCAGAAGAGGAGGGCAGAGTGAGGCGCTGTGAGACCACCCACCACTGCTGGCTATCGAGATGGAAGAACTGGCCATGAGTTGAGGAATGTGGGCTCTGGAAGCTGGGAACAGCCAGGAAACAGATTCTGCTCTGGAGCCTGAAGAAAGGAAGGCAGCCCTGCAAAGACCTGGATTTTAGCCCCACAGACCTGTCTGTATTGGATTTCTAACCTTCAAAACTATATGATAATAAATGCACGTTGCTTTATTTGTTATAGCAGCAATAGGAAATAAACTCACCATCTACAAGTTCTGAAGCCCCATCCTAGGTGAGTCTGACTCAGGGTTTTTTTTAAGCTGGTAGCTGTACAAGTTTGGGGAACCCTGCTTAGACTGTATCTTTAAATCTATTAAGGAGAATGTCATGCAAGCAAAACTTTTTGTCTTTGGAGATCTCATTTTTCCAAGGCATGTTCCAGCAAATACTTCACCTGATAGAGGGGACTGAATGTGTGGCAACGTGACCAGGCAATACAAAAATCAAATTTTAATCCATATTGATTTCAAGTGAATTTGGTAAATGTGTTAACACTTTGCTGAGTTCTATTATGTTTATTATCTACTTCATGGAACAGTTCATTCCAAACATCTGTCAGGTAAAGAGATAATTTTTGAAATTCCCTTTTATAGTTGAAACCCTCTTTATTTGAAAATTCAATACACCCGGTGGGTATTTGGTGAGCAATTGCTGGGAATGATGCGCACCAAACCTTAGGGACAGGTCAGCGGTCCTGGGTTCCCGAGGCGGCCGCTGGCTGTAGGGTCTGTGCTCTCACCTAAAAGCCAGTTATCCTCCTCCTTGGAGTAAACATGCTTACAATGCGATTACAGTGGTTAAAACTGCTTATTTCAGACACATGTTCACACTTTGTCATAAACACCTTGGAGTCTTATGTTTTGCAGTGATCACAGCTCCAGCCTCTTTCTCCGACTGTAATTGTTGCTCTGATTAAGGGAAAAACAAAACAAAACAGAAACCCTCTACAGGGTTTTTTCCTTGTGGCTACCCATCAGACTTACTTTTAAAAATAATGGTTGATGCAATTATTCTGATTCAGTTGATTGGGGATGGGACCCAGGCATCAGTGTTTTTAAAGACAGTCTAAGGTGGAGAGCCCCTGTTCTAAGGGACTCGAACCCTGGGGTCTGTCCAGCCTCCTTCCTTGTGAGACTCCAGACCCCTGAGAATTCCTGCTCTGGGTGGTTGCTGAGGTATTGGAAGGGCTAGTAGCAGGCACCTTGGCCTCTGCAACATGATCCCTTCTGAAAAACCCAACAGGACAATGTTTTTTAAAACTTTTTGGGTTAGAGTTAAGGATGGCCCAGGGAGTGCTATCTTGTACTTACTCCCAGGGGCTCATGAAATGGATATGTCACTGCAGGATCGCCGCTGAACACTTGGAGGAAAGATGGACAGTATGACAGCCCAAAGTTTAAACTTGCATGAACTGCTGGTGCAGGACGCAGGTGTTAGCGAGAGCACAAATAAGGGCCACATGTGTAGCTCTCCGGGAAGAACAATCTCTCACAAGCTTACAGAGGACGTGTGTGGAGAGCGGCTGTTCCGGCGGATGCTGACCACGTGGCTCACACCGCGCACTCCGGAGCTCCCCGCTCTGCTAGCCCTTGCCCATGGGCAGCACTGACAACCACACAGAGACTAGCATCCCAACGAACGCTGTGTGCCCCACGCTCCACAGACAGGGCGCAGCAGTGCCCATGGGTCCTGCTGGGAAGAAGGTAAACACAGAGGAAATGGTTGAAATGCCTCTACCAGACTGTGGGGAAGCCCAGCATCCAATGGGCGAAGCAAATTCTCCCTAGTTAGGTTGGGGGCTTATCTTTAGCCAGAACCATAAATATAAATGGGGAAGGAACAGCCTAAGTCGATGAGGGAAGTATTTGCTTGGGAGATTAGGCCTAAAAAAAAAAAGCAGTCAAAAACTGAACAGGCCTTCAGATCCCATGGCTTACACAGAGACAGCCCTGTCAACTAGCCACCTGTCAGCTGCAAAGGACAAGGTGTGTGCAGGTGAGGAAGAACGTCCTTTGCTCTAGATACAGTACCACATGCGGTTCTTGCGGGGTCATGGAGACAAGGGGTGTAGAAATGCTTTATGTAAACTGCGAAGGGCAATACGAATGTGATGGTGTGGTTCACCACCTGGATCCTCAAAATGTGGTCTTCAAACCAGTATCATCAGCCTCACCTAGGTGCTTGCTAAAATGCTACCAAATGTGCTTTTGTTAAAACAACTTGTGTGGTAAAATGTCCATAGCATGTAATTTGCCATTTTTACCATTTTAAAATGTGTAGTTCGGTGGCATTGAGTTACATTCCCATTGTTGTGCAACCTCATCACTCCATCTTCAGAACTTTTTCATCTTCTCTCTATACCCTGCATGGGCTTTTAGACAAGGTCCTCAGGTGATTCACAGGCACATAAAAGCTGATGAATGTAGTCATAATGGTGGACACTGTGCTAAGCATTCTTTCTCTCATTTAACTTCACTTAATCTTCCCAGCAACATTTGAAGTAGGTACATTGTGAACTCCATTAAACAAACAGGGAAACATTTAAGCTCCTTACCCGAGGTTACACATGAGGAAAGGGGTGGAGCTGTGTGATATTGCTGGGCATCTATGACTCCAGAGTATAGCTTTCCGCCCTCGGACTTCCTCTGGGCCCAGAAAGATCCCAGCCAGGTGCTTGCATGTGAGAATGTGTTGGGAAAGAAGGAAGGCTCAGTATGTAGAGGGAAGAAGCAAAATAAGAGCCCACCGCAAGAAAACTTTTATTTTTGTGGTTTTCCACAGCTCATGCATGGAGTAAAGAGACTTGGAGAATCTGAACTCTGCTTTCACAGTGTTGTTTCATTTTGTCTCTTCAGAAACTGCACTCTCTTATCCCAGACTTTTTTCCCTTTCTTAGGGATTTCAGCTGATCCTATTTCCCTCTTTACAGAACTTTCAGGAAGAAACAGGAAGCTTGAACAGGAAGTCACTGCTGCAGAATTCTGTGCTGGGTAGAATGGGGTGGCTGGCTCACTGCCCTCCTGCATCAAACCCCATGGCTTTGGGGCTCACAGTGACTCAGAAGCAAACTCCGGAAGGTCTGACTTGGAATATGACTCAGGAACTCTGACCTGTCTCTCTGGCTCATATCTGAAACTAGGAAATTTTTTAAAAACCCACATGTTTTATAATCAGAAAGAGAAGTCACCTATAAGGAAGGAAAACACAGTAGAAATATTTGAAATTGCCTGACTCTTCTTGTGTCGGCGACTGGGAGGTCAGAAGTGGCCAGATGGCCACAGTGGGTGTACAGCTAGACAAGGCCTGTCCATCCAAGCAGTGACCACCTAGAGGGTACCTCTGGTCATCAAAAGTTGCCTGAGAACTACATCAACCACGACCCAGTTTTCTTAATGATTGTGCAGAACTGTTCACTGACCGAAGATCCATTAGACGAATGGTTATCAACCCTGGCTGTACAGTGGAGTCAATCACTTGTGGAGCTGAAAAAAATCCCTATTTCAGGACCCACACCTAGAGATTCTGTGTGTGAATAAATGAACTAGCGTTATCACACAGGCAACTATCAGCACTTGGGTAGTACTTTATGGGTTTCAAAATACTCTTGTATATGCTTCTCCCATTTAAATCTCATGACTCCCTCAGAAAATACTGTTGAATGATGCCCATTTTACAGATGAGGAAACTGAGCCTTAATGAGACTAGGTGATTTTTCGCCCTACCAAATTACAGAACACTAATGGATGAACTGTGTTTATTTAACTCTTGCCCACTCAGAAGTTCAAGGACTGCAGTGATTCTCATCTGCCTCCAGCTGTGTGCTGAGAAAGTTTGATTGTTTGTTTTCTCAAGTATGTCATTTATTCCTCCCACCTTAACACTGATGCCCAATTTTAAACAATGCTTATTATGGAAAAACTCAAACCCAAACCGTGAAGAGGATAGCATAACTAACCCCCATAGTATCACCACCCGGCTTCAACGACCATCAAGTCAGGGCCAGCGTGACTTCATCCACCCCCCACACTGCCCCCATTTTTAAACAGATCCCTGTAATATTTCAGTGTGTTTCTCTAAGGACTTAAAAACAAAATAACTTCAATATCATTATCATACCTAAAAATGAAGAACACTCATTTGTTAATATCATCAAAAATCCAGTCAGTATTCACACATCTCTGATTATCTTTAAAAAATTTTTTTTCTTTGATTAGGGAATCTAAATAACTTCCGTACATTGAAGTTGCGTGATATAGCTATAAGCCTCTTTTAATCTGTAGGTTTCCCCTCTACCTCTTTTTGTCTCCTTGTAATTTATTTGTTGAAGAAACCAGGCCGTTTGTCCCATAGAGTCCCCGGTCTGGACTTTGCTGATTACATATGCTTGTGACCTGTAGCAAACTTCTCCAGGGCCCCCAGCGCCTATCACTTAGGTAAATCCAGGAGCTTGATCAGATTTGGGTTGGGTTGGATTTTTTTTTTCCCCAAAATTTCTCTCTAGGTGCTGGAAAGGTTTTGTGTGAAGATAGAAAATTTTAAAACAAAGCTAATTGTCAAGGCTAGGCCTCTAACACACACAAGGCCAGGCTCAGAATTAAGAAGGTTGACTTTGGCCCTGGCGAGCCCAATTTCTGCGGGGAGGACCCCTTTCCTGGCTGGGTCCAGATTTAATCCTGCCCCTCAGACATGCTGCCTCCACTCCTCTGCATCTGGGTCTCTTTCTTTTCGGCACCTGCAGGCGATCTACAGAGTCCGTGGCTCCCTGAGACCAGATAAGGTGGCGGTTTCTCACTAGTTGGTGATGAGGAAATCAGCCTTTTGTAGCAGGGGTTGTTGCCACACACAGTGTTTGCTCAGAGTGTCATCTAGTGGCAGTAAAAAATAATTTACTGAAGTGTTAGTGGCCTGTTTTAAATGGGCAATCAAACTGTAGTTTGGTTTTTCAGTATGTATTTTATTGCATTTTCAATTACAGAAGTATCTCATGATGGTAAGAAAAACCTCAAAAGATACTGAATAATAGTAGCCCTGGCAATTGGCTTTGTTTCCAAAATTCCACTCAAAACTTTCTTGCTGCACCATGTAAGCAGGAAGTGAAAATTCCACATGAACCCACGCCCAAGACTAACCACAGATAATGGTAAATTATTCTCCTTAAAATCTGTATACTATTTCACAAAATTAGGGGAGGTCATAATTTATTCATCCCATCCCTCCTTAGTGGTCTTTAGAGTAGATTGCAGTGTTTTTGATATTATAAACAATGCTGCCAAAAATAGTTTTGTTCATAAGGTTTTTGTATTCTTGAGAATTTTTTGAAGATAGTTAGATGGAAATGGAATTACTAGGTCAAAGAGAGTGAGCATTTTTGCACCAATTTACAACTCAACCAACAATGCATGAGGGTACCTCTTGTGGGCAAGCTCCTACTACCAGAATATTATCACTTAAATAAAAGTCTTTATGCAGTTTGGTTTTTTACCTTTCTGTGATGAAAAGAAAAAAGACTTTTTTGTTGCCATGACTTGATTGTATTCTGTCTGATACAGTTTCTTCTTTTTAGAGATATTTAATACCAAATTTGTAACCTGGTGGTGGGTTCCAATTTAGAAATGATCATTTTTTACCCTTATTAATATTCATTAAGTATTTATTATATTCAAATGCTATTTTGGAGGTGAATAGGACACGAACCCCCTCTCCATCACTAGGGAGCTCACAGACCCTGGAGGAGACTGGCATGTAAGCCCGTGACTGTTGTTGGACTCCCCTGGAAGGAACCCAGGCAAGCTGGTGGCCCAGGGACGGAAGTGAGGAGCCACGGGTCAAGAAAAGGCATCAAGGAGGAGAAGACATCTGAGCTGGGTCTTGAAGCATGAAGCCAACCCAGCCAGGGAAAGGGAACTCAGGGACAGAGGACCAGAATGTGAGAGGCACGGTATAATTTGGGGACCAGAGGAAGATTCCTTATATATCTTATGAGTCCCTGAGAAATATTTCAAGACACTAATCTGGAGATTAAGAACTTTATGCCTTTCTTTTAATCATTAAAATACTGATAAAAATGTTTTGAGTTCTATAGAAATTACCATTCAAATTTGAAGCAGTGATTCTTAGAGATTTACAAAACCCTAATTATACCTGCACATGAGTTCTATAACCAGCAGCAGCAGTAACTGTTCAACAAACACACACACACAAATACTTATTTATGTCAAAAATCCCAGAACTGGTGCACTCAATTCTGCCCAATTATGAGAAGCAAACTGCCATAAAAAGTACTCACACTTGTGGTGGTTACTTTTAGATGTCAGCTTGGTTATAGGGTGCCCAGGTATTTGGCTAAACATTACTTCTGGGTTCATGTGTGAGGGTGTTTCATGTGTGAGATTAATGCCTGGATCAGTAAAATGAGTACAGGTGGTTGCCTTCCAATGTGAGTGGCCCCCAGAACTCCTTGAAGACCCCAGCAGAACGAGAAGGCTGGGCATCGAAGGGCTCTCTCTGCCTGGCTTGGAGCTGGCACACGGTCTTCTGCTGCCTCTGGCTAAACTGGACTCGGACTGGGGCCACCCATCAGCGCTCCTGGGTCTCTGGCTTGCTGACTGCAGATCTTGGGATTTCTCAGCCTTATCGTTGTATACGCCAATTTTTATGTAGTAAGTCTTTTTATAAACTAATACAAATACCCTTTTATAAAGTAATCCCATTCCTGGAATTTGATCCTAAGAAAATGTATAATTTAAAAAATTTCCAAAAATAGAGGACTCCCAGACAAGATGGTGGCATAGTGTGTTTACACTCACCTCCTCACACAACCACCTGAAAATTACAACTAAATTATAAAATAACTATCACTTAGAATCATCACAAATCAAGTTGAATGGAAGAGTGAAAACTATGGAATTAAAGAAACCATATCCACCCAGACTGGTAGGAGAGGTGGAGACATGGACTGGGCTCGTCCCACATCCACAAGCGGTGAGTAAAAATTCAGGAGGGATATCTTGGGAGCAAGGAGTCCCATCCCCACACAAGACCCCTCAGCCCAGGGTTCCAGTGCCAGGAAGAAAAGTCTCCATAACATCTGGTTGCAAAAACCATCAGGGATTGAGTTGGTGGAAGAAACTTCTGGGGTCCCAAGCAGTTCCTCTTAAAGAATCCACACATGTACTCACTTAGACTTATTCCCTCTGAGCTTCAGCACTTGGGTAGCAGCTTGAAAGGCACAAGTAACGTACAGTGGGGAACTGAAGTGTCTGGCATCAAAGCAAGAGTTGGGGGACAGGTTTTTGCCAGACATATAGGTGAATAGAGGCCATTGTCCCTTTTCTGAACCCTCCCACTACACAGCCACAGAGCCAGGAGGCAGATGGATGCCATATCTGAGACTTCAACAACCTGGCTAATACTATTTGCTCCATCCTCCATCCCACCCAATTTATAGCTGTTAACAGTGGCTTTTCCATATGAATGGCTGATCTTGGCTCATGCTTCACAACTTCCTAAATCCTTTCAAACAAGCAACAGCCAGCCTCAGTGAGTCCTCAATCCTCCAGCCCGTACCTCTTGCTTAGTGACCCCAGCCATGGAACTAGTAACTGCCAGATTAGATACTCAGCTTGGCTTTGCCTGGGAGTCTCCATGCACAACACAAGTAGCAGCCACCTCAGACTGCTTTATACCTCAGGCAGGATGGCCCTGGGCAAAACACAGGTGGGGGCTGACCTTGCCTGCACAACCCAGGAAATCCCAGGGCCAGTGCACCCAGTAGATAGCTAGAGATCACATCTGAGCACCAGCAACTTGCCCCTGCACCACTGATCCTCCACAGAGGGCAGAGGTTGGTGGTCAGTGGTGACAGGCAGTCCTTGCAGCTGACCTGCCAACAGCAACCAAGGCTCAACTACAAAAAGATGGTGTACTCATCCCTCATGAAGGGCACATCTTGAGTGTTTAGCTTCGGTGATAGGAGAGGCTGTGCTATGGGACCCTTCAGGGCATCTATTACATTAGGCCATACCTCCAAGACAGGGCAACATAGCAGCTGTACTAAATACACAGAAATAAACACAGGGAGGAGAAATGAGGAGACAAGGAAACATGACTCAAATGAAAAAAACAGATGAAAATTCCAGAAAAATAGTTAAACAAAATGGAGATAAGCAATCTATCAAAGGCAGTGTTCAAAACACTGGTTATTAGGATGCTCAAGGAACTTAGTGAGGACCTCACCAGCATAAAAAAGGTCCAGTCAGAAACAAAGGATACACTAATTAAAATAAAGAACAATTTACAGAGGAACAGTGGTAGAGTGGATGGAGCTGAGAATCAAATCAATAATTTGGAATATAAAGAACCAAAAACCAATAACCAATCAGAACAAGAAGAAATAAGAATCCAAAAAAATGAGGATAGTATAAGTAGCCTCTGGGACAACTTCAAGTATTCCAACGTTTGCATCATAGAGGTGCCAGAAGGAGAAGAGAAAGAGGTAGAAACTAGAAATCTATTTGAAAAAATAATGAAAGAAAACTCCCCTGATTTGATCAAGGAAATAGAAATGCAAGTCCAGGAAGCACAGAGAGTCCCACACAAGATGGATGCTAAGAGGCCCATTCTAAGTCATATAATAATTGAAATGCCAAAGATTAAAGATGAAGACTCATAAAAGCAACAAGAGAAAAGCACTTAGTTACAGGGGAGCTTCCATAAAACTGTCATTTGATTTCTCTAAAGAAACTTTGCAGGCTAGAAGGGATTGGCAAGAAATATTCAAAGTCATGAAAAGTAGAAACTTCTAGCCAAAATCGCTCTACTCAGCAAAGCCATCATTTAGAATAGATGGACAGATAAAGAGCTTCCCAGACGAGAAAAAAACTAAAGGAGTTCATCGTCACCAGACCATTGTTATAGGAAATGTTAAAGGGACTTATTTAAGAAAAAGAAGATCAAAACTATGAAGAATCAAGTGGCAACAAGTACACATCTATCAAGAACTGAATCTAAAGAACAAACTACACAAACAAGAACAACAGAGACAGAATGGTGGATACAGAAAGTGTTCTAATGGTCGCCGGATGGTAAGAAGGTGTAGGGGAATGGGTATAGAGGTGAGGGGACTAAGAAGTACACAGAGGTAGTTACAGAATAGCCCTGGGGATGTGAAGTTCAGTGTAGGAAATGGAGTAGCTAAAGAACCTATGCATGACCCATGGATATGAACAACGGTGTGGGAATTTCCTGAGAGAGTCGGGGTGCTGGGTAAAGTAAAGGGGTAAAAAATTGGGACAACTGTGATAGCATAATCGGTAAAATATAATGTAAAAAATTAGCCCTGGCTGGTGTGGTTCAGTGGATCGAGTGCCAGCCTGTGAACCAAAATGTCACCAGTTTGAGTCCCAGTCAGGACACATGCCTGGATTGTGGGTCAGATCCTTGGTTGGGGACATGTGAGAGTCAGCCAACTGCTGTTTCTCTCACACATCAATGTTTCTCTCCCT
This sequence comes from Sturnira hondurensis, assembly GCF_014824575.4. Lineage (NCBI taxonomy): Eukaryota > Metazoa > Chordata > Mammalia > Chiroptera > Phyllostomidae > Sturnira > Sturnira hondurensis. The sequence continues at coordinate 762,030 of NW_028079667.1, forward strand.
CTCTGTCTCCTTCCTTTCCCCTGTGTCTGAAAATAAATAAAACCTTAAAAAATTAAAAATTAAACAAAAAAGATTTTTGTAGAAAAAGTTGTACGCACAGTTTTTAACCCCTGTGTTATTTATAATAAAGAAAAACTGGAAGCAAAACACATGTCAAACAATAGACAAGTGGCTGAATAGATTATAAAGCATTCATTTGAAAAAAACTTGTGCATCCTTTAAACTAATCTTTTTAAAATATATTTTATTGATTATGCTATTACAGTTGTCCTATTTTCCCCCTTCATTCCCCTCCACCCTGCATACCCTCTCCCACCCACATGCCCCACCTTTAGTTCATGTCATGTGTCATAAGTTCTTTAGCTTCTACATTTCCCACACTACTCTTGCCTTCCCCTATTTTCCACCTACCATCTATACTACTTATTCTCTGTACCTTTTCCCCCTCCCTCCTCCTCCCACTCCCCTGTGGCTAACCCTCTATGTGATCTCCATTTCTGTGGTTCTGTTCTTGTTCTAGTTGTTTGCTTAGCTTGTTTTGTTTTTGTTTTAGATGTGGTTGTTAATAATTGTGAGCTTGCTGTCTTTTTACTGTTCATATTTTTTATCTTCTTTTTCTTAGATAAGTCCCTTTAACATTTCATAAAATAAGGGCTTGGTGATGATGAACTCCTTGAACTTGACCTTATCTGGGAAGCACTTTATCTGCTCTTCCATTCTAAATGAAAGCTTTGCTGGATGGAGCAATCTGGATGTAGGTCCTTGCCTTTCATGACTTGGAATACTTCTTTCCAGCCCCTTCTTGCCTGTAAGGTCTCTCTTGAGAAATCAGCTGACAGTCTGATGAGAACTCCTTTGTAGGTGACTGTTCCCTTATCTCTTGCTGCTTCTAGGATACTCTCGTTCATTTTCATCTTGCCTAATGTAATTATGATGTGCCTTGGTGTGTTCCTTCTTGGGTCCAACTTCTTTGGGACTCTCTGAGCTTCCTGGATTTCCTGGAAGTCTATTTCCTTTGCCAGATTGGGGAAGTTCTCCTCTATTAGTTGTTCAAATAAGTGTTCCACTTGTTGCTCTTCCTCTTCCCTTCTGGCATCCCTATAATTCAGATTTTGGAACATTTAAACATGTCCTGGAAATTCCTAAGCCTCTCCTCATTTTTTTGAATTCTTGTTTCTTCATTCTTTTCTGTTTGGTTATTTTCATCTAATTTGTGACCAAATTCAACCAATTCTGTGAGCATCCTGATTACCGGTACTTTGAACTGTGCATCTGATAGGTCGGCTATCTCTTTGTCTCTGAGTTGTATTTGTTTTGGAGCTTTGATCTGTTCTTCCGTTTGGGCCATCTTTTTTGTTTTGACATGCCTGTTACAGAGTGATGGGCAGAGCTTTAGGTGTTCACCAGGGCGGGGCACACCAGTTGCTGGATTGTGATGCTGTATGTGGGGGTGGGATGCAAGAGGGAACAATGGCGCTTGCTCCACTCTCTGTTGGATTTCCGTCTCTTCCCCTGCTTCCCCCAAACAAACTGGGCCTTTCTGGTACTGATTTCCGTGTTGGTAGGCTTGTGTACATTCTAGGACCCTGTGGGTCTCTCCAACAAACTCTCCTGTGAGGCTGGGAGTCTCTCCCAGCACCTGAACCCCCACAGGTGTTTTCAATGGCTGTTTTGAGGCTTTATTTCCCCAAGCTGGGACCCTGGGTTGCCCGGTCTGTCTTGCTCCCCAGTTTCACCTGGTTTATCTGCCTGCAAATGTGGGACTGTCCGGTCAGCCAGCCGCCTTGCACACCGGGCCCCGCTTCACAATCGCCGCCTTGCTGGGTCTGCCCGCTGCTGACTAGTTTACCTGGGGTTTGCCAGCCTGCTCAGTGCCACCGATTTTTTTGCCACTACCCCTCTCCACCTGGCCTCCCAACTCCACCCCTCCTACCAGTCCGATGAATGTGTCTATTTTAACTCCTTGGTTGTCAGACTTCCATACGGTTCAATTTTCTGTCAGTTTTGGTTGCTATTTTGTTTCTAAATTGTTGTTATCCTTATTTTGGTTGTGTGAGGAGGTACAGTGAGTCAACCTACGCCTCCATCTTGGCCGGCTGAGCTAGTAATTTTGAAGACTATGTAAAACATAAGAAAGTATTTATAATTAGATGTGGATTTATTCTAAAAAGCAGAACAATTAAATTTTACAATATTATGGTTATAGTAAGAAAAAACAAATAAATAAGAGAATTCATATGTTTGTGTCATGGGATTTCATAAATAATTTTATCAGTATGGGATTTAAAAAACAACAAATAAAAGGTATAAAATAGAAACAATGAGGGGGTTGAATGATCAGTGATTCATAATGGGGTAAACTTCAGAATTAAAAATACCTATACCTGGGTCCGACCTTGTGAAGATTCTGAGATGGGTTTGCACCTATATATTTAAAAATACACCACACACACACACATGGCACCCACAAACACACAGGGGATTGTGATGCATGTTGGTCAGCAAATTCTCAGCATAAAGCTCCATAAATCTATGGAGAATAAGGGAGCTATAGCAGTGACAAGCTTGGCATCACTTATGAGGCAATGTGGGTAACAGAAACCAAACTCTTTAGTGTGCTCCTGGCTGGCTGTCAGTAGTGTTTGGGGCCTGCAGGCGGTCTGAGTCACTGCCCTCTGAGCAGGACTGCTCCACCAGGCGGAAGGCTTCCAGGAACTCGTTGATGTCAATGTGGCCATCCTTGTTGAAATCAATGCTCCGGGCAAGGTCACAGACACAGTCATCTGTGATGTCAATCTTCATATGAGAGCTGAACAGCTTCCAAGTCTGCCTGAACTCGTCCAGTGAGATGGACCCTTACCAGAGAGAGGAAGTCACTTCAGTTAGTCAGTCTATGTTTCCATGGCCGTTTCCTCTCACATTCTTACAAGAACACCTGCTCCCTGCTGTTAAACAGGCAAAGACAACCAAAGCCTAGTATCTAATTTAAACCCCAGGAAAATGGCACCAACTACTAAATCAACAGTGGTTCTTAGCTAGAAGCAATTTTGCTCTCCTCCCTCTAGAGACATTTGGCAACGTCTAGAGACATTTTTGATTGCCATAACTGGGGGGAGGAGGGTGTTACTGGCATCGAGTAGGTAAAGGCTAAGGATGCTACAAAGCATCCTAGAATACATAGGATATGCCTCAAAACAAGAATTATTCAGACAAAAACACCAATAGTGCCACTGCTGAGAAACCCTGCGTTAAATCATCCCAAATATATATTAATTTATTCTGAACAGAATAAAAGCCTTTGGCCCATGGTCAGTTAATTTTTTACAAGTGTTCCAAGACTATTCAATGATCCAGCAATACTACACCTAGGAATATATCCTAAGAGAATTGAAAACGTGTTCACGCAAAAAGTTGAACACAAATGTTCATAGCAGCATCATTCATAACAGCTATAGTGAAAACAATTCAAATGTTTGTCAATCAATGAATAGACAAACAAAATGTGGTGTATCCATACAATGGACTATTATCCACTGTACAAGTAATACAGAACTGACACATGCTAAAACATGGATGGCCCTTGAAAACATTATGATAAGTGAAGGAAAGAAGCCAGGTACCAAAGGCCATGCATCATATGGATCCATGTATATCAAATGTTCAGAATAGGCAAATCCATAGAAATGGAAAGCAGATGAATTGTGGCCAAGGGCTGGTGGAGAAGGAACAGGAAGTGGGAGTGACTGCTACTGGGTGTGAGCTTCTTTTTTAGGTGATGACAATGTTCTAAAATTAGATAGCGGTGATAGTCCCACATACTTGTGAATATACAAAAAAACCACTGACCTGAACATTTTTTTAAATAAAGATTTTATTTATTTATTTTTAGAGAGAGGGGAAGGGAAGGAGAAACAGGGGGAGAGAGACATCAGTGTGTGGTTGCTTCTCATGCACCCCATACTGAGGACCTGGCCCAAAACCCAGGCAAGTGCCCTGACTGGGAATTGAGTGGGTGACTCTCGGGTTCTCGGGCCAGTGCCCAATCCACTGAGCCACACCAGCCGGGGCTAACCTGAACATTTTAAATGGGGAAATTATATGGTATGTGATTTATACATCTAAAAAATATAGGAGAAATAATATTGAAAAAGGCCTTTGAAGCTTTGGGGAAACAAGGTGAGGGTATATGGGACCTCATGAACTTTTGGTAACTTCCAATGAATGCATAAGTATTTCAAAGAAAAGGTTTTTAAAAATAATTTGGGAGTGAGATCACTAAGGCCTTTCTGTTCCAGGCGATCTCCATCACTCTGCAGCTGTTTGTTAGAACTATAAGGGCTATCACAGCTATTAATAATCATTGTTGCTAAAAGAAGTCCTGATTCAGTTGGTCTTCACTCTTCTCTTCAAACCCTCTTCTACACAAACTGCCTGCATTGTCGAAGTACTTTTCTAGTTTCTGCCATTTATATGCATTGTCGCTCCTGACTTGGCTCCCCAATGCTTGAGCAGAGAGCTAAATAATGAGGGAGGAGGCCAGAGGGTGGGAGGCAAAATACTTGCTATGTGTTAGGAGTGACAGGACAATGGGTGCCTTTACCTGAGTGATCGCTGTCTATGATCCTAAAAATGGTCTCTAGGTTGGATCGGTTTCGATACAGTGTTTCCAGCAAACTTGACTGGATGTTCTGGAAGAAAAAACTCATTTTCCTTCTGTACCTTCTTTAGCTTGTCCTAATATATGATCAACACACAGTCAATCCTGACAATAAAACACTCTTGGGAAAACCTGAAGATGTTTTGCCATCTCTTCACCCTCGACCCCCTTCAGCCTACCAAATACTCTGATGGTTTAAGCATATGTAGCCCATGATAAAAATGTTCTAAAGCCGGCCCTGGTGATGGCCACACATATTTGCAAATATACTTAGGATCATTGAATGGTATACTTTAAACAGAAGGATTGTATAGAATATGAATTATATTGCAATAAAGCTATTTTTAAAAAATACCTAGCATACATACACATACATATACACACATTCAATATGTATTTATTGAATAAATACTTTTTTAATCGAGAAAGCAGCATAAAGCCATGGAAGTCAGACCTGGCTTTGAGTCTCAGTTATAACTGAGGCTATAACTATAACTTTGAGTCTTTATAACTTAGAAACTCTGTGACCTGAGGCAGGTGACTCAGCCTCTCTGATCAGTGTCCTCATGGGTACAGTGAGGCTGATAATATTATCTCTTGGGGTGATGTTAAGGATAAACTGAAGTCTGACACATGGAAACCCACCAAATAGTTATTCCCCTTTCTCATCCGTTCCTTTGCAGGTTCTTATTATTTGGTTGTTTCAGATTCAAAGTTGCCCATAAGAGGCCTTGTGGTCCACAATATGCCCTCGTCCATCATTTTCTCACCATTACCTTGAAACTTGGTTGTTCTCTGGCCAAGTCTTCCAGCCAGGACTTGTACTCCAGCATGTTACCTGCTGAGCTATTCACCAGCTGTGGCCTCAGCACCCGCCACGGCAGCCCCAGGCGCAGCACCGACTCCACAGCTGCTGCCCACTCGCCCAGGGGGATTAAACCTACAGGAAGGAGCAAACTTGCTGACTTGTCACCTGCAAGCCCAGCTTCCTGCCCAACACTGCATTCCTTTTATCCTGACACTCTTCTTACTATCTGGAGGTAATAGAAATAATGGACACTGTCATTATTTTTGTTGGGTGTGGCAGATGAAGTGCAGTTGGGAAGTAGAGTTGCCAGATAACATACAGGATGCTCAGTTAAATCTGAATTTCAGACAGACCATGAGGTATAAGTATATCCCAAATATTGCATAAGACATACTTACATTTAAAAGTGATTTGTTATCTGTCTATAATTCAATTTTAATTAGACATCCCCTTTTTATTTGCTAAATATGGCAATGCTACTGGAAGCCACACAAGACTTACACATAACTGTATAAATCATTATACAAGTAAAGCATCAGTTGTTCATACAGGAAAAGATATTACTATAACTATATGATGGTTATTGCTGTCTTATAATATGGGTACAATGTTCATTACACATTCCACTGAGCTGAGAAAAAACAAAATTTCTAGCTTGATTAATAGAACATGGAACAGATAAATATTGGATTGGCCAAAAAAATGTGTTTTTTCCCATAAGATGGCTCTAGTAATGTTTAGTTGTCTTTAACTTCATTCAAAACAATTTTGTTAGAGTGTATTGCGACAGCTGTCATATCAGCATGCATTTTTTAAAAAACAGCAAGTTGGTGAATTTTTGTGTAGCCATTTATATTGAAGATGGAAGAAAATTAGCAACATTTTTGGGATATTATGTTATATTATTTCAAGAAAGGTTAAAAGTGCATCTGAAGTGCAAAAGAAGATTTGTGCAGTGTATGGAGAAGGTGCTGTGACTGATCAAATGTGTCAGAAGTGGTTCGCGAAGTTTCATGCTGAAGACTTCTCGCTGGCTGATGTTACCCAGGCAGGTGGACCAATTGAAGTTGTCCATGATCAAATCGAGACATTAATTGAGAACAATCGTTGTTCTACCATGCAGAAGTTGGTCAACATACTCAAAATATCCAAATCAATAACATTATTGGTAACAATGAAAACTGTGTCTTGTATTTTATGGAAAAGCTAAACAGATTTTTTTAGCCAACAAAATACACATTTAACAACAACAAGAAGCCAAATTATTGACATTTTTGTTGGATACACTCTTGTAACCTGCTCCACCTGTTGGTTTCATTTTTTAAATCCTCACCCAGGATATGTTTTTATTGATTTTAGAGAGAAAGAGGGAGAGAGACACACACATATCAGTGTGAGATACACATCTACTGGTTGCTTCCTGTATGTGCCCTGACTGGGGATCGAACCCCAACCTAGCTATGTGCCCTGTCCAGGAACCGAAACTATAATTTTTTTGGTGTATGGGATGACACTCCAACCAACTGAGCCACCTGGCCAGGGCTACCTGTTGCTTTTGCTTAGTTCCGGCCTTGACACCCTTCCCTTGACTCCATTTCTTTTCACCATCTCCACTTATATTCAGCCAAGTCACATTCTGCTAAGAGCATGGAATTTTAAAATTTAGAAAAGATAACAGGGATACTAAGTTGAATAAAATGGAGGAGGTCTTTTGGACATCTGTTCACTCAACAAATATTTATTCGCTAACTACTGCAAAACAAAGATTTTTTTTGGCCAGCTTTTCTTATGAATATTTTACTTGGTTACTCTTACCAGTTTTATCTTTATCATGCTTCTTAAATTCATCAAGAAGATCTGAGGAATGAGCAAATAACTTGTTTCGCAGAGTTCTTAGAGCTGACTCCTCTACTCGGCTAATCCTGAGACAGAAAAAAAAGGAACATTTTTTAAAAATTACCATACAAGAAAAAGTCCTAGGTTTTTTACCACATTTCACCTCTCTCTTTATGTTTCAAACCACCAAGAGCTCAGTTTTTGAGAGAAGAGCTCTACTTCCTATTTCTCCCCATTGCTCCCCGACGTCTCCCTACTGTGCACAGATAGGATCAGTCTGCAGAATGCTGTCCTTCCCAGTATGGAATAGTGGTTAGAGCGGACGTGCTGGAGAAAGACCACCCTTATGGTAAAGTTATGTGACTGTGCTCTACCTCTGTTTGCCCCGCTGCAAATAGGGATAAAAATGGTACCTACCCCTTCTTTGGTCCCCCCAAAATAGTATCTGTTAGTAGCTTCATACTCTGGGGACATCTTGATGGGAGGCAGTGTGGCATGGTTGTTGGTGTGTGAGTTCTAAAATACAACTGCCTGGGTCAAGGACAACTTTCATTGCTTATTAGCTGTGTGACCATGGGCCAGCTGATGTAACCTCTGTTCCTTAATGACCTCATCTATAAAGCTGAACGTTATTAACATGATGTATTTCATAAGCTCATTATGAGACATAAATTCTTTATAATAACATTTAATGTGTGGTATGTTCCAACAAAGATTACAATCCAGAATCATTGCAACAGAAGCGATTAAAGTAGTATTATATATCACCTTCCCAAGAGGGTGGGCCATCATTAACAAATGTGTACTCTGAACCCCATCTGCTGCTACATCCAGACAGCGAAAGAACCTTTGTCAGGCGGGGTCCATAGGGTAGCACAAACTCTCCAAGGATGAGAGAGAACAGAAGAGTGGCCTTGGAAAGAGTTGGTGGCCTGGTCTTTGGAGATCACTCAAGATGCACCCACTGAGAATAATTTTAATGAAAGCACATTTTCAGGAAGCACGTTTGCTCCTTCCGTTAATGAGCAATAGGCAGAGGTTTCCGAGTGTATGGAGAAGGAAGAGACCCTTGTCTAAAATGTCTGTTATAGGTCGACCTTACTGCTGACAGAGCTAAACTCTGACTTCTCGCTTAGAATTTAGCTAAATGTAAGGACATTTGACACTGCAAAGAGTCCCTACACACTATAATTCTGTTTTTCTGAAAATCATTAGCTGGAAAGTCTCGCCTTTGCCTCATGGTCAGAGTGTGGGTTGCCTTGTTAGCTTGATACTGCACAATATGTGGACGCAGGGCCGGCCCCAGCTTGACGTAGGCCCCTCTGTTACTGCCAACCTCATAGTAGTTGGAGGCAGAAAAGATGGTTAGCACCTAAAACAAGAGAGAAGAGAGACAGGCATTCAGCTTCACAGAACTCGTTGCCCTCAGTCCTAGAGGGCCCAACCCAATTTCAGGGGTGGCCATTTCTCCTTGACCTCGCCTACGGGTCTTATTTTTTTGTCATTAAAGCTAGTAGGGCAGGAGTTGTGAGTCAAGTAATGAAAACTTGATTTCTAATAGAACATCCACAGCATATTTTTTTCACATTTCTGTCCCAAGTGAAAATAGCAGAGGTCATAAAAAAAATTCACTGATTCAACTCAGAGACAAACCAGGTCCCAACAAATGGGGATGGCCATTACAACCAGCAGGCAGATCAGGTAGTAGCTGGTGTGAGGCCTCAGAGCAGTTTCCTACAGTGCTGTGCCCTCTGAGATGCTCAGTGAGAAAAGTACCATCATCAGTACATTGTGAAATGCTAGTCACTGAATCTTTTCTTGGAGATTCACTACGAATATAGGAAATTAAGTGTTCTCAGAAGTCCTGCAATAAAGAAATTTATAAAAGCATTTAACCAAACATTTCTTACACTACTGGATCTCAAACTTTTTTTTTTTTCACAGAAGCCTATTATTTTCCTGTAGAGTTAGTATTCCTGGGAATACACTCACCTTAATGGTATTAGGCTCAGCAAACAGCAGAGGATTTAGAGACGTGCAAAGATTAGTCAGGCCATTAATTAGGCTCCTGAGGAGACAAACTATCCAGAATCTTTGCCTGGGGCACAGTGCTGAAATCCTGTTACCCTGGGGTGTTTTTTGAGACAGGTGACAGTGAGCAATGTCACCAAAACAATAGAGATATGACTGGGAAACATCAGGCCACATGTCCACCCATGAAATGGGAGCATACTTCCCCTTACTTTCCTCTCAGAGTATCGGTGAGCAGTGGCCTCAATCAAATTGTGAGTTTCAAAAAGGCTAGTAATTCTACTGCTAGAAAGACATCCTAAGAATCCCAAAACACCACTTCAAAAGAACTTATGCACCCCTATGTTCATAGCAGCATTATTTACAATAGCCAAGTGCTGGAAACAGCCTAAATGCCCATCAGTAAATGAGTAGATCGAAAACTGTGGTACATTTACACAACAGAATACCACATAGCAGAAAGAAAGAAGGAGCTCCTACTTTTTGCAACAGCATGGATGGAACTGGAGAGTATTATACTAAGTGAAATGAGCCAGTCAGTGAAAAACAAATACCATATATCACTTGTAAGAGGAATCTAATGAACAAAATAAACTAACAAGTAAAACAGAACCAGAGACATGGAAACATGAGATAGACTGACAGCTGCCAGAAGGGAGGGGAAGGGAAATATCAGTGGAAAGAAGGGGAAGCGACTAGTCAGATATCATGTATGAATGACTCATGGACATGGACAACAGTGTGGGGATTGAGCGTGGGGGTAGGATGTGGGCTGTGCACGGGTGGGCAAAGGGAGAAAAATTGGGATAACTGGAATAGAATACATAATAATAACAAAATAAAAAGGCTATTAAATTCAAGGATAAGTGACTGTAAAGGACCTAGTTACTTTGAATAAGTGGATAACAAATACAAGGCACAGCTGACTGTGGAAAGCCATCGCCCACCCAGGCCCGGGGAACAATGGGGAACACTCTTGTGTTACTGCACAGGGTCCACCCACCTTGCGGCCGTGGCAGAATTCATAGCCTTCGGGTTTGCACTCGTGTGAGCGGATCAGGAATTGCAGGTTGTATTTCTGCAGCAACTGTTTTGTCACATTCGGCCCAAAATAACAGCCTCCTCCTCGAACCGTGTTGGCCTTGCAGCCCTCCTGAGCCATGGGATCACTCCACAGTATATCTACGACCTGGAGAGAACAAGAGATGGTGTCTTTCCTAAAAACTAGGCCCATATTCATCGAGAGTCATTCCTGTGAGAGGAGGAAGGAGAAGAGGAGCAGAGCAGGGGGAGCAGGAGAAGAGGAAAAAAATATTTGACTAGAGATAAGTGAATACATTTTTATGCAGTCAATATTTGACACAGAGCTTTTGGACCTCTGTGATTCCCCAATTTTCTATTACAAAATGAGTAATATTGTTTACAAACAAAATGTGCATATTGTTTGACTAGTACATACCCACTTTCTTGAAAATAAATCTTATTTGGAAGCTCAGTGCATAGATTAAAACAGGAGCTGCTCGGACAGAAGCTTTGGCCCTGGCCAGTACCCCTCCATCAGTCAGGACCAGTACTCCAGGCTCCTGGACATTTGCCCCAAAGAGAAGGCAGGTGTCCTGGGGCCAACAAGGGTATCTCCCATGCAGCATCACAGGGCCAGATGCGGGCCTGGAAAAGTGCAATAGGACATTTTATTTCTTAAAGTAATTTCAGAATTTTCTAAGGAATTTGCAGAGGAGTTGAGCAATTTTTCTAGCAATTCAGATTCATATCTAGTCTGTTGTTACTACTCAGGAAAACACCAACTGCCAGTTTTACCCAACTTGTACGAAATAATTGGGTGCATTTTGGTTGATGACACCTAATACTTTCTTAAATGTACTTTTAAAGGGGAAAATGCATTTGGTGTGTAAATATTAGGACATTTTTATTAAGTCATGTTTTGCAAAACAAGAGACTTGTGTTTTAAAAATTTGGTTCTGAGCTGATATTGAAGGCCATGTCGATAACTCGGGGAGAATATAACTTAAACTCACCATCTCTTTCTCTGAGGAGTTAGCTGTACCTCCACCTCTTTCTCAACCCCCTCCAACCAATCACTCAGCAAGTTCTAGTAATGTTAGCCCCTAAACAATCCTGAATTCCTTCCTTTTTGTTATTGGATGAACCACTAAAAATGGACATTTTTATAGGTCAAAACAGTGGGATACTAGCATGTCCACATAATTCTATTAACACTACTACACAAGACCACCGTCTTCATCCCCTTTGGATTACAATAGCAGGGTTTTTGTGGTTTTTAAAAACATTTTATTTATTTATTTTTAGAGAGAAGAGAAGGAAGGGAGAAAGAGAGGGAGTGAGACATTGACGTGTGAGAGATACATCAATAGGTGTATTGATGTATCAAACACCCCCAACTAGGGACTCAGCCCGCAACCCAGACATGTGTCCTGACTGGGAATTAAACCAGCAACCTTTTGGTTTGTAGGCCAAAACTCAATCCACTAAATCACACCAGCCAGGGCTGGGTTACAGTAACAGTTTTTAAAGGGGTCTCCCTGCCACAGTCTTGCCCTAGTGAAATGTGCCTTCGTTTGGCTGCCAGGGTCAGCTGCAGGTCCACCTCAGAGATATTGCATGTTGGTTCTAGACCATTGCAATGAAGTGAGCTGTAATCTTTTTGCCGATGAAGGGTTTTGCTTTTGGTTAAAAAAAAAAAAAAAAGCAACATCCATAGGACACAATAAAGTGCAGCGCAACAAAACAAGGTGTGCCTTTGGCAGGCACCTTGAATACCTCCTCAGTATCTATTTGTTTCCCACGCTAACAAAACTCTGGGTGTCTGGGTGGCAATGTGTTGAGCTAACTACTTGATTTTCCAGTCTGCCTTGCAGCTAGGAGTAGCCATGTGACACGGTTCTGGAGATTTTGGAAAAGCCTCTGAATTGCCTGAAACACAGGACAGAAGCTACTGACACAGCCCTTTCGTCTTTGAGCTACGACAGCCACCTTTCTGTCATGTTAAAAAACAGATGAGCAAAAAAACCATATAATAACATCCAAAAAATCGTGGCTTATCTTTTACCCCAGGGATGCCAGGTTACTAAACCAAGCTTACTCCGGCAATAGAGCCCACCTGCAACATCTTCCACCCTTCCTAAAACTCTAAAATATATGAGTCATTAGGCAAATACGAACATCTTTTGGGGATGTTCTAACTCCAGGGATAGAGAAAGAGGGGCAAAAAAAAAATCTTGACTTTACATGGAAAGATGAGATTTGATTCTGTTTTTTAAATCCTTGGTCCCTCCTGAGCATAGCCAAATTCTGTGGAGCAGCACCTGGCCACACCCACCTGCCGCCACTCCTCCTGAGTGGGCTCCCGCAGCTGCCCTGCTTCCGAGTCGGCCTCTGCCCCGCAGAGCCCGGGCTCCTCCTTCTCGTTGATCACCGGGAAGCCGGCTTGCTGCCGGCACCTCTCCAGCTCCAGGTCCACGGAGCGCCTCGCCTGCCAGGAGAGCCCTCTGGGGTCCAGGGGGCCACCGCAGGGGACGCTGGAGGAGCGTCCGGTTTTGTGGGTCTGGTGGGAGCTGAGGCGAAGGGGCGAAGAGGGGAGAGAGAGGCTCTGGGGGAGAAACCACGGGGAGGGTTTCCCTGCAGAGCTGCTCTGCTTGGCTTTTCCCTCCTGCTCCACCTGCTTCTCGTTCTCTTTTCTTGTTTTGCACCTCAAGGTGGAAACAATCTACAAATGCCCAGAAAACACAAATGGTGAGTGAAGCCAGAGGTCCTTTTTGAGTAGCGCTTTGGCGTCATGCCCTTGCTCGTCACACTGGGGCCCACAGAGCAGCGCTGGTGGTGAGTGGTTGCTCTGGCTCCGGACAAGACAGTCACGGAACTTGAGAGTGAGCCTTCAGAAATTCTTACAGCCATTTGACATGGCTATGAAATCCAAGCTCATGATCAGGGGGCTTACACTTTTTGTTTGAATTTCATTTTTCTGGTAATTCATATGTGTGTGTGTGTGTGAGAGAGAGAAAGAGAGAGAGAGAGAGAGAGAGAGAGAGAGAATTTTGTATGTTGTATTTTACAAAAGTATAACTCTTTGACAAATAGGAAATTTATAAAACCTGGTCCTTCACCACAGATAATTCAATAAATGCTAGCCTATGTTGTGATTTCTCTCTGGGAGCCTAGTGACTTTAAGACAAAGATGAGAAAGGGCACCCCTTTGTCAGGAGGATGAGCGCTTAATCGACTTCTCTGCTGTTTCCCTGATGCTAAAAGCAGAGAAGATGCAGCTCATGGCTGAGAACTGGTGGGAGAGGAGAAACCGGATGCTCGCTGTGGGATGGCCTCTGCAGGTTGTCCTGTCTTACCTGTACTCGCCCCTGTTGAGGAAGGACAGGGGAGGGGAAGGAATCACCTCTTTTCAGCCTAAGTGGGAAGAAGAGTACTGTCCCTTTCACTGACTCAGAGCTACTACGGTGCTGTGACCAGGCTGAGAATGTAGAGGACACATGCGGAAAGAATTCCGATCACAGGAAAGACAGGGGTCAGACCACAGAGCAGAGCTGTGGCATTGAGCAGCCATGCCCCGCAGGCCTGAGTGCCACAGTGAAAACTGAGGGACAGGACTTCCACGAGGATACCAGTGACAAAGGTCTGGTTCACCACGGGGTCTCTGTGCCAGTGCACGGTCAAAGAACAGGAACCTTCTGCAAATAGACATAAGGGCTGTGATACCAGAAAGTCGTGTCCCAGTGTGGACAGGCTTAGGGCAAGAACAACGAAGGACACTCAGACAGGGTCAGCAGACCCTGAATGATGTTTGAAGAAGAATGCAGATCAAAGACAGTAGAACAGAGGCTTTTCTCTAACATTGGACAAGTGAGAATTGTTTCCTGGGTCATTACCACCCTGGGCCCAGAGAGTGAGAGACCACCAACCGTGAACAGACTCCTAACCACCTCTTGCTCTTCTCGTTGCCAGCTCACATGGAGGGGCAGACTGTCAGTCCCACCCCTTCTACCCTCGGGTAACTCCATTTTAAGGATGCTATTAACTGCTCGAAGGTACGTCCCAGCTTTGATTTTTAAGGAAAATGTCACTGTGAATATACAGAAAGCCCTTTCCAAAGAGGGGCTGTTTGGGGCACTTCACATGAATTAATTGATGAACCCTGAGGCCACCTGTATGAATCAGCATCCTCATTTAATGCTATGAATTAGCATCCTCAATTAGCCCACGGAGCTTTACACAAATTAATTGGTTAGCCCTCACACCCCTATGAGAGAGCGTCCCTATTTACAGTAGAGGGAAGACTGAGGCACAGAGATGTCAAGACTGTACCAGGACTGAATGCAGAGAACTGACCCCAGAGCCGTTTTCTCTGTGCTTTCCACCCACATGGTCCCGGACTCTGCACAGATCACTACAACTCCCTCCCCAGAGCTTTGCCAGCCAGCTGTTGGGAAGTTGGCTTTCTGATAAACTACAGAAAATACACTGTTTTCTAGTATTGTTTCCCAAAGTTCTTGCTTCTCCTGTGTTTACATAATGAAATGGGATTCTTTCCATGAGATAATCTGCTCTACTGTGACTTGCTGCCTCTCCCTGGATGCAGCTGACTAGAAATGTCTAAATTTTAAAAAAAAGTGAAGTGCCACGCAACCTGCAGAATAGCCAAAGGAAATACTAAGAGCTGGTTCCATACCACCTGGGGCCCTCCCTCTCTGTCAAGAATGTGAAAGGTTGAGATTGCGGAGACATTGAAAGGGAGTTTTATGAGGAATTTCGGATGGAGCTGTTGAAAATGTTGCAGGCCTCCCCACTTCCGCTCAAGGGTTTGCAAGGGTCTGCGCCCCAAGGGGGTCCCCATGCCAGCACAGAGTCAAAGAGCAGGGACCTTCTGCAGATAGACATAAGGACTGTGACACCAGGAAGCAGACATCTATGTTGACAGTGACACCGGGCATTTTGGTGAAATTTGCACGGTGTCGTTACCCACCCAGTACCTTGTGCCTGTCTAGTTTAGACAGGAGCTCTAGGTCGGTCCTGTCTGACACCCCACCGTGAAGAATCAGGACTTTCTCATCAACCAGCGTGGCCAGGGGGAGCCAACAGAAAACATCTTGCAGCATTTTTAGTATTTTCTTGCCATGCATCTAAAAAATGATATGAATGAGATACGAAGTTCCAAAAAATTTTCCCAACTTTTCCGAACTCAGAGAAACTTTCGCTTTTAGAGGCAGCGCACCTTGTATTTGTGCATTACTTCCTTGGTGAAGCCGTATCTAGGTTTATAAGGAAAAATAGATATGGAATTTAGTGAAAACAGCTATGACACAACTGCATTTTTATAAAATGCATACTCTATATATACGTACTTAACTATACAGAAAAGGGACTAATTGGCAACATGTTTACGATGGTAACACTTTCTCTGGGTAAACAAATTATCAGATATTTTAATTTTCTTCCTTTTGCTTACCCATATTTCTTACTTTTTCTATAGTTAACCTTTATTGTTTGTATGATAAAGAGTATGTATATGTGAAAAAATAATGGTTTTATTAGAATAGTAGGTAATGTGTAAATTTAAAAAAATCTTTAAAAATATCATGTCATGTATTTTACTTTATAAAATTGAAAAACTAGTTTTAAAAAGCATCTAACAAACAAGCTCTGACAAAGTAACTTTTTACAATTGCAACAAGTAAGTATCAAACACCAAGCACGTTCTGGTTTGTACCGTAAATTCACCAGGTAGTCCTCATGGTTTCCTCGGTTAAGATGGAACTCTTTGGGGTAAACCAACATGAAGGCAAAAAGAACCATCAGGATCTCTACTGAATCCTTGCCTCGATCCACAAAGTCTCCGTTGAACACATAGGCTCGCTCTGGTGATGGGAGGCCATTCTTCCCAACAAGCAGACAAGTCCAAGAAGAGGCAGAGAAAGAAGGGAGTAGGAAATCAGGTTAAGCCGCCGTGTATTTGACTCACACCAGATCTAACACCAGTTCTGAGGCTTCTGGCTTTCCGCCAAATGTGAAAGGTCAGTAAAAGAGGGAAATAATTTCTATTGGCTTTATATTTCCTTTCCAGCCAGGCTGAGGTTATGACATGCTCACCAGAATAAATATTTGTATAAAGCCAGAGTGTTGTCATGTGGTGTGGGCACGGGGCATTGAACTTGTGACCCAAAGGCCAGTTGTAAGTTTTGGCTGCACTCTTTAATTAACAATAACAAGTGCCATAGATTCCTCGGGATTAAACAAGACAATACATGGCAAAATGCTTTGGGAAATGTAATATATATATATATATATATATATAAAGTTATATTATATCAATAGAATGTTCATATATGTTGTTATATGCTCTACATTTTATAACTCAGTGACTATGAAAATAGCTTTTGATTGCTTTGATATTAAATAATTCTTTATTTAAAAAAGAAAATCAATTGCTGAATGATGATTTCTTCTCCTTATTAACCTCAGAATTTGTACTTAAAACTTTTTAAAACAGTGTACAAATATGTAATAGGATGAAATGCATTGCTGGCTTTTATATTATATATTTGTTACTATGTGGTCTAATATTTTATATATGTATAAATATACTGTGTGTATTTAATATTTATAAATCCAAGCAATACTTAATAATTTGTTTAATAGATGGTGCAGTCAAACTTCTAAATTAAACCTCAAAGCAAGATAGGAATTAAGTTGAATATTCATACCTTATAAAATATAAATATTAAGTCGTCCAACTGGCCATGTAAATCTCCTAACACAAGTAAAAAAAGAATATCAGTTTTGCTTGGTTCTTACCATCATTTCTTATTTTTTAGTATAAAAAAAGAAAATGCCCAGAAAAAACTGACAAGATTAAGAAACTTATGGTTACTCATTTTTTCATCCATAAGGTAAAGATAAATATTAATTTCCCTTATAGGGATAGTTAATTTTGAAAGCAGAAAGCACAATACCTTTTCCTGTATGATTATCATAAGTGGTAAACAGCCTGCTTTCTTACTGAAGCAAAGGAGAGACAGGATTGCAAACCCAGATGAGAATGGGAGAGAGTTTGCCCGTCTAATACAGGAAGCTGCAACTCACTTATCGGCCAGGCTTGTGAGATTTTTTAAGAGAATTTGGAAATCTGGATTTTAACATAAAATCCTCTACTTTTCAAATATTGGAAACTAATTTAAATAATTTAAGAACATTTCAAGACCTATCTGTAGGTTCTATGTGGCTTAGAAGTACCAGTTTATGACATCATGATGTACCACAGTCTGCCTCCCCTAACTTAAAGTGGGGGTGTCAGTCTCTAATGGGTATCGAAACATCACTGAAAACATAAGGAGATGAAGAAAACTGTCACAGGATTTCTGTCTGGGAGAACGTGTGTGGACGGCAGGAATAATTCACTAAGCCTCTGGGCCTGGTCAAGTAATAGTAAACTGTTCTAACAAGGGAGGGTCTAGCTATTTGCAGCGATTTTGTTCTGAATGGAGAGCGTGAGTTGGGGTCAAATATAAAGTGCTTGGGAAGATGAAGCTGAGGCTGGGCCCTGCGGTCCCATGGTCCTTCACGGCACCGCCTCTCCTTTAAGTAACTGTGGAGTGAATTTGCGATTGCTGTCAGTGTGAAGGAGTGAACTTAGGCTGCCCAGTGGCCACTGAGTCTCTGCACAGCCCTGCCTGTCCTCCTTCCCCATCCAGGCAGAGGTTTCTTGTTTGGGTCTAGCACATAAAACCATTTCAGACTAACTCTTACCACACACTGTGATCTCCTCGCTGTAACAGGTCGAGACCCGGTTGATGTTTGGCCGTTGTACCAGGTATCTTCTGGTTTCGTGCAAAAGATTCAAGACGTAGCGAGCATGTAGCTGCTACTAGGAGGAAGAGGAGGGAGGGAGGGAAGAAAAGAGCACTGATACTCCTGAAGGAGTCACCCAGAGCCCCCAAACCGGCCCTAGTAAACTGCCCCCAGGACCCTGTGCACAAACATTTTCTCTTTCACCCAGCCTCTACCCTTGTTTCTGTTTTCCACTGTCACCCAAATACTGAACCAATTTCCTCACTCTGCTCTGTGCACGGCTCTATGTTGCTCAACAAAGCTTGAGTGAGTGTATATGTGCTGCGTGTACTGTGTGACGCTGGCATCACTGGGAAAACCACCCTGACTCCTCCTGCAGTGAATTAATTCAGATGAAAGAGGGGACAGATTGGAACCCGGCCAGGAGCCAGAATCTGACCATACCCCCCCCCCCCCCCCGGCCTCTACCAGCGGCGTTTGAAGCCACTGCCATCTTTCTCCTGGACTGTCTCAGTCTCTTGGCTGTTCTCCCTGCTTCCGCCCTTGCTCCCTATACTCTGTTAAGCAAATGGAATGCTTACTTTAAAAAGCAAGCCAGATGGTAGCTCTCCTGTGCTCAGTGCCTCCCCATCTCTTTCAGGAGAGTAAAAGTTTGCCCCCTTTCCTCTTGGCCTCCATCTCCTAATACTCCTTCCCTGGCTCCCTCCTCTCCAGCCACAGTGGCCTTCCCAAGGTCCCCAAGCAGTCCAGGCAGGTCCTGCCTCGGGGCCTCCCCATTTGCTCCCTCGGCCTGGAGTGCTTTTCCCCAGAGGTCCACATGGCGCACACCCTCACCACCTTCCACCTTTGCCCGGAAATTACCTTTTCCTGACGCCTTTCCAGACTACTCTATATAATGGCCATCTCTCCCACCTAGAATTTAGTTTATTCTTTTGCATAGCTCTTACCACTTTCTATAATATACATAATTTACTTGGGGCCTGGTCAAGTATTAATAAATAAACTATTCTAACCAGGGAGGGTCTGGCTATTTGCAGGGGTTTGTTGTGAATGGAGAGAATGAAAACAGAATTTACTCGTTTATCATTATTTATTATCTGTCTGTCTCCCCACTAGAAACCCAGCCCCATGAAGGCAGGGCTCTGCTTGTCTCGTTCACTGCTGTATCCCCAGTGCCTGGAGCAGTGCCGGCAGGTAGAGGAGCTCAGCAATTATCTGTGGGATGAATGAACCAAGAAAGATCACGTGATTAGGAGATTGGTGCACAGGAACCGGTGAGTGATCACAGGGTCTGGCTAAGCAAAGGGGAAGGAGAACTTCCCTAGTGGGCCCGTGACACAAACACCCTAGAGCTCTGGCCATTCCTTCTGCGCTGGTCTGCTCTCCATCTGCTCATGACATGGGGTGCGGCATGACTCAGGTTCCCAGGTGAGCTTACCTGTTTCAGTCTGAAGGCTTCCACCAAGGCAGTTGCATGGTCAGGAAGGAGTGGGAAGGAGAGGCGTGGCCCCGTGTAATTGTCTGGCACCTCTATGGACTCATAGTCACTGGAGTTCTCCATCTTAGAGTCCTGGGGGACGCTTTCCTCTATGAACATGCGGTTCAGGAAGTCCCCTAGTCGGGACAGAAAGGGGGACCAGCTGACGATCAGACATGTGGTGAGTCCACAGGCAACACAGAGTAGTCTTTCCCCGGACTGTACAGTAAGTCCTCACTTAATGTTGTCAACCAGTCAGTGACTTTAAGTAAAACATCATAGAACAAAACCAGTTTTTTACTGTAGGCTAATTGACATAAGCAAGAGTTAAGTTCCTACAAAATCTCATCAACCTTATTACAAACAGATGTTGAATAAAACGACAGTATGAGGACCAGCCTGGCATCAGCTCCAGGAAAGGAGCGGAGAAAGAAAAGGGAAAAGCGACCACAAGTTAGGATGGGCAGGAGGCAAAGGTTCTGTCTTATGTCATCTCCATTGTACCTTTGTTTTAAAAGACTGAGATTAGTTAGACTTAGAAAGGATGGAAATTTAGGGGCCTGGGTTTATTAAAAAGAAAGGGAAAGGCCTGGGTGGGAGAAAGGCTCACAGGTAGTCAGGGCGAAGGGGCAGAGGCCTCGGATCTTTCAGGCAATTTCTAACTGCCGGGCCCTGCATTTCTAGCCTCAGGGATTTTCTGGATCCACAGAGAGCCCTGCTTGGCAGGCCCGAAATGCTTTGGAATTAACAGCCCTTCCTGCCTGACCCTCTCAGCAGCTTCAACCAAGGGCTTTCAGGAACTGCCATATAGGCTGTGGTCCGCTCAGCCTTCAGGTGGGAGTGTTCCGAGGAGCGTGTTTTGCACCACTTGCCATGCACACTGAGTTGCTGACTTAGTAGACCACCCTTTCTTGGCTGCCTTCCCTTCCCTGAATCCCTTCCCACTCCCTCCCCACTCCTTCCCCTCCCCCTACTCATTTTCTGTATTTAACAAATAAACTCCTTGCACTCAAAGTCATCTCCAGGTGTGCTTCTGGAAGAACCTATGTTACAAGTCCACTCTGCTGTTTGTTTATTGCCCTCCTTGCTCATTGTCCTCCTGGCTGTCACCAGATGCATGCTTTTTTCACTCCGTGTGCATTGTCCATCTCCCCCTAGATCTCTGACCCTGAGACAGGGGGACGTGCCATGTGGAAGCTCATACTCACTCTCGTTGTGACTGCTGGGGGTGAAGTGATCCACCAGGTAGCTGAAGAAATCGTGGAGCTGCAGAAGAACCCAAGGAGACCAGGCTTTAGAGGTGAGTGAGAAGAGAACCCAGGAGTGGTCCAGATTGGCTGCACCTCCTTGTTGCCCAGGGGCTGCGAGGCAGAGCTGGAGGCTGCCCCCCACCCCCCCGCCACATCCTAGCGCACCTTGACCTGGTCTTGCTGCCCAGCATACTCTATGGACTGGAAGATGCTCCAGGTGCACTGCCGCCTCATCTCCAGGCGTGCCATGTAGCGCCGGTACCACCTCTGGATCAGGGCTGCTGCCTTGAAGGCTGTGATATGGATGAAGAAGCAAGCCTGTGAGCTGGGGTTCCCTGGGCCTGGGGGGAGGTGGGGGCACCTCTCCACTGTAATGTGAGGACCCGATAGTGGGGGAAGTACTGCTTGTTGCTGCAGGTAAGAAGGACTTGCCTTCCCACTGGTTGGGGGGCTCTTGCCCCATTCATGCCATCCACACCACCTGGTGGGAACGCCATTTTTACCCCTTGGTTATATTCATACCACTGGAGGGTTATGGGAGTTCCCATTTTCTAATGAAAACATTCATGTGTGTAAAGATGAAAAGGCTGCACTGTCAGGATTCTGAGAAGGATAACCGGAGGTGGGGGGCACTGCAAGGACGCAGCATCCTTGAAGGGAGGCATAATGCAGTGGCTGGATGTGGAGGACACTTTGATTTGTAACAACAGACTGGCTGTCAGGAGATCTGGGTTCTGGGCCTGAAATGGCCATGACCAGCTTTGTGGCCTCAGGTGAGTCACCTTCATGGGCCTCAATGTCCTCATCTGGAAAAGGTGATGAACTGGATGATGACCGGGGAAAACAGAAAACAAAAACCACACAAATGACTACACACTGAAATGGCAGGCGGTGATGAGCACTTGCGGGCCTCTGCGCTGGCCCTCCCCATAACTGACCACCCTTCGGGCTCGAAGCACCCCCTCGCGATACTTCCGTGACTGTGTCGACTGCCAGATGCACAGGCGGCCTTCGGGCCTCTCCCTTTCCCAGGAGCTGCGCTAGGTGACTGTTACTGCAGCGTGGCATGAGTACGTTTAACTCTCCACGTGGGCTTTAGGGCCTGTGGTTCAGGGAGGAGGACAGCTGTCCACATTTAGGACTAGATTCTCCTTCAGCTCCAGGCCTGGATGTGTCACGGGTGATGGATGAAGCATTCGCAGGTAAAGCTGGCTTACAAAGGCAGGCCTGCAGCTTCCCTCGGTCATCCTCGTGAACAGTAGACACCAATTTAATACATTTAACTTTCACTAGAGAGCTAATACAGCTCTTGCTGATTTCCTTAAGAAAGATGACGGTGGAGGGGGAAAAAAGAACCTGGAAGGATATCAAGCGAAGCTGAATTTGATTTCCTATGAGAGAAGAAGATGCCTTACTGTACCTATTTCTCAAAGGCACTTACTAAATAGTAAGTGATGAGGCTGTAAACCCACGTTCAGAAGAAGGAAAGAAGTGCCCGAGGTAAGTGCAGCAGGCCCTTTAGGAACTCGTGGGAAACACACAAAAACACACAGAGTCTGGACATTGCCCTACACTCATAGCATCAGAATCTCCACAGGGAACCCAGAAATTTGCGTGTTGAATAAGCTCCACACGCTATTCTTATTTGCGCTAAGGGGCAAACAGCACAGGAATATCATGGCCCCCAAGGTTCCCTGAAATGGGGCTTGCGATCACCTTGCCTCAAGCACTTCAAGGCAAGTGCTGTCAACGAGACACCGAAAATCTGTCCAGAAAGTTCCCAACCACACACTCGGAAAAATGGAGACCTTTACTGAAAAAGATAGAAGATACAAGAAACATTCTACATAGGACAATGACACCTCAGTTCCCTTCAAAGCATGCACCTTGGGACCTCACACAGTTCTCCCAGCATCTCTTCCACTGTTCAAACAGTCTGGAAAATCCTTTGTTGGAATCGCTATCAGCTACCTCTTTGTATATTCCCAAATCTCATTGACAGTATGAAATCTTTTCCCTTTCAGAGGCAGTTTCAGTTTTGGGAAGAGCCAGAAGTCATCGGGTGCTAAATCTGGGCTGTAGGGGAGCTGAGTTACCTGGGTGATTCAATCTTTCACCAAAAACTCTGCATGAGATGTGATGCATGAGCAGGCACGTTATCAGGATGAAGCTGCCAATCACCAGTAGGCCATAGCTGTGGTCGTTTTCATCGTATTGCATCTCTCAATTGATGAAGAACATTGAGGTAGTGCTCCTTACTAATTGTTTGGCTGGGAGGGGTATACTCATAATGAACAATACCTCCCCAGTCATAAAACAGAGTTAAGATGGTCTTGATCTTGCTGTGACTTTGCTGCGCCTTCTCCAGGCATGGAGAACCAGGCGACTTCCCTTGGGACAACTGGACCTTTATTTCCAGGTCATAGCTGTAAACCCACAATTCATTTCTGGATATGACCTTCTCGAGGAAACCTGGTTCATTGGTAGTGGTTTGAATCAAGTCATTAGCAACTGTAGCACCATGTTGCTTCTGCTCTGGTAGCAGAAGCCACTGAATGAATTTTGCCATGACATGGTTCAGACCAAAATCTTGCATCAAAATCTCAGATGCAGTTGTTTTTGGAATCCACAGATCAGCTTCTAGTTCTCATACTGTTGGTCTCCGATCTTTGTCGATTGCAGCCTGTCCACGTTCAACATTCTCAGTGTTCTGCTTGTTGCAGGCCTTCCAGAACATGGATCACTTTCAACAGATTCTCGACCATCTTTGAAGTGTTTCTGCCACACTTTTATTTGCACTGCACCCATTGCATCATCCCTGAAAGCCTTCTCAGTCATCCGAGTACATTCCTCAGAGGAAAGTTCAAGCTTAACGCAAAATTTGATGCGGATTTGTTGCTCTACTCGCTCAGTCATTTTGAATGTGACAGCCACACAGTACATGTACTTGCTCAACAGCATCTACTGCCCCCACTTACAGTTGCATTGTTCACACATGCACATTACGGTCCACTCTCCTTTGGCTACCAGGTTATATTGATGTAGTGCTAACCATTCTTGTTATATTAACAATAGCGGCACTTTTCTCCAGACAGACCTCATACTTGTATCCTATGACCTGCTTCGGCTGCTTAGAGCAAGGGGAGCAGGTAATGCCTCTTTCTCCCTCTTTATTCTCCCTTCTGGTTCTCACTCTGGAGCCTGGGTTATCTTTGACTGAGGTGGGTACTTTGAGGTACAGGATGGTTTCAGATCCTTTCCCCACAGCTCAGGACAATACACTTGGGCTCCTCTTGCCCTGGCCTGGTATAGACTAAATTCTGGGGTACAAGTTACAAATACACCTTGTTGTTAAAACCACACATTAAGAACAAGACAACCACTGGGGAGAGAAAAGCCAAAGGGCACCAAGGCATCAGGTACTGCATGAACAGCTAGCTGTCTTAGAAGAAGCACCTCCAGCCCGAGCTGCCCTGAGGATCAGGGACAAACCACCTGGCTGGGTCCTTTGCAACTTTCTGACCCACCAAATCATGAGTATAATAAAATGCTTGTCTTAAACCACTAAGTTTTGGAATAGTTTGTTATGCAGCAATAGATAACTGGGACAGGAATTGTATAAATGGTTTACAAAATTATAAAACAAACCTAAATCAATGTGAAAAATATCAGTCTCTTAAAATCAAAAGTGAAAGTTAGCCCTGGCTGGTGTAGCTAAATGGATTGAGCACAGGTCTGCGAACCAGACGATCGCGGTTCGATTCCCAGTCAGGGCACATGCCTGGGTTGCAGGCCAGTTCCCAGCAGGAGATACACCAGAGGCAACCATACATTGATATTTCTCTCCCTCTCTCCTTCCCTTCCCCTTTAAAGATAAATAAATAAAATCTTTAAAAAGTGAAAGTTAAACAAGTGACTATAACCATGTGTAAGTTGGTGGCATCGCTACACAGAAAGCAGTAATTTCAAATGGCTGGGAAGTTCAGCACTTTGTCCACCCCTGGTAAATAGAGCCAAAAAACAAAAGCACTGCAAAGATATCTTAGAGTTCTCAGTGATCATATTGCTTACAAAATAGTGTCGTTATCCTTATTCTGAAACTATTAGGTATATATTATGGGATATATTAAATAACTCTATAGTGATGTCATTAGGGATAAAGAGAAAAGAGACAGAGATATAATATCAAGGTTGTTAAGTAAAAATATTGTTATCCTAAATACAAATTGGCCATGATGACTTCTTTCATTATTTTTTAATAAATAATACATATTTTCTGCATCTGTTCACTAAAATAATGTAGAAAGAATACCCAACCTGGCAGCAATGAATATCCTACACCCTATTCCTGGTCTGGGGCCAAAAAAGCGAGACGAGCCTGGGACATATTGCCAAACTAGAAAACAAGGAAGCCGCTGGCTTACAGAGATGTGCTAGACCCACAAACAGGGTGTTGTCCCCACCTCCTTTGCTTCCTCCCACACCCCTGGCCGCCTCTCCTGGGCCCCCTTTGCTGGCTCAGCCTCTTTCACCTGATGCTTAAGCACTGACCCATCGAGTAAATTTTACTTCTGTCCAACATACTTCACCAAGTCCTGAGATACTCAGCTGAACATTTCTGCTGGCCACAACATGAGAAGGTGCTGATTTTCAAGAGTTGTGTAAGGAGAATGCCCTGGCTGGGTGGCTCAGTTGGTTGGAGCATCATCCTGTACACCAAAAGGTTGCAGGCCAATCCGCCATCAGGACACACACCTAGGCTGTGGGTTCGATCCTGGTGGGGTGTGTACAGAAGGCAACCAATTGTTGTTTCTCTCTCACATGAAATTTTCCATCTGTCTCTCTCTCCCTTCCTCTCTCTCTAAAATCAATAAAAATATCTTTGGGTGAGGGTTTATTTTTAAGAGTTGCTTAAGGAGAAATATAATGGTTTCTTGCTTCTACCCTGACAAGTCTCTCCTGATGCAACATGAGCTTTGGGGTACCCAGAACTACTTTGGGGGGTGGGAAACACATACCTTTCTCTGCATTCTGGAAAGCAAAATGATGTTGGGTTGAGGTACCACTTCCCATGGTATAAGAACACTATTTCTTCGGAACACAGACAGCAGGTCCAAGGGAAAGAGAACTGTTTGCTGATAGAAGGAAGGGGGAATCTGCAATAGGGAGATTCAGACAGAGTATTAGTTCAGGTTGAACAAATTGTCTATGAACCCTGTGTCCCACATCTTGAAGATTTTGAGACTACCACCTCTCCAATCTCAGTGCACAAGGTGCTCCTCCCTGAAAATTCCCTCCATTTGTGATCACGTTTCTCTCCTATGTTTTCAACCTTTCTACTAGCTTTTCCCTTACATCTAGAAACATACTGAAGTTTCTTCTCTGCTCAAATTAATTTATCATCATCATCACCATCATCATAGCATCAAATCATTGTCATCACCAATCACCCTTTGACCTCCCATGTCTTTCCAGATGTAATCCAGCCTCTCTGTTCTTCTCCTCCAGAAATAGACTACATATTTTCTCCTTAATTCCTCTTTTTAAAAAGATTTTATTTATTTATGTTTAGAGGGGAAGGGAAGAGAGACGGAGAGAAATATCAATGTATGGTTGCCTCTTGTGCATCCCCTGCCGGGAACTGGCCTGCAACCCAGGCATGTGCCCTGACTGGGAATCGAACCATGATCGTCTGGTTCGCAGGCCCGTGCTCAATCCACTGAGCTACACCAGCCAGGGCTCCTTAATTCCAATTAAGGCCACTTTTTACCCCCTCACTGTTCATCAGAACCTTTAATGCTGATGTCTCCAGTGCCTTCATCTTTTCATTCCTTACTTTGCCACAACAGTAAGCTCATCTGCCTCANATAATAGTATCAAATCATTGTCATCACCAATCACCCTTTGACCTCCCATGTCTTTCCAGATGTAATCCAGCCTCTCTGTTCTTCTCCTCCAGAAATAGACTACACATTTTCTCCTTAATTCCTCTTTTTTTAAAGATTTTATTTATTTATGTTTAGAGGGGAAGGGGAGAGAGACAGAGAGAAATATCAATGTATGGTTGCCTCTTGTGCATCCCCTGCCGGGAACTGTCCTGCAACCCAGGCATGTGCCCTGACTGGGAATCGAACCATGATCGTCTGGTTCGCAGGCCCATGCTCAATCCACTGAGCTACACCAGCCAGGGCTCCTTAATTCCAATTAAGGCCACTTTTTACCTCCTCATTGTTCATCAGAACCTTTAATGCTGATGTCTCCAGTGCCTTCATCTTTTCATTCCTTACTTTGCCACAACAGTAAGCTCATCTGCCTCAAGTCACCCCTTGATTATAATTCTACTCCTTAGTCTCTGGCTTCCATGAGGCCAGACTCTCTCTTATTTACTCTTGTCTCTATGACTGTTTATTCTTTCTCCTTATTGAGCTCATTTTTCTCTGTCTATTCATCAAATGTTGATTTTTATTTGTATTCTGGTCTCAAACAACATTTCTCACTCTGTACAAACTCCCTGGATGGTTTAAATACCTCACATTTTCAGCTATCAATTCCCACCTCTCAAATCTATACCTTATTCCAGGCCACCCCTAAACATCAGCCCCATATACCCAGCTTCCTGCTAAGCTTTCGCTGGAGTGCCTTGAATTCCATGTATTGCAAATAAAACTCATTTTCTCAAAAGCCTACTTTTCCAGCCTCATCTTTCTCCTCAACTTTTTCTAAACTGCTCTTTGACCTCCAGTGACCTTTGTGTTTTTGCTCTCACCTAGAATATTCTTCCTATGCCATTCCTCCTAAGTTGGTTAAATCTACTCAGTTCTTAAGGCTGAGCTTAGGCATCACCTTTCTTAAGGAAGCCAGTTTGACATACCAATCCCCCTCCCCATTAGCTCCTGAGCATCCTACTCACACCTCCATCACAGCAATAACCATATTAAAGTTTTCATTCATGTCTTTCTACCATTAGACCGTGAGTTCCTCGACAGCAAACACCATGTATAAGCAAATTCACCATTTTTATATCCAGGACTTAGCATGGTGCCTGACACACAATAGGGACTCAATAAATACTAACTGAATTAACGTCATGCCGTACGAGTATTTATTTTTACACACAAAAGATGAATCTTTAGCTCTTCTTCAGGAAGCAGTGTGAGATGTACTGACAGTGTCAACAGTGGATTCTATTTCTGTATTTTTCCCCTTCCTCCCTTCTGCCTCACTCGCCTTCCTCTATTTGTGGAGGTTATTATATCGGGAATTGTCAACGAGTTGTTATCTTTTCCCTTGCAAATCCAAACGAAAGGCTCATCTTACTTTTGTTGATTGATTTTTAAAAATAGTCAAAGGAAAGAAGACTACAATTTCTTTTCTTTTTTAGCAAAATGCTCCCCAGCTGTAAGAGATATCATGTAAGCAGAAACTGAGCATGAGGTAAAGTGAGGAGCCATCATGAACCAAATCCCACACCATTTTAGAGCTGGAAGGAATATCAGCAATGGCCCAGCCCGCCAATGACTCAAAATTGCTTTGGTAATTATTAAACTGCCTACAGAGCCACCTTGTATAGTGCAACATTTGGATTTTGGAAGTGTACAGATAGGGTGGAGAATTCCACCCCATGGAAGCTGATCTAGGTCAGCTTCTTCCTAGATCTTGGCCATTTAACCTCTCATAGACTGTTTTGTCATGTATATATCACTGAGAATAATAAGTAATATATTTAAAGTGCTCTCAGTATACAGTAGAATTTCAACATATGTTGATGGACTGAATCTCATATCACATGTATTTTAAAATATCAACATTCAAAAACATGTCTCTCCCTGGCTCAAATTTAGGAGGCAGTAAAAGACATGCTATCTAACTCAGCATTGCTATGAACTGAATGTGTCCCCCTTAACGCACATGTTGATGTCCTAACCTCCAATGTGGTGGTGTGTGGAGGTGGGACCTTTGGGGGGTGATTAGGTTTGGATGAGGTGATGAAGGTGGAGCCCCCATGATGGGACTAGGGAGAGACCGGGGCTCTTCCTGTTTGCCGTGTGGAGACCTAGTGGGAAGGTAGCTGTCTGCAAGACAGGAAGAGGGCTCTCACCAGGAACCAAAGCTACTGGCACCAGAACTTTGAGAAATAAATGTCTGTTGTCTAAGCCACCTGGTCTGTGGCATTTTGTTACAGCAGCCTGAGCTAAGACAAGCATAAACCAATGTGATGGATACTGATTATGGCTGGGTCAGAGATTGTTGTCATTACCTAAGTTCTCTTTTGCCCTTCAAATGCCTTGTTTCTTATGCATTTATAAATTCAACCACGGTGGTAGGATGAGACAACCTCGTTAAATCACCTACCCTATTAAAAAGACTTTTGAAAGCAGAAATATGTATAACATGGCTATAAAATGAGAAAGTAAAAAAATTAAAGTAACCAATACAAATTGTAAAGTGACCTCTAGGAGTGAAAGAAATAAAGTATCCCACCAGGCAGCATATCCAGTTGTAACTGACTCTGGGTCCCCAGGAACAAATGAGATGTGCTTTCACAGATCATGGGGAGGGGCACCCAGCCATCACTACACTGGCCCAGGTGTGTGGGATCCCCGCTGAGGGGATCCGTGGGCCCCACCTGGATCTCTGTTGTGTGTGGATCAGGGTCATTCCACTGCCGGGGTGCTATGAGGGTGGGATGAGGCTATACACAAGGAGTACTTCGCAAATGTTTGTCATTGTCATGAAAACCATAAAGGAGCTTTCAGAAGTTTCTTTAAAATTGTCTTCTCCCAAAATAAAAAGATTCTTAAGTATTTGTCAGTACAGAGTTGACAAAATACGTCATGGTACATTTAAAAAAAGTAGAATAGCCTTTAGCCATGACCAACCACGACAAAGAAGAAGGCAAGCCTACATGTAACAGCACAAAATATTTCCAAGATATATTGTCACATGAAGAAAGGCAACGGCGAACAGTACTTAATGTGATCTCACCCATACAAGAAATAAGGCAATCGGAGTACACTCAAAGAGCACGCACCTGTTAACAGTGATTATTACCTCTGGAGAATGTGGTTAGGTAGGGAAGTTTCATTTTTAACTTAAACGATTCTATGACAACTTCTATAGTTAAAAATTAGTAAACTGCATGTTTCAAAAGTGTTTATATATATGAGGAAAAATGAGAAAGTGACTCTCACTAACTAGCTATCGCATTTGGCTTCTGTAAGAGAAGATAGTGACGTTGTGTCAGACCAGCTGAGGATGTTTTAGAAGTCATTAAGAAGAAGGAATAGAAAAGAGAAAGAAAATACGTGTCAAGACAAAGATCAAACATAAACAATTAGCTTGATGTCGCCTCCAATGGTTGAATCAATGGTTGAATCGTTCAGCACATTTTGGTGATGAGCAGCCGCTTCCCCAAGTCCTTTGCGGAGCCTGCCTCTCAGGCAGCCAGCGGGTCGGCGCTGCATGGCTGAGACTCCTCGGCCCTCCAGGACCCGACTCAGCATCGTCCATGTTGGACATCACCATTAAATAACATAGGTAATTGTTTATCTGCCCACTAAGTGAACCCCCCAAACAGAAGGAATATTCATTACCCAGGACTCAAATGGAACACACAGCAGAGGCCCCCCCCCCTTTCTGGGTAACTCAGTGAGATAACAAAGGCGTCCGCTCTGACCTCTGCCCCCAAACCAAGCCTGCATTTATTTCCTGTGTGAAAATACGTGTGTTGCTTCCGTGGTCTCATCCATTTCTGTACTTTAGGCTAGAAAGAAAGCTCTTACCTTCTTCGGTATTTTTCTCTGTGAAANTAGCTATCGCATTTGGCTTCTGTAAGAGAAGATAGTGACGTTGTGTCAGACCAGCTGAGGATGTTTTAGAAGTCATTAAGAAGAAGGAATAGAAAAGAGAAAGAAAATACGTGTCAAGACAAAGATCAAACATAAACAATTAGCTTGATGTCGCCTCCAATGGTTGAATCGATGGTTGAATCGTTCAGCACATTTTGGTGATGAGCAGCCGCTTCCCCGAGTCCTTTGCGGAGCCGGCCTCTCAGGCAGCCAGCGGGTCGGTGCTGCATGGCTGAGACTCCTCGGCCCTCCAGGACTGGACTCAGCATCGTCCATGTTGTACATCACCATTAAATAACATAGGTAATTGTTTATCTGCCCACTAAGTGAACCTCCCAAACAGAAGGAATATTCATTACCCAGGACTCAAATGGAACACACAGCAGAGGCCCCCCCCCCCTTTCTGGGTAACTCAGTGAGATAACAAAGGCGTCCGCTCTGACCTCTGCCCCCAAACCAAGCCTGCATTTATTTCCTGTGTGAAAATATGTGTGTTGCTTCCGTGGTCTCATCCATTTCTGTACTTTAGGCTAGAAAGAAAGCTCTTACCTTCTTCGGTATTTTTCCCTGTGAAACACGAGGCAGGAACCACTTTAACATATGGGTATAGTCCACATCCTGTTTTCAGAGTTGGCTGAGGAATCCCAGGCTTAAATTAATTTCTTCCCCGATCTGGAGTCCAAGAAATGAATTGTAGGCGTCATCTGACACACCTTCTCCCAAAGAGGCAATGCGACACCCACTGCCCTGGCCATGCATCAGGGCTCCCTGCCTCAGGGCAGTAGACACCCCTTGACCTCAGTCAGATCAGGCCTGCAGGAGGATTTGAAAGGGGGGTGGGGTGCCTAGCTGGGTACCAACCCCACACTCAGGCCCAACTACAGAAGACAGTTTCTCCACCGCTCACGCCCGCCCCTCCAGAGTTCCAAGCCTTCTTACACTCAGAGATTAGGGGCTTGTGTTCCTGAAGCCACGTCTGAGAAGCCTGAGCTCCTTAACCCAGAAACAGAAGAGTGCTGAAGAGACAGAAGGGACTGTAGGCTACAGCAGCGGAGTCTGCAGCGGTCCCCACTGAAGCCAAGCAGGACGGCAAGGCAGTCTTCCTTGAAGCTGGCTTTTCCTTCTGTAAAACTTGATTAAACAAACACCTTGCCTTTCCTCATTTACTTCTATTAAGAACATTTTTTCCCTAGCATATAACCTAAACTGTTGTAAATCACTATTTCCAGAAAACATAGGTTTTTAGTAAATCTAAGATGCCCATGTATGCCCTGGTAGGTATTAAATATCCCATGGGAATGTGCAAAGAAATCGACACTCTGTTGCTTACATATAATTAGTAGGTCAAGCTTGTTAAGTATGTTATTCAAATCCTCTTTATCCTTAGTTATTCTTCCTGATCTGCCCACCTTTGGAAAAATGTTTTAAAGATTTCTATAAGTCCAGATCTAGCAATTTACCCTTGTATTTCTGAATCTTTGCATTATGTGTATCGAAGCAATGTAACTAATTAGATTAAACCATATGAAATTGCCATTAGCAATTTTACAATTATAATACATGAAGGCTTATGGTTCTTTAATTTTCTTGGTAGAGGGTGGCCTATTAAAATAAAATAAAACCATTAAACCTCCCTTGGGCCTTGAATTGTTTTGTCTGATTTTAGTATTTCCATTTTTTCTCACTGCTTGTTAGTGGTTGACTGCTAATATTTTTGTCTCCAAATTAACTATAAGCTAAAAAACTGATACAATACTGTGTTAGTCAGAGTGTGAGAAAAAGGGCCCTCTCCAGACACTGCTGGTGGGAATCTAAATTGTTTCACTTTTTTGGGAATTAAACTAGATTAACTTTTAATTGTGACTTATTACATTATGTACTTACTTTATTAAATTACAGATTTGTAATATGTAAACCCTTTGGTCCAAAAGAGTCGCTTAGGAGTATCTGATAAAACTATATACCCACACAAAAATATAGGTAAAGATTTTCATGAACATAGTTTTTAATCACGAGATATTAGAAACAACTTAAAAGTTCAAAAATTGTAGAATGGTTAAATAAGTTATTGTACATGCATATAGGACAATACTATGGGTTTTTTTGGTTAAAAAAAAAGCAGTATCCTCTGCCATGAATGTTCATAGTTTTAACTGAAAAAGCAAGCCACTGAAAGACAGGGGTAGGCAAGAGAAGGTTTACAGTTGTAATACAAACAAATACAATAGTTAATAAATAATAATACAAGAATAAACTCTGCTTCCTATACTCATGACTGTAAACCTACTTCTGCCCCACCCTGAAGTACTGCATTAGCCTAATTATCTATTGACTATATCTCGGTGAGGGTAATTTTTTCTTTAAGGCTTAAAATATGAATGTTTCCTGTTGGGCACACGCACCGAAACTGAGCCTCCTGTTAATCGCCTGCTCATCCAGTTGCCTTTAGTGGAGATAGAATTAGGATCTTTTCCAAGTCCCCGGCTATGAAATGATCATTTTGCAACTAGCGAAGCATTCCCTTTCAGTTTTGAAGTCCCTGCAGCTTAGGACTGACTTTTAGCAGCTACTTTCTGCAGCAGCAGGTTACATGATTTGTGTTTCTTATGGCATGAAAGTTTTGTTCAGTATGCGTGTGTGTGTACATATGTATGCATGTATTAGATCTTCATCTATTCAAGGTCTTCTTGATGACCTGCCTCAGCCAGAACTGGCTAGTAGGTGTTGCCTTGTGTGACTGTCACCTGAAAGGGACTGGGCCCGGAGCAGGTCACTGGTGTGTGGGATCCTGACTTTGTGCAGCAAAGATTTCACAACACAAGTCTGGTTGATTGTGAGAGGATGTTTATTAAAACCGGGAGCAGTGAAACGAGGAAAGTCTTAGGATAGAACAAGCAACAGGAGACAGCCCAGGTGGGCCGCTTTGGCTCTCCAGAAACTTATGGGACAAAAGTGAGCCAAGGCGGGTCTGCTGTTAGCTTACTGAAAAGCCACAGGAAAGAAGGCCTTGGCCACAGGTTCAGGTTCAGGGCCACAGCCTGGGAGGAGCTGCTGCTGCCCATTGCTCCCTTGGTTGCAAGTTTCATGGGGTCCTTTAGAGTTTAGGTGGTGCATGTGGGGGGAAGAAGAGTCATATTCGTACTCAGAGTTCAGGAGAAGACGTAGGAGAAAGTAGAAGACTAATTCTTAGGTGATAATCAGGCATTTTCCAAAACTGAATAAAAGAAATAAATTTGAAAATTGGAGAGACTAAAAAAACCCGTACATCTATATCCAGGCCCACCCAAGTGAACCCACATGGCACAAAGGACAAAGATCTCAAAAGCAACCAGAGGTTTCGATGACTTCAGTGATTGCCCTGCTTCAAAGCTCTCAAGGGCTCCACTTCAGCCGATTAAACTTAGGGTATTCCCCAAATTTCCATTCAAAACTCATAGTATGTTTTCAAGAAAACAAGAATGAAATGTGACTAATGAGTAGAAGCTTCTGGTTAGTGGCAGGGTGGTGTGTTCAGCATGAGCAAATTACTGTTGATATTTGATTTTAAAAAGGGCATTGGACGATGGAAATTTAAATGTTAACCCAACACTGTCCAAGCAGCAGCAGAATGTTCTGGGCGACCAGAGAGGCCTGCAGCAGGGCGGGGCCCCGGTGGTCTGTGCCCGGCTCACACCTCCCTCTCAACACACCGGCACTGGTCCCCTTCCTGCTGCTGGTACACTAGACAGGGCCGTCCCATCAGCTCCCCTGCTCAGGTTCTTAGACTTTTCTGACTTCATCCCCAAAGAAGTTTCTTTCATATGCATGTGGGAAAAAGTAAAATTCTACAAAGCATCTGTGTGCTCCTTTGAATCCTGACATTTAATCCTAACTTAATCTACAAGGCCAGCTTCCTCAGTCTGGCTATTTAGGATATAAGGAGAAGACACCACTAAATGTCTTGGAAATTTTAATTTTCCTCACCAATGTCTTTTTCAGCATTTTATTAACTAGCAATAAGTGATCATCAGAAACTATTTGGTTGCATATTGCTTTCACAAAGTAGAAAGTAGCTATTTAGATAAAGGAGGTATATCATGTGAGAACCATTATAAAAAATGAGAATCTCATCACATGGAAATACATGATCAAAGGTCAGATTAACAAATATTCAAACAGACTCTATTCTGATGAGAGCTCTCCATTTCTTTGAAAAGAATCTTTTTTTCTCAGATTCTTCCAGAAATACTTCATAATGAACGAAGAGCTCATTTCCTTATAAGCTTAGGTATAACAACATAGCTACGTTTTGGTGAGAAGCTGGGATGCGGTTCAACTGCTGAGACCAGTGACCTTCGAGTCAGTGGTTTACGCCAGAACGGACAAAGCTTGGGGAGGGGCAGGATAAACCCGCAAAGGGAAGCGAATGCAAGAGGCCTGTTACCCATTTCATCAAAACAAGCTCCAAAGTGATCCTGCCCCTCCCCAGTTCACAAGGTTGAAAGGTTTAATAAGGAAGGAGCCTGTATGGTCCATAAAATAATCCAGTCCTTTCACTTCGTTTTAGTTTTTAAAGTGTAGTTCTTCAAGAATTTCATTTTTTTAAAAATCACCTATAAGGGAAGAAAAAAACAAATACCCTTAATCCAAACACTGATTTTTAACATTCCCATGATATGTGAATAACTCTATTTATCAAGCCAGGTTTATAAACTCCAGAAGATCCTTGTAACAGGGAGAGGTGTCCCCTTAGGGGGTGGCTGCCCAGAAGATTTGGGGGACAACAGAAAGGATTCTGGCTTTTTCCTCAAGTCCTTCCTCTCACTTATAAGCTCACTGATGCCTAAAACAAATTCTGTTGGCACCCTTTACCCTCAGTATCTGTCTTTTGCTGCAAAGGTGATGGGCCTACCTCACTGTCACTCTGGGGACACGTGAGTCTCACCAGACATTTTCCTCTCTGGGTAAGTGAAGAGATAACCCTTTGCCCTGAGAGCAGGTTTTAATAAGACAGCAAGGACTCTGGGCACCGTACAGACAATTGGAAAGAAATAGCTCATACTGACACTCATCTGACACAAATGACAATCATAAGCCAGATGCCTGTCTCAAAATATCACATGTGCATACATGTTAGGCATGTTAGCACTTTCTGTTAGAAATACCAGCACACACCCACCCCTCCACCCGCCTTAAAGAAACTTTAGCAAACCTTTGAAAGCAGGTGAATTCACTCTTCTGCTTACTTCCTTTTAATCCAGGTTTCGGATCCGAGTCATGTACTTCTCTGGGCTGGCAGCACTCATTACTGTAGTATAAATTGTGATGCTAAAAATAATGAGAGAAATATATATGCATTATTTCCCTTATATCCCAAAGAAGAAAAAAATAGCAAGCCCTTCCCTAACACTGGGACCTAAGACAAGAATACAAATAGAGGTCCACATATATGAAAATATTTAAAATTTAAAATTCAAATGGCCACACATTCAAGGTGTTCTTTCCTCCTGTTCTGACAACACCATGAAAGGCCAAGTGAAACACACTCAGAGTTCATGCTGTGGAAGTGAGCAAGAGCAGGCCTTGGTCCCCACTCACCCCGTGCTCTGCCCTACCCCACAGGGGCACATATGTGGACACCTATGCCTTTGCATTTAGGCTTCACACATGACCCCCAGCACACGTCCCTTGGCCACCCACCAGGCCCACAGGTTGTCCACAATGGCTGCACACCACCCATAGAAGTGGACCTCAAGGGCCCTGGAAATGGGCTTAGTGCTCTTTAGGCAGAGAATTCCAGGGTTCTGGGTACTTAAGCCAGATTGGATGGGCAAATGCCCCCGACCCAGAGGAATCTTCATACCGAGGGAGGGTCAGAGGAAGCCAGAGCAGCATTTCTAAAGTTCAGGGATCAAGACAGGGGACGGAAAGTACAATGCCATTTACTCAACATTCTGCAAGGAGACTTGAAGGACATGAGCTAGGTTTGCACATGCACACAAGGACCCCTTCCCTTCACCTACTACCTGTGCTGGACACCAGCTGGAATGCATGTTCAACGCATCTGGAGCTAGGTTACTTAGGAGCAGGCAGATTTAGTGGCCCTACACTGAATCATACATCCAGCTGAAGAAAGCACTATGAACACCTGCAAAGCTCATCCAGGCATAATCAGTGTTCCCTGAATAAGACTTTGGCTATTTATTTGCCTTAGTCATAATTCTATTCTCCATCACAGTTTTAAAATTTTCTCTTTTAGTCACAGCTGAAGATGGAATTCTATTGCAGGTGAGTGTAATTTTGCAGTGCAGCACAAGGGGGCAGAATAGCACTAACTTCTGTTCAGACTCATTTCTATCAACCTCATACTCAAAGGGCCTGAAAGTCTGGGACCTGTGTTAATCCTGGCTCAGTGGTGATTATCCTTTTTTTAAAAAAATATATTTTATTGATTATACCATTACAGTTGTTCTATTCCCCTCCTTCATTCCCCTCCACCTGCACACCCCCTCGCCCTCCATTCTCCCCCCCTTAGTTTATAACCACGTGTCTCAAGTTCATTAGATTCTATATTTCCCCTACTATTCTTGCCCTCCCCCTATCTATTTTCTACCTGCTTTCTATGCTATTTTCTGTACCTTCTCCCCCCTTCTCCTCCTCCCACTCCCCTGTTGCTAACCCTTCATGTGTTCTTCATTTCTATGGTTCCACTCCTGAACCATAGCTGTCCTCTTGGTTTGCTTTTGTTTTAGGTGTGGTTGTTAATAACTGTGAGTTTGCTGTCATTTTACTGTACAAGTCTTTTATCTTCTTTTTCTTAGATAAGTCCTTTTAACATTTCATATAATAAGGGCTTGGTGATGATGAACTCCTTGAACTTGACCTTATCTGAGAAGCACTTTATCTGTCCTTCCATTCTAAATGAAAGCTTTGCTGGATAAAGCAATCTTGGCTGTAGGTCTTTGGATTTCATGACTTGGAATACTTCTTTCCAGCCCCTTCTTGCCTATAAGGTCTCTTTTGAGAAATGAGCTGACAGTCTGATGGGTACTCCTTTGTAGGTGACTGTCCCCTTATCCCTTGATGCTTCTAGGATTCTCTCCTTCATTTTGGTCTTGGCTAATGTAATTATGATGTGCCTTGGTGTGTTCCTTCTTGGGTCCAACTTCTTTGGGACTTTCTGAGCTTCCTGGATTTCCTGGAAGTCTATTTCCTTTGCCAGACTGGGGAAGTTCTCCTTTATTATCTGTTCAAATAAGTTTTCCACTCGTGGCTGTTTCTTTCCCCCTTCTGGTACCCCTATAATCCGGATGTTGGAACGTTTAAAGATGTCCTGGAGGTTCCTAAGCCTCTCCTCATTTTTTTGAATTCTCATTTCTTCATTCCTTTCTGGTTGGATGTTTCATTCTTCCTTCTGGTCCATTCCATTGATCTGAGTCCCAGTTTCCTTTCCATCACTATTGGTTTCCTGTGCATCTCCCTTCATTTCAATTAGTTTAGCCTTCATATATTCCTCTAATTTGTGACTATAATCAACCAGTTCTGTGAGCATCCTGATAAACAGTGTCTTGAACTGTGCATCTGAGAGGCTGGCAATTTCTTGGTCGCTGAGAGTTATTGGCTCTGGGACTTCGAATTCTTCTTGCGCCATCTTTTGGGCTGTTTGTGCCTGTTACATAGCAGGATCGGAGCCCTAGGTGTTCAGAGCAGGGCAACTCAGTCACTGGGTTGTGATGGTGTATGTGGGGGCGGGGTAAACGAGGAGCAATGGCGTCCCGTCTGCCGCCTCCCACCTGTGCCACAGGTGCTGCAGCTGCCACCTCACTGGGGCCCGCGAGTTTCGTCCCACTGCATGTGAGTGTGCCACCACCATCGGCCCACCACCACTGGGTTCGCCCTCTGGGGCCTGCGTGGTCCCTCTCACTGTGCTCGGATGTTCGACTGAGGTCGGTCTGCCCCACACCCTGACTGGGTCCGAGTTGCCTGCGTGCCTGGGTCAGGGGATCTTTCCTGCCCGGCCCTGCTCCGCTGCTGGCTCCACCCCTCTTACCCTCCCAGTTGAAAGGTTCGTTGTTGTCGGACTTCCGTATAATTCAATTTTCTGTTCTTTGGCTGTGTCTTTGTTTTTCAAACCTTTGTTGTATTCAAACTTGGTTGTGGGAGAAGGCACAGTGTTTCCAACTATGCCTCCATCTTGGCGGACTCAGTGGTGATTATCCTTTAAATGCAATTCCTCTTGGGCTTTCAATTATACAGTAGACAAAAATATTACTCTGCAAGCTGCTTATATTTTCTAATAACTCTATATCAATAAAACATTTCGGATGCCATTTAAACATTCACAGCCTTTAACTCAGCAACTCAATGCCTAGAAATTCAAGCAAGGGAAATATCCAAAAGCAGGGGGGGAAATGCACAAATATACTTATTTCAGAGCTTTAACAGAGAAGAAACTAAAAATTGGGGAATATTTAACTCAATTATACTACATTCAATTGGCTATGCAGCTACTCAAAATTATAGGGGTTATTGCTCTGGCTGGTGTGGCTCAGTCGGTTGGAGCATCAACTGGTAAACTGAAAGGTCACGGGTTAGATCCCTGGTCAGGGCGCATAAAAGAGGCAACTGATCAATGTCTCTCTCTCTCTCTCTCCATCCTCTCTCTCTAAAATCAATGAATATATCCTCAGGTAAGAATTTTAAAAAATTATAGGGGTTATACACAGCATGGAAATGCTTTATTAAAATAAATAAAAGTATTTTATTATACTAGTTTTAAAAGATATAGTCATAATTTTTAACAACTGCAAGAATACAAAAAAAGGCTTTTAATGCTTATTTTTCAGATGACTATTAAGAGGGCAAAATTGTGCCCTGCCAGAAGGTCAAGGTGCATTTGGGGCTGGCTCCTCCAGGCTGGTGAGAGCCATTCTGGAACATGCAGGACGTTCATGCGCCCATCCTAAGCTTGAAATAGGCGAGGTAGGAGCATGTGCACCATGGAAGCCAATAAATGCTGCAGATCAGGGGGGTCTCTTGTTTGTTTTTTGCTCCCCACCAAACACTGGGGTGCAACTTGCTCCTCAAATACCTCATTGGCAGACTGGTAAAATACTGACTGCTTAGGCAGTTTTGTTTTTCTGTATTTGGCTGCTAGAATATTGTTTATGGAATAAATGTTTTAGCATTAATTCTCCTATCGCACTATTTAAAACAACTTTCAAAGAGGTATTTTGAAGGTTTATTCCTATTACCATACAAAGTAAAAATAACTCCAATTTTGGAACAGTCATTATATATAAATCTTCAAGCACCCATACACAAAAGTTATTCTAGAGGCCATCAGGAAAATTCCTGGCTTGTGTTTGTGTAAAAGAGGACCGTTTCAAAGAAAAAAAAATCCATTGGGTATTTGAAACTAAAAATCACTTTATTGGTTTTCTCAGCTTTAGGCTATTTCTTGAAGAATACTTTTTTATTATTATTTCTCAGCTGAGGACATTTTAAAAATTGCTTTTAGAGAGAGAGGAAGGGAGTGAGAGAGAGGAAGGAAGAGAGAGTCGGGTAGAGAGAGAGAGAAGAGAAACATCACTGGGTTGCCTTCTTGTACATGCTCCAACCAGGATCAAACCCACAACCTGGGTAGGTGCCTGGACCGAGAATCAAACCTGCAACTTTTTGATCTATGGGGAAAACTCTGAACAATTGAGCCACACCAGCCAGGATTGAAGAATACTATTTTGATATTCCTATCTTGGAGAAAGCAGAAGTGAGAATGATGAGTAAGTAGGAAAGGCTGGTTTTGGGAATTTACTGATAGGAAGGAGCTGAAACTCTACAGACTTGCGCTTGCTTCCTCTTTTATTTTAGCAAGTTAAGTCCCACCACACAAGCAAAAGTTGTCAGCACTCCTAATGAGCTGGTCTCAGGTGTAAGGCATTCAGGCAACACCTGGAGGGGGACAATGACGAGCAGGCTGGGGGCCTGCTCAGCCCACGGATGCTGACAGTGGGCCTTCACAGTTTCCTGCACAAGTTTGGTGCTGGCAGCCTCTTAGATTTACCCAAGATTCTTCTGGACATGGTAGTGACAGCTCGGTGGTTCTCTTCAGAAAAGTATGGGGGTAAAACGCCAGGCTGTCAATTATCAAGGGCATAAGAACTGAGACATTAAACCATGTGCGGAATGAGCATGGAGTAGCAGAACCTGCCCAGGAAGACAAAGGAAAGCCAAAGCTGTCTACAGTTTAGTTCTAAGAGTGAAGTTAAGGAGCTCCCAACCAGTGCGAGCTAACAAACTGACATAGGATGAAACGTCTGTTTTTCTTCACCTGTGTTTTTGTTCGTGGACTTCCCACCTGTCTTATGATGTGTTTGTTTTTCTGCCCCACCCAGTCGGTAGAACACTAGTCCCGTGAGAGCAGAGGCTGTGTTTTGTTCACTGCTGTCCCCACAGCCCCCAGAAAGCCTGTTCCACGGGAGCCCTGGCACCTGTGCCGAGCCAAGGAGCCCGTGAGCCCACTTTCCAGGGTGTCATGTGAACAGATGTGCACAGATGTCACTTACTTGTTATAAACCGGAAACACGGACAAAACCTGCATAGAAAAAATTATATTATAAAAACTCTTAAGACAGAGAAGAAATACATGTAGAATATCCATAGGAAGAATAACACCACTTAACACTATCTCAGAGTGACAGAGTTTTTCAGACTTCTGATTCCTTTTTCCTTTGAAACAATGAACACATATTAATTACCTCTGTACCTTTCCTAACATGCGGAAAACCGTAGGAGAACATGGATACTTTAACCCATACAGAAACAAGTTCAGAAAATGCCACCTGACATTTTTTGTAATGTTTTCAACCAGGCAAAACTCTTACTCTAGCATTTGCATCTACCATCTTTACTTGATTTCAGAAGAGAATATTTTCTTAAATCACTTGTAAGAAAGACATCAAACATTCTGAGCAAAAACTGGACATCCTAATACAAGTTACCTGGTAGAGGGCCTCCAGGGTGAGGTTTGCGGGGCCCATGGCATTAAGGGCTTTGATGGCTGGTGTTCTGTAAGAACAGTAGTCAAAGTTCACTTGGCACTTCAGGAAACCCTCAGTCCCACCAGTTCTTATTTTGGGGGTCTCAGTGTGATACCTAGTCTCATGATCTTCCTTCCCCCAAACAGGTCTGGCCCCCAAGCATGTTTCCTCCCTAGTCCCAGGCCCCCGGGGTGGAATGAATTCAACGGTCGGCCCACGAGCCCCATCTGCTCAAGGAAGCCGGGCTGCTGAAAATGCTGCAGAGATGAAGAGCTGCTGGCAACCCCCCAGGGTGGGGGGCAGTAAAGCCAAGGAGAAATACCTGCTCTTATGGGACACACCGACTTAAAATTGTAGAAGTTTCAAAATCAGAAGCACAATGAAAGCCCCCAACTGGTTTATTTATTTACTTAAGTACGAAAGTGTTTTCCTTCAAAAAAAAAAAAAAGTCTTACATAGAAAACCATGAATCTTGCTCTATCTTCTCCTTTTATAGATGGGTGAACACAGGTCCAAAGGCCATCTGGTGAGCCATTAACAGAGCTGGTGGTAGAATCTAGGGCTTCTGACCCCAAAGCCAGAGACAATCTTAAGCTCCCCAAATCCAAGCAATGGCCAACAGGTGCTCCCCTGTGTCCCCCACCACACACTATATTCTCACAGTCCAACCCAGCACTGGCAAGGGACCCCAGGTATATTTTCAGGGAGGGGACAGTACCCGTAGTCCTCTTCGGTTCCTGTAGTAGGAGGGGCGCATTCTGCTGACCACAAGAAAACACTGGAAACCAGACAGAGCCTTACCTTCGGTCATCCTTCTCAGGTGCTGGCTTCCAGTGGTCATAATTTGTCTCAACTCGGAACCACCTACAACAGAGCACATCATCTTATCTCATCAAGGTCACTGGAGTCATAACTACAGAAGGAATATATAAAAAATAGAAAACACCTCCAGTTTCACCTACTTAAAAAAAGATTATTAATGTAAAATGACCACAGCCTTTAATTCTACTTACGCTCCATTTAAAGGATCCAGAGGCCAAATGTCCGCTGGACCACTTCGTTTCCTTGTGATGACCACTCCTTCCCGGGGAGACATGCCACCAACAATATAATACACATCAGCAATAAGGGGAGTCTTGGCCAATTTGTAAACAGCTTCTTCAAAGTTTTCTGATTCACTCAGAGTCTGAACAGAAAGGCAACCCTGCATTATCATCATCATACGTGTGAATATATTAAAATCAGTGAGGGGTACACTTCAAAAAGATGAATTGTATGGCTTTAATTTATATACTTCAATTAATTATGCATCTACCTTTGGCCCATCAATTTCATTCTGAAGTACAGACCCAAATGAAATGCATACATACACTTACAAAAAGACTTGTACAGATTTCAAGTCAAGACGGCAACATAGGCAGACATGTCACCTCTTCACCCAAACACATCAAAATGAACTAAAATATAGGACGACCATCACTTGGAATCATCAGAAATATAGCTGAATGGAAATCTGACAACTGCAGAATTAAAGAAACCACATCCATCCAGACTGGTAAGAGAGGTGGAGATGTGGAATGGGCTAGTCTCACACCCACATGTGGTAGACAAAAATTCTGGAGGGATATCTCGGGAGCAAGAAGTCCCAGCCCCACATCAAACCCCCTAGCCCAGGGTTCCAGTGTCAGGAAGGTAAGTCCCCACAACTTCTGGCTACAAAAACCAGTAGGGATTAAGTCAGTGGAGGAAGCTGCTGGAGCCCAAGCAGTTCCTCTTAAAGAACCCACACACAGACTCACTTACTCAGACTCACTCACTCTGAGCTCCAGCACTGGGCTAGCAGCTTGAAAGGTACCAGTGACATACTGGGAGAAACTGAAGTGTCTGGTATCAAGGCAAGCAGAGGCCATTGTTCCTTTTTTAAACCTGCCCCCAAAGAGACAGCAAGCTGGTGCTATATCTGAAATTCCATCAACACTGTTTGACCTGCCTTGAAGATCCCCAGAGACTTAGCCCAACCCAACCTACCAGCCCACCCAAGCTGCTTTTCCATATGAATGACTGGTCTTGGCTCTTGCTGCACAACTTCCTAAATCCTCTCAAACAAGCAAAGCTGGCCTCAGTGAGCCCCAGGCCTGGCACTACCAGCAGCTAACCTAGATCAACAGGTTGGCTTCACCTGGGAATCTCTAATCCCAGAAAAAGCAACAGCCATCTCATATTGCTTTATAGCTCAGGCAGGGTGGCCCAGGGCAAAACACAGGTGGGGACTGACCTTGGGCTGCAGGAAACCTTAGGGCCAGCACAACCAGTGGATAGCTAGAGACCACATTGGAGCACCATCACTCCACCTCTATACAGCTGATCCTCCATAGAGGGTGGAGGTTGGTGGTAAGTGGTCACAGCCAATCCTTGCAGCTGATTGGCCTGGCTAAATCCCTCCTATTGACCTGCCAATAGCAACCAAGGCTCAATTACAAGAGGAGGGTGTACTTAGCCCACACAAAGCATGCATCTCAAGCACCCAGCTTGGGAGGTGGGGGGCATATGCCACTGGACACTACAGGATACCTACTACATTAGGCCTCACTACCAAGAAACAGAGTCAAAGCAGCTACATTAACACAAACACAGGGAGGCTGCCAAAATGAGGAGACAAAGAAAGAGCCCAAATGAAAGCATGGATCAAAACTCCAGAAAAAAAGCTAAGTGAAATGGAGATAAGCAAAACATTGGTTATAAGGATGCTCAAGAAACTTAGTGAGGACCTCATCAGCATAAAAAAGATCCAGTCAGAAATGAAGGATACACTAATTGAAATAAAGAACAATTTACAGAGAAACAACAGTAGAGTGGATGAAGCCAAGAATCAGATCAATGATTTGGAACATAAGGAACCAAAAAACAATCAAGCAGAGCAGGAAGAAGAAAAAAGAACTCCAAAAAATGAGGACAGTATAAGCAGTCTCTGGGACAAGTTCAAGCGGTCTAACATTTGCATCATAGGGGTGCCAGAAGGAGAAGAGAAAAAAGAAGAAATTGGAAATCTATTTAAAAATAATAATGAAAGAAAA
Source organism: Sturnira hondurensis (assembly GCF_014824575.4). NCBI lineage: Eukaryota > Metazoa > Chordata > Mammalia > Chiroptera > Phyllostomidae > Sturnira > Sturnira hondurensis. The sequence goes on from NW_028079667.1 coordinate 806,861, forward strand.
CTTCCCTAATTTGGTGAAGAAAACAGATATTCAATTCCAGGAAGTACAGAGAGTCCCACACGAGATGGATGCAAAGAGGCCCACTCCAAGACATATCATAATTAAAATGTCAGAGCTTAAAGATAAAGAGAAAATCTTAAAAGCAGCAAGAGAAAAGCACTTAGCTACAGGAGTGTTCTCATGACTGTCAGCTGATATCTCAAAAGAAACTTTGCAGGCTAGAAGGGATTGGCAAGAAATATTTGAAGTCATGAAAAGTAGGGATCTCCAACCAAGACTGCTCTACCCAGCAAAGCTATCATTTTGAATCGATGGGCAGATAAAGAGTTTCCCAGATGAGAAAAAACTGAAGGAGTTCATCATCATCAAACTATTATTATATGAAATGTTAAAGGGACTTATTTAAAAAGAAGAAGATGAACACTATGAACATTAAAATGGCAAAAATACATATCTATCAAAAATCAAATCTAAAGAACAAACTAAGTGAACAAGAACAAAGTCAGAATCATGGATACAGAGAGTGTTTTGATGGTTGCTAGATAGGAGGGGGTGTGGGGGAATGGGTGGAGACAGGAGGGGATTAAGAAGTACAAAGTGGTAGTTACCTCATAGCCATGGGGATGTAAAGCACAGTATATGAAATGGAGTAGCCAAAGAACTTATACACATGACCCATGGACATGAACCCCCATGGTGTGGGGATTGCCTGAGGGAGTAGGGGGTGCTGGGTGGAGGGGGGCAAAAGGGGAAATATCAGGACAAGTGTAATAGCATAATCAATAAAATACAATTAAAAAAAGATTTTTATAGCAATTTCTATAGCAGGTTATTCACAATAACCCCCACCTGGAAACAACCCAATGTCTACCAACAAGAACATGCGTAAACACTGGCATATTTGAAGAACTGAGTATTCTGCAATAATAAAAAGAATAAGCAAGTGACCCGAAACACAGAAGAATCTGAAAAACATGATGCTGAGTGAAGGAAATAGAGTTCGCATATTATGATTTCATTTACAGGAATTCTTGACCAGGCAAAACTTCTCTGTAGTGAAAGAAATCAAAGAGTGGTTTCCCAGGGGGGTTGTGTGTCAGTGGAGGGTGAGCACTGATCAGAAAGGACACGAGGAAAATTACCAGGGGGTTAGACATGTTCTGAATCTTGTCTTGTTGGTGGTTACAGGGATGGCTATACGAGTGTGCACAACTGTCAGAACACAAACTAAACTCTTAATATCTGTGCATTTCATTTTATGTAAAGTACATCTAAATTTTTAAAACATCATTTTGGTGTTCAAATTCCACTGGATAGATTTAAATTATAGTTTTATTTTTGAATAGCAACATTTATACTACACTGGATTTTTTTGCAGCTTTTGAATCTTTCAACGAAAAAAGTTTGGAAGTCATTTTAAGAAGACGTGAGGGATGCATATAGTCTGTCAACATCTTCAGGGGGTACCCAAGCAAAATGTTCAGGAGACCTGCAAGTGCAGAGGGGCTAGATCATTTAGCGTAACACAGAGAAGGACCAAAGAGGCCAAGCCAGGCAGAGCCAGATCCTTGCACCAGAGATGTGCTGTGGAAGGCACGAGCTCCTTGGTCAAACGACAATTTACACGTGGCCTGGAGCTCTGCTGTCTAACAGGCCTTGGGAAGCCGATGCTCCTCTGTGTGTACGTGTAGCGCTGCCTTCTAATGCATCTGTTTTGCTAAGCCGAATATTTGCCAACGGAGAGTCTAAAGCGGGAGGGCGCAACTACATCTGAAGAAAAGCATAGTATTATCTCTTATCTCAACCAGCTACTGTGGAAAAGTCCGGCCTATGTCAAAGATTCTCTCCTTGACCAAATGCTAGCCAGCCTCCTCTGAGCCCTCCTCTTGACCAGGCCTTCACCTTGGCCTAAAAATACTGGAAACAACACTGACGTAGTTTCTACTAGCTCAAGGCCACCCCCCTACGATGACCTCCGCCCCCCCTTAGAGTGAATGCCTGAGAAAACTCAAGGCTTCTGTATGGGAGTAGAATTTGCCAGCCCAAAATGTGTCTCTTTGGCATAAGAATTATTTTAAGCTGGTCATTTTTAAGAAACACCAGACGTGGCAGAAACTCTGAAAACCGGGTAGAAGTTACGCTTTTGTGAGAGACATTCCATTGGTGAGGGAAATCCCCATCTTTGAGGATGTCTCCAAGGATGAAGGTATCTAAGTCTCTAGAAACTGTCATCAGTGGAGAAGGCTTGGACTCAAACCTGCATAAAAATCTCACTTTTTTATTTAAAAATTTTTTCAATCACAATTTACATTCAATATTATGTTGTATTAGGTTTAGGTGTACAGCATAGTGCTTAGATAATCATATACTTTATAAAGCGTTTCCTGTGATATTTCCAAGACCCACCTGGCATCATACAGTTATTACAATATTACTGACAATATTTCCTATGCTGTACTTTCCATCCCCATGACTATTTTGTAACTATCAATCTGTTAAAAATCTTACTCTTGTTTGCTGAGCTTTTCCTGGCCACCTCCCATAACTGAGTTCCCACCCCCAACATATCCTTTTGTCTTTAATTGAATGTGGTATTTAAGGTAATGACTTACACCACCTTGGTGAGATTTCCTCCGTTTTCCTGGATGTCTCGCATGTATACAGGAGGTATAAAAGTTACCAAACTTTCATTTTTTCCTCCTGCTCATTTGTCTCATGTCAATTTGATTGTTAGATCAGCCAGAAGAGCCTAGAAGAGTGAAAGCTTTCCTCCCGGAACAGTGCCAAAAGAATGCGCTGTTTGTTCCAGCCAACACCTGAAGATCCCACCCCATCTCCCCGCCTCTGCGGGAGGGAAGGAGCCTACAGGAACAACCTCGGTGCTCAGCTTTTTGTAACTTGTCACTTCTCTGACTGTGCTGTGCCCCCCATCACCCCTCCCTACTCCCTCATTCTCCCTTTCAAACACCCAGGCACCCCTCTGCAGATCAAAGTTCAGTTCACGCAGGATACTTTGCTCTATCGCAGCATTACCCCACTGACTAAAATCTGTCCTTACCACTTTAACTAGTGTCCAGCTTTGTTTATCTCTGACACTTATGATCAAAATGGCTGATATGCACTTTGCCAACTTTTAGATGCTCTTTCTTTTTAGGAGCTTCTTACATTAAGAACAACATTGTTAAACAATAGAGAGTATCGCAGCAGGAACACAGTTTAGAAGAGGCAGTCAGGGCGCGGAGGGCTCAACAGTCAATGTACTCACAGTGCGGATAAGCCAGCTGACTGGAGAGTGTCTCTGAAAAAAGGCAGCAATCACATTCTGCCACAACCAGCCTTTATCTGCCGAGTGGAAGGAACAATAAATATACACACAAATCACTGACACTGTAAAAAATTCCTTAAGTCTTATTTCTTTCCCATAGCATAAGCTGATGGGGGAGAGAGGTTGGTGGATGAAGAGTGATTTTATTCGCATCCAGTTTTTGAAGATGAAGCTAAAAGCATCATTTCCAGGCCCCAAAGATTCTGTGTCCGGTGTATGTGTGTGTGTGTATGTGTGTATCACACCTATGCACAGAATTTCTGGTGCCTGCAAACAATGATAATGATGTTAAAGGAAATCACTCTATTGATTACCTCAGTCAAAGTAAAATTATGGAGCTACCATGAGAAGTGATTCAGTACCTATTGCGAAGACTGTAGAGAAGACATATTTTTCAGAACTTTTAAGTTTAATTCAGGCTCACATTTACAAAAAACACAAATTTACCATCACTTCCCAAAATTATTTTTTAACATCTTTAAAAATCTCTGTAGACTTATTTTGAAAGAATAATTTTCTTTCAAAAAATAAGCATTGAACACCTACTATGTGGTTGTTCAGATAGAGCTGACTCCATCCTGACAAGCTGACTCCATTTGAAACGAATCTGTTGGAACCCATGGCCCCCCTCCCCTTTTCCCTGGTGGAACTCTGGAACGTGTACAGAGGCACCAGGCCATTCGGGGAGTGCTGTTACCCTTCCTCCACCATGCAGTCGTTCCCCAGGGGCAGAGTGCCCAGAGGCAAGCTGCCCTCACTGTTATCTCTCTGTTAACTCACCCGAGTACCATAGTGCCCACTACCTGGTCCCTTGCTTTCCCTAGATCAGCCCCACATTCTTTTGGAGTATGTAGGTCCATTTCTTAGAGTGTATAAAACAGGAGGTCTGGGGGGTGATTCATCTTTTCTTCTGCCACCCAGGAGAGCATTTCTGCAAGTTCCCAGTTAAAACTGTTTAAACTAACAAGCTGGACTTGTCTGCTTCTTTCTCCGGCCTCTCAGCTCTTTTGGCATTTGGGGGCCACTTTGCTTATATGTGTTTTTCATGAAACAGCGCCATACCCTGACTTGTCCAGACCCTTCCACTCAACAGTAAACAGGAGAACGTGGTGTACTGAGGAGAGTGAAGCAATAAAATGGAGTCACTAAAGTCAAACTGCTAAATGACTAAAACCAAGTAGGCTGAGGCATGAAGAAACGATTCTACTCCTGCTTAACTAGCCAGGGAAATTAAACCTTTGATCTTTTTAGTACTGTATCAATGCCAGGGTAGGTAGGTAGGTAGGTAGGTAGACAGGTAGACAGGCTGACATAGATATGGACTATAGATATATTCTATAGATAACTTTGAGGAGAACTTCAAAAGGAATGTCCACAGGTCTGGACAGCCTGACATCCATGATCCAGAACCCTGACATCTGGAAGACTGCCATCTCCGACCAACCCAGAGGCTAAGAATTCATGACTCATTCTTTACTATAAAGAATGGACTCTTTACTATAAAAACTCTTTCTTCTTTGGAACACCCTGGGCATTGTCTATTTGTGTATCTGGTTTGCACCTTTGAATAAGTTTTTGCCACTTATTTCTACAAAAGACTCCTGACTTTGTGCTCAGGTGACCAAACCATCAAACAAACAAGACTTGAATAACGAACAAAGAAAATAAGACAGAATAATGTAATCATGAGCGACAAGGGAAGATTTCCTTCAAGAAGAACGTAAGGACAGCCTGCCCGCGTGGTGAACATCTGAGCTAAGATGAGCATTCCAGGGGGTGTGGGTGTCAGGAGCTAAGGCAGGAGCAAGGCTGACAGATGTCAGGGAAAGAAGGAATGTTGGTAGGGGCTGGTGGAAGGAGGGAGGGAGGAGGCGGGCATAAAGCGAGGTATAGAGTTCTGAGGTCAGAGACAGGACTTTGGACTGGTTATAAGTGAAATGGAAAGTCACTGTAGGATTAAACAGAGGAACGACCTGATCGTGCTAGCTGCTAGATAAAGAAAGAATTATACAAGGGTGAGAAGCAGGGTGACCAGAGAAACAGGGACGGCAGCAGTACAGGTGTGATGACAGCGAGCCTAGCAGTGAAGGTAGGCAGAATGGGCAGGGACAGTCGAGTTTTGGTGGCACAGCTGATAAGATTTGAGGAGTGAAGGGTCAAAGAATTCTCCTGGTACAATTCTCCTTGTACAGGCTCTCCTTACCTTGATTAGAAGTGCCATTTCTTAAGGCATGGAAAAGCAAAAGAAGAACAGATTTGGGTGGAGGCAAGAAACGAAGAAAAAAGCAAGAGGTCTGTTTAAGCTCATCAGGTTTGAGACTTAGTAGACACCAGAACGGAGACACTGAGAGGTGGCTGGGTCCTCCAGTCAGGTGTCAGAGGAGGTCAGGCCTCGAGATGTTTCCTGGCCCCTCCTCTGCACCAGGCCCTGCTCTGAGCTCTCCAAGTATGCGAACTCCCTTCTTCCTCACACTGGCGACGATCACCCCTGCTTTCCAAATAAGGACACTGAGGTGCAGACTGGGTAAGCGCTTTGGGCATGTCACCCAGCCAGCAAGGGACAGCACGAAGGTACACACCGAAGCAGGCTGGCTGCGGAGCCTGAGATCCCAGCGGCCAGGTGGTTGGTTCGGCATCTCCTCACACAGCGGGGTGGAGGCGCTGCTGGCACTCTCCGCCACGGCCCCAAACTGACACGAACAGCAGTTTGACACGAACACCTTATCTCCCTCGACCCAGAGATGTTCTCTTATTTTTCGGGCATTTCAACTCAGTCGTAGCAGATGAAAATAGAGTTTTCATTCAAATTAGGCTTTAAAAAGTTTTAACAAAGCAGTTTGACAGTATAATTAAATGTATATATTACACAATAACTCCATTATTTTAAAATTGCTCGTACCTTAGGTTCTACTAATCAGTTTGTTAAACAATTTGAATTATAAAATGACAGAAACAAAGCCAATCGTTTTACTAAATATACCTGTGTTTACAGACATCCTGTGTAAAACCTTAGTAACTGCCATGCTGTGGTTGGAGGAGTACCATTTGAGAACCAGCCTCACTCGTAAGCTGACATTTGAGAAAATGGTGAAGAAGTACGTAGAATAAAGAACTGACTCCTATATACTCAACCAGTATCTTCCTGGCAAAGCCTTATTTAAGTCAAAAGGTAAGAATAAACCTAAGCAAAGGAAACAAAAACAGGAAGTCAACTCGGTTCATCAGTGGCCAACACTAAATTTTAAGAGATTCCTTGTGCACTTCTCTCTTACTCAGCTGCAAGTTCCTGAGGTCAGAGACAAGTGCTTGTCTGTCTCTGGGTTTCCCACATATTGTGGAACTAAATGATGTCCCCTGAGATTCGGAGAATGGCAGTGGGGCTGTATGACACACACAGGTGTGGGCCGGGACCTGTGATACCAATTCAAGAGCCACCTCCCCCACCCACTAGCTGTCATTTCTTTTCATAGCCTCACTTTCCTCCTCTGCATAATGAATGGGTTTAATATTATCAGCCCCACCTATGTAACAGGACTGTTGTGAGTCTCTAGTGAGGAAGCTTGTGAGAAAGGACACAGCAAGCTGTAAAGTGCTTTACAGATGTTGCCCGTGGAAAACCACCAAACAGCCTCTCTATTGCTGCAATGGCTTCATAACAGCCTTCTGCTTCCATCTACAGCCAACACAATTCAGTCTTTACAGAGCAGCCAAAGTGATAGCTAAAAATATAAATCTGATCTGTTCACTCCCTGGCCTAAAATCCTTAAGAGCTTCCATCAGGTTTAACCCAAACTCCCCACGAGACTCACCATGGCCTCGCCTTCCTCTCCACCTTTCACATCACTCTCTCCTTACTCTATGCTATAGTCACACCACTGGAGTGACTCCTCATGCAGCCTCTACATATCTGGCTCCCGGATCACCTGTGTCAGGCTTTCCAGACCCTCCAGATGTAGTGACCACCCTGCCCCCCACCACCACCTCTTCGCTCTATCACATTGTCCTGTTTTACTTTCTTGGTAGTGCCTTCAGGTAGATGACTTACCTGAAGTCATCTTCCTTACTTACATGCACACTGCCCAACCAACCCCGCTAGAATGCAAGTCCCTGCCACGGACCCAGAGATGACACCAGTAGGTGTTCTTCTATGTGTTCTGTTGGGTGAGTGAATGAAGTGCTTGGATAAAACTGAACAAGGAAATAGCTGAAAATGCTTGGGAGTTCATTTCAATTACCTCGTTCGTTGCCAGAAATTGTAAACTTGTATGGCCTCTGACCAGTCCATAATCCCACATAGCCAATAAAAGTCGTTCCTGTGAATGCAATCTGAAATCAAGAAATAAGGTATCATCTTACCATTCCAACCAAATATACTTTGAACTTGCCTTATTTTGCTCCACCATTTCATGGATTTTCTTTCTTCTAAGGTTCCAACACAATAGAATAAAAACCCCAAAATAGCGTTCTAGAAGGTTTAACCTTGGAGAGAATTCAGCAGACCTGTGATCTTGGGTAGGAAGCAAAGGGCACATCTTTATTTGCACTGACTTCTAACTGAAATTTCACATGTTCTTTAATAAACACTTGCAACACACCATGCAATCATAGCGGTGTCTGTTATTGTCACCAGCAGAAGGTGCAGATATTTTCACGTATGTAATGGTATCATGTCTATTTTGCTGTGCTCTACATACATTGTCTTGAAATACCATTCACACTTATCACCATCCAGAAATTATGGTAGGCATCAGAGCCACTGCCAAATTTTATTATTTAATGTGTTAAGAAAGAAATACAATATTGAAATGACTGCATTTCAACACAATGTTTTTTTGTAATCCCATGCATTTTATATTGTATTATAAGCCATAATTTTGAGAAGGAATCAATAGGCTTCACCAGAGGGGTTCCCACATGAACAAGGTTAAAAAGCTCCACCCTAGAAGTAGCAGTATGTGGGGAACCCTGTGTTGTTTGAACCTTTTTTAAAAAGATTTTATTTATTTCTTTTTAGAGAGAGGGGAAGGGAGGGAGAGAAGCATTATTGTGCAGTTGCCTCTTGCATGGCCCCTACTGGGGACTTGGCCCATAACCCAGGCATGTGCCCTGACTGGGAACCAAACCAGCGACCCTTTGGTTTGCAGGCCCATGCTCAATCCACTGAGCTATGCCAGCCAGGGGTATTTTCTTTTTTAAAAGTATATTTTATTGATAATGCTATTACAGTTGTCCTTTTTTTCCCCTACCCTTCGTTTCCCTCCACTCTGTAACCCCCTCCCTCCACCATTTCCCCACCTTAGTTCAAGTCCATGGGGCTTCCATATAAGTTCTTTAGCTTCTCCATTTCCTATACTATTATTAACCTCCCCCTGTCTATTTTGTACCTACCATTTTATGCTTCTTATTCCCTGTACCTTTTGCCCCATTCTCCCAGCGCCCCCTCTACTGACAACCCTCCATGTGATCTGTATTTCTGTGATTCTGTTCCTGTTCTAGTTGTTTGCTTAGTTGGTTTTTGTTTTTTAGGTTCTAGTTGTTTGCTTAGTTGGTTTTTGTTTTTTAGGTTGCTGATAGTTGTGAGTTTGTTGTCATTTTACTGTTCACATTTTTATCTTCTTCTTTTTCTTAGATAAGTCCCTTTAACATTTCATATAATAAAGGCTTGGTGATGATAAACTCCTTTACCTTGACCTTATCTGGGAAGCACTTTATCTGTCTTTCCATTTTAAATATCTGTATAGAGTAATCTTGGATGTAGGTCCTTGCCTTTCATCACTTGGAATACTTTTTTTCAGCCCCTTCTTGCTTGTACGGTTTCTTCTGAGAAATCAGCTGACAGTCTGATGGGAACTCCTTTGTAGGTAACTGTCTCCTTTTCTCTTGCTGCTTTTAAGAATCTCTCATCTTTAATCTTGGGTAATATAATCATATGTGCCTTGCTGTGTGCTTCCTTGGTTCTAACTTCTTTGGGATTCTGAGCTTCCTGGACTTCCTAGAAATTCTATTTCCTTTGTTAGATTGGGGAAGTTCTCCTTCATTATTTTTTCAAATAAGTTTTCAATTTCTTGCTCTTTCTCTTCTCCTGGCATCCCTATGATTTGGATGTTGGAAGGTTTAAAGTTGTCCTGCAGGTTCCTAAGCCTCTCCTCATTTTTTTTTTTTAATTCTTGTTTCTTCATTCTGTCCTGGTTGAATGTTTATTTCTTCCTTCTGCTCCAAATTATTGATTTGAGTCCTGGTTTCCTTCCTGTCACTGTTGGTTTCCTGTATATTTTCCTTTATTTCAGTTTTCATAACCTTCACTTTTCCTCTATTTTGCAACCATACTCGACCATTTCTGTGAACATCCTGATTACCAGTGTTTTGAACTCTGCATCTGATAGGTGGGCTATTTCTTCATAGCTTAGTTCTATTTTTGGAGCTTTGATCTGTTCTTTCATTTGGGCCTTTTTTTGTCTTGGCCTACCCGTTGTGTTGTAAGTGGCCTTAGGTATTCCCCGGGTGGGGCAACCCACATTGCCTTATTCTGGCACAGTATGTGTTCCCTCTCATGGTCTAAGAGAGAACTATGCCACTTGTTTGGCTCTCTGCCAACTTTCAGTCACTTCCCCCACTACCCACAAGCAAATTGGGCCCTTCTGGTGCTGATTCCTGTGTGGTTGGGTGTATATTCTAGGACCCTGTGGGTCTCTCCAACAAACTCTACTGTGAGGCTGGGAGCTTCTCCCACTGCTGCAATGCCCACAGATTTTTACAGCCAGAGATTTTGAGGCTTTACTCCCCCTCACTGGAATCTTGTGTTGCATGGTCCGCAATTGCTCCCCAGTTGTTCCTTCTGGTTTAACCTCACACAAATGTGGGACCACTTGGTCCTCCAGCTGCTTTGCTGTGAGCATCCTCTCTGCCCCACTGCCCATCTCCACTCCTCCTACCGGTCTGAATGAGTGTTTCTTCTCTAACTCCTTGGTTGTCAGACTTCCATACAGTTTGATTTTCTGGCATTTCTGGATATTTTTTGTTTTTAAATTTGCTGTTGTCCTTCTTTTGGTTGTGCAAGGAGGCAAAATGTATCTACCTATGCCTCCATCTTGGCCAAAAGTCTTTAAATGAGTTTTTCACATTTGTAACTCAACCTCTAAATGCAAAGAATAAACAAGCCCTGACTGGTGTGGCTCAGTGGGTTGGGTGTCCTCTGGCAAACCAAAAGGTTTCCAGTTTGATTCTCAGTCAGGGCACATGCCTGGGTTATAGACCAGCTCCCTGGTTATGGGTGGTGTGTGAGAGGCAACTGATGGATAGTTCTCAGTTTCTTTCCCTCTCATTCTCTCTCCATTCCCCCTGTCTAAAAATAAATGAATAAAATCTTAAATAAAAAAAATTAAAGCATAAATGGAATATAGTCCTTGTCCTTAACCAATTTCCCCCAAAGCCAAAATCTGGCTTTGGAATGCTCCATTCTGCTTCACAGCAATAGCATGCTCTGTCTACTTGGTGAACTTAATGCTGGTTCCCTAAAAGTTTCCCCAGAAATGTGACAATAGTGCATATTAGATTACACGTTTAAATAAGTAACAAAACTGGCTACAACCCACCAATGTTAGTTTGGTGTCACTAGTCCCTACTATGATGAAAATAAAATGATTTCAGTACACTTTCTTAAAGATTATACATAAGAGTATGGTGGGGTCAATCATACTTGTAAAAGGACCACATTTAGCCACATTTATCAAGCGTCTACCACATGCTCTGTGTAGACTTTACTTCACTTAACCTTTATAATTATCTCCATAAAGTAATTGTTAGCCTCTCTGAGCTGTAGTCTGCAAAATGTGTCCAAGTGATTTTCCGAGTTTGCAAAGGAAGTGATAGAAGCAAGATTCAAAGCTAGGACTGTGAAACCCCAAAGGTGGGTGTTTCTAGCCATTACACCACACAGCCCCCCACCCCCCACCCCTATTCCAGGAGCAGCCTGAACATGGGAAAGTAGAGGAAAGAGCTGACTAAGCATCGCAAGTGGATAACAGATCATACCCCCACACAGATTTTCCTAAGGAATATGGATGGACCTTTCTAACTAGGTGCTTAATAATAATAATAATAAAATAATAATAGATGACCCTTCTTTCTATAAGCATCATTGATGTAAACCTCTCTTCTGGCTTGTTTTTCCAGAATTTTGATTTTTTTTTGTATCTTAAACCAATAACATTTAAGAAGTAGACCATCCTAATGATTGCTAACTTGGGTTAGTAAGACTCAGATTTTGGAATCCTATGCTATACAGACTGTACCTGCCCATTTTTTAAGAACTGCACATTCACAGTCATCTTGCGAAAGAAGTCCCCGAATGCATAATCCAGATTCCGGCCATGGTAAATGTTGCCTCTGGAGTCCTGAGCCACAATGCTGGTGCAGAATCTGAGAAAGCGGAAAGTCCAACAGGAACAAATGAGAAAAATAAGAAAAAGGAAAATGAGTTTTTCATTTTTAAGATAAGACCTTAGAGTAAAACACAATGGTTATTCCTCACAATGGCCACATAAGCTGTATCATTCTTGTATAAGACTATGTATTCATAATTCAAGATGAAAATACAACTGGACACAGCTCATCAGCATTTAGTGTTACTAGACCTTCGCCCTTGGCACATACAGCATTGAAAATATACTGAAGGAGAATTTCATTCTAAATCTAAATCTGAAATTGATCCATTCTGGGCTCGGCTAGAACTGAGCTTTGCTTACCCCTCTGTGTGGCAGGGTGTGGTCTGTTCAACACATCATTTAAAGCTTGCTCAAGATCACCTCTCAGTTCCATGAATTTCCAAAAGCAAGTAGAATGGTCAGCTTTTAGGGGGTTGGCACTTTTCCTGTCTTCTTTAGAGAAAAGGATTTTTTTCAAAGCCTCAGCCAGAGAGAAGTAGTTTGAGGAAAAGAGGAAGAACTATAGTAAGATATCTAAATGTTTGTATTCTCCGAAGATACATGGGAAAAATATTTACATACAGCACATCCAGTCAGGGAGGGAGGGAGGACATGTGAATCCACACAAACCTGAGAGGAGCACCTTGGAGAAGTGATGGTCATTTCTGAGTAAAAGAGGTGGTCAACTTCACTTTTCTACATTTACTAATTTTCTAGAATGATTGTATAATACCTTTATAATTAGGATAAAACAAATGTTACTTAATTTTCTGTGTTTAAAGAAGGAAGCTTGGTTAGGTTTTCATTTTTTTCAAGGTTTCTGATCTTAACTTCCAAGAGTTCCTGTCGAGGAAGGGACTGACGAAACACTGGAAGTGGCTAAAGCGACGTGTGTGGAATCTCTCTCAAAGATGATTTTTCAAAACTGGCAAGACCACAGTACTTCCATGTCAGGTCCAAATGTTTTTGCATGAGGCAGCCCACAAGCACAGCGGACAGTGGGAGCCAGGCTCCATTTTGGGACAGACACTGCAGTGCCTGGGACACGCCTGCCTTCAGCAGCAGCTCGCACCACTCCCCACGTACCCGACTTTCAGCAAGTCGTTCCCCTGAGGCCTGGTTTCTGCATCACTACTGGTAATGCCATCTCCAGTGCCTGGCACCCAGCAGGCTCAATATAGGGTAGCAAGTCTTACCTGATTCAACAAGCCTTACATCAGAAATGAGAATAAAACATTTCCTGTGTTAATGCTAGTGGAGGACGTTTTGTGTTGTCAGGCAATTCAATAGACACCTTAGTATCACATTTCAAAGTTAGAATGTTCTTACTAGAACTTTTTCAATCAGTGACTCATACAAAAGAAGGTGAAAGCAAACATGCAAATTGATTTTTTTTTCCACTGAGAAAAGCCACATGTCAGAATAGGGAAAAGATGGGGGTAGAGGACAATAAAGAATGGCAAAATTAACTTAGTTCAATTGAAAAGCACTTCAATTTAACAAGTTTGTGCCATGTATCTCAAAAACATTTTCCTAAAAAGAAAGGCAGTCACAGTACATCTGAACCTACTCTGCCCTGTTGTTTTAGGAAGATGCGGGCGGGGTGGGTTGGGGCGGGGCGGAGTAAAATTCCATTATCCCAAGACCTGTTTTCATCTTTTGGCAGCCAGAAGCCAGTAAGTATCTGCAAGATGTTACTAGATGAGGCTGATCTGGTTGCAAAACAGTTAAATCCTGAAGGCAGAAATCTAGTCAAAGTTCTTAATGTCAGGACCTGTTAAGGCATCAGTGGAGACTTAAGGGTCCCCCTGTACTTTGCCTAGGTTGGCCTGCACTCCGCATCGCTTCCACGTTTGTGCGACACATTTTACTCACACCCACTCAGCGTACCAAATATTGGCTGGTCTTATTCTCCAGAACTACGTTCTCTGTGGCCCCTGCCCTGAAGGGAGCAGACTGCGGGAACAGAGGAGTCAGGATCACTAGGCATGATAAACGTAGGGGGGAAGAAATGCAGGGGAGGAAATCAGGGTTAGGACGAGCCCCTCCATCACAAGGCTGGAGGGTCGCTGGTTTAGCTACGGGGTCCAGATGAGAGTGGGGTTAGTCCCAAAACCTTCCTGGAAAGTACACGCTGGGCAGAGTTTCAAAAGTGGGATGCTGCCGGGATTAGTGGAGGGAGGAAAGGGGGCTTCGGGTGGAGGAAAGGGGGCTTCGGGTAGAGGAAAAGTTCAGTGTGCGGTCAGAGAAGCTGCCTGTAGCCCATGCATCTGCTGCTCAGATTTACGCAGAGAGGCAAAGAGGAAGTTCTGGGAGGGTTCTGGGCAGCCTGGTCTCCACTCTGTTTTCATCACACGGAAAACACGTCTGCTCCCACTTAGATGTGGCAGGTGATCCTGGCAAGCCCACGCTAATCACGCCGCGTGGGGCACTCACTCACGCGGTGAACTCGTAGAGCAGGTTAGGGAGGAGACAGTCGGCCAGGCTCAAGTTCAGGACGTCACACATGCCGCGGATCTCGTTGGTGTAGGGCTGGGGCAGGGAGCCTTCCAGCTCCTTGACCGCCTTTCGCATTACTGCATGGACCCACTTGGGGATCTTCTCCCTAGAAACGAAAAGTCACGAGGGTGTTTGAGCTCACATGTTGGAGGCGCGTGAGAGCGTATGCCTGGGGGGTTGGGAGTATCTAACGCTCTCATCCTTAGGGCTGAGTGCTCGGTGCCTTTCTTCTAGGAGAACTGACAGCTCAGGTCCTGCATCACCCGATCCCCAGCCTCCAGGAGGAAAAAGAAAACTTTCACTCAAGTAGAAAGGGTGAGAGTGCATAGTCCCCAGAGGTGCGCACTTGGAGGGCCCACGAGGCCCACAAGGAGGACGTGGGCTGCGCTCCCTACTCAGTAGCTGAGCGGCTGGAGCCACATCTTGTGCGCCACCCTGCCCTGGGATGTCTGGAGGACGGGGCGTGCCACTGGTGACACCGAACCCGAAAGCCAAACCAGCCTCGCTGGATCCTCCCCTTGATGCTGCCTAGAGCAGAAGCAAATAGTCGTTCTGGTCCCCGCCAACCCCTCCAAACTCCAGAGGCACTCCAGAGGCCGGGCAGAGGGGGTGGGGCGGAGGGCAAGGCTATAGCAGAGGGGGAGGGAAGGGGTGATGAGTCTCAGTTCAAACCCAGTGGGCCACGCGCTGGGCTTTCCTGCACTCGGACTGGGCCGACCGTCCAGGCAGATCCCGTCCGACGCTCACCCGATGACCTGCACTATGAAGTTGCGCAGGAAGTCCAGGTCGAAGTGCTGCAGCACCGGTAGCCAGCGCAGCTCGGGGGCCACGTCCAGGCTCACGTTGAAGAGCGGCGGATCTCGGGGCATCGCGGAGACGGCAGACACCCCGGCTCCGGCCCAAAGCAGCAGCAGCAGTGGCGCCAGCGCCGGGCACGTCCCCGGGCCCGCAGTTTGCATGGCTCCGGCTGGGTGGGCCACAATTGGGACTGTAGCGGCCACCGCCAGTGCCGGTTAAAGCGCTGAAGGAGGAGGAGGAGCTAGGGTGGGGCCGGGAGGGTTGGAGGCGGAGCCTGCACGCGGCCTGACCTGCCGGGTCACCCGAGACCCAGAACGGCCAGATCCGCTGCTCCCGCTGCACGTTGCACCTCCCTGTGCCACCGTCCCTCCGCCCTGAGCCACAGCCAGAGTCCCGCTTTGCCCTCCCTCCCGTAAGGGCGGCAAATTTTGTGGCCGGGAGACTGCTCACCCCCACTCCCTACCCCATCTCACCCACATGAGCCAGGAGAGTGTAAACTGTGGCCTCAAGAGGGTTAAGAAAATGATTTTCAGTAGCAAAGAGGCGGCGGGAGAGTCCTATAGTGATAGAAGGGGAAAGCCCCTCCCTCTCTGCCACATCTGCTCATATTTAAATTCTAAACAGGTTTATCTGGATTTTATAAGACGAAGGAGAGGTTGTTTTGTTTTGTTTTGTTTTGTTCAACAGGCTCACCTCCTTTACGTTAAAAAAATAAGCTAAAAAGTTACATTCACGTGCCAAGTATTTTTGACGTCTCTGTCTCATTTAACCATCAGAGAAAGCCCAAAGACAGGGCCTACTGATTCATCCCTGTGTTTTGGCACAGAATATGAAGCTCAGAAAAGTCAGGTTACCCGAGGTCACACAGTTGCAGAGCCTTCGGATGGCCAAAAGCCAGGCTGTCAGAATCCAAACTCCACCTTCAGCCCTCCACCGGAAGGTCCTCACCGACTTCGGAGACTCTGGTATCTGGGAGATCCAACACTTGTCTTGGGAAAATCACCCGACTTAAGTAAGGATGAGACGTTTTTTAATGGTTAGCAGGGTCATCTGTGGGTAAAATGGAGTAAATGTGTAGCGGAAACTTGGAAATTTTTTTCCCCCCTCAGGGTTTTTCTCCCTTTGTCAAATGGAACACACCATCACTATCTTTGATTCCACCCCCCACCCCCCTATTTTATGGCCTGCATGTCCCTGCATTAAAGTTTCACACCTTTGTTCCTGTTTCTTCCTGGTCTTTGCTTAAAATCTAAGTCAAGGCCCAGGTCTTCATTTATTTGCAAAGTCTGAAGAACAGCAGTTGCCTGCTTAAGCCATAGCTGCATTGAGACAGTCACCAAGGGGGCAAACCCAAGTTAGCTGTGTTCAAAGAGGAGCGTGTGCATTAAAACAAAAAGTGACTGCAGTCTCTTAGAGACTGATATAAAAAGATAAAAATTAAAAACAAATACAAGGGTTAAAGCAACCATGATAAAATGTGTTGAGTGAACGAATCAATAGCATGTTAAAATAGGTGTTATTCACAATTAGGCTGAACTAAATATCATTTATATAATCTATTCTTCTATTAGAAAGTCATAGGTATGTTATAGGACAATTTAAAACAAAGATGGAAAAAGGGAGATCTGAAATTGCAAAACTCTGTGCTTTCTCCTGTCCACTGTTTCTGTGCTGTGCCAGCCTCAGAGATGCCATACACTGGCTTAATGTAGGCCAGGGCCTCCGGTTTAAAAAGTGCCTGTGGGGAATGAGAGAAGATAGATGATGGCATCTCATTTTCTTCAGCTTAAAAGCAGTGTGGTAGTTGTACAAAATCCCCCTTCTCCCACCCCCATTATGGCCTAAACTTGGTGACTTGTTTCTAATGAATAAAGCTGGGGTGTATCTGACCCCCAAGACCGGGTAACACTAGTCACTGCAGCTTCCTCCTCTCGTTCTCCTGGGCTGCCCGTGCTGAACACCTGTCATGGCCTGAGCACACTGAAGGAAGCCTATGAAAAAGCCCCTGACTGGAGGAAGTGAGACCTTTAACCCAGACCCAAAGAGGAATTGAGTCGTCTTTCTAATATAATCACGCATGGCTTAACACTGGGGACACATTTTGAGAAATGAGTTTGGTAATTTTGTCCATACAATGGAATACCATTCACTACTTAAAAAAATGAGTGATCCCACCGTGAAAAGACAGGGAGGGAAGTTAAATGCATAGTACTAAATGAAAAAAGCTAGTCTGCGAAGGCCACATACTGTTATGATTCTAAGTCTATGATATTCTGAAAAGGCAAAACTTTTCAAAAAGTACAAAGATCAGTGGTTGTCAGGGGTAAGAGAAGGAAGAACAGGCAGGGCAAAGAGGGTTTTTAGGGCAGTGGAACTCCATGTGTGATACTACCATGGTAGATCCATGTCATTATACATGCCACTATATACGTGTCCAAACCCATAGAATGCACAGAACCAGAGTGAACTCCAACGTAAGCTACAGACTTGTGGTGATAGTGATGTGTCAGTGTAGGCTCATCAGCTGTAACACATTTGAAACTCTGGTAGGACATCGCGGACACCAGCTCGCAGTGCCCACGGCATCATGGATGAGTTGAAACTCTGGTAGGACATCGCGGACACCAGCTCGCAGTGCCCACGGCATCATGGATGAGACATGAAACAAATTCACATGGGCTACCGAGTCCTGTGGAGGAAAAGGGGCAGCACGGCTACTCCCTCAAGGTGGGGGGGAGCGCCTCAGAGCAACCCGCTCAAGGGGAGAGCGCACTGACCTTTGCCTAGACAACCTTTTATTGGGTTAAATTTGTACAGGAATGCAGGCACAGCTTATTAATCACTGTCAGGCAGTAAGGATCAAAGAGTAGATAGCACACAAAGAACTATTAGGGCTTCTTCTGAGTCAGTGTCTATCAGCTAAAAGGCTACAAAACTTTGGGAAACAAACTCATTTCCTGCTCAGACCTTTATCACTTAACTAAGAGCATTCTTAACAAAGCAGGTTTCACAGGATTTTACATATACTTTCTCAGGCCTGATCACCCAGGGAGTCCACCCTTTCCAGCGCAAGGCTGCACCACCCTCTGTCATTGTTTCAGGCTGAAGTCAGGCAGTGGAGGCACATAGCCAAGGAATTTTCAGAGACTTCTTGAGGACTCAGGGGAGTCAGGCTTTGTCAAAGCTGAGGGGCGAGGGTCCATCACCCCCTTTCTCCACAGCCCCCCAAGTCCTTCCCTGGAGCCTCCACGTGATTATGCCTATCTTAGGTCATTCCCCCCTTGGGGAATCTTACCCGTCATTGGCTAACTGATCAGGCATTGGAAGCCAGTTACAGAAAAAGGAGAAGCAGAGCTCCTTTCAGAGACGTAGGCTTTGGCTCCTTAGTGGCTTATGGTCTGAAGGTTGCTCACTTCAGCCATACCCATGGGGGCGTTACAGCTTCCGAAACCAGGCAGGGCGGTTTCCAGCAGTAGGAGATACTGTTACTGGAGGAAGCTATACCAAGGTGGGTGGAACAGGGATACTGTATATGGGAACTCTCTCTACATTCTGCTGGGAACCTGAAACTGCTCTAAAAAAGTCTACATTTTTAAAAGGATCTAGAACTGGTTTTGAGTCCCCAGATCCAAAGCAGGCACGGGAATTTAGCTGATCACAGAAATGGCACTGCCTGTCTCCGGGGATACTGGCAACGTAGGTAACAGACAAAGAATTGGTATCCCAATATAAAGACCTCTACAAATCAACAGAAAAGAAAAACAAGTGGACCTTTAGGTTCCTTTACCAGGAATCTAAACAACAAAACAAACAAGCAAGCAAAATATGACCAAAGACACTGAAATACAGAACAGGCTGACAGGGTCCAGAGGGGAGAGGGGAGAGAATCATAGGGGAAAGGGGATGGACTCACATGAACAAGTATAAAGGACACATGGACAATAACTAAGGTGGGGGTTGGAAATGGGAGGGAGGTGGGGAGCACTGGGGGGGCAGGGCTGGTTATATAAGACAGAAACTGTACTTGAACAATAATTAAATAAATCTAAACCAAAAAGAAAAAGAAAAACAGGGAGCTTGATGGGAGCCGTCCCTCTCGGGAACAAGCCCACAGCTTTCTCCCCTCTTAGTGTGCATCTTTACTTTCTACTCCTAAACTCTAAGGGTCCTGATGAGACTTTCAACCAGGGGAGCCGCAGTGGAGCAGCTTGCCCCAGGCCAACCCCTGAACCTGTCCCTAAGGCCCACGCTTCTTTGACTCTTCAGTGAGCCAGCAGCAACCCTGCCTTGGCTCACTTCTGTCGCTGTGACTTTTACTTCCCAGTACGCAACAGCAGCCCCTCTTAGGCCCCCTCCCGATGCTTCTTCCATCCCAAGTCCTTCCTTGTTTCACTGTCCCTAGCTTTAATAAACATACTTTCAAAACAAAACAATGGGAAAATCAAATGATAAAAACCCAGGTAAATACCATTTCATCAACAGACTGTCTAGATTTTAGTCTAATAACCAGTGTTGACAAGGATGAGGCAAAATAAGAGCTCACTGAGTAGTTGGCAAGACTGTGAAGGTAGCATTACCCCGCAAAGTTGGAGTCATGGACCCTACAGCCCAGAATTCCATTTCTAGGTTTCTATGTAAACTGTGGATAAAGAAGACTCTAAGAAATATGCCCAAGGAGACATGTGCAAAGACATTTATTGGGGCAAAATTTTTAAATAGTGAAAACGTGGACACAATCTAACTGTTCTGCAGTAGGGTAAATTGTGGAAAACTCTACAACAGTTAAAATGAAAGAATCTTTATTTAAGAATCTAATGTTGAGTTACTTGACAAAAAACATACACAATACCATTTATGTGTCTTTTGAAATGATACTAAATGATACTGTCTACTATATGCATACACATGCAACATGTTGTAAAAATAACTAAAGGAGCCCTGGCTGGTGTAGCTCAGTGGATTGAGTGCAGGCTGTGAACCAAGGGGCTACCAGTTTGATTCCCAGTCAGGGCACATGCCTGGGTTGCAGGCCAGGTCCCTTGTAAAGGGCACTGGTACAGGGCACACAAGAGGCAACCACACATCGAGGATCCTCTCCCTCTCATTCTCCTTCTCTTCACCTCTCTCTCAAAATGAATAAATGAAATCTTTAAAAAAATAACGAAAGGAAAGAGGTGTGGGTAAGACAGTGCTTATCCTTGAGAACAAATAGGTGAGTGGGGCTGTAGCTGCATTCTTGATCTTCTAGTTCTTTAAAGTAAAAAAAAAAAAAAAGGTAAAAATAAATCTGGGAGATTCCTGTTTCAATATATTCTATGTTTCTGTATATTCAAAAATATCACAATCAAAATGGCAAAATGTTTATGAAATTTTTCAAAAAGGAAAAAATTCAAATATCCTTAAAATAGGAAGCTGTGAAATAGAACTAATTCAGTTTAGTTACCATGTAATTATTTTCAACTTTCCCTTTTGTAACATTTTCTAGAATTAGGTTCCCATTTTGTCCATAATTTACCTTCCCACTTGGTAAAGTTCCCTTTCAAAGCATTTCTAAATCTGATTTTAACTCAGATATTAGGAAAAGCAGGTACTCAAAAACTGGATCTTGCTAAGAATGAAGCTAGAAGTAATGTTTTAGATTACTTTTTAAAAATGTTTAGTATGAACATTTTACAGCAGCATTACAAAATGTTTTGTGATGGTTAATTTTATATGTCAGAGTGACTGGGCTAAGAAATGCCCAGCTAAATAAACAGGCGCCATTTCTGTGTGTCTGGGAGGGTCTTTGCAGGAGACAGCACCCGCCTCTGTAGCCTGAATGAGGATCACTCTCGCCAATGAGGGTGGCAATCAACTCCTTTGGGGGCTTTAATAGAACAAGGCAGCGGATGGGCAAAGATGCTTTTGCTTGAGATGGGACATTCACCTTCTCCAGATAAGACACCGGCAGTCCTGGCTCTCAGGCCTTCAGGCTTGGACTGAATTACACCGCTTCCACTTGTCCACCTTGTGACAGCAGATCATGGGACTTCTTGGCCTCCACACTCTCGTGAGTAAGTTCCCATTCTGTTTGCGTGTATGTATCTATCCGTCCGTCCATCCATCTATACCTCCTACTGGTTCTGTTTCTCTGGAGAACTGTAACATTGTACATGTTTAATATGTGCAGAAAAAGAAAACTCAATCGGCTATAGTCTCAACACACAGAGCAACAATTTTCATATGTATACTACATTTAGAAAATTTTTAAGTTGTAAGAACCATTATTTTACATATCTCAAAGAAAAACTCATTGCCATTTAAAATACAATGCTTTCTTACTAGACTTTAAAATGTATATATATTAAAAACTCTCTTGCCCTGGCTGGTGTAACTCAGTGGATTGAGTGCGGGCCTGTGAATCAGACTATCCTGGTTCGATTCCCAGTCAGTGTACATGCCTGGGTTGCAGGCCAGTTCCCATCAGGGGACGCATGAGAGGCAACCATACATTGATATTTCTCTCCCTCTCTCCTTCCCCTCCCCTCTAAAGATAAATAAATAAAATCTTTTAAAAAAACCTCTCTTAATTCTACTATCACAGATACTTAAAAATCATATATTTACTCTTGCATGTGTTTTAAAAAGTGAAACAAATTGGTTAAGGTATCACGTAAGTGCCTTTGCATTGAAAATTAGACTCTTCTGAATCATCCTGCTTGACTTGGCATCGCAGACGCCCATGTTTCTGCCCACATCACTCTCTGTGCTGTTAAGAATGTGTGTGCTCTGCCCTGGCTCGTGTGGCTCAGTGGATTGAGTGCTGGCCTGTGAATCTGAAGGGCACCTTGTAGGGTCCCCAGGTCAATGCCCAGTTTGAGGACATGTCTGAGCTGCAGGCCAGTTTGGATCCCCAGTGGGAGGTATGCCAGAGGCAAGCACACATTAATGTTTCTCTCCCTCTCTTTCTCCCTCCCTACTTCCCCTCTGTCTAAAATAAACAAATAAAATCTTAAAAAAAAATCTGTGTTGCAGCATTTCTTCAGTTCTCCACACTTTCAAAAAGAGAGCTTCCAAGGTGTTGGTATCTTGTACTTTTTAAAAATGCATATATTATACATCAATATAAATTTTAAAAATTAAAAATATTCCACTATTTTTTCCTAGAATTTTCTTACAAGCTACTGACTTACCCTTCTGCAAATTTTGATGCTGGTCCTTGTTTTATCTTAGGTGTTGTAGGCCAAGTTCATTAATGTGCAGGCCATGACAATTTTGTTAAGACTATCATTTGCCACTTTACTCAGCAAGGCTACCATTTAAAATTGAAAGAGAAATAAAGAGCTCCCCATACAAGAAAAAGCTAAAGGAGTTTGTTACCACCGAACCATTATTACAAAAAATGTTAAAAGCCCTTCTAAAGGAGTAAGAATAAAAATAGAGGAAACAGTTAAAAGAATAAAATGGTAATAAATCCACACCTATCAATAAGCACTTTAAATGTGAATGATTTAAATGCTCCAATCAAAAGACAGAGAGTAGCTGCATGGACAAAAAACCAGACTCATATACATATGCTGTCTACAAGAGACCCATCTCAGAACCAAAGACACACACACACTAAACGTAAAGGGATGAAAAAATATATTTCATGCAAGTAGAAAAGAGAAAAAGCTAGGGTAGCAACACATACCTGACACAACAGAGTTTAAAACAAAGGCCATAGTAAAAGACAAATAAGGACACTACATAACAATAAAGGGAGCAATCCAACAAGAGTATACAACCCTTACAAACATTTATGCACCCAATATAGCAGCACCTGAATATGTAAAGCAAATTTTGACGGACATAAAGGGAAAGATCAACAGTAATAATAGTCACAGTTGGGAATTTTAACACCTACTGACTTCAATGGACAGGGCAGACAAAAATCAACAAGGAAACAGTCACCTTAAATGACATCATACATGAGACAGATTAAATCAATACCTTAGAGCATGTCACTCCAAAGCAGCAGAATATACACAAAACAAGTCTTAATAAATTTAATAAGATTAAAATCATATCAAACATATTCTCTCACTAGAAATCAATCAAGAAAAAAACTGAAAAACACAAACCCATGGAAGCTAAATAACATGTTACTAACAATAAATGGGTTCACAATGAGATCAAGGAAGAAATCGAAAAGATACCTTGAAACAAATGAAAATATAGACATAAGAACCCAAAATCTCTGGGACACAGTGAAAGCAGCAATAAGAGTGAAATTCACATCGTTACAGGCCTATCTCAAGAAACAAGAAAAATCTCAAATAAACAATATAACTTGACACTAAAGGAACAAGAAAAAAAAACAAGAAAAGCTCAACGTGAGTAGAAGAAAGAAAATAATAAAGATCAAAGCAAAAATAAAGTAGAGTCTAGAAAAACAACATAAAAGATCAATGAAAACAATAGCTGGTTCTTTGAAAAGATAAACGAGACTGACAAACCTTTAACTAGACTCATCAAGAAGAGAGACCAAAATAATCGCAACGAGAAGTAACAACTGACACCAAAGAATTGTGAGAAAATATTACTAACAACTATATGCCAACAAATTGGACAATCTGGAAAAATTGGATAAATTCCTAGAAACATACAATTTCCCAAAACTGAATGAGAAAGAACCAGAGAATCTGGATTCAGATTACAACTAATGAAACTGAGGCAGTAATTTTAAAAAACCCTCCCAATAAACAAAAGCCCTGGACTGGATGGCTTCACAGGTGAAGTTTTTTTTTTTTTTAAATATAATTTTTATTTAATTCTTGTTCAAGTACAGGTTTCTGTCTTATATTCCCAACCCTGCCCGCCCCCCGCACCATGCTCCCCGCCTCCCTCCCCTTTCCACCCCCCACCCTTAGTTATTGTCCCTGTGTCCTTTATACTTGTTCATGGAAGTCCATCCCCTTTTCCCCTGTGATTCTCTCCCCTCTCCCCTCTGGACCCTGTCAGCCTGTTCCATATTTGAGTGTCATTGGTCGTATTTTGCTTGCTTGTTTGGTTTGTTTAGAATCCTGTTAACGGTGAGATCATATGATATTTACAGGTGAAGTTTTTCCAAACATTCAAAGAACACCCATCCTTCTCAAACTATTCCAAAAAATTCAGGAGGAGAAAGGACCCCCAAGCTCATTTTACAAGGCCAGCATCATCCTAATCCCAAAACTACATGAAGACACTACAAAGAAAGAAAATTACAGGCCAACATCCCTGATGAACATAGATACAAAAACCCTCAACAAAACATTAGAAAACCAGATCCAGCAACACATTAACAAAGGACCATGCACCATGATCAAGTGGGAGTTACCTCAGGGATGCAAGGCTGGTACAATATCTGCAAATCCCACCATATCAACAAAACAAAGGATAAAAACCACAGGATCGTATCAATAGATGTAGGGAAAGCATTTGATAAAATCTAGCACCCATTTATGATAAAAACTCTCAGCAAAGTGAGAACAGAAGGAACATACCTCAACGTAACAAAGGCATGTATGACGAATACACAGCCAACACCACAGTCAATGGGCAAAAAATACACACATTTCCCTTAAGATTAAGAAGAAGACAGGGATGTCTGCTCTCACCTCTCTTATTCAACACAGTACTGGAAGTCCTAGCCACAGTAATCGGACAGAAAGAAATAAAAGGCATCCAAATTGGAAAGGAGTAAAATAGTCTTTATTTGCAGTTGGCACGATACTGTGTATAGAGAACCCTAATGATTCCACCAAAAAATACTAGAACTTACAAATTCAGTAAAGGAGCAGAATACAAAATAAATATTTGGAAATAGTTGCTATTTATATACCAATAATGAACTATCAGAAAGGGAAACTAAGAAAACAACCCCATTACAATTAATAATTTTTAAAAAAGGAACAAAAAAACAAACCCTAGGAATAAATTTAACCAAGGAAGTAAAAGACCTGTACTCAGAATATTGTAAGACACTGGAGAAAGAAACCAAAGAAGACAGAAATAAGTGGAAGCACATACGCTGCTCATGGATAAGAAGAATTATCATTAAATGTCCAAACTACCCAAAGCAATCTACAGAATCAATGCAATTCTTACCAAGATATCAATGGTGTATTTCACGGAACTAGACCAAATATTTCAAAAACTTATATGGAACCACAAAAGACTCCGAATACCCATAGCAAACTTGAGAAAAAAGACTGCTATGCTACCTGATATCAAACTACACAAGGCCATACTAATCAAAGCAGCATGGTACCTGTATAAAAACAGACGGGCAGATCCATGGAACAGAATCGAGAGCCCAGAAATAAACCCACACTTTCATGGTCAATTAATATTGACAAAAGAGGCAAAAACACACAATAGTGTACAAAAAAAAGGCTATCATTGGTTGCAAAAATGTTGACATCTCAATTTCATCAACTAAAAATATAAAAATGTCTTAAAATTACTTTATACTTTACTTTTAAAATAGCATAACATTTCCACACACTAGCGTTTTTACCTTACCTTTAAGTAATTTTTTAATAAAGGTATTTTTTTAGAGAGAGGAGAGGAGAAGAGGAGAGAAATCTCAGTGGTTGCCTCTAGCACGCGCGCTACCATGGATCTGGCTGCCAACCCAGGCATGTACCCTGACTGGGAAATCAAACCAGTAACCCTTTGGTTTGCAGGCTGACACTCAATCCACTAAGCCACGCCAACCAGGGCACTTTAACTTTTTACCAGTGATTGTTTAATGGTTGAATATTCCATTTGGTAACAACACCCCAAGTTGCTTAACTAATCCCACATTTTAGATACTACCTTGCACCCATTTTTCCCACTATAAATTATGTTCCTACAGATAGCTTTTTATAGACATTGCTTGCTGACTATCCAAAATCCATTCCCCCCTCTTCCTTGCTAACAGAAGCCCAGCTTTGTTCAGATGGTTACGGTGTATCTAAGCTGAGAGGCCAACAATCGGATTTCCTTCTTTCTTGGCTGTGTGTTCTTAGGGTAGCTATATAACAAGACCTCAGGGGAGGATGCTGCAGGGATACTGTGAATGCTTTTGCTTTTCTAGTAAAGGAAAGAGTTGGGACAATACCCTTTCCTGTTGCCTTGAACACGTAAGGAATATCTATAAACCTAAGGGTATTATCATTATCTCCACTTTTGCAGACGAGGAGACTCCGGCACAGAAGTGCTGCCCATGGTCATAAAGCTAGCTATGCCAGAGTCAGCATTTGAGTCCAGAATTTGGCTTCAACACACTAAGAATGACAAAGCAAAACCCCGAGATGCGGAACTCAGACCAGCAGCTGTTTACCTCCAGATTTCTCATGAGAGACTCTGCACTGGTTAGACTATTTTTAGATACGTACTCCGTTACTTGCAACAAAATAACCCCAAACACAGCTCTTGCCCTATTTTGGACCATTTTCTTTGATAACATGCTCAGATGTGGGTTTGAGTAAAAGATTACAACTATATTTCTGGTCCTTGGCACATACTACAAATTATTTCCCATTAGAATTATACTAATAGCACTTTGGCTAACATCAGGTACTGCTGGGTAGAGGACGAGGGTCCTATCCGGCACCCTGTCAGTAAACCAGTGTGAGTGGTCCCGAAGGCGAGAGCTCAACTCCCCTGTGCACATGTGCACATCAGTCCTCACCTTGGCCATGTGCACTCCTCTGACTTAAAAACAGTTCACAAGACTGAGTCTTAAGGCACCTTTATTCTCCAGTCTCAAATAAAGTTGTTTCTTATACAATGACATAAGTAAAAAACATGTACACTGTAAAAGATTCAAAAAGCAGGAAAACAAAGTGCTCATATAATTCCAACAACAAAGAATATCATGTTCAATATCTGGCATATTTCCTGGACTTTTATTATTCCCTATTCTCTCGTGCATAATTAAATTATACTATAAATACTTTGTTTTGTTCATTTACAAGCATTTCCTATTGTAAACATTTCCTACTGAGATCAAATTGATGAAACAATGAAAGCAGAATTTGCAGAAGAAAAAAAGATGACCACATAAAGCTCGCCCTATACAAAGGTATGGTATTTAAATAGTACAGAATAAGCTGTGCCTTCCATTCTTGGTTTCATTTTAAATAGGTACACACCAAAAACTGTAACGAGAAAATGTTATTTCCTCTTAAAAGAGAAAAGGATCCATGTAATTTACCTTTCTATTCATATTCAGCATTTTTTAAAAATATGTAAGCAAGAGTTAATTTTTAGTTTTATTTATATACAATGGAAGGATGTCACTTAGTACGACAGTTTTAAAAAATATTTATCTAAGATACTTTGAAAAACAAACTATTCCAACTGATTAAACTCTGTATTCTGATTAATACAGAGCTTCCATACAATATTCTACATAGATTATAAAGTTTCAAAAGAATTACAGTATGATTAAAAATAAAATTTACATTAACTATAAACTTTAAAAAGTTGTACCAATTTTTAAACCCTAACTTTTTATGATTCAGGAATATATTTCCTAGGCTTCCCTGTTCACCCTAAGCATCAGTTTTTTAGCAAACAGGCATTTCACGATCCTGCCAGCTGAACTGCCCCTTCTTCAGGGTGCCCCAGTCCTAGGCTGTGCCTTTTCTGATATCTCTGCAAGTGGCCTTTGTATTATATAGTTATTTTGTAAGTCTATTCCCTTCACTGGATCCAAAGTTTCTAAATGGCACAAACACTGTGTTTGCAACCCACACAGCATCTAGCAGGGTGCTCTGCATACAGCACAGGTGGCAAACACAAGGCCCGTGGGCAGAAGCCGGCCCTCCGCCTTGTTTTAACTGGCCGGGCACCTTGTTTCTACCAGGCGGCAGCGCCAAGCTCTTGCTTAACTGACTAGGAATAGTCACAGTTACACAGCCCTAAAACTACATTTGGTCCTTTGAAGGCAACCGCAAGGCTGATGTGGCCCCCAGGGAAAATGAGTTTGATACTCCTGGCATATAGTAAGCATTTGATACACATTTTTGTATTTCAAATCAGTACCCCAAAATGGATGAGGGGTAAAACAAGTATTTGTAGCAACTGCAATTGTCATTTCAAATACATTAAGCAAGAGACAAAATAAAAATTGGTATCTAACTTTTGGTGAGAAATTTACTTAATGCTTTACTTTGAGGCCAATACCATGGAAAGTTCTTATAAATATTAGTTCTCAAAACTCTCAAGAACAATCAATGAGGTAGGTCGGGTTTCAAAGCACTGGGGATATGGCAGGGATCAGACTCAACTTTTGTGCTTATTTTCAAATGGAACGTGCTAAGATCACATACATAATATTGGCACTCTAGATTTATACACAGCACTCTGGATTTATACATCGCTTTATACATATTATGAACTTGGACAATGAGAGTTCACCTCAGAAAGGGATCTGTTCTCAGTGCTGACAAAAATTCGAGACTGGAAAGCAGAAGCCAAGACTGGTGACTTCTTCAAGGTAAAAGTCACTCTGCCTTTGCTGGCGGCATCCAACCTTGTGAGACTGTGCTCTTCAAATTTACAGTAAACAGAAAATATTCCCCAAAGATTTATAAAATAGTAAAAAGAACAATAGAGATAAGATACCATGGGATTAAAGAAATAAAACAGAGTTAAGACTGCTCCTTTGTAAGCCACACAGTTTTCTGTCTGGCCCATGAAGTTCAGCAAGGTGAGGCCACAGTAGAACACAATTCAGAACGCAGACTGGACTTCAGTCTCTTGGCATCCAAGTAGGATGGGAGAGTCTGGCGAAGGGTGAAATTCCAGGCACCATCACAATTCATGCAGCAAAGCTCTGGACCTCACTGCTATGCCGTATTTTGATTTTATTTACCTCTCTCTCGAGCTAGACACACGAGATAGTCAGTTCAAAAATGCAAACAGAAAAGAGGGAAGTTCCCAGCCTGGAGCATTCAAATTTGCATCAGACACATTCCGTGAAACACCGAAGTTGCTGAGGTTGACTCTGAGAGCTCTCTGCACTAGGCCAGTGCAATTTAATCACTAAACTTCAAGGTTTTCACAACTAAGCCCCAGTCACAAAGTTTCATTCAAATAAAGCTAAAGTTGAACTTAGAAAGTGAACAGACAATACTGGAAAGGGGACAAGAGAAGTTTTAGAAGCTGCTTTCTAATTCACAGCAGGCAGAAAATTGCTTTTTAGTTTAATTTAAAGTAACAAAGAGTAATTTTCTCATCTACCACAATATTATCTAATAAATTCGAGGTAAAAGGCACCAAACTTTCCAAATGCAACAACTTGCAAACAGAGAGACTAACCACACTTTCATGTCCCCTTAAGTCCACTCAAGCATACCCAGGAGAGGGGAACACAGCTGCTCAACACGTGAGAGTACTTATTTGATATCGGAAACCGTTTTATGGGCATGAATATTACACAGTAAAAAAAAGAGAAGGAAACCAATTTGATTTCTTTTCCCTCTATGGCAGACTGAGTGATCCAAATGATAAAGACACTCCAAGATTACTATTTATACTTAAGGCAATGTAAAAAGTGAGGTTTTTACCTAGCATTCACACACATAAAATAATTAAATCTTTTGGATGGACTAAAAGAGCTAAACTATCTACCCAAAATCTGTACAGCATGGACCTGTTTTTGGCAGGTAAGCCTATTTACAAGTAAGAACCTCTTACTCTTGTAACATTGTCCTGTTTTGTTTGAAGAGAATATGTAACTCCAGTCCCCTGCACAGTTAATCTATAAGGCCTCTGGGACCTCACAGAAATATGGACTATCTCTACTACAGAACTATTTACACTGCACTGAGCATACACACATACACCTGCCCCCCACATCCTCTGAATGGGCTGTGAATGCCTTGAATGAGGGATTATGAAAATGATTTTACAACATTACTACTATTTACATTTCGACCATTCCCACCATTACCCATCTCCAAAATAAAACACCAAATCACTGCCAAATGTACTTTTGTCTTCACGATACAGCGTTTCTGGACTTTTTAATGTAAACATTCTTCATTTATTAATTCTCACAGTACTGACACAAATTTAACATTTTTCTTGGAATGGAAACTTGCTTGTCCAGGTTACTTCATTCTTTTTCTCTTTTTCAAAAGTGCATCTCGTAGTGCCAACTGGAAGACAAAGAAGAAACATCGAAACATGGTTACTCCTGAGTACCCAATTATACTAATTTGATTAACAGAACGTGTATCAACACTGAATCACTAAGTTAACAAATCATCCTTGAAAACTGCAAACAGCAAAAAATTCCATAAAAGATCAGATCTGCAACCAGGCGAGGGCCTCCTTACGGCCAGGAAATTGGCAAACCTCTTTAATGCTGTTCCCACCTCATGTGACAACAGCTCAAAACAGAAGCAGCTACAGAGTACAGGGACGGAACGTCACTTGTCTCCAGGGACGACACACGGAGACAAATCTCTGGTCTATACAGCTCCTAATATTCTAGAGTGGTGGGTGGGACAGACTGTCTGGACGAAAGCTCACAGGAGAAGAGATTTTTTTCACAATCACCTTCTCCAAGATCACATATATTCCACTAAATATGGCACATACAGACCATATACATAACTCTATCATACAGACTTTGGAACACAGAAAAATGTTCCCTTATTTGCAGACTTTCAAATGGGTTTGTTTAATGCAGTAAATAAACTAAGACAATTTTAAGTAATTAATTACTAACACTTAATCTGTATAATGGCTCAAATATGAAGAAATTAACTCAGAATCAAAACACTGACAATTGTTGTTTAAGACAAAAATTACTATGGGCTAATTTGTAAGTTGTTTAATTATTTTGTGGTGGATGTATGAATTCTGAGAAAGAAGATACCTACTAAGGGCTGCACGTGGCTAAGCTCAAATTAAACAACAACAGAAACCGAGCCTAGCAGCCATTTCTACACAGGGGCCTCTTCGGCAAACTGCACTTTAGAAGAGGCATGCAGTGAACTGCCTGCTTCTGCTGAAAATTGTCCGCCTGCCCCATGTGTCTGCCATCTGAGCCAGTCTTTGTGAAAAAAGGAGTTCCTGGAATCCTATTTCAACCAGCAGGACCGAGGCTTTCCCCATCCAACTGGAACTGTGCAGCTCATATCAAGCAGAGCAGCTCTATTCTAACCAAGGACTGTGCCATAGAACCAACCGAACTTTGAGAACTTGGAGAACTCATTTGCATAAGGACAGACCAATCAGGGACAAAGTGGGGGAGGAGGGACTTCTGTCCCTATAAGCCTGCTCCCCTCCGGCTCCGGGAGTGCCCTTTCCCTTTCTACTGAAGACTGAGTTTCCCTGGCTGAACTGAAACTGGAAAGATATCTCACCAGAACAGACCAGCACAGTACAAAGCAGACCAGCAGGGAGCAGAGTAGGCCACTGAGGAGCACAGCAGAGCTGCTGAGTTGGAGAGGGGCCTGGCCCTAGGGTCATCCAGCCCCAGGGCTGCATCACAACTGAGCTGCTAGCTGTTTCGCACTGAATAAAGTTTCCTTCTTCACTGCACCCAAAATTGGAGATTCCTGCAGATGTTGGCTTGGCACCAACAACCGTCAGCTGACAGATGTAAGCAACAACCATCGGCTGACGTAAAATATACGTAAGATGAAATGAAAGTAGTAATTATAACCATAAAAGCTGGGTTCTTAAACTTGAAAATGAAAACCTTAAGATCTGAAAAAAAAAGAAGACTGCAGGACCAATATTCAAAGTCAACTTATGAAAGCCCTTATAAAGGTTTACATTTCCCAGGAGAAAAATAAACAGAATATAAAGTAAAACATTATTAAGAATAAATCCAAAGTTAGAAAGAGATGGCCAAGGTCAGTGTACACACCTTGAGTATGTAATGAATACTATTCTATTAATTCCTGAGAACCACTCCTTGATTCCTAGACACTTTTATAGATCTGTGGCTTTTAAATTTTAAAAAAGATTTTATTTATTTTAAATAAATAAAAGGGAAGGGGGAGAGAAAGAAAGGGAGAGAAACATCAATGTGTGAGAGGTCTCATCAACTGGCTGCCTCTCGCATCCCCAAGCAGGGACCTGGCCTGCAACCCAGGCATGTGCCCTGACTGGGGGTCAAACCAGCAACCTTCCAGCTCACAGGCTGGAACTTAGTCCACTGAGTCACACCAGCCAGAGCTAGCTTTTGAATTGTAACAAGAAGAAGGTGTTCATTTTGGAGGCGGGGAGGAGAAGGGGATTAGAAGTTGTCATGTAAATGTTCAAAGTTTTAAAATTTTGTGATTATAATTTATCAATTCCTTGCCTTTGGCTCATATCTGGGTCTTGGTATTTCTCTGTACATAGGCAGAATAGCTAGAACACTTAAAGTAGAAAAACTTAAGTTCATTTTAACCTAATCTGCATAGCTAAGGAGGTAATTTCTCAGACTCATTTATGTGGGTCTTATTTTCTCATCTATAAAATGGTTTTAATCACAGTATCTGGCTGGGTGTGGGTGGACAGAATTGAGCAAAATAGGAAAAAAACGAGAGAGAAAAAATCCTCCTGGACATGGACAGCAGAGTGTGGTGACTGTGGGAGGAGCAGGCTGGGAAGAGTTGGAAGTGGATATGGGGGAACTGAATGGCGATGGAGGGGACAGGACTCGGGGTGGTGAATACACACTACAGTGTATAGATAATATGTTGTAGAATTGTGCGCCCGAAACCTATACAATTTTGCTGACCAGTGTCACCCAATAAATTTAATAAGAAAGGAAGAAAAAAGTTGCAGTACCAGCACATACTGATATATACTGACTACATTAACACGCTGACAAGGAAAAGCCTGGCTTCCCAAAGGGCGTACTAGACACAGGGCAGGTAGGGGGTGCGGGGATAGCCTGGGCTAAAATGCAGCGAGGTCACAAGACCTCGTAATGAAGCAAGGCCCATCAACTACTACTATTCCCTCAACCGTAACTCTTACAAAGGGCTGATGAAGGATAAATCCATGGAGTTAATAAACTCAACTATGAACTTAAACTGAATTGGGAAATTTTAAATCTTAACTGGCACCTTTCATTTTACCTCAATTTCAACAACTTGTATGTAAAATGCTGTCACTTTACTATTTACATAATGTTGTTAAACACAGTTTAGAACCAGAAATACTAAACAAACAGGAGACTTTAAAGTGGTGCCTTAATCCAGTCAATACTGACGTGGTTCCACACAGACAGAGCACTGCCCCGGAGAGCTGGCTGCTATCTTGTCCCGGACTAGCACCTTGGAAGGCTGGTTCAGAGTGTGGGGGCAGTTTACCTATGACAGGATTCCCTGGAGCTTCTTAAGAATACAGTTAGAAAATACCCCGAGCAGCAAAAGACTTTAAAATATAAATTTGTTTTATATGGTGAATTACTGATAAACCAGCCCAGCACAAGACTAACCATCAAAGACGAAAAACGGATTAAATGGAATCCCAAAGACCTGTAAACATACAGGCTTTATAGAAGGACACGCACCAATAACGGAACTATTCAGTTTGTGCTGCTTTATTAAAACTGTTTCCGAGATGTTACCACACATAATTATTGCTTTTATAAAATGTATCAGGCTTATTATAATAACCACTCAAAAATCTTGTTCAGTTCATTTTGATATTTCACATAAATGTCAGAATTTTAGCAAAGAAATCTGTATCCCTTTACTTACAGAGAAAAACAGACTCCACTTTCGTCACACACATGAATCTCAGCCAAGTCAGGTCTAGAGGTCACATGCCCTATCTCCCACCTCTCCAAAAACACTCCCCACTAACCCTAAGACACATAATGCAAGGTCTTCAAGAAGCACAGGTCCACTCCAAGTGCAAAGGTATCTTAGAATGACAATACTACTCTAGCCAGTCAAGCTTGAAGTTGAACTTACCTGCTTTTCTCGGAAGGAACGCTTATTTTTTGAGCGGACATTATGGCTATATCGCATCATCATAAAGTTTTTCTGCTTTTTCTTCTCTTTATTTGTAGAACTGGAAAATGGATTGATTTTGGTTTTCTTCCTCACAAACTCTTTTCGGTCTGTCTTCCCAGCCTATCAGCACACACACGTAAGAAAACACCTCATGAGATAGCTAATCAACATACACGTCTCCTCTGCGCCGGCCACTCTACTGGATGCCAAGGACACAAAGATGAGTGGAACCAGTCTCTGCTCTCTGGGGACTCGGCCCTGGGGAAACGGACCATGACATAGCGGAATGGGGCAAGGGCAGCTCAATGGAAGAAAAGGCCCTATCAGCCTGGTGAGGTCTGAGGAACTTCCCAGAAAGGAAAACCTGTGAGCTGCTTTTTGCAGACTGAAGGCATCCATGGTGGGGAGAAAGGAGGAAGGGGTAGAGCATTTCAGAAAGTAGGAATAATGGTGTATGCAAAGGTATGGAAGAGAAAGAACATGGGTTTGTTTTTATTAAGAGTTTAGTATTTTTCGAGAGAGGGGAAGGGAGGAAGAAAAGAGAGGGACAGAAACATCGACTGGCTGCCTCTCACATGCCCCCTGCATGTGGGACCTGGCCCCCAACCCAGGCATGTGCCCTGCCTGGGAATCAAACAGGTGACCTTTCGGATGATGCCCAACCTACTGAGTGACATCAGTCATGGAGAGAACTCAGGTTTTTAAACTTATCTAAACAGGTATTAGTACAAATGAAATGTAGAGGCTTATGTGGAGCCAATACACATTGATGCCTTAAAAAAAAAAACAAAGGCACAGAAAATGAAGGTGGAAATGCAGGCAGGGTGCAATTGCCAGAGGCAGAATCCTATGGACTGGGTTTTCATTAACAACTGTAAACTACCCCCTGCTTTTCTCTAACAGCTTTTACAAATGTACTGAGCCTCCCACTACCATACACGTAATAGTGCTTTCTGGGCTCCACAACATGGTTTGGATGGTGGCTAGCCAGCTATTCAACTCATCTACCTGAATGCCTCGTCCCTATGCATTTTATTCTGTGTTCAGTATACCTGTATTCAAAACATTAAAATAAAATACCACCTACCATTCCGTGCCTATACCAGTCTGGGTCACGTTTCATTTTTTTGTTGTTGTTTAAAGGACCAGGGAACAATATGCCTCACTCACCATTGCAGTTGCTAGTCTTGTCTCCTTGTCAGACTTTGGCTTTTTATGAAGGTGTTCAATGTCCCGAAGAGAAAGTAACTCGCCCCTGGAATGAAGAAGAAAATGTAACATGACACAAGGGTAGAATTCCTCACTGACATTTTCATTACCAGGTGAGCTGACTGAAGACCTGGGACGTGTGCTCTGTACCTGGAATCTTCATCACTGTCTATTTCGATATATTTCCTCTTTTGGGCTTTCCCAGGGGCAGCATCGAGTTCTTTCCTCATTTGGGCCAGGCGGATTTTTTGGAAGTCTTCCTGTGTTAAAACCCGGCTGGTGCTGACGGCTGTGGCTTTGGCCTTCCGCTCCTCCGCGGGCATGCTGTTCAGCTTCCTGGACTGGAGAGCACAGAACAAACGACTGCTCGGCTACTAGCTCCAGAGGGAGCTGAGGCCCCCCACGAGGCCCGCACAGATTAGGTCTTCGTGAACATCTGAGTGACACACTTACAGAAGGGCATTTTGAAACTTACGATTTCTTGCTGCTCTTCATCGGAAGAGTGGGGCACGTCAACCCACTCCCCGTCGTCATCTGACTCCGCACTGAGACTGGCACTCTCCCACCCATCTGTGCAAGAAAGAGCACACTGCTGGTCCACCACACGAGGACTCATGGCAAATGGAGATAAATCGAGTGAAACCTTAACCTTCATAATCTCACTTGGCTCTACGAACCAAGAACTGAGTTATCTCAGTTAAACTCAGTTATCTGAGTTAAATATGCCACATCAATTTAGTTAATTTAAGGAACAGAAAATAAGAACTGACCAAGTATCTACCCTGAAACAAAACCTCCTCCACACAGAAGAGGAACAGGCTCTTGAATTAAGTAACCTGACCCAAGACAGTTACAAAATGCAGCCTACATTGAAATCATGGAAATCATGTGACTCTATAGAGGCCAAGTTCCTCCCACCAAACCATGAACATCAAAACTGCACTTGTACAGTTATTTTGGCTACATAGCAAACATCCATCTCTTCTAAGCATATTAACAAATGTTTTTAGAAACTAGTTAGGAGTCATTCAGAAATGGAGGTGGGAGATTTTGGATGTCTTGCAGACACCACAACGAAGGGGTATTAGAGTTATTAATGGAGCAATACACAGACACTTTCAATATCAGTGGTTCCCATGTTCCATAATACAGTGTCCCAGCCCTTTGGTGTGATATAGACAATCATTCATGATAAGGCTCCAACTCGGTCTCTAGCCGGCTATTTGGCTATGTTCTACCTTGCATTCTGTACTGTAATAGTTTCCTAAACCCTCCAAGGCTTTGTTCACAGTTGGCCTGGAAAGTTCCCACTGTTCTACCATTCTTCACTTACAATTCAAAATGTAGCTCACGAGTCACCATCTCCCTGGGGCCTTTTCTGAACCTTTGAGATGGACCTGACCTCTCTCCTGTCCTTCTGCCCCATTCCAATCATAAATCGCATTAACACTTGATTCCCAGCTGTTTATGAAAGGAACCATATCATTCTTCTTTGTGTTGACAGAGGCCAGCCCACAGCTAATGCCCCAGAAAGGTTTTGATGAAATCATGAATGAATGAACAGAAAGAAAACAAGCCTTCAGCAACCAATGTAATAAAGGCTAATGGTGTTGTTCCTCAAGCAGTCGACAAATTCAACAAGCATTTTCTGTCAACGAGGGACCTTTGGAAGATTGCTAAGGACTAATCCTCACCACTTTTTTCCGGGCAATAAACAAAAAATTGTTATATTTCCCAACAGACCAGGATACCCTTGACAAGGGGCAGCCACCCTGAAGGACCTGAAGAGACCTCTCCCACACTAGAGTGTAAGCACCCGAACAGCAGGAGCCATGCCCCACTGCTTGTAAGAGTGCCTGGCACATATTCACTGCTTAAGAAATACCTGCTGAATGAAGGTTCAAACAATACAGAGATTTAAAAGTCAATACAGACACTGGCAAGATGATATCCCGAACAATAGTGAAATAAACATGAACCTTCATTGTTTTCAGCATTCTCCTCTTCTTTTTCAATTTCCAGAATTTCTGCTCCTGGGATGTAATCTTTAGCATCTAATTCTCCATATTCTTGTATTCTTGCTTCTATGGAGGCCTCTGTAGGCTTACCCTAAAGGAAAGGAATCATTTTTAATACGGTTATAAGATTGTAAAACATCACTCATGAAAAGGATTCTCTAGGATTATGAATTTAGAAGTAATCTAATGACAAGAAACAGTCCACTCATGCCTTGGGTCCAAGTAAATCCCCCAAGCCAGAACTCTGTTTGCTATTTTCCTGCTTTCTTCTGATCCAGCTCAGGAAAATGGAAGTTATTAGAGAATAACTCTTCCACTTCTTAAGTCTTGAGATCACCATCTCTCTTCCTTCCCAATTCCCAAGAGATGGCATCTGGCTAGAGGCAGACAATTCAATACTGGCACCAGCTACTGACTGACCTTTGAGATTCTAATCTGTTGGTGATGCCAAAAGCTTTCAAGATAAAATAGCCTGACTGGTAAGACTCATTCATCATCAAAGAGTACATGTCAACTATAGAATGTTTAAGGCAATGGTATTCAATTAACTATATTCTGAGCTGAAAGAATAAAATTATGCACATCACCAATACTCATAAGCATGAAAAATGCTAAAACCAAAACTGTAGGGTATTAATCTTTGCCTTCTGAGACTATGACCATTAGATCAACACATGCACACTTCACCTACCCGGAATTTCTTCTGTAACATCTGAGGATTCAGTGTTCGGAAGAGCTGAATCAAAGTTCTAGCAGACATCATTACATCTGTAAAATAATACCTTTAATTTAGAAACTCCAAAGCAAAGAGTCTATTGAGATAAAAAATGATCACTCTATATTCTTTGTTCTACAGACACTAACATGCTACTTACTCTTATCTTTGTGAGTTTTATACTGTGCCAGGTCTTGGAGAAGCTCTTCAGTCATAGCTAGCGGACATCGAGCAGTTATCTCTTTTATAGCATTGATTCTACAAAAGGAAAAACGCGTTAAAAAACTCAAACAGGAATTTTGTATGGTCCAACTGCAGGTTTCCTAAAAAAGACAAAAAAGGTCCCGAAGTTGGGTTTCGTAGAGCTTATGCCTCTAAAGCTGCAGCGTGGTAGAGAGTGAGGGTGGGCAGCCTCAGAGGGCCTTTGTTCCAGGGAGTTCACAGCCATTTCCTCTACTTGTGAAATAAGAAACAGTGTCTTCTTTGTAAAGTAAATAATGGCAGCATTTATTCACCCGTTCTAAGGGGAGAAGGGACTAGGTCGAATAAGAAAAGCTAAATGTCTTTAGGGCTGTTACCCAACAAGAATTCCATAAAAAGCAGCTCCTAACATACCGCTTAGTTACCAGGACAGATTCGATAACTGTTAAACCAGTGCTCACGCTCATTAAGGTTTTTTGAATGAAATCAAAGAGCTATTGCACTGCCTAGGGATTAAAAAGTGACTTATACATATTTTTTGACTAACTCCTTCCCCTTCTTTCCACTATTCCCCTCCACCCACCTCCCTGCTGGCAGCTAGGCCAACTGTAACAGAATAAACAAGAGCAATTTTTTTAAAAGACAAAGAAAGAAATAAAAAATTTATAAATAGCGATTTAACTAACAAATCATCTGTCCCAAGGGAAGATATGAATTCAGGGTAGAGGTAGGAGAAGAACACTCAGACTGCCAAACGATCACTCATTTGAAAAAGTAAAGCTAATGAAAAAACAAAATGCTGATTAAAAAGACAAATATCTTTTCTCTTCCTCCTCAAAATTAAAAAAAAATTGTTCATTTTTAGAGAGGGGAAGGGAGGGAGAAAGAGAGTAACATCAAAGTGTGATGTCAGACACACTGACCAGCTGTCTCTCTTACACACCCCAACCAGGCTTGGCCTGCAACTCAGGCGTGCGCCCTCCATGGGAATCCAACCAGTGACCTTCCAGTTTGTTGGATGATGCTCAACCAAGCGAGCCATGCCAGTCAGGGCACTGTCCTCAAAATTCTGACCAATAACAATATCAAGCTTCCTGAGAAGACTGAAGTGTATTTTTTAAAAGATTTATTTATTTATTTTTAGAAAGGGGAAGAGGGGAGAAAGGAAGAGAAACATCAGTGTGTGTTTGCCTCTCACAAGACCCCTACTGGGGACCTGGCCTGCAACCCAGGCATGTGCCCTGACTGGGACTTGAACCAGTGACCTTTTGGTTCGCAGGCCAGTGATCAACCCGCTGAGCCACACCAGCCAAGGCTGAAGTATATTTTAAACTGGTTTCCTAGAGGCCAGGAAACCCTGGACATACTAAAGCAAACCTGGCACATTAAAAAACATACCCAGTGCCACGAGCCACGTTCTACATACCCTACTGTCATGACTTCCCCTGAGTTCTTGTCGGTGACAAAATTGTTGGCCACAGTCATGAGCAGTGACTGAATGATCTGAATTGGGAATAAAAGAAGAGTGCTGGTAAAATAATCTGCACCCACTCAAACACCTGAGGATGAAGAACAACAGATTATTCACAGAAGGAAAACAGCACTCCACCTTCCATTTGAGAGTTGGAAAGAATTAAGACTGAAGAAAATAGATAA
The DNA here is from genome assembly GCF_014824575.4 of Sturnira hondurensis. Lineage (NCBI taxonomy): Eukaryota > Metazoa > Chordata > Mammalia > Chiroptera > Phyllostomidae > Sturnira > Sturnira hondurensis. The sequence continues at coordinate 846,679 of NW_028079667.1, forward strand.
AAATACTTCACTTGGGGTTTTAATTTTCTTGGCTAACTTCAGATTAAATTTTTCTCTCCTTTAATGTTAGTTTTCAATACAGATTAAAGAAATTGCTTTGACCATGGACAATGCAATCCAAATACTGTTTTAACCAAAAGAAGGAATTATCAGCTTTGAAAAATAATCACTATTAATTTACCGATACTTTTGACCTCCCACCATAAAATTTGGAAATTATCAGAATTGTCAACAACTTGTCCAAAACAAAGTTTACCTTCTACAGTAACTTTTTATCAGTTTCTAGAACTAAACTGTGTATATCTCAAGAGTAAATGTCTCTTCTACTCACTTAAAAATAAGGAGTGGGGGGAGAGACAGTAATACCTGTGGAAGAAGCCACTATGATATGCTTAGCAGTAACACTGCTATGCACCACACTCTAGGTCCAGACAGAAGTAAGGTTTAAAGTTCTCACCTCTGGGGGTACTAAGTGATGAGATGCTTGTGCAGCAAACAGAAGGATCTTTGTTACTTCTAAAAATGTAAGAGGTCAGAAAGGTTATAGTCAGTTTACTGTGCTGCCCTCCCAACTATAACAAACATGGTGAGGACACTCTGGCCTTAAATGCTACTGCTGCTTACTCCACACGGACACCCAGCCCCGACACCTGCGTGGCTCCCTGGCTTCCTCCAAGTCCCTACTCGATTGCTGCCTTGCTGAGTCTTTTCTAACAACATAATCTAAAATACAACCTGCCCCAGCATTGTCTGTATTTTGCTTCCTTTTTCCTCAAACACTTATCTTCACCTGGACATACATGCAGCACTCTCAGGATCTCCCTCTAGAATGTAAGCTATACGAAGGTGAGGATGTTCACTGAAATTCTTAGTGCCTAATGCAGTGCCCAGCCTAGAACTCACTAAGTGAATAAATACAAACATACACACACACACACACTGTCCCTACAAAGGGCAGTACATAGAAAGAACACTGCCTTTGGCAAAAGTGAAGTCAATCCTCATTTGCCATTTATTTGCTGAGTGACCTTGTCCTTTTCTTTTCCCCTGTACTCCACAAGACTGAAGAGAGGATTAGACGAAATTATGTATATAAAGCACTTGGCACAGTGCTTGGCTCATGTTAGATATTCAAGAAATGTTCAGCTCTTTCCTACCTAGGTTCAAGTTCAAAGGCAAAAGCAAACCTCTCTTCTTTCCTGCTTTCATATTGTTTTTAATTGAGAATACACACGAAGGCAATGAGAACAGTAAGATAAAATCATAGTATCTATCACAAAATTACAGCAAAAGATCAAAGTTCTTTTTTAGAATTTTCCACATGAGTATTTATGGTGTTACAGTAGTATTGTCATGCCCGCAGGAGATACATTTTGCAAGAGCCCCCGGTGGATGTGTGAAACCTGACCCTGCATACACTAGGTTGTTTCCTATATAGGTTGTTCTTTCCTAGGTTGTTTCCTATAGGTTGTTTCCTATGGTTGTTTCCAGCCATCCCTTGAAACAACATGGGTTTGCACTTTATGGGTACATTTATACGTGCACTTTTTTCAAAAAATTCAATAAACACAACAAAATGGTTTTTGTTATTTTTTCTTTTTTAGTTTTTCTTGGATTCTTTACTGGGATTAGAACTTCTTTTTTTCCTGTTTTTCAATGTATTGATCTTATTTGTAAATCAAAAAGAGTAAAGGCATGAAAGTAAAACAAATACAAATAACATTTCTATTTGATGTCTTTAAACCCCTTTTCTCCAGGACCTGGGAGAGCATATGTGGCTTTTCTCTTTCCTACCCTTTCCTCTCCTCCTCCCTCCTTTTCTAACATTTCCATCTGAGGCATCAAGCATCACCTGGTTGTCCTCCACTGCCACGGGGTTTAGGTTGGTGGTCTCAGGCCCATCTGATGTTTGGTAAATACTGTGGATGTTCTCACATTCCAGGTGGAGGGAGATTGGAGATAATGTGAATAAAAGAATCTCTCCACTCTGGAAGGGACCTCAGCCAAAGCCCCATTCCGCACAGGTGGAAGACTAAGGGAGAGGTGCCTCCTCCAAATTCCCTACACTTTTCTTTTTTAAAAAATTTATTTTTACAGAGAGGAGAAGGGAGGGAGAAAGAGAGGGGGAGAAACATCGACGTGCGAGAGAAACATGGATAGGCTGTCTCTCGCATGTCTCCAATCAGGGTCCTGGCACACAACCCACGTCTGTTCCCTTAACTGGGAATCGGCCTTTCGATCTGCGGGACAATGTCCAGCCCACTGAGCCATACCACTCAGGGCCCTTATACTTTTCTTACTAACACTGTCTTTTCTCTAAGTTACTTTATATAAGAATACAGTATGTAACACATATAACATATAAAATGTGTTAATCAACTGTGTATGTTATTGGTAAGGCTTCTCTGGTCAACAGGTTAGCAGTAGTTATGTTTTTGTGAAGTCAAAGTTATACAGGGATTTTCAACTATGTGGAGGATTGGTGCCTCTAATCTCCACATGTTCAAGGGTCACCTGTATACACACCTATGATAAAGTTTCTTATAAATCAGGCAAGTAAAAGTTTAACAACAACAGCCCTGGCTGGTGTAGCTCAGTGGATTGAGCACGGGCCTGCGAACCACACGATCGCCGTTCGATTCCCAGTCAGGGCACATGCCTGGGTTGCAGGCCAGTTCCCAGCAGGGGATTCAGGAGAGGCAACCATACATTGATATTTCTCTACTTCTCCCCTTCCCTTCCCCTCTAAAGATAAATAATTAAAATCTTTTAAAAAAAGTCTAACAACAAGAATAATAAGGGCAATTGTAACAATATACTGTAATAAAGTTATGTGAATATAGTTTCTTCTCTCTTACTGCACGGTCCCACCTTTGCACTGAAAGGAAGTACTTGCACTGAAATGAAGCACTTTACAGCACTTCTCGGCATCACTACCCTTGTGCTTTGGGCCACCAGTAATTAAAATACGGGTTACTGGAACACAATCACTGTGATACCCTGACGGTCAATCTGGTAACTGACAGCTACTAAGTGACTAATGGGCAGGTAGCACATACAGTGTGGATGCGCTAGAAAAAGGGATGAGTCACATATTAGGCAGGACAGAGCAAGACAACACAAGATGCTACTCAAATGGTGTGCAATTTCAATTTACGAAGTATTTCTGTAATTTTCCCTTTAACATTTTTTGCACCTTGGGCAACTGAAACCACGAAAAGCAAAACTGGAGATAGTGGAGGGTTACTATATAAGAAAAAGACTTGCTCTGAAAAAGCAATTTACTGGTCCATCCCCTCCCACCTGCAATAATTGTTTTTTAAAGTTGATGAACAGAACAATTAACACATGGCAGATTCTGGAAAGAAAACACAGGGCTCCTCCCCTCACCTCTGAAACAGAACATATACTTCACTCCTAACTCTTTGTCTTTACTAATTCCAGAACAAAACATTTTGGTAGTTATTTTAACTCCAAGGCTCCAAAGGAAGACAGCAAGTGGAAGGCTCACCTCTTTGGTGGGGCTGCAGAAACCTTTGCACGAAGGGATAGAAGTTGAAGAGAAAAAGCTGTGGGGAAATAAATGCACTGACTTTAATATTTATGTAACTAAAGCAATTATATCACCAAGTTCAACTAACTGGGAATCATTTTTTCGCTTTTTTTTTCTCAACAAGCATTTGTGCCCCAGGATCATTCAAAGTACTACGTTAACCAAGGAAAAGAAGGCTATGTTGCTATCCTAATTATGCCAAGGAAGAAGAAAGAACCTTAATCTGTATATAAAATAAGCCAGGGGGAAAAAGCAACCAAAATGCAGTATTTTCTACTTTTAAAATTGGTGTGGTTGCAGAAGTAATTCTTTAGTCTACAAAGATAAAGAGGATTATAGGAAGGAAGAGCATTCATTTTAAGTCTCCAAAGCAAGAGACAAAATAATCATTCAAATCAGAATAGCATCTAGTATATAGTGGCACACGTCGTTAATTCGTTCCAGAACTCAGGACAGGCACTGAAACCAACAAGTACCGAACAATGAAGCAATTTCTCTTGCAGGGCAGCACCGTGACTCACACAGCTTCTAGCAAGTGTGACAAGTCCCATTCGAGCACTGAGAACCAATCCATTTTTCTCACCAAAATACAACAAGTACAGGGTGTGACGAGTTCTGAAGCTGGTGAGTATTGAGGTATGACTGCAATCGGATCATGAAAACTGCCCACAGTTCTGATTCTGTTATTAGATACCAAATCAACCACTGTGGAGGAATTACTCTGAGCTCTCTCCTTTAGAGAAAAAATACTACCACTCTGGCATCTACCTGGTAATGGTACACGGGTTCCAATTATTAAAGTCATCGCAATTTTTAACATCAAGAAAAGAAACCTTCAAAGTGGACTGGTCTTTTTTCAAAGTTCATCATGTGAGGATAATTTTTTTAATTTTAGCCACAGAGCAAAACCACAACCAGAGAAGTAACGGAAGACTTGGGGTCAATATAAGGATGAATGTTCAACTGCGCAGGCAGCTGTAAACACTGGCATCGCTTCCATCACACTAAGTATGCTTAATTTACACCTCACTTTTGCTTTCTTAGCAAACTGAAATTTAGGCCAAACATAGATTTACCACCCAAATATATCAAGAATTGATTTGGTGATACTAACTTAGGTATGTCGACCATGGACAAAAAGCAATTTATTCACCAAAATGTTGGGTTTTTTTTTCCTTAGAGAAAAGGAATGAGTACTTGCACTCACATGTACTTTCGAATTTAAGTTGACATCTATACTGTTTGATGTTCAATAAACAAGTCAAGCCCATTTTGCTTTTTTCATTAAAAAATGTTTTTGAAGCAAGAGATTCAATGATTTTCAGAACAGCAATAGTCACAAGAGCAAAATAATAGGAACAACTTCAATGGTCATTTCTTTATGGCCTAAGAATTTGGCAATCTCTTCCACAGTGGCATTTAGTCCAAAAGTATGTGTGAAATACACTATAAATATATACATTGTACCACTGAAGAGCTCTTGCAATCTAATATAAAATAAATGAGCACAGAATTCAGCTTTGCAAACATGACAATCTCCCACTAGAGTGGTCTGAAAGTCAGAAAAGCTATGAAGGAATAAACAAACTGCAAAATGTAGTAATAGTCAATAAAAATACATAGGTTACATTGGTTCAGAAAAATGTATATGTGGAACCAAACTCAATAAAGTAGAAAAACAGAACACAAAATAGTGTATCCATAATCTGAATATATATGCAATTTAACATCCATACTTAAGGAAACAAAATAATAAAAACAGATATTTTCAGAGCGAAGACTTTATTCTCTAAATTGTATGGATTTAAATGTTGTGGGTAGATAAAATTAAGCCTCTCCTCTACCTTAGTGGCTTTCTTTTTACCAAGAGTAATGCTATTTCTGCCCTGACTGGTGTGTGGCTCAGTGGTTTCGGCACTGTCCTGCAAGCTGAAAGGTCGCCAGTTAGATTCCCAGTCAGGGCACATGCCTGGGTTGCAGATGGTCTGCAGTTAGGGGCAAGAGGCAACCAACTGATGTTTCTCTCACGCACACAGATATTTCTCTCCCTCTCTTCCTCTCCCTCCCTTCCACTTCTCTAAAAATAAATAAATAAAAATTTAAAAGAAAAACACAAATCTTTTATCTAATATCCACCAAGAGAAACATAATGTAATTCAAACCTCGTGAATTCCCACCAATCTGGAAATGAGGTTCATGAGCATCATCTTCACTTCAAACCTCTCCTTAGAGCTCTCTAGCTGCTTTAGCAGTTTTTCTGCAAAATCTAAAAAAGACAGTGTCAGAGAAGTACGCTGTGAGTCCATGGTCTGCGCAACATTATCTACAGATGTAGAGATAGGCAGTGGTTACAACAGATTAGCGACTTTGACAGGGCTGTGCCTGAAATCACTGTGCTGAGTCAGGAGGGTAAAAACAGCAGCATGACAGGTGAAAAGATTCGCACACAGGTCAACATGGTTTCCACAGTGCCCAGAGTTAAGTTTTACAGATGATTAACATTTTTAGCATCAGCATGGTGAGGACTGTTTAACAGGTGCTCCATTTAACAGCTCTGTTACAACTCTGGCTTTTCGACATGTGGTCCACAAACCACCAGCAGCTGGTCCACACGGCAGCTTATTAGAAATACAGAATCTCAGGCGCCACTCCAGACATACTGAATCAATGTGCACTTCAATAGCATCCCCAAGCGACTCCTATGTACCTTGAAGTTTGAGAAACAACGGCTTAGGGGTTCGACCTGCAGCCCGTGGGCCACATGTGGCCCAGGATGGCTATAAATGTAGCCCAACACAAAATTGTAAATTTATTTAAAACCTTTTTTTCCTGCTTGTCAGTTTTCATTAGTTGTTGTGCATGTAATGTGTGGCCCAAGACACTCCTCTTCTTCCAGTGTGGCCCAGAGACGCCAGAAGGTCGGACACCCCTGGTAGAGGAAGGGCTAGCAAACACTACTATAGATGAGAGTACACAGAGCATTAAAAGTTCCAATGCCCAGCTGCACCCAACACCAACTCATCAGTCTCTGGGGACAACAGGACTCAAGCTCCAGTATAGTTATATATTGTCTATGTGACTCCGATCTGCATTCCAGTTTGAGAAGTAGTGTTCTAGAACACAGTTTCCCAAACTTAGTTTCCACAGATCAGGTAAAAAAAGGAGTAACAAAAAATTGCCCATTTTTTATTTTGTCAAACACAATGTCCTACCACTACTGTGTCTATTAAAGGTAAAAATCTCTTCCATGTTTTCCTTATATTGCTGTGGACTGAGAATCAGTGCTTCAGAACGTAATTCTCTAGGCGACAACCAAATAGGAACAACTAAGGACTGACTAAGGATTGTCTAGCAAGCACCAGAGATCTTCTATTCCCTGGTAGCTCTGAAGGTAGGAAACCAAACAGGCAGAGATCAGATGAATGAGGAACCGTGGAAGTCACAATTACAGTACCTTGGGGATCATGAATCAAGTGAATAGCTGAAAAGTTAAACACCTCTGGTTTTTTCTTCTTCTTTTGTTTCTGAAAGAAAGGGAGAGGAAAAATATTTACCTTCTGAATTACAGTAATTCAGAAGGCCCTTGGGGTTAAATGTGCTCATGCACTAAAAGCTGTTATAAAGTCCACATGATTTTAAAAAATCTTTGTTCTAGTTGAACCTTTCTTTCAACTAGAAGTACAGATGGCTTCTGTCTTTTAAAAATCATCTATTAGTACCTGTAAGACTTAAAGGAATTTGGAAATACAAACATTAAAAACCAAGGGTCAAATTAATGATTTCCAAAATAATCATCACAAAATATGAAATGTACTTTTTTGTGTGTCCTCTTCTGAGAAGGCATGCCTACCAATGATACTCTAATACAGGTCATCTCAATCAGAACAAGTGACAAGTAAATTTAATCAATTAAGTTATTCAAGTCACAGATTTTGCTAGAGCTGAAAATATTTATCTAAAATTAGTGATTAAAAATTCAATACACAAGACTTTCAAAAATGTGATTTCGAATTCTTAAATGCTCTGGTTAAAAGCCTGTCCTCCCATCTAACGACCCCCACACTTGTTCCCGGGACAAGCCTCACCCTGAGCACTTTCATAGCCTTCTCCAGCCTCTTCTTGTGCTTGGAGCTTTTCTTCCCTGTGGCGTACTGCACCAGCAGGTCTCGTGCTGTTGGTCCTTCATCCTAAAAAAAAAAACCTACTTTGTAAAACCGTAAATAAATAAAACATGCATAGAAACAAAGAATAATCCTTTCAATAGCTTCTTCACACCTATACTCTGCACAGAGCCACAAAAATAAACATAACTTCTAAAATTCAATAAAAACACTCTTTCATGTGCACGAACAAGCACATATGAAGACTTTTCACTGCAGCACTGATTATTTTTGTATTTTCCTTTTGTATTTTCACTGAAGTATAATATACTGACAGAATGCAAATGTTCCTATTTGAAAAAAGAAACTGGAAACAAATATTTATCAACAGGAAAATGCCCAAACTATAACACATTCACACTCAGAAATATTATGTAAAGGTTAAAGGCATAAGACAGATCTATATGCACTAATGGAATAAGATCTAAATGCATCGGTCAATCTGTACACACATGGACACAAAGGAAGCAAGTCGCCAAACGGTCGTATATTATTTACATATATTTAAAAAAACCCTACTGCACCTGTAAGACAATATACGCACATATATAAATAAATGCAAGGGGAAGGAACTGGAAAGTGGAGATAAGAAAAATTGTTTTTAGCCTTCTAAATTTTAATACAAAATATTTTTAATAAAGAAAATTTCAGAACATTATATATCTTCATTTCCCCTTTAAAGATGCCACGCTACCACTCCTCTCTACTACCCTGAACTTCCAAGACGTTGGCGCTCACCTCAACAATAGGTTAGGGGCAATTCTCATTCTAAGTTTATACAGTGAGATGTAGGCATTACTTTAGAACTCAGGAGGCTCAGTGAATCTAAGTTTTACTATTTACTTAACCAATCTTAGTGCATTTAAGTGACAGATTCCAAACAATCAAATCTCAGCACTAAAGAACTCAATAAAGGATAAAGGCAACACGTAAGCTTCTTTCTAACTTAAACAGTCATAGATTTTATAATAACAAGAGCAACAATGAAATCTGATTAAATGTAAAATTCAGAAGCATCTGTGATTAAACCGACCTCGGATTCCGAGTCACTGTCCTGTTTCTCCTCTTCATCTTTCCCGAGGAAGAATGTCAGAGCAGCAACTAGTATCTAACAGCCAATCAGAACAAAGTCAGTGACTCATACCACCTTATACCAACAATGAATACTCCTGTCTACTCTACACATGAATACACACTAGAATCTGAAGAGAAAAAATACAGAAGTTATGGGATTTGGGCTCATTTTGTTAATTAGAACATAATGTTTTTATAACATTTCTTGTCCTAAAATATATATAATTTAAAAAGCCTTTAGATAAAAACATCTAGGGTCTACACTTTAAGCAAACTGTCAAGAATTTCCACACCCTCCACACACAAAAAGTGACCCTTTTAAATAGAAAGAGATCATATTCTTGAATTTCTTTCAGCTGTGTCTCAGCCCAATAAGAGAACAGTCAAGAATTATAGGACAAACACAAATGCCAAAGCTATTGTTTAATACACAGCATTTAAAAAACTCAAAATACTTTTGTCTGACTCCTCTAAAGCACACACTGGTGAACCAGGGAAGCGGCCTAAACACAGAGAGCACTGGTAACATGAGCTGTGTATCTGCACACTCCCTCTTCCTCACATACCATCTCCTTCACCCCTGTCTGGAGAGCAGACAGTGGCACACAGTGCCTTCACACAGCCCTACAGACACTCACCTTGGTGACTTTAGAGAAACATGCAGTTGTGATCACATTGACAGTTTTGGCATCGTTCCTGGGGGAACACAAATGAGTGTTTTAATGACACAGGAACCTACTGAAGAGAAGTGAAACAAAAAACGCAGAATAAAAACTATTAATATAGCAAAATTCTAACAGTAAAAATTCATGCTAAAGAAAAGGCAGAAGGAATTATTATAAACTATTAAAAGTGATTGTCTCTGGGTAGTGGGACTGTCAATAATACCTGAAAAAAAACTTTTCCAGCTTCTCCAAGTTTTCTGTTGTGATGTATACTACTGCTTTTATAATTTAAAAAAAATGAGTAAGAAAAGCAAAAGACATGAGATGGAAACACTGTACCAACAAACCAAATTCATAAAACATTACATTTTACAAAAATAGGCTAAATTGTCTTGAAAATTTTCAGAGTGGCAAAGTGGAAAGAGCACAGATTTCGGAGTCAAACAGATCTGGTTTTGAATTTCAGCTCTGCCCTTTATTATCTCTGAAGTTTAAGTGCTATGTACTTCAGTTTCATTGCCTATCAAATGAGAATGATTCCAGAGAAGCCGCATTACTTTGTTCTGAAAGATGAACAAAGTAATACAAAATGTATGTGCTCAGCAAATGGTAGCCCTTGTTCTTGCTAGTTATTTGGGTTGTCTCTATTTTTACTTCTGACTTCACCTATAACAACTATAATAAAGAGCTCAAGATCAAGAAAAATATTTGTGTATATGCTCTGTAGTAATTAGAAACAAACAAAAGGTTCTATTTCTCAAGAGACAAATACATGTATATATTACCAGATGTTTCTTCGATAGAGTTCAATCATCACATCCAAGGATATCTTGGCTGCAGTTGCATTGCTGTCTCTTAACATGGTGTACATGAAGTTTTGCAACACCTAAAGAAAAAAAGGAGAAAGAAGCCTTAACACACTCACTGATGGTACCATGCTGCAAACAAGGAAAACAAAAGGGTACTTACTACATTCACTTTATTGTTCTTGTGTTTTGCATTTATATTTTTTATATCAGTCACGATATGTGTATATAATGTCTAAGGAAAAAAACCAAAAATATACACATATTAACCAACATTTCAAACTTTGATTAATTTGGAGAAAAGTACAAATGTTTAATTGGATTTAATATTATCTACTTTTCCTTTTATCACAAGAGACCAGAAGCAAAACAAAAAGCAGCACCTAAAATGCAAAAGTAAAACTGCCCCCAAAAAGGTTAAACATGGAGTTACCATATAATCCAACAATTTCCTGCTTAGTTATATGAGGTCTGTCCAGAAAAAGTCCAGCCACTGTCAATATGGTAATGGTTTGAGCCATATTCATATAACCTGGCAGCCAAGGAGAGTGGACTGGATTGAACATGCACGAACAATGACGACTTCACTGTACTGGTCAATGACGGTGGCAGACACTGTTGAGTGAGCATGTGTACTGTGTGGCCATAGCATTTAAAATGACTGAGTGAGTAGAGCAATGAATATACATCAAATTTTGCGTTAAGTTGGAATATTCCTCCATGAAAACTATTCAGATAATCCAGAAGGCTGCAGTTATGGGCGACTGGTGATTGGCAGCTTCATCACAACAACATGCCTGCTCATGCATCATGACTGGAGCAATTTTTTGGTGAAACGTCAAATCACCCAGGTGACTCAGCCCCACTACAGCCCAGAATTGGTGCCCTGTGACTTCTGGCTTTTCCAAAACTAAAATCACCTTTGAAAGGGAAGAGATTTCAGACTGTCGATGGGATTCAGGAAAATATGACAGCGCAGCTGATAGCGACTGTGTGAGGTCACCAAGGTGCCAACTTTGAAGGGGACTGAGGTGTCACTGACACATGTACAATGTTTCTTGTACCTTTTATCTTCTTCAATAAATGTTTCTATTTTTCATATTATAGGGCTGGATACCTTCTGGACAGACCTCATATACCCAAGAGAAATAAAACCATACTTCCATACCAATATTCATACAAATATTCACAGCATTACTCATAAAAGCCAAAAAGTGAAAACAACTCAAATGTCTATTAGCTGGTGAATGAATACACAAAATGTAGAACAACCATACATAGTATGGAATAGCATTTGGCAACAAAAAGGAATGAAGAAATACTGACACACCCTACAACATGGATAAAAACCTTGAAAACATTATGCTAAGAAGCCAAATACAAAAAACTACATATTTGCAAACTCTGTGAATATACTAAAAACCACTTTAAATGGATGAATTGCACATGGATTTCATGTCAATTAAATTGCTCTTTTAAAATAAGAAGTCTTGGCTGGTATGGCCCAGTGGATTGAGTGCTGGCCTATGAATTGAAGGTCGCTGGTTTACTTCCCAATCGGGGCACATGTCTGGGTCATGAGCCAGGTCCCCAGCTGGGGGCATGTGAGGGGCAATCGACTGATGTTCCTCCCTCGCACTGATGGTTCTCTTCCTCTCCTTCTACCTCCCTTCTTGCCTCTCTAAAAATAAATAAATAAAATCTTAAAAAAAAAAAAAGAAAGGAAAGTTGTGCCCTGGCCACTGTGGCTCAGTTGGAATGTCAGCCCGTAACTGAAAGGTTGTAGGTTCAATTCCCGATCAGGCATATTCCTAGGTTGTGCATTCACTCCCCATTCCAGGCACATGAGGGAGGCAACCAACTGGTGTTTCTTTCTCCCTTCCTCTCTCTCTAAAAGCATTGAAAAAATGTCCTCAGGTGAGGATAAAAAACAAAATTTGCTCCATTTATCATCGGTGTCCAAAATATGCTCCTACAGACAACTTTTATCCCACAAGTTAGATGGAGTACAACTGCTCAAATCAAACAATGGCAGTCTCTAAGCACTCTGAAAAAAATTATTGTTAAAAAATGTGAACTCAAGCTTTTTTTCCTTAAATTTCTTTCAGAAACCTTCAGCTTCTGATCTTACTTATATAAGCAAAGTCACAAGGAAACAGTAATAAAAAAAAAGTCAGTGTCTTGGGGGCTAAGGCTGGGGTGGTTATGGCTGTGAGCGTCTGGTCTATGCTGATTCAGCGAGTCAGTAAAGTACAGTGGAAAAGTGCTTGGGGTCTGGAGCCCGCTTGCCTGGGTTCACGAGGATATTCCTGCCCCACCACTCAAAATCCACGTGAGTCTGGGCAGGTTACTCTCCTCAGCCTTTTCATCTATAAAATACTTCTACTACCACTACTACTAATAATGAACTCTATATAATTCTGCAAGTGACCAAGTGAATACAATGCAAAAGTAAGCATTCGGTAAATGTTTAGCTACTACCACCATATTGCATGCACACAACGGTTGATTTTTTTTCCTATTGAAATTATTCTTATCTGGATCCAACAATGTTAAGCATCAAGAATTCACTCTACAAGTTGTATGTCACTGCAAGGAAAAATGATATATGAATATAAGCAATTTTGCTCTTTACCTTTCGCAGCAGCTTATCATGGCAACGCAGAAGTTCAAAGAAGAGTTCTAGCAAACTTGTAGGATTGATGAGATTTTTATTTCTCAGCAAGATCAAAGCTTTGCAAAATGTCTTAGGAAGGAAAAGAAAACACAGTATAAGGTAATGATAAAGTTAAGATAAGAAAATAGAGCATAATGTCTCCTACTAACCAGACGCCATTCTAGGCATCAGAACAGAACAGCAATCTGTGTCCTCAGAACCTCACACACTGCGGGTGCAGCAGAAGAGAGGACAGACAAGCAAGTTAGCACATGAACAAGAGTATCTCGGATAGTCAGTGCCACAAAGGAAGTAAGACAAGGTTGTTGTGGCTACTTTACACGGGAGGTCAGCATACAAAAAATCCCAGTGATCATTGAATCCAGAAAGGTAAGGTGGGGTAACGAGAACATAATACACTAAAATGGAATGATCAATGAGTTTGTGACCTACAAGGCATTCTTCTGAAGTATTATCAGTACTGAGAATGCCGAACAGCAGTTACAGCACTCTTGTAGCCAAAATTTTCCCTCTGCTTCTCTTCTCCATTAGACGAAACAAATAATCCTTGGAGAATAGTTAATTCCAAGTCTTAGGGCAGGAAAACCAAAGAGTTTGGAAGTGTTTCTGCCAGAATGCAAAGATGCTTTCAAAAACATCAGGGGCACTGCTGAGAAAAGCAGCCTCCCACGGGCTAGGCGGTGACAGTTTTAATGTAAAACAGTAAAAAGAGCAATGCTTTATAAAGAAACCAATAAAAAGTATATTAAAAGGTAGTTACACTGTCGAAGAAAGAGTAACATGAAAATTTCATTTTACTGATTTTATAAATAAGTTAATGTACATGGGTATTTTCTTTCTTTCACTAGAAATAGTCTGCTTCTATCTGTGTAATGAAGAAAAACTTACAAATGATTCAAAAAATCCTAGAAAAATAGCAAATACACCAGGTACAAAGTAAATCCAGACATTAATAAGACTGGTGGCCACTATAACAGCCAGTTAAAAGAAGGACCCTCCAAGGTGTTCTAAATGATTCCTCTAAAATGTAATGCTAATTACACAGACTAAATCGCTTGTTTCCTAGCAAAGAAAATTTCTAATTATTGTTCTAAAAACCTACCAATTATCATACTATAAAGAAACATGCACACCCCTCTATTTATTTAATAATGCCTGCAGACCAGTCTGGTTTGGTACTGTCAGTCACACAAAACTTACAGAAAATTGTCTATCACTTGGGAAGACATTAAGTCTCCATACTAAAAAATCTCAAATCCACACAACCCAGAGGAGCCTGAAAACGTCCACAACTTAAGTCCTCCAACTACCGGTTTGAGTTTGAAGCCTCTGGGGTGGGGCTGCCAGGTCCTAGTCGACAACTCCAAGCCTGCGACCTTCATTTGTCTGAGATCATACTCTTTTTCTTTCGGGCCTAATCAAATGAAGTAAAATCTTAGAGAAGTATAAACAAAGTTGCATACATGGACTTAGCATTTTTTTAAGTTTTGTCATCCTAATATTTATATAAGTTCTACTTGTGGTAAAGGTATTTGAAAAGCTGATGCATAAAATTTAAAATGCAAAAGGCTGAATCCCTGGAAGCAGACTCCAATTCAATACAAAGGCTTGTCTGGGTGTTCTCTATGCTAGACAGGAACTAAGGCAGCAGGAGAGGGCAGAGAAAAGAAAAGCTGAGCACATGTCCCTGATTGGAGAGCTTTAGTTTGAACACAGAGAGGTCCTGGAGCACAAACTGCAACACCAAGTGGGGCCCACCCTGAGGGAAGGGGCTGGGTGTCCATACCACTAGGTCGGTCAGGTACTGGCTGTGAGTGGCAAGGGCAATCTCCCAGGTGAGAGGTCTTTCAGGTGGGGGAGGACAATACTCCAGAGAGAGGGCAGCAGGGGGCCACTGGGTGGGGGAAATGGGTGCCCTGGCTTTGTAAAGAGGATTTGGGTCAGGAGCCAATGTCAACCACGAAAGTGACAATGTTTAAGTGTTCAAACTGGCTATTTAGTGGATAAATGTATTAAAATAAGCAGTATACAAACAGTAAGTTATAAGTAAGATTCTTCATGCACATGAGATTTGAATGAGTAGAAGGAATCACCTACTCAAAAGAGGGAAAAGACCCCCCAGGAAAGTTAGCATGCTGGAAGAACAGAAAGATGAGAGAAAGGAGTATAGCAGTAAAGATGATAAGATTAAAAAAAAAAAAACTAAACAAACAGGCTGGAAGGGACCTAACAGGCCTTGATGAGTTTAAGTTTTATTCTAAGTATAAATAAGAAGCCACAGGAGAGTTTTAAGAAGGGGGTGACATACCCTGTTTTACATTTTAAAGAGGGTTAGGTGAGAGGCTATTTTTATCTAAACACGTATGAAAACATGTATACAGAGCACTCATGTCTACACTCTAAAAAATACAGTGTCAGAAAATATAAATTATGTGTTTCTCGAGTACATGAAGTACTCCAGCCAATTTTCATCTATACACATACAAACAAACAACCACAGCACAAGTTATCAATACAAACACTGGCCCTACCATTCGAAGATCTGGATCCAAGACAGTGTGATTGTACGAGAGAAGATCTTTCAGCTCTTGAGGAAAGTTACTTAAATGTTCTGGGTAGCAGTGACCAACCTGTAAGAAAGCAAAGACTCTTCTGAAGTCTCTCTTTCTCTCCTATAATTCATGTGCATGTATTTCGGACTTTCTGCACCAGGAGAGTAAAGGCTGTTTCACAGAGGTAGATGGTTCTAAATCACATCTTTTTCTTCAACATGCCCATTTCTGTGACCCCTTTCATATTTCCTCTAGTGTTATTAAAATATGGTGACATAATTTAGAATCTATTTTTAATGAATTTGAAGAAAAAAAATAGTTTGAAAGTTTTGCTCTGGGTGGTTCTGTGAAAAGCTCTTGCAAAATCGTCTAACTCACCATGCAGAGAATGTAAAATTTGCAAGAAGGGAAAGTTAAATTTTTTAAAAAAATTTTTAAAGATTTTATTTATTCATTTATTTATCTTTAGAGGGGAAGGAGAGAGGTAGAGAAACATCAATGTATGGTTGCCTTTTGTGCGTCCCCTGCTGGGAGTTTGCATGCTGGGAACTGGCCTGCAACCCAGGCATGTACCCTGACTGGGAATCGAACCACGATCCTCTGGTTCACAGGCCTGTGCTCAATCCACTGAGCTATACCAGCCAGGGCAAATTTTTTAAAAAAAATAAACCTTCCACTTTTGAGTGGAATGAGGTTGAGTATTACTGGAAAAATAACCCTGCAAACTGTGTATAACAATTGGCATTTGTTTTATACAGAAACTGTCTTCTTACCTGTGCCATAAACATCACCAGCTCTGCCAGCTCTTTGCTGGGTTTATTTGGTTGTAATTTGAAAATCTCCACATTGGATTTGTAGTGATTATACTGTTGCAGAAACTGTAGAAAAATAAATTCAAGTTGGTCACCTTTTATTATATGACTTGCTCAATACAGAATGAAAAATTACTTAAAGTAAAAGTCCTTGATAGTGGCATGGAGAAAAACACGTAGCAAAGTGCAGAAACACTACCTCTTCCTTGCCCTCACACTTCAGAGTAAGTTCTGAAAACTATGCACACCATAGATCATCTAAAGATCCTTTCCTTTATTGTCAGAAATTTAGGTGATGCAGTGCAACAAACGGTGAAGCCAAAAGTCAAAAACTCAGATTCTGGCCCTATTTTGACATTTATCATCCAAATGACCCCTACTACACTGTCTCTGTATACAGAGCACTCATGTCTATGCTCTAAAAAATACAGTGTCAGAAAATATAAATTATGTATTTCTCGAGTACATGAAGTACTCCAGCCAAAATTCCCTTCTTCTTAAATACTAAGATTTATCCTGGAGTTATAGATAGGGTGTGTTAATAGCCAAAAATAACAGAAACATAGAAATAATGATAATAGCTTCCTTTTATTCAGCACTTGCTATGTGCCAAGCTCAGTGTACATGATCTCATTTAATTATGTTTAATTGTAACAACAACTCAACAATCTAATGCTGAAATCCCAGGCATCAGCTGGTTCCCTGCACCCACTCTCCATCCCTAGACCACAGCTTTGAGTGTGTCTGTGTCTGGGAGAGTGAGGGAAAGCGAGACAGACTGACACTATGAGAATGAATGTTTCTTTATATTATAAAGAGGCTAGTGAACTCCAAATTCATATATCCAATTACTTGTCTTATATCTCTGTTTGGATGTTTACCAGATATTTTAAAACACAACTCTTGATCTCCCCAACAAAACTGGTAGGCCTTCAGCTTTCTCCAAGAGCAGGACTTAAGATACAGACCTGCACACAGCCCCTACATACTTCCAATAAGACTCTTAACTCCCTATCACCACTGGCAGGAGTAAGGAGAATAACCCAGAGCTCAGTGTGCTTCTGGCAAGATCCTTACCCCACTTCTTCCCCACTCCCACTCCACCCAGCCATCACTATCTGCCTTCAGATGATGAGGGCATAGTCGCATCCAGTTTTACTTTCTTCACAGTCCTTACCACTCTACGTCTACCACCACTAGAACACAAGTGCAAGAGAAGAAGGCTCTCATATCTGTCTTATTTATCATGGTATCCCCTATGCCTAGAATTATACTGACACACAGTATGTAAAATATATGTGACTTTGCATATGTATTCACGTGAATAAAAGAGCAATTCCCTGAGGTAAGAATTATCTCTTTCTTACATATTAAAACAGGCTCAGGGATTAGTGCTCCCTAGTAACACAACTGGTCAACAGCAGGGTCAGGATTTAGAGCTAACTCTGAAGCCAACGCTCTTAAATACAGCACTCCAGACTCTCAACCACTACTTTGTCAATGGTTGTGTATAGGGCTTTACCCATCGTCGAGTCTTGCCTATATCACTCAATGTCTTGTATTTTTTCCTTACTCTTTATTTTCCTTGGAAAGGTTATCTATATACTGGTGACCTAAACCAATGAAACAGCTATTAACACTGTTAAAAAGCATTCGATTAAATATTTCTAAGTGAAAAGTTGGGGGAGGAGGGAAATGAGAAAAGCAATCAAAAGATGAGTAATTGTGTTATCCACTGAACAAATCACAATCTAGTGAAGAAACGGCACAAACCACTGCAGCAAATGCTTGGCAAATACCTCCTCAATGCCTGTCAGACAAATGAGTGTCTGAAGAACACATCTGCCAAATTAATATATCAAAACCATCACTTTCATTTTGTCATTTTTCGGCTCAAACACCTTTAATGTTCACAATTTGTATGAGGTCAGTATACAAATTCCTCCACAAGCTGGACTGAACCTAATTTCAACCACATCTTTTCCCGAAGCAAATTCTGACACCCCGCTCAGGTAAGCTTCCAAAGAGATTGAATCCTGGCTTGAGGAGATATACTAAGCTCCTGGGCCTGTTCCTTACACTAGAAAACGTCACCTCCTTCCCGACACAGCCCAATGCAAAGCGCAGGCTCTCGGAAACAGTCGGTTGAAAGCCTTCTAAGACACGATTCATCAAGTTTTACTAAATAACTCAAGTTAAGAAAAGAAAACAGAAACCTACATGGAAGTTGGACATTGGGGGAGATGTATCTGTCTATCTCTGTGAAGTCGGGAGATAAATCCTACAGCAAAATGAGATCTTTAAGGGTCTGTGGCAGCGGGGTCTACAGAGCAGGTAGGAAAAATCCAAATAGACAGCAAATTCCCAAGAGGTGGGGAAGGAACCATAAGGCATGTCCCTTCCCCATCACTTTTTCTCCTCCCGAAAATAGAACACGCGGCGATCTAGGATCCCAACTTCACTCCACGCCTCCCCAACCCAGTACGTGTCTCAACCAGTCGCGCCTGGGCCTCTGGCGTCGTCGCGCCGCAATCCCACCTCCTCCACGTAGGCCGGCGGGTCCCTCTTGATCAGATTCTGTAACTGCGGAAGATTGCTGGGCAGCTTGTTATTATTCCTGTTGGACATACTGGCTGCTGACTGGCTCCGCGAGGACCAGTTTTAAGAAAACCTACACCGCTGGAAATTAATAACCATCCCAGCTGCGGCCGGGAATCGTACTTCCGAATACGACCGGAAACAGCACATGGGACGCTCAGCAGGCGGCGCCATCATGGCTCTTACAGTGAGCTAGGCTACGGGAGCCTCAGAGTATCAAACTTACTTTCACGGCCGAAATGTTCTGTGTTGGAATTTACGATATTTTTACTTGTCGGCCGGCTGCGCTACTATGTATTGTTCCCGAGATATTCTGAAATGGAAAGCGCTTCTTCACGCGTTAATTTATTTCATCATCCCAACAAACCTGCGAAACAGATTAAGATTACTCGTTTGCTTCTTAAAAATTTTAATCCCACAGTGTATAGTTCGAAGCTAAAAATTTCTTTGGGAGTAGATAGTATTATCCTATTTCTATTCGGGGCGGGGGACGGGGAGGGGGAGCACAACGAGAGGCGTAAATTAGGGGTGCTTTGGGGGTATAATTTTAAAAATGGGTTTTTTTGTTGTTTCGTGTTGTTTCAACTCAGCGTGACCCAGATAAGGACAAAGAATGTGGACTGGAAAAAAGTGGAATATTGATAGATTTAAAATGCAAAGTAACCCTGTTGGCAGTGGCTCAATGGATTGAGCACCAGTCTGCAAATGAAAGGATCGCTGGTTCCCTTCCCAATCAGGGCACAAGTCTAGGTTATGGGCCAGGTCTCCAGTAGGGGGCGCTTGAGACGCAACCACACACTGATGTTTCACTTCTTTCTCCCTCCTTTCCTCTCTCTAAAAGTAAATAAAATCTTTAATAAAAATTAAAAAAATGAAAATGAATTTGTGCTTAAATATCAGATACTGTTATAACTTCTGTAAGTACTCTTCAGGCAGAGTTTTAAATTCAGATCCTGGTAATCTGAAGAAAACACATTTATACAATGTTACAGGGCAAAAATAAGTACGCAGTGAACAAATGTACAAGACAGGGTGTTGTTAATACAAAAATACACTTGATTACTCACCCTATGCTAGGCACGGTTCCAAGTACTTCACGTGTATTAACTCACTTAATCTTCAGAACAGCTCTCTAAAATAGATACTATAAGTACTCGCACCTCGTAAATGAGGAAACAGCCTCGGACAAGTTGCCTGTCTGAATTCATAGCTGATGAGGAAGCTGAGATTCCAATCCAGGCAGTCTTGATTGTATCTAGATAAGAAAGTAGCCTGACAGCTGTCAGCTGGTAACTAATCTGGAGTTAGTCGTTGGACAGTGGTGTTTTCCTGCTTACAATAAGCAATTTCACAGAACACCAACTGCAGTCAAGGTCATCTGTGACCCAGACAAAACAAGACAACTCTGATTACATCTGAGCACACACAAAATCAAGAACACTATGCAAAAACATGATTAGGTTTTCAGCTGCATTTGGAAAATGACTTCTTTTTATTAATCATTGAATGTAGTGCTGGTGTAGTTATTAAGAAAAGTAAGCAATAAATATTTTTAAAAACAACCCATTCATATACACAATTTTTCAAAGAAATTTGGTTACGTTGTATTAGTGAGGAAAAAAGCATTCTCAAAGCAAAATATGTTAGTTATTTAATATATTTCCTGTCAAAATTGTAAGCTTATATGCTATGAATACTCATCTTGAGTCACCAAAATGTGACTTGTGAATAAGGCACTCCGGCTATGTCATAAGCTTTTATTCACAATCTATACATCAGGCACTAGGGTAGGTGCTGGAAGTACAAAAATAAATAAGGCATGGGCATTTGCCCTGGAGAAACCCACAAATCAGTGAGGGATCCAGATAGATGGACACAGTTTAGCCCTGGCTGGTGTAGCTCAGTGGATTGAGCGCGGGCCTGCGAACCACACGATCGCGGTTCGATTCCCAGTCAGGGCACATGCCTGGGTTGCAGGCCAGTTCCCAGCAGGGGACTCATGAGAGGCAACCATACATTGAGACTTCTCTCCTTCTCTCCTTCCCTTCCTCTCTAAAGATAAATAAATAAAATATTAAAAAAAAACTCACAAATCAGTGAGGGAGACAGATAGATGGACACAGTTTAAAGTGAATTAAAAAGTTCTTACAATACATCAATGGAAGCAAGAGGACAAACCAGCCTAGAGGAATCGTAATGTTTCACAGGTTTTGGAAGCATTTGATTGAAATTCTGAAAGGAGAGAAGTTTTTTTCCGCAGGAAGGAAAGAAAGGCTTTCTAAATAAAGAAAGTAGCCTATATAAAGGTACAAAGGCTTGGAAAAAATCTAGTGGATTTAGGGGATGGCCAGAAGTTTGGTGTAACTAAAGGTTGGAAGGGGAGTGTGCATCACAGAAGGAGATGAGGAAAATGAGTTGGATGAGGCTGTGCAGCAGGCGAGGAAACGGTTTACATGCTAATCCAAGGAGGGCATGTAGATTGGCTCATTTTACCCCTAAACACCCTGATGGCAGTATTTTTTTTTGGTTTGTTTTTGACAGATTAAAAAATTAAGGCTACCCTGCTAGTAGGGCTTGGTTGGTTACAGTGTAGTGCCACAGCTAAAAGGTTGTAGTTCGATTCCCAGTCCGGGTGCATACCTAGGTTGTGGATTCAATCCCATGTCCAGGTGCGAGCGCCTGGGACCCCCTACCCAGACGTGGGTTCCTTCTTTAGTCTGGGCATACCAAGGAGGCAACCATCAATTAATGCTTGTTTCTTTCTCTCCCAGGAGGCAACCACCAATTAATGCTTGTTTTTCTCTTTCTCCCTTCATCTTTCTCTAAAAGCAATGAAAAAAAAATGTCCTTGGTTGAGGATTAAAAAAAAATTAAGGCTGAGAGTGGCTAACTGAATACAGTTAGCCCTCCAAGTCCATGGGTTCCTTATCCTTGGATTTGATCAACTGAAAATGGAAAACATTTGGGAAATAAAAGTTGCATTGTTGCTGATGTGTACTATGTAGCTAATTACATATGATGGTTTCATCTGTACTGACATGTACAGACTTTCCTGTCATTATTCCTTAAGCAACACAGTATAACAACAATTTACATAGCATTTACATTTTATTAGGTATTATAAGTACTACAGAAACAATTTAAAGTAATCAGGGGGATGTGTGTAGGTTATATGCAAATACTATGCAATTTTAAATAAGGGATTTGAGCACCTGTGGATTTCAGTATCTGCAAAAGGTCCTGGAACCAACCCCCTACGGATCCCGAGGGACAACTCTGTATTTGCAGTGACTAACTGAATATGCATTTTAAAAATGTTAATAATGGTTATATCATGTGCAATGTGATGTACATATGTTTAATATACATTAGCCAGATCAATGCCACATTCATTTCTACATTTAGTCTTAAATTATAAAAGTCCATTTCCATCTTTCTTGATCCCAAAGTTATCTTTAGCCTTAAGTAAATTATTCTAGAGCAGCAAATATCCTTTATAGCTTTGCAGAAGAGACCCTATTATAATTGTAGAATGAATCACAGTATTTTAGTTCAAGTGGATTAAAAATTTCTTTATTGGAGGAGTCTAGACTAGAAGGCTTAATTGTTTATTGCCCATCTTTCTGCACTAGATTATGAGTTTAATCCAGACTTTGTTTTGTTCACTGTCCCATCCTTTGCATTTGGAGCAATGCATGGCAATGGTAGGTAATCAGTTAATATTGGTTGAATGAATGAATGAACAGTCTCTAGTTTCTTCTTATCCTTAAATTGTGTGACTTATTAAAGTAAGAAATTAAAATATTTTAGACATCCACAGTCAAAATTTACCTCATAATCAGTAAGTGATGAACATGTGAATTCTAGTTATTGTCTCGCTTATTAGAGCTATGTTCAGAAAAGCCAGGCGTGTGTCAATACTTATCTAGTAAAAACATGTTTTTAAAAACTGTTAGTGCACCCACTAGAGGGAGCTCACGCTTTTTTTAATGAGAAAATCACAGGCTTTTAAAAAATGACCTCATACAAACTCGACAGAAAACTGTAGTAGAAGAAATGTTAGTTATTTTCAAGACAAGTTTAATTTTTATTGTTCTTTCTTTCCTCCACCCCCTCTCTCTCCAGCTTCATGTGAGTTTTGCCCACAATTCCATCTACCTTTCCTCTTTGTGGATGGTGGGAACTATCGAGTCTGCCTTTGGACAGACACATCTATCAACCCGAGCTCACCAGGGACTAGTGCCATCATCTTCCTTTGATTTGGTTTTTTTTTTTTTTTTTTTGCTTAAACCATCGTAGCCAATTTCTTAAAGTCAAGATTTTTCTCAAGAATCATTTAATGGTTTTATTTTCTATATCTTTACACTTAAAGCCTCAAAGCATGACATAATTTTAGTTGCCTTTGAAAGATCTCTGATAATCTGGTGAATAGACCACTGTACCGTATGTCATTATTTATTCTCATCAATGGGTAACAGACACAAAGGCTTCCCTTATCTTTTTGCCAAATTTCCTGGCTGTGCAGGATGAACCTGCTGCCATTCCCTGCTTTGTTCTGTGGTTACTACAAAATTAACTCAGACTACGGAGACTATTCATGTGATTGAGTCTGGCTATTCCTGATTTTCACTGGTATAGAAACCCATTAGGAAAATTCCTATCTTGAGACCCATCTCATGGAAAGTGTAATAGTCTGTGGCTAGTATATTTAAATTTTATTTCTAAAACAGGTCGATAAGAATTTGTTGTACCCTTTTCAGAAGACAAGTTACAATAGGGGGAGAGAACATGTAATGTGTATACACTCCCTATTTCTTTCTTTGCTTATAAGTCATGCTTGCTTGCTTTTTTTATTTCTAGAAATTATTAGGAAGAAACTGGTTCCCCGGTAACGCAAATGACATAAAAATTGTGGTGAGGAGTCCTCTAGGGTCCACAACCTCAAAGATCCTTCTTATTTCAGGAAATAATTAAAAGTGGTGTGCACACCTCTCTCCCCTCCCTTGGTTATACTGTCCTCAGGGACTCAGTTACAAAAGGAACAGCCTGCCTCCCCTCTGTTGTCTGCCCCCACCTGTGAGACCCACAGGGGTAACTGGACAATTAGAGAATCTTTAAAAAAAAATACTTTATTGATTTATTTCTAGAGAGAGGGGAAGGGAAGGAGAAAGAGTGGGAGAGAAACATCAGTGTGTGGTTGCCTCTTATGTGTCCCCTATTGGGGACCTGGCCTGCAACCCAGGCATGTGCCCTGACTGGGAATCGAACCGGCTACCCTTTGCTTCACAGGCTCGTGCTCAATCCACTGAGCTACACCAGCCAGGGCTAGAGAATCTTTTTTTTTTTAAAGATTTTATTTATTTATTTATCTTTAGAGGGTAAGGAGAGAGGGAGAGAAACATCAATGTATGGTTGCCTTTCATGCGTCCCCTGCTGGAGGCTCGCCTGCAGGGAACCAGCCTGCAACCCAGGCATGTGCCCTGACTGGGAATCGAACCACGATCCTCTGGTTCACAGGCCTGTGCTGAATCCACTGAGCTACACCAGCCAGGGCTAGAGAATCTTTTAAAAAAGTTTTAAATATATTTTATTGATTATGTTATTATAGTTGTCCCATTTCCCCCCCCTTCATTGCCCTCCACGCTGCACACTCCCTCCTCCCACATTCCCCCCCTTTAGCTCATGTTCATCAATTAGAGAATCTTACCTTCAAGCAGAGAAATGGAGCAATGTGAGAGCTATCTGGACATTATTTGGCATTGCATATGAGAATAAAGACCTTTTGGAGTCTTCTGATTTCCATCTCGTTACCAAAATAATTTAAGACCAGAGAAGTGGCCTTCTTACATTCTGGTGGTCTTAGTTCCACGTGGCAGTTATTTTAAAATATAAACATATTTAAAAGAGTACAGGAAGCATCACTATAAAAGGTGGCCAAGTTAAGCCAGCAGGTATCTACTAAGCAAAAACTATGGTATACTGGACAGACCATGAAAAGGGAGAATGTTTTGGGAGAAACCTTAGAGATCATAGCCTCTCATTCTTTTTTTCCCCAAATTATAAGAGAAAGTTTATTTAGAAATGTACAGGGGCAGTAGAAGTGAGCCAGCTGGACTGTGTAGGCTCAGGAAACAAGTTACAGAGGCAGAAGAAGGGCCCTTTGAGGTTAGGAGTGAGAAAGACAAAGATAATGTGCCCAGGGAAACAGGAGGGGGAAGGGAAAGGCCCGGCACGAGTCCTGGTTAGGCAGGAGAGCGCCTCCACACAGAGGCCGAGGTCTGGGTCCCTGGAGAAGGAGATACCAGCAACTTTTGCCTTTCTTTTCTCTCTTTCTCTCTCTCTTTTTTGCTCATCTGGGGGTGGTAAAGAGGAGGGGACAGGAAAACCACAGGCGTGCTCCCAAGAGGGAGAGTTCAGATCCTTTTTGGAAAACCAAACCAAACCAATTCTTTATTAAAACGGTCAACTTAAAACAGTATAATGAAGTACTATACTTAAAGAATGGGATTTCTTTATTTGTATAGCAGACTTTTAAAGGAAGTTATACATAATTTGACATCTTTCCCTCCACTCTTTTATCAATATACCCCAGTTCACGATCTTATTCACAGACTTCAGTTTGATTGCTCCTTTGTGATTTACGTACTTCCTTAAAATGCAGAGTCAAAAACCCTCCTTTAAATTTTCAGCTAACTTGGTATCAAAATGCCTCAGGTGTTCTCCTAAACTAGCAGATAATTAATTCCTTACCAGTACTGGAAGATTGCCTTTTTATCTTTCTCATCTTATTTCATTCCGTCTGTAGACGTGCCAGAATGGAAAGTGATAGCAACCCTAAAGCAGTGTATTTGCAATCTGTCTCTATATATTCGTTTTTAATAAGAAGGCAAATTTGCATTTTCCTAGGGGGAATAAAGAAATACCTCTCTCTTAATTAACTGAGATAACACTGGCATTTAAATTCAAAAGCACAATTTACAGATGAACTATGTTTACTGATTTCTTTACCAATTACTCTAATGTATAAACTTTGTTTATATACAAACTGCTTTCTGGTATAGCAAAATAATCTAAATTTTATTTCAGAGAACAGTTCTTAATAATTAAAGTCACTTTGTGCAGGGAAGTCACAGGAGAGGATTTCAGTGTGACCAGGAGCATTCTGGGATGGAATCGTGAAAAGCAAAACTTGAATATAGGTGGGTGAGGGTCAGATTGATGGGGTTGGGGCAGGGAGTTGTTGAGGGGAGCAGATGAATAATGGAGCAGAGGCAAAGCTGAGGGCAGAGTGAGCATGGTGAATTTGGATGATCATGGTAAGACTATTTGAGATTGACTTGGAAAGGCCTGGAAAAAATTGGGGTGAAGCATAAAATCAACTAAAAAATATAGATTAAGTGTTTCCTAAGTGCCAGACACTGCTGTAAGCACTATGGATGTGGTTTTCTGCAAGCAAGAAACTTAATGTTTATGATGTGATGGGGGACAGAAAATAACGATGTCAATATTCTAAAAGATAATTTCAGATTGCGATGGAGTTTGATTGATTTTTCTGATTGCGATAAAAGAGAATAAAACAGATGATAGCCAGAAGATTCTTTTAGGTAACATTAGAAGAGGCCTCCCTGCACGTAAGTTTATTCTTTTACTAGTTTACATTTACATTATTAGTATTACATTCCATATGGCTGTCTTAGCAGAACTATTTTAAAGCCACCTGCCCGTTTCATGAAGTTTGGCTTAGTTAGCAATCTGTTTTATAATCTTCATAATCCTGGTTGTAGTTTAGAATTAGCTGAAGAGGACTGTGCCCATGTTAGTAGCAACTCATCGTTGCAATGTGTAGAAAGTGAGTGACTGAAGGAGGCCACCTGTCAGCCCCTCCCCATTATGGAATTGGCACGTGACAGACGGCTGCCAGATAGAGGCATTGACTGAAGACGCCAGTATCAATTGCTGGGGTGGGAAAATCTTTACTTCCTTTTTTATTTGTTAAAGTGTTATATGCTATGTATATTATGTTCAAATATGTTTTAATGTGTTAAACATTATAAATGTTCTAATTTTATCCACCCATAGGGTGCATACACCCCACTTTGGAAAGCACCACACTAGAGGGTCTCGGAGAAGATGGCTATTTCACTAGGGGTGGTGAGGAAGGAGACTGAAGTGGCATTTACGCTGAAACTCAAACGATGAGGTGGGAACGGCCATGCAAAGAGGAATATTTCAAGTACAGGTGTATCAGTTAGGGAAGCAAAGCCACTCTGAGTGTTATGGAAATAAAGGATTTACTACAGGAATCAGATCTTACAACAGGTGAGGGGGGATCTCAAGAAGGGAAAGTCTGGGAGGACAGTCAAGGGACTGGAGAAAGATTCACTGACACAGCCCTCAGAAGCCCTGGTACAGCTGGGTCAATAAGAGCTCCTGACAGACATCCAAGAAGCCACGCCTGTCTAGCTGCCAAACGGGGCCTGCTAGGGGCCTGTGGGAAGCCACTGCTTCTCGGTAACCACAGCCTCTGTGAGAACACTTCCCAGGTCTGGTGGGGGCCTGGGACCGTGGTCGGTCATGAGGCCAACAGTCATGAAGACAACAGTCATGAAGACAACAGCCATGAAGACAACGTGAACACAGAAGAGAGCAAGGGGAAGCTGGAATCCGTGGAGACCAAGGTGTCTGTCATTATTTCTAATCAAGAGTAATGGCCACTCCTTCACTTCTCTTTCATGAATTTCACACAAGTGTCTCTTTGGCTAAATCTAACCTAGAATCACACAGGAAAGGGGATTCTGGGAAAGAGGTCCCAGCTTAACCAAGTGGATATATAGCACAACCCAGCCCAAGAGGGAACAGCATATGCAAAGGTGCTGAGAAGGAAATGAACTCAGTGTGTTTGAGAGACAGAAAGGTGAGGCTGGGGCTCAGTAAATGAGGGGAGGGAGCATGGTCAGGGAAGCAGGCATCGCTTAACTCATATATGGCTCGGTAGGCCGTGGTATGGTTGGTGTCATTCTAAATTACTTTAAATATATATTTTTTAATTAATTTATTTTTCAGAGGGGGGGGGGACGGAAAGAAAGGATGAGAAACATCAATGTGAGAGAGAAACTTGGATCAATTGTGCCCCGACTGGGGACTAAATGCACAAGTGAGGCACGTGCCCCGACCAGAAATTGAACTGGCAACCTTTTGCTTTGCAGGGCACTGCCCAACAAACTAAGCCACACCAGTCAGAGCTAAATTACTGAATTTTAAGCAAGGTGGTGGTATTCTGTGAGTTATTCTTTGAAAGGAGCATCCTGACTGCAGTGGATGGTGAGGAAGGAAGATGAAAGGGGCAGCAGGGAAAATAGGAGGCTGTTACACAGCCCCAGAAAGAGAAACTAGGGCCTGGACTTTGAGTATAAAATTATAGATATGGAGAACTGGTCAGTCAGGCTGTTAATCTCCGTTTTCCTGCACACTATTTTTTCAGTCCTAGAAACATCCTTCACTGCAAGGAAGGGGCAGCAGAGGTAAACAGTCAAGGGTGGAACTGATACTCCCTGCTTTGTGTGTGCCAAGATCTGCGCTGGATCTGCTTCTCACCACAGCCCTGAGCCAGGAAACTGATGCACAGGAATGCTGAACAGCAGATGTGAACCAAGGTCACACTGCTAGTAAGTGGTAGGCTTTTGATCTTAACCCTGATATCTCAGAATCCAGAATCTTAGCTCTGTGCACAGCATTCTGCTGTTTTTCAGGTTAAGGCCCTTATGCATAGTCATGTCCACAATCAACAGCTGCCACCTGCCCAAACATCTGGCTTCAAAGGTACCAGGCTGATACTCTTTGCCCAAACCCAACGTTCTTAGAGCCCATACTGCATACCTCCACCCCAGATTTCCTGCACTCTCATGCTTAGATCTTCATCGTAATTACTTAAGGTTTTATAATATTTGAATATACATACTTTTAGAATATGTAAAAGAGGACATTTTTGTTTGTTCCCTGGGTGTGTATCTCATTGGAATAGAATTATCCTTCTGGATTAGAAAATAAATTTCATGCCACATAAACTCTTATAAGTCAATGTTGTTATAAGGCATTGTTGTCACATTTTTCACAGACTGTTTTTCTGTCCCCAAAGAGCCTTTTAAAGGGTTTCCATGTCCTTATCTTAATTACACCTTATTTGAGATGAAAGCAAATGAATAAAGACATGTGAGAATTACTGTTAAGCACATCATAGTTGAGGTGTATGTTCAAGACAATAAAAAAGTCAAGATTTGTTTTCTGATTAATGATTCATTTATTGATACCACTGTCTCAACAAAGAAATTATTTTAGAGTACAAGGTATATATGGTACTACTGCTTTGAACTTAATTATTTGCTTGGAGAGTATACATATATAGATGGTGAATGATTATCATTTACATATATCTCATAACATGTGGTTTCTGGTTATTGGTTATCCACTGTCCACTTTACCTGTGAGATGCATGGCGACTGGGTCACAGACTCTCAAACTAGGGACCATTTAGATTTTTCAGGGAAGTTACATGAAAGAAGCTGGAGTTTCAGGATTAGCTAAGACACTGTGTGGGTGGGATCACCACGGGCCAGCACTGAAAATCATCTGGGGTGTAAGGAGTAACAAAGCTTGGGAAAGTAAGGTATACGTTTAAATCCTGGCCAAAGACATGAGGTCCTACACGGTTCACCGACCCTCCTCTTTAAGGGTCGGTGAACCTTAAAGACTGTCTTTAAGACAGTCTCTGAGCCCTGCAGAGAGAGGTCTCCACTTACAGGATTTGCTGCTCCCGCTATCTAGCTCTTGGTATCTTAAAACCTCCTCTCTCACGAGACCTGGTGAGGCAATCGACAATCACTATACTTTACAAACTCTGAAAAAAGTTTGAAGACATTTAATGACAATGACATCCCTCTTTACCTATAATGAGTTTTCGAAAGGATGTTGGTGGCTTTCTTGTCAGATCACAGAAAACCAAGCTTGTCAGGAATGGTACTGAAGGAATTTGTGTAGAGGTCGGACACTGGTTGATTCCTAAAGCCCTTTGGAAGAGTCTCATTGTAAGATTCTATCATTCTAGCTTCCTTGTATATTTTATGAAAACAGTTCAGAATATTCACCAATATTTAAACATTTCCTTCTTATCTGCTGAGGAGGCCAAGTTACATCCTGTCATAATCAGACAAGGATATTGCATCACCCCCGGGGGCTGAAGGGACACCGGCCAGAAGATAATGACTAAAAGAAGTTACCAGGGATTACTTAATATTGAGTAGGCAATACATAGCCAGTTCCTGCTCTGAGAGATGGTCTGGTTGTCCTCCTACTTGTAACACCTGCAACTAGGAAATGATCCAAAACCTGGTTCTACAGTATTTGAGGCACCGCAGCAGTTTCAGGGAAATAAAGTGTGGCCTCTAGCCTTAAGGAACTGACAATCTGGTTGGAAAGATAGATTAAGACAAAAAACAATTTGAAATAATTAAGTGCTCCCTGGAGTGGTGTGGAGCACAAGTGAAATAAGAGTTTTAAGATCATCCAAGTGTCCAGGAGGTTTCATTTAAGAGTCAAGAGTGAACTGAATCTTGAAGCCTGGGTCAAGTGAAGATGAGTGGGAAGCAGGCCTGTGGGGTGTCGGGGAAAGAATGATAGCTACAACTCAGGTCAGCAAGATTATGGCCTACGTAGCAGAGGAGGCAGGCACTGAATTGTGGTAGAACAGGGAGGAACTGGCTTGACTGAGGCAAAAGGGAACAACAGAAATAATGTGGTCAGCCTGGGCACGCAAGATGGAGTCACGTGGCCTCAAGAGCGCGATAGAAGCCTCTGAAAGTGAAGCGCTGGTGTTCACCAGTGGTGGTTCCCAGAAAAAAGAAACAGCATTTATCTCCCAGATGCATTGCCTGTGAGGCCTGTAGCCTGATTCAAATACAGATGCCCATGGCCAAGGCAGCTTGGCGAGGTCCAGCTCAACTCCAAACTGCTTGGCTTATCAGCATGCTGACAAGCTGAGGCTTGCTGGCCTGCCTCAGAATACTCTCTGGAGACAGCAGGCTGTGATCTTGGAAGCATAGGGCTGCTCAACCAGCTGTTGAGTGTTGGCTGTGTTCGTGTGGGAATCGTCCACACGTGGGTGTTACTAAGATCATGCGCTTAAGCGTGATGAAATTCAGCTGGTTGTAGGTGGCAGACTAAAGACAAACAATAATAATTCCTAACATTTGGATTTTAAAAGCCACTTTCTAGCTTTAATTACAATTTTATAGTGATGCTTTAAAATTTTTAGTCAGATAAGCAAGCTTATGGATTAAGGGGCCACCCCCTATTGGAATTATTTCAGTATAGTGAACAAGAACCTTTTTAACACAAAATGCTTGTTGGTAAAGTGGTTGCTTATGTAGTCTTCTTTTGAGGACACTGAGATCTTTTAACTTTTAAGGAATTTCCTGCTTTTTTTGATGTTTTTTGCTTTCTTTTGCTTTTTCTTTTGGCTGACCTGCAAAGAGAGGGGGAGAAAGGTTAATGTTTCTTCATCTTACCATTTTTCCTTTCTTACACAATATTTGAACTCTCCAGATTGTGGTCCTTCTTTATCCTCAAAACCAGTTTAAAGTTGCTCTACTCTCAAAGGGGCTCCTTTCGATTCTCTCTTGTTCACCCACTTTGAGGAGGAGGTAAAGTCCTCCAATTGGTCTTCTGTTGCCCACTCTCCTAGTTTATTACTACCCTCACTCCAACCTGGCTTACGGCCTAACTGTCCCAAGTACAACCTTCTGAAGTTGGTACTATCATCATCCACTTTTCTCTTACGAGGAGACAGAGGCTTGGAGAGGGTGACTTGACCAAAGTTGCATAGCTGGTATCTGGCAGAACCACTAGCCTGTCAGACTCCGGAAGCCACACTCTGCACTACATATTCTGTGGTCCTCTTCAAACAAAACACCGCAGAGTGTCATACAGTACTCTTCCCACTTGGTCCTGGTTTACCTTTTAACCTCAATCCCTTAATTCCTTCCCTACAAACTTTCTCTCTATATAAACCTGAGGTTCCTTGAACATGGAAAGCTCTCTAATGATTTTATTCTTTCTTTCATGATATCCTTACCCTCCTTCAAGACCCAAATCAAATGTCACCTGATATAAAAACTCACTTAATAGAAACTTAATAGTTTCTCCTTGTCTCTTTCTCCTTGTCCCTTTCTCCTAAGGAGCAAAATTAATTACTCCTTCTATAATCTTCAAGGTTCTTCTACATATTTTATTCTATATTTCACATTGTACTTTAATTTTTATTTAATATATATATATATTTAAA
Organism: Sturnira hondurensis; assembly: GCF_014824575.4. Classification (NCBI taxonomy): domain Eukaryota; kingdom Metazoa; phylum Chordata; class Mammalia; order Chiroptera; family Phyllostomidae; genus Sturnira; species Sturnira hondurensis. The sequence continues at coordinate 878,912 of NW_028079667.1, forward strand.
TATATTTTATTGATTATACCATTACAGTTGTTCTATTCCCCCCCTTCATTCCCCTCCACCCGCATACTCCCTCCCCCACCAGTCTCCCCCACTTAGTTTATAACCACATGTCTCAAGTTCTTTAGATTCTATATTTCCCCCACTATTCTTGCTCTCCCCCCTATCTGTTTTCTACCTACCCTCTATGCTATTTTCTGTGCCTTCTCCCCCCTTCTCCTCCTCCCACTCCCCTGTTGCTAACCCTCCATGTGATCTCCATTTCTATGGTTCCACTCCTGATCTAGCTGTCCTCTTGGTTTGCTTTTGTTTTAGGTGTGGTTGTTAATAACTGTGAGTTTGCTGTCCTTTCACTGTTAACCTTTTTCATGTTCTTTTTCTTATATAAGTCCCTTTAGCATTTCATATAATAAGGGCTTGGTGATGATGAACTCCTTGAACTTGACCTTATCTGAGAAGCACTTTATCTGTCCTTCCATTCTAAATGAAAGTTTTGCTGGATAAAGCAATCTTGGCTGTAGGTCTTTGGATTTCATGACTTGGAATACTTCTTTCCAGCCCCTTCTTGCCTGTAAGGTCTCTTTTGAGAAATCCGCTGACAGTCTGATGGGTACTCCTTTGTAGGTGACTGTCCCCTTATCCCTTGCTGCTTCTAGGATTCTCTCCTTCATTTTAGTCTTGGCTAATGTAATTATGATGTGCCTTGGTGTGTTCCTTCTTGGGTCCAACTTCTTTGGCACTCTCTGAGCTTCCTGGATTTCCTGGAAGTCTATTTCCTTTGCCAGACTGGGGAAGTTCTCCTTTATTATTTGTTCAAATAAGTTTTCCACTCGTGGCTGTTTCTTTCCCCCTTCTGGTACCCCTATAATCTGGATGTTGGAACATTTAAAGATGTCCTGGAGGTTCCTAAGCCTCTCCTCATTTTTTTGAATTCTCACTTCTTCATTTCTTTCTGGTTGGATTTTTCGTTCTTCCTTCTGGTCCATTCCATTGATTTGAGTCCCAGTTTCCTTTCCATCACTATTGGTTTCCTGTGTATCTCCCTTAATTTCAATTAGTTTAGCTATATGTTCCTCTAATTTGTGACTATAATCAACCAGTTCTGTTAGCATCCTGATAAACAGTGTCTTGAACTGTGCTTCTGAGAGGCTGGCAATTTCTCGGTCGCTGAGAGTTATTGGCTCTGGGACTTTGAGTTCTTCTTGCGCCATCTTTTGGGCTGTTCGTGCTTGTTCCGTAGCAGGATCAGAGTCCTAAATGTGTTCACTAGAGCAGGGCAACTCAGTCGCTGGGTTGTGACATTGTATGTGGGGGCGGAGTCAACAAGGAACTATAGCGTCCCGTCTACCACCTCCTGCCGCGGCCCCCACAGGTGCTGCAGCTGCCCCTGTTACTGGGCCAGAGTGTTTCGTCCCACTGCACTCGAGTGTGCCGCCGCCGTCAGCCCTCGCCCCCTGGGGCCTGCATGGTCCGTCTCACTGTGCGCGAATGTGAGACCGTGGTCAGTCTGCCCCGCACCCCAACTGGTTCCGGGCTGCCTGCGCGTCTAGGTCGGGGATCTGTCCTGCCCGACCCTGCTCGCTGCTGGCTCTGCCCCTCTTACTGTCCCCGTTGAACGGTTAGTGGTTGTCGGACTTCCGTATAACTCAGTTTTCTGTTTTTTGCTGTGTCTTTGGTCTCTAAACCTTTGTTATATTCAAACTTGGTTGTGGGAGAAGGCACAGTGTTTCCACCTATGCCTCCATCTTGGTGGAAGTCCTAATATATATATTTTTTAAGAGAGAGAGATTTATTGTTCCACCTAGTTATGCGTTCATTGGTTGATTCTTGTATGTGCCCTGACTGGGGATCAAACCCACAACCTTGGCATATCGGATTGATGCTTCAACCAACGGAGATACCTGGCCAAGGCCCCATTGTACTTTAATTCATCATTAGCGTACTTGCTACAGTAGGAAAGTAGTATATCTCATTACCGTTCTATCCTCAGTAGACTACTGTTCAATTCAATGTGTATTTATTGTGTTGAATAAGAAAGATGAGCTCCCTGCCCTCACGGAGCCTACATTCTAATGGTGTGATAGACAGGAGATACTCTCTGCAGGAACATAACGACACCTCAAGTGAGGACATCATTCTAGGGACAAACAGGAGCAAAATAACAAATTTTAAAAATGTACCTTTAAAAGAACTACATACATTCTTTGTCTTCCAGTTAATTTTTAAGAGAAAGAACATTTTGTTCCTACTTTTCACCAACCTGTTTCTCCCACTCTTTAATCAGTTTTTTCACATTTCTTGAATTTGGATTTAGACATGTTTGAGCCCCATTCTTCATTGTAGCACTGCCAAAGAAATAGCATTTTTAAAAAACTTTTAATAATTTAAGTGCTTCCCCAGTTAGATTGTACTTATGACTTTACTATAAGCATCTGAGACTTTCAGTCTTTTTTTCCTGCCTTCTCTTTTCTTTTTATTGTTGACAATAGTTATAGATGTCCCCCATTTCCCTCCACCTTTATCCACCTCCATCCAGCCCCCACCCCCCACCTCCCCTGGACTTCACCACGCTATTGTCTGTCCACAAGCTAGGCATATATATTCTTTGACTAACCCCTTCAATTGCCTTTTCATTTTCTAAATGTTTGAGGGGACATAGATAAATTTCTAGGATAGCACATAACCATAAATTTAAAAATTGAACAGGTATATGCAATGGGAGAAATTCACATCTAAAGATGATACTGGTTCTTTTGTTCTGGAAATAGCTATTTATGATTAACTGAAGAAGCAAAATAAAATACCTACTTTTTTGCAAAAACAATAAAAATCAGCATGAATTTTGCCACATTTTCTAATGAAACTACTTAAAACATAGTAAAATATTATTCTAAAACAAGATTAACAGACTGGTTGAATTGTTTAAATCACACAGCAGAGTCTCCGGGGATAATTCAAAGATTGTTTTCTTTAATTTTTCAGTACACTCTGAGAGTAGCCATTCTCCATATCATCCTTGATTTAGGCTTCAAAAGACTTAGAGTATGCATATACTTTAACCTAGAAATTCTGCTCTCTAGAAAGGTATTATTAATATAAACAAATTTAAGACACAATATTGCCATAATGAGTTTAATTTCAATAGCTAAAAACTGGAAGTAACCTACATTCGGGCATTGATCATACAGATTATGGTACATCAATATGCTGAAATGTAATTTGGCCATTAAAATGACATTATTATAAAAAGATGGTGTTATTACAGAAGATTTACTGATATGAAGAAATGTTCATGGTATAATGTTAATGAAAAGACTGATTACAAAACAGTATGTAGTGTATGATTTTATTTGTGTATATACATTGTATTTCTAAATATATGTATATATTCTTTGTGTTTATATATGTACACACAAAGCAAATGTGCGAGATCAGGAAAACTACATATCAAGGAGTTAACAGTATTTGTCACTGGATGAAAGAATTATAAATATTAATTTTCTTCTTTTGGGTTATTTGCATCAAACCTTTTCTACAATGAACATGTATTATTTTTGTGATATGTAAACATTTGTTCCTAATCTCTACCAGAAATTACTTAGTTTTTTTTTTTTAAGAAAAGAAAGAATTGGGAGGGGGCGGGCTGCAATGGGAACAAAAGACAGAAAACTGTACTTGACCAACAATTAAATAAATACGTTTAAGAAAAGAAAGAAGTAGGTCAGATTTACAGAGAAGCAACGATCTGAGTTTTAAGTGTCTGTATGGGCAAGCATTCTGAGGTAATAACCACAATCAATTTAATGTTTCTGCCAGCATGATGCATGAACATTGGATGAGATTGTACTTGCATGATTTCAGTGTTATCACAAGAAGGGCTTGGAGGAAACTGTTGAAGGTCCTTCAAGGATTTTAAGTGGATCATCCCTCGTTCTGTGGTGATGCAGGAACAGCGTCCGTTCCTCATCATTGGAGATCCTAAGGGAAAGAGAAAGGGTAGCACACACTGGTTTAGGGCAATGTCTCAACTTCAGTGATCCATAGAAATTATGTATTTGACTTAGTCACGGTTATTTCTACCATTTACTGAGTGCCACTTACTGAGTGTCTAATAAACATTGCCACAATTTGTTTTTTTTATTTTTTTAAAGATTTTATTTATTTATCTTTAGAGGGGAAGGGAAGGAGAGAAGGAGAGAAATATCAATGTATGGTTGCCTCTCATGAGTCCCCTGCTGGGAACTGGCCTGCACACTGACTGGGAATCGAACCGCAATCGTGTGGTTCGCAGGCCCGCACTCAATCCACTGAGCTACACCAGCCAGAGCCTTGCCACAAACTTTTTAAGTATTAACTCCATTTGATAGACAAAAAGCTAAAGTTCACATAAGTTAAGTAGAGAACAAAGTCATACAGCTTTTAGGGGGCAGATACAGACTTTGAGTCCAAAGGCATTGCTCTTAACCACATTATACAACTTTAGGAAAAAAAGATGTTCACAATATTTAAGAAATGCCTATTGCAGGCCAGACACATAGATACCTAATTCATGTGTGCTATATGGACCACATTCCTAAGCATTTCCCAAAGCCATGTACTATGTGACCTTAGTAGAATACAGTGTTGGTTTGGACAGAAAGCTGTACGTATAACAACCAGTTATCACCACCATCATCATCCTCCCCACTGCCTCGCTTTTCAATAGTGCTTTAAACTTTTGGAAATTATTTAAAATACACTATCTTCATTCCTTTTTAAAAATAGATTTAAGAGAGAGAGAAAAAGATGGAAAGGGGGAGAAAGAAAGAGGGAAGGAAGGAAGGAAGGAAGGAAGGGAGAAAGAAATTTCTTATTCCATCTATTTATGTATTCATTGGTTGATTCTTGTATGTCTCCTAATCAGAGATCAATCCTGCAACCTTGGTCTATTGAGATGATGCTCTAACCAACTGAGCTACCCAGCCAGGACTATCTTCATTTCTTAATTTAAAAAATTTTAAATATGTTTATTAATTTGAGAGAGAGAGAGAGAGAGAAACATTGATTGGTTGTCTCTTACACACACCGCAAACAGCACCCTGGCTGGTGCTGTGACTAGGGATAGAACCCACAACGTTTTGGTGTACAGGACAACACTCCAATCAACTGAGCTATACCAGCAAGGGTTTAATTTCTTCTTCATATAAACCCTTGCTGGTATATATATAAATTATTTATGATATATAAGAATTATATAACAATTAGTAAGAATTATAGAATATATAATTATATATTTATAAATATATAGTTTATATATTTATAAATATAGAAACATATTTATAAATATATATATTTACTCAGTGCTTACTATATACCATACATTATGAGATAGGTAGAAAAAGCATAACTATAAAATCTCCATTTTACAGCTGATAAAATTTAAATCTAGAAAAGTTCACTAATTTGCTCAAAGTAACAAACATAGATAGTAAACAGATTAGGAAATTTTTTCTGATTATTGGATCTTTAATTGGTTAAGCACAGACACTTACAACATGCCAGGAATTTGCATACTAAGAATGAGAAAACTTTTTTAATTTGGAAAGTGTAAGATATGAACTTTATATAATATATAACATCACTGAGAAGCTTTTACGAATGACTCATATCACTTTCTGATGCACAAAAACAATCACCTTTACTGTGCAAATCAAGAGGCTTTTACAGCAGTTTAAATCTCTGACTTTACTAACCTAATGTAACTCAGAACTCCTTACCTTGAACTCCAATCAGAATCAGGAAGGTGATACCTAAAAGCAGAACACCACTTTCCTTCATAGTGGTAGAAGGAAGTTCTACTGAGTCAGTCCTCTGTTGGATTTCAAGCCTGAGAAATTCTTTAGACAACATGCTCTTGGGAATCATATTTATTTAGGAAATACTATTCCCTCCTAAACTCTGATTGGCTGCTATTCATAGCCAATTGATGCTGATCAAACAATTCTGCTGGGGGGAAACCCTACTCTCAGATCCAAGGGAATTTCTGCATGCTTTACTTCCATTTCACATAAATGGATGGTTTATAGTAAGGAATGTGAAACCAGTATCACTGTTTACCTTCAGTATACACACAGCTGCTCACCTGGGTGAAGAATAGGTTATATAATGACTATAATAATAATATCAAAAAACAAGAGTTGGAGATGTGTTTTCCAGATGGGAAATATCAAAGTCCAGATAAGTAATGCACTTTTCAAATTTCCTTGCCATTTATATAATATATGGCTTTATTTGTGTTTTTTATAATCTACTATGGTAAATTAAAAAGCATCTTAATTTCTTCCAGGACCAGATCATTTTTTACTATGGTAAGCTCATTTTGTTATTTATGCCATTTATGCCGGTTTATTATTATTATTACTATTATTATTAGAGTAGTAGTATATTTTGTTGATTATGCTATTACAGTTGTCCCATTTTTTCTCCTCTTTATCACTCTATGTACTGCAACCCTGATGGGTTAAAGAAATATTAAGATCCCCCCTGTTTATGCCTGAGCCGTGACCTTTTATTGTAAGAATGAAATATAGGTGTGCTGTCTTCCAAGGAGAACTAGCCCTTCTCCATGGAAAACTAAGCACCATTAATTTTTAACTCAGTACCTGTAAACACTGATCATTCCCTTGGGGAAGAAATGGCTATTCTCCTGGAGGGAATGGTTGGTCAATCAAGTCACAAAAGGCCCTTGGTGCATACACAACACTGTCTAAAACATATTTAACCAGAGCCCCCAAAGTGAGACTTCGAAATCCCACCCGAGGGAAGGATGCTTTGCTCAGAACTTTTCCCAGACAAATCCAGAATGCTGCTGTCTCTAGGATTCCCTAGTGTCTCTATATAGGTGTTGGTGATTTCCTGTCTGGTGCTCTATGCTTTTGATTCTTGCTTTTTCTTTGCTTTCGCTCAATAAATTGCTTAACTATTCATCTTTGACTTGGGGTTTTCATTGTCCACAAATCCAAACCTCCAAATTAAGTGGCTACAATCTCATACATGCCCCTTAAAAGCAAAACTCCCCTCATCCTCCAGCACCCCCTGCCTTAGTTCCTATCCATATGTCATAAATATAAATTCTTTGGTTTCTCTATTACCTACACTATTCTTAACCAGCCCCTGTCTATTTTGTACTACCATTTATGCTTCTTATTCCTTGTACCTTTTCCTCAATTCTCCCGTCTCTCCCCCCCATAACACTCAATGTTATCTCCATTTCTGTGATTCTGCTCCTGTTCTAGTTGTTTGCTTAGTTTCTTCTTGTTTTATAGGTTCAGTTGTTGATAGTTGTGAGTTTCTTGTTATTTTGCTCTTCATATTTTTTATCTTCCTTTTCTTAAATAAGTCCCTTTAATCTTTCATATAATGAGGGCTGGGTGATAGTGAACTCCTTTATCTTGTCTGGGAAGCATTTTATCTTCCCTTCCATTCTAGTTGATAGCTTTGCTGGAAAGCTAATCTTGGATATAGATCTTGCCTTTCATGACTTTGAATAGTTCTTTCCAGCCCCTTCTTGCCTGAAAGGTTTCTTTTGAGAAATCAATGGATAGTCTTATGGGAACTCCTTTGTAGGTAATACTCTCCTTTTCTCTTGCTGCTTTTAAGATTCTCTCCTTATCTTTAATCTTGGGTAATGTAACTATGTTGTGTCTTGGTGTAGCCCTCTGTGGGTCCAACTTCTTGGGGACTCTCTGAACTTCCTGGACTTGCATGTCTATTTCCTTCACCAGATTAGTGAAGTTTTCCTTCATTATTTTTTTAAATAAGTTTTCAATTTCTTGCTCTTGCTCTTCTCCTTCTGGTTCCTCTATGATTCAGATGTTGTAACATTTAAAGTTGTCTTCAAGGTTCCCAAACCTCTCCTTATTTTTTTGAATTCTTGTTTTTTTTATTCTGTCCTGATAGAATGTTTATTTCTTCCTTCTGCTCCAAATTGTTTATTCAAGTCCTGGTTTCCTTCCCTTAACAGCTGACTTCCTGTATATTTTTCTTTATTTCACTTTGTATAGCCTTCACTTCTTCCTTTATTTTGTGTCTGTGCCCAGGCATTTCTGTGAGCATTTTGATTACCATTGTTTTGAACTCCGCATCTGATAGGTTGGCTATATCCTTTTTGCTTAATTATTTTTCTGGAGTTTTGGTCTCTTCTTTCATTTGGGCCATATATTTTTTTTTGTCTTGGTGCACCTGGTATGTTGTAAGGTGTGGGGTCTTAGGTACTCACTAGGGTGGGGCAACCAATCTCACCGCATTGTAGCACAGTATGGGAGGGAGAGGTAAGAGAGGAAACAGTGACGTTTGCATGGCTCTCGACCTGCTTTCAGTCACTTCCCCTACTACTCACAACTGAATTTGGCCCTCCTGGTGATGATTCCCTGGGTGGGTGAGTTTGTGTAGAACCCCATGGGTCCTTCCAATGGACTCTCCTATGAGACTGGCAGTTTCTCCTGCCACCACAACCCCTACAGGTTTTTACAGCTAGAGATTTTGAGCCTTTGTTTCCCTGCACTGGAACCCTGAGTTGTGTGGTTTGTCTCGCTCCCCAGTTGTTCCTCCTGGTTTATCCACACATGAATGTGGGTGCTCCTGGTCCACCAGCTGCTGCCTTGCTGAACATTCTTTCTGCTGTGGCTGCCTATCTCCTCCTCTCCTACCAGTCTGGATGTATGTTTCTTCTTTAATTCTTTGTTTGTCAGACTCCCATACAATTTGATATTGTGGCAGTTTTGGTTATTTTTTGATTTTATTATTTTTAAAAATATATTTTTAAATTTATTTTTAGAGAAAGGGAAAGGGAAAGAGAAAGAGAGGTAAAGAAACATCAATGTGTGGTTCCCTCTTATGCACCCCTTACTGGGGACCTGGTCCACAACCCAAGTATGTGCCCTGACCGGGAATCAAACCAGTGATCCTTTGGTATACAGGCCAACACTCAATCCACTGAACCATACCAGCCAGAGCTGTTTCTTCTTTTTAAATTGTTTATTGTCTTTCTTTTGGTTGTGTGAGAAAGCAAAGTGTATCTACCTGTGGCTACATCTTGACTGGAAGTCTAGTTTATTATTATTTTTAATGATTAGTTAGAACAAGGAATTAGCTGAAAAATAGACAAATGGGACTACATCAAACTTAAAAGTTTCTTTGCATCAAAGAAAATAATCAACAGAGTGAAAAAACAACCTATGGAATGAGAGAAAATACTACAAAACATATATCTGATAAGGAGTTAATGTCCAGAATACAAAATGAAATTCTACAACATAGCAGCAACAACAACAACAAAAAAAAACAATTAAAAAATTGGCAAAGACTTGATAGACATTTCTGTATAGAAGAAATGGCCATACAAATGGCCATACAAATGGCCAATAGGCACATGAAAAAATGCTCAACATTACAATCATGGAAGATCAGGAAATTTAAATTAAATCCACAATGATACATCACCTCATCCTCATTAGTATGCCACTCTCTAAAAAATAGAAAATAAGAATTCTTTGTGAAGTTGTGGAGAAATTGGAACCCTTGTGCACTATTAGTGAGAACATAAAATAGTGCAACAATTATGGAAAAGAATATGGAGGCTCCTCAAAACATTAAAAATAAAATGACCATATGATGCAGCAATTCCACTTCTGGGAGTAGGTCCAAAACAATTCAAAGGAGGATCTCAGATATTTGCACACCCATGTTCATGGTAGCATATTATTCACAAGAGCCTTATTTGAAAAGGTGAAGTGACCCAAATGTCTATTGACAGATGAATCAGTGAAAAAGATGTGGTATATACATGCAATGGAATTTTATGCAACCTTTAAAAAGAAGAAAATTTTGTTCCATGCTACAACATGGATGAACCTCAAGGAGATTATGCTAAGTGAAATAAGCCAGTCACAAAAGGACAAATATTCATCTGAAATATATAAAATCAAGTTTTGGAAACAGAAAGTAGAAAGGTGGTTGTCTACTGTAGGGGGAAAAGGTGAAGCAAAATTAGTCTTTAGTATGTACAGAGTTATAGTGCTGCAAAATGAAAAAGTTTTAGAGGTCTGTTATACAACAATGTGAATATACTAAGACAACTGAATTTTATACTTAGAAACGGTTAACATCTGGTCAAGATGGTGGTGTGGGCAGACATGGCTCACCTCTTTGCACAATCACAAATAAATTGCAGCTGAAATGTAGAGTGGCTGTAACTCAGAACCAACAGAAATTGAGTTGAATGGAAGTGTGACAAATATGGAATTAAAGAAATCACATCTATCTGCACTGGTAGGAGGGGTGCAGGCATGGAACCAACTGGTTCCACATCCATATGTGGTGGATGAAAATTCAACATCTCAGGAGCAAGGAGTCCCAGCCCCACACCAGGCCACCAAGCCCAGGGTCCAGCGCTAGGAAGATATGTCCTCACAATTGCTGGCTGCATAAACCAATGGGGATTGAGTCAGTGGAGGAAACTGCTGGAGCCCCAGAAGTTCCTTTTAAAAAACCCACTCACCTACTCACCTACTCAGACTCACCTACTCACCTACTCAGACTCACTGTCTCTGGGCTCCAGTGATGGTGTAGCGGCTTGAGGGGCATACAGTGGTATAGAGGGGGAGGCTGAAGTATCAGGCATCAAGGCAAGCAAAGGCCACTGCTTTTCTTGGCCCTTACTCCACAGAGCCAGCAAACTAGTGCTATATCTGAAATTCCATCCACTCGACTAGCACTGTTTGACCCACCTTGGAGATCCCCAGAGACTCTGCCCCACCCAACTTACAGGCCCACGCAAAATGTTTTTCCATATGAATGGTCTTGGCTCATGCTTCACAACTTCCTAAATCTTCTCAAACAAGCAGCAGCTGGCCTCAGTGAGCCACAAGCCTGGAACTAGCAGTCTAGATTCATAAGTTGGCTTCCCCTGGAAATGTCTAATCCCAGCCCAAGTAGCAGCCATCTCAGCACATTACTTTATAACTCAGGCAGGGTAACCCAGGGCAAAACATATGTGTGCGCTGACCTTGGCCTGAACCTGGGAAACCCCAGGGCCAGTGTACCCAGTGGACAGCTAAAGACCATGTAGGAGCACCACCACCCTGCCCCTACAGAGCTGATCCTCCACAGAGGGTGGAGGTTGGTGGTAAGTGGTCACACTCAATCCTTGCAGCTGACTGGCCTTGGTAAACTCCTCCCACTGACCTGCTAACGGCAATCAAGGCTGAACTACAAAATGAGAGTGTACTCATCCTACACAAAGGGCATGCCTTGAGTACGAGGCTTAGGTGATAAGGGAGGCTATGCCACTGGACTCTCCAAGACACCCACTATATTTATTAGCCCACACTATCAAGACACAGAGTCAAAGCAGCTCTACCTAATACATAGAAACAAACACAGGGAGGCTGCCAAAACAAGGAGATGAAGAAACATGGCCCTAATAAAGGAACAGAACAAAAAGTCCAGAAAAAGAGCTAAATGAAATGGAGATAAGCAATCTATTGGATGCAGAGTTCAAAACACTGGTTTTAAGGATGCTCAAGGAACTTAGTGAGCACCTCACCAGCATAAAAAAGATCCAGTCAGAAATGAAGGATACGCTAATTGAAATAAAGAACAATTTATAGGTAAACAACAGTAGAGTGAATGAAGCTGAGAATCAATTCAATGGTTTGGAACATAAGGAAGGGAAAACATCCAATCAGAACAATAAGAAGAAAAGAGAATCCATAAAAAATGAAGATACCGTAAGTAGCCTGTGGGACAACTTTAAGCAATCCATCATTCACTTCATAGGGGTGCCAAAAGAAGAAGAGAAAGAGCAAGAAATAGGAAATCTATTTTAAAAATAATGAAAGAAGTGAAGGAAATAGACATGCAAGTCCTGAAGCACAGAGTTCCAAACAAGATGGACACAGAGGCCCACCCTAATACATATCATAATTAAAATGCCAAAGATTAAAGATAAAAGGGTGGGAGGGTGGGTGTGGGAGAATGGGTGAGAGGTAAGGGTATTAAGAAGTATAAATAGGTAGTTACAGAATAACCATGGGAATGTAAAGTACAGTATAGGAAAGGCAGTAGCCAAAGAACCTATAGTTGTGACTTGTGGACATGAACAAGGGTGTGGAGATGGCCTGAGGGAGTGGGCCATGCTGAGTGGAGGGGTCTAAGAAAGAAAACTCAGAAAAACTGTAACAGCATAATCAATAAAATACGATTAAAAAAATGGGTAAGGTGGTAGATTTGATGTTATATATATTTTTACCACAATAATAATGAGTAAGGGATTAGTTATATATAATAGAGTTCCAAATTAATACTGGCTAATTAAGATAAAAGTGCATTTCTCCCTGATGGAGGCATGTGGATTAGCGTGCATAGGGTGGTTCTGCTCCATGAGGTTCCCAGGCTCTTTCTGTCTCATTGCTTCACTGACATCTCGAGGTTGTGGCCCTCCTGTACACGGCTGGAAAGGACTTTGCTACCACGTCTGCTTTCCAAGTACAGGGTGATGGGAAGACAGAAAAGAACTGCCCTTCATTTTAATTAATTTATTTCTACAATTTAAAAAAACCCTCACTGAGGTTATATTTATTGATTTCGAGAGAGAGAAGGAAAGGGGAAGAGAAAGAGGGGGAGAGAGAAGGGTGAATGGGAGAGAGACTGAGAGAGAGAGAGAGAGAGAGAGAAATATCGATCTGTTGCCTCCCATATGCACCCTGACTAGGGACCGAACCCACAACCTAGGTATATGCCCTGACCAGGAATCGAACCCACGACATTTTGGTGTATGGGATGATGCTCCAGCCAACTGAGCCACAGGCCAGAGCTGTCCCTCATTTTTAGACCCATCCAAGAAGTTGTACTCAACACTTTACATTACTTCCCATGAGCCAGAACTTATTTATACGATCACATCTAGCTGTAAGAGAGTTTTTAAAAATGTGACCTTTATTCTGGTTGATCCACTAAAACTTGTAGGTTTCATTACTGTAGAACAATGTTTCTCAAACTTTTTTTATTAGGGCCTCTCCTGAGATGAATTAATTTAACTTAAGTTTAAATGAAATTAAATTTCTCCCTCAAGAAAATAGTCATGCACCGCATAATGATGTTTTGATTAACAATGAACTTCATGTACAAAGCAGTCCCATAAGATTATAATGGAGCTGAAAAGTGCCTATAACCTAGTGATGTTGTAGCTGTTGTAGCAGCATAGTATAGAGTTGCAAAAGTCAGCAAGGCTGTGGTTGAGATGGTAAACAACCTTAACCTGGGTGTGGATGAGGATGACACCGAGGAGCTCATAGAAGTTGTTCCTGAGGAACTGACTGATGAGAAGTTGTCGGGACAAGCAGGAATGCATAGCTGAAGAAGACACAAGAGAAAAGGAAACTGCAGGATAAGGAAACGAAGAAACCTCAAGAAAATTCACAGTGAAGGGTTTAGGAGAAGCTTTTGCAGACCTTAGCAAGCTCCTTAAAAAGTCTGAAAACATGGACTTCAACACCAAAAGGTTTTCATTAATAGAGAGTGAGGAAGCAAAGGGAGAGGTGTCTAAGCTGCTGCTCCAACTTGATCAGTAACCAAGAGAATACAGTAAATTCCCAACCAAGACTGTCTGAGGACCATCCGTGTACACTTTCCAACAGTTCCGATTGAAAAGACTAATGATTACAGATGGCAGTGGCTATTCTTTCTACGTCCTGATAAAAATGTAGAAATAATTGCTTCCACACTTTTCCCCATGACTCTTCACTCCAGGTGCTTGATGACCCTACCTTATTTATATACAAATATAAATTCAACTGATATAGAACTGCTAATCCTTGAATGTGTGTAACAAATTGCTGATGCATAGCTATATTTCTTTTTGTTCTCCTGCTTATATAAGCATCCCCTCACTTGCCTAAAGTCGGAGCATTGTCTCATGGCTTCTTGGAACTCTGCTCTTGGGCATGTCCTCAAATGGGCCCAAAGTAAAAGAAAAAAGAAAGAAACAAGCCCTGGCTGGCGTAGCTCAGTGGATTAAGTGCGGGCCTGCGAACCAGACGATCGCGGTTCGATTCCCAGTCAGGGCACATGCCTGGGTTGCAGGCCGGTTCCTTGCAGGCTAACTACCAGCAGGGGACGCACGAAAGGCAACCATACATTGATGTTTCTCTCCCTCTCTCCTTCCCCTCTAAAGATAAATAAATAAATAAAATCTTAAAAAAAAAAAAAAGAAAGAAAGAAATGAAGCAAACCACCATGGACATAGGACATATTTCTGAAAAGAGTGACACCTCCTCAAGAGCCACAGGCCAGCCTTTCACGAGGGGTTCTAGAAAAAGGCATTGTTATCATAGGAGACAAGAGTGCCATGCATGTTATTGCCCCTGAAGACCTTCCCTTCCAGGGCACAAGATGTGAAGGTGAAAGACAATGATATCCATAATCTTGACCCTGTGTAGACCTAGGCTAATGGGTATGTTTGCATCTTCATTTTTAACACAAAGGTTAAACATTCTTTAGTAGAAAATAGCTTATAGAATAGCGATATAAAGAAAGAAAATATATTTGTATAGCCATACAATGTATTTATGTTTTAATGTGTTATAAAAGAGTCAAAGTTTAAAAAATTAAAAGGCTTATAAAGTTAGAAAGTTAAAAGTCAAGGTTAATTTATTATTAAAGACGTTTTAAAAAGTAATTTAGAGTAGTCTAAGTGTATGGTGTTTATAACATCTGCAGCAGTATACAGTAGTGTCCCAGGTCTTCACATTCACCAACCACTCACTCTCCCAGAAAAACTCCAGTCTTGCAAGCTCCATTCATAAGTGTCCTATACCAATCCACTATTTTAATCTTTTATATTGTATTTTTACTGTACCTTTTCTATGTTAAGATACACAAATATTTACTGTTGCGTTATAACTGCCTACAGTACTCAGTACAGTAACATGCTGTCCGGGTTTGTAGCCTAGGAGCAACAGACTATACCATAGACAGGCATACTTCATTTTATTGTGCTTCATAGGTATTGCATTTTTTACAACAAATGTAAAAAATGCAAGCCCCTCGCTAGCAAAGAGATTATGACCTGCTTAATTGCCTTACTTGCTTCATGGCCGTGCTCTGCAATCACAATGCACTATCTGCCAAGGACTCCTGTAGCCTGTGTGTATACTAGGCTACACCATCTAGGTTTGTGTTTGCAGAGTGATGAAACTGCCAACAACACATTTCTCGGAATGTATCCCAGTTGTTAAGCAATACACGACAGTATTAGAAGAGAAGTAAGATTTTGCTGGGTAGGGTTGAACTTCGGTGTGCCACTAATCATTGTTAATATCTAAAAAAAATTTTTAGTCTCCCTAAGAACCAATTTTTCCCTCAAGGACAACACTCCCCATTTCCCCAATTGAGAATGCATGCTGTGAATTAAGGGAGAAATGAATATTAGCATTTTCTGTTACATGCTGCACATTTTTGGACTGGTTTCTAGATGGATCAATTACTAATGCCTAAATACAACATCACAGACATCTTTTTGAAGAAAACTTGTGGTGATATAACTTATTCACTTGGTTATGCTTAGTTGTGGTAGTGACTGTGACCACAGTCCAGCCTTGGTCCAGCCTTGCTACTCAAATGACAGTGCAAAATACTTAACTTCTGTAAGCCTCAGTTCCGTCAGCTGGGAAAACTATTAGTTACTTCTCAGGTTGTTAAAATTAATGGGAACAATGCATTATCAACTGCAAAGCATCATAATGCTCATGACCATTGTTTCGAGCAACGTAAGAAAGACGAAAAGTTCTTGGAATAAAGACTAAGACCCACCATGGTCTGTCCTTGCCCACCTTTCCAGCCTCTTCTTGCATAACTGCTCTACCACCTTCTCTTTGCTTAGTTCCTTAAAGGGACAACAATGCTCCTTCCCATGGCATCGTTCTGCTCCTGCTGTTTCTCTTCCTGAAACGCTGTGCCTGCTGTGCCTCTCTACCCTCAGGCCTTAGTAATCTTACCACCTTAGATATCCAGGCTGGCATGTCCCCTGGGAAGACTTCCTTGATGCCCAGATTTGGTCAGGCCCTCCTCCATAGACTCTCAGGACACCTCATGCTTGTCCTCGTACAGCTCGTTTCCAAGGCAATGTTACCTGCAGTCCTGTGATTAACACCTCTTTCTGCCACCTCGAGGGAGGTGTGTGAGAATCCGCACCTGCACCCAGGGCCGAGCACTGAACCTGGCACACAGTAGTTGCTCAGTGGATATGCACACAGAGGTGAGAGAAGTTGCCCACGAGCAAAGACTCCCAGCCTGGCTTCACCATGGGCCTGCAAAGCTGCCCAGCTCCCCGAGGGGGCTAAGGGGTGCACTGCGCATGCCTGGACAGCCAACTTCCAGAACCTTCGGTGGGGAGGCAACAGCCACAGCTTGCGCACCTCGCACCGCTCTAGCGTTCCCGCCTCCCGAAGAAGCACGCCCCGTCTGACTGGTACTGGTTGTACCCCTGGGGACCCCTCCGCCCGGTTTCCTGCCGGCCCCACAGCCTCCCGGCCCGGGAGCCCTCGCTTCCTCGGGGACGCTGGGAGCGGGGCCCCTTGGGCAGTGTCCATTACCCCTGGGGTTGAGGCCGAGGGCACGACGGCTTTACAAGGGCCTGTTCCCCGGGGCGGAGGCCGCCAGGCCCGGCCTAGGAGTCCTGCGGCCGCAGGCTGTGGCGAGTGGGAGGAAGGGGCCGGGGTCGGTTAGGGGCGAGCAGGAGGGGCTGGTTTTCGGCGGTGCGAGTGGACGCGGAGGGCGCCTCTGGGTGCGCGGCCGCCCGTCGGCCTGTTCGGTCCTGGTTTCCAGGCCTCCTTTGGGAAGTCGTCCCTGCAAACTTCGAGAGGAAACAACGTTTCCGAGGGCAGAAGGACAGAGAAAATCCCACAGAAGGGGCATTTATGGCTAGACCGGGCTCTTAGGAGAAACAGAAACCCAGTGAGAAGATTTGCAGGCGTTTCTCAAAGGCCTGGGAAGGGAGCCAGGGATTATCAGCGCTGTTGAAATCAGATAATCACCGATTTGTCTTTGGACCGAGTCTGAACTGTGGTGCCTGGAACAGTTCCAGTGCCTGCTCCGAAAAAAGCGAGTGCTGACGTCACCGCCAGGCAGAGCCCGATTCTCTTTTGCCCGTGTGCCTCCCGGCCTCGGCCTGCCCTCCTTTTGGGTTGCCGCCAGGGCGTCAGTTCAGTTCTGTGCCAGCGCGACGCACTGTCGCACTGAAAGACGGAGGCTTCCTTTTACTTGTGAAAGGAGAAGCTTTTCTCAGAGTGAAATCCCCAGGGCTGTTGGGATTGCTCACCGTGCGGACTTCCCCCTCCGCAGCTGCAGCTGGGCCTGCAGGAGGCTGATTTGAAAAGGGGCGATTTCTTGAAAGTGTCTGAAGCCTCGACTTAGCATTCTGGTTTTTCTTTTTTCCTCTTTCTCCCCATTCAGGGAGCTAGTCCTTCCAAAATACTGGAGTGTGGTAAACAAGCCGTAGTGGTGGGGTTTCATGTCCTGTGTGCCGCTCAGGTAACAAAGAGAAGGGAACAAGTTCTTCCTTCGCTCATCTTCATATCTGGCCTGGCTGGTTTATGCTTTTTATCTAGAGTTTAAGGACTGGATTAAATCTGTGAATAAACTATCCTGGAAGGGAATGTCGGGCCATCATTTAGAGGACAGCTGTGGCTAAATGCTGGCAGTTAGAATGTTTTTGCTATGTGACTTTTGGCAAGTCAGCTTGTGGCCTGATGACGGACGTATAACCAAGAAGCTTCTGCCTGATTTGAAGAACATTATTCTGAAAAGGGAGACAATACTTTTGTTTAGATATCTGTATTTATTTAAAGTGATTTACATTAAAATCACTTGTCTAAGCAACTTTACAAAGGAAAAAAATCCACGTCCTTGAAACCCTTCATTTACTGTTTATCATTTTATTTCATTCATTAAGCTTTTATTGTAATTCCAGCCTCCAAAGACACAAATATGAACAACAATCTCTGCCCCCACAGTTTAGTGGGGGAAAGCTGCATGTGCTTTAGCAATTAAAGTGGTATAATATAAAGGATTGTGCACAGTTATTGGGAGTGCAGAGAAGGCCACAAAACTCTGGCTGATGGGCTCAAACACAGGTGTTTGGACTAGGTCTGGAAGGAAGGGTTGGCAGGAATTTATCACCAGAAGAAGGTTGTGGGGGAAGCACTCTGATGAGGAGGCATGAGAAAGTATGCCACATTTCGGATAAGATCTTTGGCAGAGATGAAGGGCAGAGAGCAATGGAGCAAGAACCAGAGGTTGGTTGTAAATCCCTACTTGGTGAGGAGACATTGAAGGATTTTAATCAAGGGAGTGATGTGAGGAGATTCATGAACACACATATCTATCTATATCTGACCTTTGTCACTGAATAGTATCTTTTAATCAATCATATTGTATATAAACATTTCTTTATATCTACATATCTACATAGTAAATAAGGTTCTTTACATTTTTGTTCTTTACATATTCCGGGTGGGAGACATTGAGTTGTTTTTATAATTTCAGGAATATAACAAATGCTCTCACTGTTTTTTTAAAGATTTTACTTTCTTGGGATATTTTCCTCTTTGGGGAGTATAAAGACAAACATTAAAGACATTTGTATAACTTTTGGAATATTTTAACAGATTACTCACTAGAAAGATTAGACTAATTTTGTAATGCCCTCATTGTTATGTACGTATGCCAGTTTCCCAGTTCTCTTGTCATCGTATTTTACTTTTTAAATTTAATATGTGAAACAACACCTGAGATCAGTGCTTATTTAAATTTCTTATGGACATTTTTATTCCTGTTTGCTTGACACTTGCATCTTCTACTTTTTAAAGATCATTTGTCAAGTAGAGCCAGAGTATTGATCTTATAAGTGTATGTCAAACCTTTACATATTTTGAGTAGGAATCTTTAATTTAAGATTAGTTAAAGATGAATTTTAAAGATTAAGATTAATTTTTAATCTTTATTTTCAGTTTAAGTATCTGCCATTTCTATTTTGTTGCCTTAATTTCATACACATGTTATAGACTGAATTGTGTCTTCCCCAATTTGCATGTTGAAGTTCTAACTGCCATTACTTTCAGAATGTGATTGTATTTAGAAATAGTGTCTTTAAAGAGGTGTTTAAATTAAAATGAGGTCATTGGGGTGAGTTCTAGTCCATTATGATGGGACCCACCCTTCTTATAAGAAGAGATGAGGACACAGACAGGTATAGAGAAGACCATGTGAAGACACAGGGAGAAGATGGCCATCACTAGGCAGGAAGAGGTACCTCAGAAGAAACCAAAACTGCTAACTCCTTGATCTTTTACATCCAGTCTCCCAAATTATGAGATAATAATTTCTTTTGCTTAAGCCACCCAATCTGTATTTTGTTATAACAGCCCTAACAAATTAATACAATCTATATACGGAAAAAGTGTTTGTCTATAGAAATGTGCACCGGTGTGGCTCAGTGTATTTTCACCAAGTGTCAGTGGCACAGTAGTACCTTTCCCTTCTTCTCCAAAGGCAACTTGTGTCACAGGTGAGTTTTACCTGTTTTTGAACTATATAAATGTCATTATACATTATGTCCAATTTAGTGTCTCATTTCTTTCACTAAATATTTTATTTGTGAAATTCATCCGTGTCATGCCTAGAGAAGTGATCTGTTTATTTTAATTGCTCTGTAGAATTTCACTATATGACTATACCAGAAAGTATATGTCCAAATGGTGGACATTTTTATTGTTTCCCAGTTTGGGCTAAAATGAATATTGCTGTTATGAATATTCTTGTGCATGTCATTTTCTACATATATATATATGCATTTCTGTTGAGTGTATTACTAGGAGTGGAGTTTCTGTTCATAGAGTATGTGTATACTCAGCTTAAGAAGGTGTGCTGTTTATGATTCCACTAGGATCAGGAGTAAATAAAAATTTTATTGGCACTCAAATATGGAACAGGCTGACAGGGTCCAGAGGGGAGAAGGGAGAGAATCATAGGGGAAAAGGGGATGGACTCATGTGAACAAGTATAAAGGACACATGGACAATAACTAAGGGTGGGGGGCGGAAATGGGAGGGAGGCGGGGAGCATGGGGCGGGGGACGGGCCGGGTTGGGAATATAAGACAGAAAGCTGTACTTGAACAAGAATTAAATTTAAAAAATATTTAAAAAAATTTTATTGGCCCTACATCCTCACTTATATTTAATATCATCAGGTTTACTGCTTTCTTTTTATCTTATTATTTAGATTGTAACTGCTTAGAAGTTTTTCATTTTTACATAATACTAACTTCTGTTTATTTCTATACATAGTACCGTATTTTTCAGACTATAAGATGTACTTTCCCCCTAAATTTGGGAGGAAAATGAGGGTACATCTTATAGACCAAATGTAGCTTTACATTTACATTGGTGAAATATTGTTATTTATGTTATTAAATATTTTACCACATTTTGTGCTTCAAAAATTTTTTTCTTATTTTTTCCCTCTAAAACCTAGGTGCATCTTATGGTCCTAAAAATATGGTACTTATTTCTGTGTACTTGCATATCATGTAGATAATTCCAGAATTATTTTAAACTATGACCTGTTGCCCAATATGGTATAACATGTGGATTTTAGTTATTTGAACTTGCAATTAGTATCTAACTGTCCCAACCAAAGTTTATTAAATAGTGATTTTTGTACAGTTACCATCAGATAGTGGCTGGGCCTAGAATCATCTTGATGCCCAAAGTGGCATCACAGGCCTCCTCCTGTGATTTCTTTCTCCAGTATTTTGGCCCAGGTTATTAAATGGCCTCTGAACACTACTCCATGCGGCCTCTTTAGCAATATAGCCTATAGCTGTGGCCACTGCTGCTGCTCCTATTCCTCTTCTTCCTTATCTTCACTTCTCTCACTTCCTTCCCCCTGTCATTCTTTCTCCTCTTCCTTTTCTCCCCAACTCCTCTTTTACTATGTAGTTATCTTTACCAGTGTTCTCTATTTCTTCATACAGCTTCTAGTGTCTTTCATTTTAGGTCCTCTAGTTTTTACTGTCTACCATTCTTTCATTTTAGTCTGAAGGACTCTAACATTTCTTGTAGGGCAGTTGTAATGGTAATGTACTCCTTTTGCTTCTGTTTACCTGGAAATGTCTTATTTCTCCTTTATTCCTAAAGAACATTTTTGCCAGATATTAGAATTTTTGGTTGACAGGTCTTTTTTGTCTTAGCATCTTAAATGTGTCATCCTACTACGTTCTTGTCTCAATGGTTTCTGATGAGAAATAGGCTATTAATGTTATTGATGATCTTTTGTATGTGATGAGACATAAGTTTTCTTTTTTTTTTACAGGCAAGTAGTATTCCATAGTGTCAATGTAGCATAGCTATTTTATCCATTCATCTCTTGATGGATACTTGGGCTGCTTCCAAATCTTGGCTATTGTAAATAGTGCTGCAGTGAACCTGGGAGTGCATGTATTCTTTCGAATTAGTGTTTTGGCTAAATTACCAGACGTGGAATTGCTGAGTCATAAGACAGTTCTGTATTTATTTTTTTAAGATTTTATTTATTCATTTTTTGGAGAGAGGGAAAGGAGGGAGAAAGAGGGAGAGAAACATTGATGTGTGAGAGAACACTGATTAGTTGTCTCTACACGCCCCCAACTGGGAACTGGCCCACAACCCAGGCATGTGCCTTGACTGGCAATTGAACTGCCACCTTTCGCTCAGTAGGGTGATGCCCAACCCACTGAGCTGCACTGGTCAGGGCTCCATCTTTAATTTTTTTGAGGTAACTCCATATTGCTTTCCACATTCATTCCACCAATCTGCATTCTCCCCAACAGTGCAGAGGGTTTCCCCTTTCTCCACATTCTTGCCAGCTCTTGTTGTTTATTGATTTATTGATGATAGGCATTCTGACAGATGTCAGGTGATATTTCATTCTGGTTTTAATTTGCATTTCTCTGATGATTAGTGGCATCGAGCATCTTTTTAAAATCTGTTGGCCATCTGTGTGTTCTCTTTGGAGAAGTATCTTTTCAGATCCTTTGTACATTTTTAATTGGATTGGTTTTTTGGTGTTGTGTTTACAAGTTCTTTATAAATTTGGATATTAATCCCCTATCAGAGGTATCAACAAATATGTCCTTCCATTCAGTGGGTTGTCTTTTTATTTTGTTGATGGTTTCCTTTGCTGTGCAAAAACTTTTTAGTTTGATATAGTCCCATTTGCTTATTTTTGTTTTGTTTCATTGCCTAAGGAGATATATCAGAAAAAATATTGCTATGAACAGTGTCTGAGATTTTACTGTATATATTTTATTCTAGGATTTTCTTGTTTTTGAGTCTAACATTTAAGTCTTTCATTCATTTTGAATTTATCCTTGTGTGTGTTGTAAGAAGGTGTTCTAGTTTCATTTTTCTGCATGCATCTGTCCAGTTTCCCCCACACTATTTATTGCACAAATTATCTTTAGCCCATTGTATGTTTTTGCCTCCTTTGTCAAATGTTAATTGGTTATAAAGATGTGGGTTTGTTTCTGGGCTCTCTGCTCTGTTCTATTGGTCTGTGTGTCTGATTTTATGCCAGTACCATACTGTTTTGAATACCGTGACTTTACAGTACAGTTTAATAATAGGTAGCATGATTCCTTCAACTTTATTATTCTTTCTCTGTTTCTTGCAGGGCCTTTTCTGGTTACTTATAAATTTTGGAATATTTTTTCTAATTCTGTGAAATACATCACTGGAATCTTGATAAACATTGAGTTGAATCTATAGATTGTTATGGGTAGTATGGACACTTTAAAGATGTTTAATTCTTGCTATGCATGAATGTGGTATATGCTTCCACTTATTTGTATCTTCTTCAGTTTCTTTCTTGAGCATTTTATAATTTTTCAAGTACGAGTCTTACACATTCTTGGTTAAGTTAGTTGCTAGATATTTTATTGCTTCTCTTGAAGCAATTGTGAGTGAGATTGCTTTTGTAATTTCCCTTTCTGATAGTTCATTATTGGTGTAAAAAATGCAACTGATTTCTGGATATTATTTGCATCTTGCTACTTTACTGAATTCGTTGATCAGTTCTGGTAGTTTCCTGATGTAATCTTTAGGGTTCTCTATGTAGAGTATCATGTCATCTGCAAATAATGACAGTTTTGCTTCTTCATTTCCAATTGGGATACCTTTTATTCTTCTTGTCGTCTGATTGCTGTGGGTAGGACTTTTGTTTGTTGGGAAGTTTTTCTTTTTTTATTACTGCTTCAAGTTCACTAGCTGAATCTGTCTATTCAGATTCTCTGATTCTTCCTGGTTAATTTTTGGAAGATTGTATGTTTCTAGGAATTCATCCATTTCATTCAGGTTGTCCCATTTGTTGGCATATAGTTGTTTTTTGTCTTTTCTTACAATCCTTTGTATTTCTTCAGTGTCAGTTGTACTTCTCCTCTTTCATTTCTGATTTTATTTATTTGGGTCCTCTTGCTTTTTTTCCTAATGAGTCTGGTTAAAGACTTATCATTTGCCCTGGCTGGTGTGGCTCAGTGGATTGAGTGCGGGCCTGCGAACCACATGATTGTGGTTCGATTCCCGGTCAGGGCACATGCCTGGGTTGCAGGCCAGTTCCCGGCAGGGGATGCACAAGAGGCAACCATACATTGATATTTCTCTCCTTCCCTTTCCCTCTAAAGGTAAATAAATAAAATCTAAAAAAAAGACATCATTTTGTTGGTCTGTTCTTGGATTCATTGATCTTTTGAATTGTTTTTTTAGACTCTATTTCATTTATTTCTGGTCTGATCTTATGTTTCCTTCTACTTTCTCTGGGCTTTGTTTGTTGTTTCTTTTCTAGTTCTTTTTGGGTGACAGTTTAGATTTTTTATTTGAGATTTTTCTTGTATTTTGCGTTAGGCCTGTACTGCTATGAATTTTTGTCTTAGGACTGCTTTCTCTGTGTCCCAAAGGTCTTGGATTGTTGTGTGTTCATTTTTATTTGTCTCAATAAATCAAAACTCTCTAATTTCTTCCTTGATCTCATTATTTACCCTTTCATTGTTTAGCAACATGTTATTTAGCCTCTGTGTGTTTGTTTGTTTTGCAGTTTTTTTCATTGTCACTAATTTCTAGTTTCATGCCATTGTGGTTGGGGAAGATGCTTGAATTTATTAAGACTTGTTTTGTGTCCTGTAACATGTATTCTGTCCTAGAGAATGATCCATGTGCACTTGAAAAGAATATGTATTCTGCTATTTTGGGATGAAGTGTTCTGTAAATATCGATTAAATCCATCTGGTCTCATGTATCATTTAAAGCTGCTGTTTACTTGTTGATTTTTTTTTTGTCTGGAAGATCTATCCATTGAGGTCAATGGGGTATTAAAATCCCCTGTTATGTCTGTATTACTGTCAATCTCTCCTTTTGTATTCATCAGTGTTTTATATGTTTAGGTGCTCTTATGTTCAGTAGATATGTATTTACAAGGGTTATATCTTCTCGTTGGAATGATCCTGTTGGCATTATGTAATGTCCTCCTTTGTCACTTGTAAGGCCTTTGTTTTGAAGTCTATTTTGTCTAATAAAAGTATTGCTACCCCAACTTTTCTTCATTTCCATTTGTGTGAAATAGCTTTTTTTATCCCTTTTATCCTGTGTGCATATTTTGTTCTCAAATGGGTCTGTTGGAGTCAGCATATATATGGGTCTTGTTTTATCCAGTCAGCTACTCTATGTCTTTTGATTGGAGCCCTTAATCCATCTACCTTTAAAGATATTATTGATGGGTACTTATTTTTTGCCATTTTACTCTTTATACCTATGTTCCTCTCTCTCTCTATTTTTTCTTTCTTCTTCCTTTTATTCTTTGTACATGGTTTCCTTTAGATCATTGAGCATATATCTGACAGTTGATTCTATATCTTTGTCAAGTAAGTTCACTGAATGTCTGGGCTTCCTCATGAATGGTTCAATTCTTTCCCTTTGAATTAGCCATATATTCCTGGTATTTTTTTTGTATGCTTTGTGATTGGTTATTGTTGAAAACTAGACATTCTGAATATTATACTGTAACTTTGGAAATCTGATTCTTACACTCTTCATGGACTATTGATTTTGTTTGTTGATGTCTAGAGCCTTCTATTTGTTTTTTTCCAAAGATATTGCAAAGTGCGTATTCCTTGTTGTGTGTGGTCACTGAAGTTTCTGTTAAAATATCTCTGTGGTCATCCAGTGACTAGGCTATTTCTATAAATATAAGTCATTAGGAGTAGAATGGCACACAAAGCCTGTTCTTGTGTGTTAGGGTAAAATTTATTGAAAGTAAATTTCTGGAAGTTATCTTTGAGACCTGAATCAAAATTTGAATTCCAAAAATTATTTGGAATATGAGACTTTTCTCAATATGAGAAAGTTAGATCTCATCCTTTGCAATGTCTACTTAATTCATCCCTGAAATAAGTAAAGGTTTTTTTTAACTTAGTCCCAGAGGCATGTTGAGCTATTTACAGAGATCTGTACATGCATATGGACGGTGTATGTCTACAGTGCCAATTCTGTGATTCTTGTTTTCTAGCCAAGATGAACTTCTGTATGTTTAATGATAGTTTCATTTCATTATGTTACTTTGAGCAGGGAACTATTTCCAATTTTTCTTCCTTTGTCAAATTTTTCCTGAACTCACCACAGCCTTAAGTCATCTCTCCCTTACCTGAATAACTCTTACACTTATTTTAGCATTTATAATGTTGAGTCTTTTACCCTACCCCCATTAGCATTCCTTCTGAGTAATGGTGAACATTGATAAGAAAAAGTAATGATGAAACAACAAGGATCTACATGCATGCTATTTATACTCATCAGTACCAGTCATCAGGAAGTATAAGTGATTTGCAATACCTAAATTCATTGGTATATACGCTTAGTATAATTCTTTATGACTATATTCCAAGATTCTTGTGGAGTGTAATTAAGCAGGGATACCATTAGACTGAGGTGGCTGTATGCCTTGGCAGCCTATGTAAGCAAACCAAAACCTAAGCCAGAGTCAGAGCACTTAGATTGGAGAAAATGAAGCAAAACAACTATTAGTGAATAGCCAACTGGGCTTTCCCAAATAAAGAAACTGCTTAAGCTATAGCCATCAGATAATTTCCTTGCTTTACTTTCATGCCTTCTCTATAAAAACTTCTGCCCTAGCTCCTGTCAGTGGAGTATTCCTAACCATCTTTGGTCTGGCACTGCCTGTTTTGAATTCACGTATGCTCAAATAAACACTTGGAGAAAAAAAGTTTCAGTTTACCTTTTAACTGGGTTACCCTATTTATTGCACAGAAGGTTTCCACCTTTTAACAGGATTGCCCTCGTTCATTACATAGAAGCCTTCCCAACTCTTCCCCAGAGCTGCTTCTAAGATGGAGCTAGCTAGACCACCTACTGTTCTGCGCCTATTTATGGTTGACTTTATTACTACATGGGCTTTTCTTTTCTTTTACATGCTTACTTGAAAACATGTTTTTTTATTGCTTTTTAGAGAGAAGGGAGGGAGAGAGAGAGAGACATCGATGTGAAAGAGAAGCACTGATTGTTTGCTTCCCGTACGCACCCAGACTGGGGATTGTACACACCTGACAGGAGACTGAACCCACATCTTAGGTATGTGCTCTGACTGGGAATCCAACCTGCCATCTTTCTGTTATGGGACAGTGCTCCAACTACCTGAGTCGCACTGGCCCAGGTTGTGTGGACTTTTCTTAATAAAGCATCGTTAAGATGAGAAGACCTATACCACACAATTTAGAGCGGCACATTCATGATTTAGTCTCAATTTACCCCTTACTCCGATTAGACAAATTGTAACTTTGTTCCCTGTTCTTCTCAAGAATATGATTCTTTAATTTTATATTAAAAATTTTTTACCTTCACTGTTTGTATCTCCACAGCATGTTAGTGATATTTACATGTTCCTTTGATTTAACATGTTATATTTCTACTAAATGTATCTAAGACATCTATCACTTCCAAAATAAGAGATTTCTTTTTTTATCAGATTACTTACAAATACCACTTATCTGAAGATTAGTATTCCCTACCTTTTGTTGGTGGTGACATTTGTTTTTTTAAATATATTTTATTGATTATACCATTACAGTTGTTCTCTTCCCCCCTTCATTCCCCTCCCCCCGCAAACTCCCTCCCCCCCATTCTCCCCCACTTAGTTTATGTCCACGTATCTCAAGTTCTTTAGAGTCTATATTTCCCCTACTATTCTTGCCCTCCCCCATCTATTTTCTACCTACCATCTATGCTACTTATTCTCTGTACTTTCTCCCCCCTTCTCCTCCTCCCACTCCCCTGTTGCTAACCCTCCATGTGTTCTTCATTTCTATGGTTCCCCCCACCCCCATCTAGGTGTCCTTAGTTTGCTTTTGTTTTAGGTGTGGTTGTTGATAACTGTGAGTTTGTTGTCCTTTCACTGTTAATATTTTTCATCTTCTTTTTCTTATATAAGTCCCTTTAGCATTTCATATAATAAGGGCTTGGTGATGATGAACTCCTTGAACTTGACCTTATCTGAGAAGCACTTTATCTGTCCTTCCATTCTAAATGAAAGCTTTGCTGGATAAAGCAATCTTGGCTGTAGGTCTTTGGATTTCATGACTTGGAATACTTCTTTCCAGCCCCTTCTTGCCTGTAAGGTCTCTTTTGAGAAATCCGCTGACAGTCTGATGGGAACTCCTTTGTAGGTGACTGTCCCCCTTATCTCTTGCTGCTGCTAGGATTCTCTCCTTCATTTTAATCTTGGCTAATATAATTATGATGTGCCTTGGTGTGTTCCTTCTTGGGTCCACCTTCTTTGGGACTCTCTGAGCGTCCTGGATTTCCTGAAAGTCTATGTCCTTTGCCAGACTGGGGAAGTTCTCCTTTATTATTTGTTCAAATACGTTTTCCACTCGTGGCTGTTTCTTTCCCCCTTCTGGTACCCCTATAATCCGGATGTTGGAACGTTTAAAGATGTCCTGGAGGTTCCTAAGCCTCTCCCCATTTTTTTGAATTCTCATTTCTTCATTTCTTTCTGGTTGGATTTTTCGTTCTGCCTTCTGGTCCATTCCATTGATTTGAGTTCCAGTTTCCTTTCCATCACTATTGGTTTCCTGTGTATCTCCCTTAATTTCAATTAGTTTAGCCTTCATATGTTCCTCTAATTTGTGACTATAATCAACCAGTTCTGTTAGCATCCTGATAAACAGTGTCTTGAACTGTGCTTCTGAGAGGCTGGCAATCTCTTGGTCACTTAGAGTTATTGGCTCTGGGACTTTGAGTTCTTCTTGCGCCAGCTTTTGGGCTGTTCATGCCTGTTACGTAGCAGGATTGGAGCCCTAGGTGTTCACCAGAGCAGGGCAACTCAGTCGCTGGGTTGTGACGCTGTATGTTGGGGCAGGGTCAGAGAGGAGCAATGGCGTCCAGTCTGCCGCCTCCTGCTGCAGCCCCCACAGGTGCTGCAGCTGCCACCATCACCGGGGCCCGCGCATTTCGTCCCACTGCATGCGAGTGTGCCACCACCGTCATCCCTCCACCACTGAGTTCGCCCCCTGGGGCCTGCGTGGTCCATCTCTCTGTGCACGGATGTGCGACTGCGGTCAGTCTGCCCCACACCCTGACTGGGTCCGGGCTACTTGCGTGCCTAGGTCAGGGGATCTTTCCTGCCCAACCCTGCTCTGCTGCTGGCTCTGCCCTTCTTACCATCCCGGTTGAAAGGTTCGTTGTTGGACTTCCGTATAATTCAATTTTCTGTTCTTTGGCTGTGTCTTTGTTCTCCAAACCTTTGTTGTATTCAAACTTGGTTGTGGGAGAAGGCATAGTGTTTCCACCAATGCCTCCATCTTGGCGGAAGTCCACATTTGTTGTTTTTTTTAATATATTTTATTGATTATGCCATTACAGTTGTCCTATTCCACCCTGTACGCCCCTCCCCCACCATTCCTCCCCTTTAGTTTATGTTCACGTGTCACAAGTTCTTTAGATTCTATATTTCCCATACTATTCTTGCCCTCCCCCATCTATTTTCTACCTACCATTTATGCTACTAATTTTCTGTACCTTCTCCCCCCTTCTCCTCCTACCACTCCCCTATTGCTAACCCTCCATGTGATCTTCATTTCTATGGTTCCACTCCCAATCTACTTGTCCTCACACATTCGCGAATGTGTGACCACGGTCAGCCTGCCGCCTTATGCCCTCACTGGGTCTGCCTGTTGGTACCCCACGCCTGGGATCCGTCCACAGCTGCCTGGGTGCCTGAGTCAGGGGATCTTTCCCGCCGGATCCTGCTCTGCTGCTAGCTCTGCCCCTCTTACCAGTCCAGTTGAACGGTTCGTTGTTGTCGGACTTCCATATAGTTCAATTTTCTGTGTTTTGGCTGTGTTTTTGTTTACTACACCTTTGTTGTCTTTAAACTTGGTTGTGGGAGAAGGCACAGTGTTTCCACCTACGCCTCCATCTTGGCGGAAGTCCTATTGTTGGTGACATTTATTATATATATGGGCTTTGTTTCCTCAGCTAGATTATTATCATTTGAGGTCAGGTATCATGTCTTGATTCTCTTTGTTTGCCCTATTGGATCTTAAAGAGAGCAGATATATGGTAAGTATTTATTAAGTTGAGTTTGATTAAATTGAGAATATTTCAGGAATCTTTCTCTTTCATCTCATACAATAATTTGAAGGAGGTCTTTAATTTCTAACAGCAGAGCAAGTTTGTACCTTAGGGGTTCTAGAGGTTTTAAAAAAAGTGTGTTATCGGGGCGAATAAAATGTCCAGGTAGTCTTTGCAATTATGGGAGTACGTTGGAAATGAGAACAAGTAAGGTCTCTTTGAAGGTCCTAATTGTTGAGGTCAGCCTAGATTTCTTAAATAAGTCTTCAAACTAGCCAGGTGTTTATTTCCAGTCTCATTTGCATGAAAGATCACCCAGTTGTCAGGCATGTGTGTTGGTGTCCTTGTAGCCTGAAGTGAATGCTCTACAAACTGATACGATCTTTTCAAGGTCAATGAATTAATGAAAAGTCATTCATAATTTTTAACCATTGGAGGTTATAGAATGTAACCACTTGGTGAGAATGTAGTAAAAGCTGATATATGTACATTTATACATTTTGTTTATAGTAATTTTAGGGAAGTCACTGAACCTTAAAAACCACAGATCCCAAGATAAAAATCTTCTGCTCTGATGCTGGTGGCATTGCAGAGATTCTAACTCTCAAGTTTAGATTGCTTTTTAACTTTTTTCAATTTCCTTTTTCCCCCTTTCCCATTCTAAAGTTAACTAGGGAGTTTCTTTCTCACATCTGAGCCTGGGAAATGAGATGGCTAAATTATTCTTTCCTTAATTAGAGTTGTGTGTCCTTGCTTGAACAAGAATTAAATTTAAAAAAAAGATTTGTGTGTCCTGGGAAAGTGTTGCATAATATATAAATAATACTCCTGTGTCTACCACAAGTGAAAGTAAGACAGTTTTTTTTTTTTTGAATGAAGTCTCTCTTAGGATGAAACCCCAAGGGATATGGATTTCCCCTCCTAACAGCTGCTGCTATTATTGCATTAAACTTTGCTTTGAAATGGTTTTATTTTTGAAAATCATATAAGCCCCTGCCTAAAACCTTAATTCTCTTCCTGCATAGGGGCTCTCATTATCTAGTCAACTGTTTGCCAATATACATATTGGATATTGTAATGGGAGAAGGTCACCGTTCCCTCTGTTGCCTATTTGGTGATTCAACAAAACTAGCTAAACTAGTAAACTTCTCTTTATTTCCAAGTTTACATTTTTTTGAGGTTTAAGAACTTACCTAAGGTCTGTCCTTGGAGGAAACACTGATTTCTGAAGGATTCTGATTATGGCACATGTCAGTAACTCATTTTTTTCATTCATACAACAAATATTTATTGATCATTTCTGTACATCCAGTATCTTGTAGGTACCAAGGATAAAGTAGTAAATAAGATAGGTAGTCCCTGCTCTCATAGAACTTTGTGGGGTTAGAAAATACATGGATAAAAAAGTAACTATATAATATATATTTACAGATAGTGATAAAGGCTAGGAACAAAATTAAAGAAGGGTAAAGAGATTGAGAGTAATAGAAATGGTGCTGTTTTCAATAGATGGGCGAGAAAAGCCTTCTCTGAGAAGGTAATATTGAGCAGAGACCTGGATAAAGTGGAGTGAGCTATGGAAATGATGAGAATATTTTTTTTGCTGTGCTTGAGAAGCAATAGGGGGGCAGTGTGGCTGGAGTGGAAAGGTGGAGGGGGAGAGAAAAGGAATGAGGTGAGAGTTATGCAGACTCTGAGGAAGGGTTTCGGATTTCATTTAGAGTGTGATGCTGTGCTATTGGAAGGATGAGACGGGGGGAGCTGTAATCTCATTATGTTCTAGAAGTATTATCTGGGCTATATTGTACAGTATAAATGGTAGTGGGCAAGAAAGAGAGTAAGCAGGAAGATTAATAATGACAAACACTATCATCTGGTTACCTGAAGTATAGCCAGTAATTGTTTAATAATTTTTTAACACCAGTCACTAATTTTAAGCCCAGAATGAATGAAGAAGTTCTGGTATGTATAAGACTCTGTTTTCAGTTCCATTCTTTCTCAGAGATGAGTAATTTAATGAAGGTCACTGAGAACATAAATCCTAGCCCTTTAAATTAATATAATTTAATATCTTTGAAAATTGGTTTCCATTTACTTAAAATTTTTCCTTCTGATTAAAAATGATAGAAAATGTTCTGTGTAGACACTTGGGAAAATAAAGAAAAGCAAGAAAAAAAACATTTATAATCATGATCTAGAAATACTTTAAAAATTAACTCTGATAGTTATTTATTCTTAAAACATTTCTGGAAGATTACTATTTCTTCTTCTCTTTTATAAATGAGAACACAGAAGCCCAAGCACGCTTTGATGACTTGTTCTGAATCATCAAAGTAGTTATTGTCATATTCTTACTGCTCTGTTGAGGTTCTCAGCCAGCCCCTGAACAGAGGGAGAACAGGGTCAGCCAATTTCAAGATCTAGATACAGAACATTGAATTAACTAAGTATGGCCTGATAAGGAAAATTAACAGACAAAAATACAATCATTTTCCCCTTTCCATTCTTTGTAGACCAATGTTCTCAGATCAGATTGCAACATTTGATCACTGTGGGCCATATACTTCCGTAGGAAAGGAGATTGTCCCTCTGAGATTTATGACAAACCTTACTACTGTAGATGTGTCCATTTGTTCACTGCATGCATCAAATTTTACTTGCATAGAACATGGTGAACTTTCTACCAGAAGAGGAATAATTCTTCACCTCTAATCTAACTTCCCTAATAAGATAATCTTTTGTTGTTTTAGATATCTGTCTAGACTTCTTTTTCTGAGCTAGATTTCTGCATGAGTTTTGTTTTCTGGCTTTATTTTAACTTTTTAAAATCTCATTTTATAATTTTTATATTTGTAGCAGAGACAAGTACATTTTCCCATACAGTGTGTATCCCTCATTATAATTAAATAAGGCAATACTTTGCTCTGGACAAGGTAATGTGGACAGAAACATTTAAGAGCCAGGACGCCACTTCCATCCTTCTCTTCCCTGTCATGGCAGCCATCAGTTGAGTTAGAGGGAGACTGTATTCCTGAGTTAGCGCAGGGGCCCTGCCAATTTACATGGAGATTTGTGTGAGCAAGAGGTGAACTTTTATTGTGTCAGTTCTTTAATATTTTGGGAGCTTTGTTACTACAGCATGGTCTAACAATCTTCTACATTGAAAATAATGTAGCTGATAACTGTGTAATGGTGGTGCTGGCATACTTAGCATAGCATAGAAAGTCTTTCGTGACATAATTCCTATCTGTCTCTCCAACATTATTTCCCACAATATTCATACCTCTAAATTTATACTTACATTTTTTCATTTGGAGCACAGTACTCTGCCTCACACCTATGTCCTTGCACGTGCTGTTTCCTGTACTAGAATTGACTTTTCCCCTTCTACTTATCAGATACATGTGTGTCTGTCATACTCCACACCCCTATCCTTTTCCAGGAAGGGCTTCCCTGTTTTTCTCCATTTTCTTTGTGTGTTTGTAGTTTTTCATTTCAAATTTATTTACCTTGTCTCTGTCATTAACAGTAAAGTATAAACTTGCAATATTGTCATTTCTTATAACCTGGTGTATAGAGAGCGTAAGTAAATACTTGTTAAATAAATGCCCTACTTTTAAACAGAGAGCAGTTTAAATCTTTATTGGTTAATATTGTCCTGAAAATTAGTTGATAGATAGCTGAGAATAAGACAGGTGACCTTTTGTATATATTTGGGGGTAGGGAAGAAAGAGAAAATGAGAGGACAGGAAGAAGAAGTTCTGTCACTGAACAGAAGTTCCAGTCAAGGCTCCCATAGTGATAGTCATACTCTGCATTCATTTGTCATACACCAGAAGGTGATTGTGCTCTCTGCTTTCTTTTTTCTTTTTCTGATATTACATTAGATTTTCTTCTGGTTCCCTCCTCCCCTGAGATATAATTAATATGCAACATTATATTAGTTTTAGTTGTACAATATAATGATTTGATATTTGTATGTATTGTGAAATGATTACCACAGTTAAGTCTAGTTAACTTCTGTCACCATGCATAGTTACAAGTTTTCTTCCTTGTGATTAGAACTTTTAATATCTACTTTCTCAGGACCTTTTAAATATGCAATTCAGCATTATTTAGTCACCATGTTATACATTACACCTCCAGTGATAGCTCTCTTATTCCTCCATTTTTGCTATACAATGTTGCTTGATATTGTGAATACACTTCACAGTTGGTAATATTCAAGAGTTTTTTGTTTCTTTGTTAGTTTGTTTGGCTTTTCAATGTAAAATAGAGTATGAGTTAAAAATTAAAATGTGTAGGTACAGTTTAAAGAACAAATTCTCACGTACCCACTACCTAGGTCAAAAATAGAACTATAGTATAGTCCAGAAGCCTGTTACGTGCCCCTCTCTGATTGAATTTCCTTCCCACTTGAAGTAATCACCATACTGGATTTTATGGAAATCATTTTTTTTGCTTTTTGTTTGTTTTTTATCGTATATGTCTTAACTCCACAATGCAATGTTAAGTTTGCCAGTTTTAAAACTTGATAGTAAATGGAGTCATACCACATGTACTTTTCTATGACATACTTTTTTTTGTACAAGATGATTTTTTTAGATTCATCCATGTTGATGTATATAGTAGTACTTCATTTATTTCCGCTGCTGTATAATATTATATTGAATTAACATACTCTAACTTACTTGTTCTGTTTATGGACATTTGGCTTGTGTCAAAGTTTTGCTGTTACAAACAGTGCTACTGTAACACTCCTTCACATATGTCTTTTACAAGAATTTATCTATGGTATCTAGGTAGTAGTAGGATTGCTAGGACACAGGGTATGTTCATGTTAAATTTTATAAGGTAATACCAAATTGTTTTCCAGAGTAGTCATAGCTGTTTTCTCTTTCACCTGCAGTGAGAGGCATTCCTCATTGCTCTGAGTCCTTCCACACACTTAGTATTATTCAACTGAAAAAATTTTGTCAGTCTGGTGGTGTGAAATTATATCCCCTATTGATTTGAATGGATATGTCCCTAATTTCTAGTGAGGTTGGATCTTTTCATATGCTAAGGTTGTATGCTTTTTTCCTTCTGTGAAATTCCTATTCACTTATGTTTTTCTCCTCTCAAGAAGTTGTGTACATTTTCCTTTTTTATTCATAAGAGTTTTAAAAATATATCCTTGATACTAATAATTTGCCAACTAAATGCTTTTAAATATCTTCCTATTGACTAATTGGATATGTGAGGTGAGGGAGAAGAAGGAGTATAGTAATTATTCCCAGGTGTCTGGCTTGGGAAGAGTGGATAATGTGCCATTATAGACATACAATAGGGGAGGAGAAATAGATCTGAGAGAGAGGGGGATTGGTTTAAGATATTTTGGAGTTTGAGGTTTCTATGGGATATCCACGTGGAGATGTCTCATAGAAGGTTGGCTATAAGGGTCTGAAGCTCAGGACACATGCATGCCACATTGGTCCTGAAGGAATCTTGTATGATGGGCCTTTCAGGAAAGTATCGTTAAAAGGAATGTGATTTTTGAACTTACTTGTCCTTTACCCATCCCAGCTTCTCTAGGCTATGAATTCTCCAATTTAAGCTTCTTATGAAATAAATATCCCAGTCAAATGAGCCACCATAAACTTCATCATAGTTGTAAAATCTTTATTACCTTCTTGGCTTCTCAACAGTTAAATAATCTTTCTTAATATTTCCAGAAGAGCACACCATTTTTATTTTGAAAAACATCCAGCATATTTGTCTTATACAACATGCAAATAAAATATCTAGATTTTAAAATTTCTTCCAATGCTCATTCATGTGCAGTACTTAATTACACAAGTTATTTCATAAACACTGAAAACAATGTAAGAAACATATACATCTAAGAATTCTACTTTGTATAGTCTTTCATTAAATAATACTATTTTCACACATTTCTAACTTCTGTGTATTTTCAATATATGTAATATGACCACTAGAAGAATCTGAGCCCCTGGAGAGGATGGCCCTAGAAGCCCATGGAGTAAAGATCTGTCTTTTAAAAGCAGATTGTATTATTTTGACTGCATTCCATTTAGTTATTTGAGACTTTAAGAACTCTGGTAAGCCCAGAAGTGAAAAGACCTCCTAATAAGCTTCAGAAGATAGGAAAGGTGAGGAAAGCAGTGCTAGGTCTTGGCAGGTTCACTAAGACTGTAGCACCTGAGCATAGCTTATAGTAAGTATAGTACCGGGGCCAAGTTACTGCTGAGCCTCTCAGGATGGTGAGCCATCCACTTCCCTGCAGGAGTAATAGCAGCTAATTTGGTGACTGTGGTTAGTCACCCTGTAGGAGAACTGCAATCCAGAGACCATTTGGGTTGACAAATACTGTTTCTAAGGAAATAATGGTCCGTCCTCATCAGTAACGCAGTGATTATGCTTTGCTCTGGGTTGAAGAGCTTTTCAATCTGTAAGAAGAGAAAGAAGATGTAAAAGTGTGAAACACTTAACTCGGGCTTCAGTCTGGGTTCTACTTGAAATTTACTGATTTATAGATAACCCCAAGTCCTCAGGTGAAGTGTGGGGTGAGCTTTCCTGCTGCTACCCAATCACTATGGATTACAGGAGCTGCTTTTACGGCCAGGGAGCCAGGGAAAGCTTGGGGCAAGTTTAGCAGCTTTGCTTGAATAGTTAGTTGTAGCTCTGCCTCAAGGACGAAGTGACTTCCTGACACTTTTAGACCTGTAGTCAGAGTCACCCCTGATACCACAGAAATCGCACCCTCGTTTATAAATAACTGGAGATAGGGGAGAGGGCATGGTGGTAACACTCTTTTAAACCAAGTATCTCGCAAGAAAGCTCAATACAATATTTCTAATTTCCCAAGATTTACATTTCTTAAAGAACAGTTTTTCTGCAAGCAATAGCAAACCTACCTTTGCTTGTTGCTAAGTGCTTTCAGCACATTCTTGACGATCTTGGACTCTAGATTCAGACATCTTTTTTCCCCACTTTTCATTGTGGCTCTATAAAAGTAAATAGGGTGAAAACATTTAAAATAATGTTGGGCCAATAAACTGATGGAATATACAGTTTTTAAGTCAGACACAAGTTTCACTCTACATGTTTCCCTTTGCTATATTTACTATACAGAAGTCTTAGAATCATCACAAATACTTTATGATCAATAAATATTTTTACTTGATTACAGCCAAGGAAATAACCAGCAGATGGTATTCTACTCACATGATCTCAACACGTGGACAAGATTGACTTGCAGGAATCACTTCAAGTTTTGCTAAGGAACCTGGATTTACAGACCTAGTACTAATACTGATGCAGGTACAGCGTGTAGTTCTAGAGAGAGGTATTCCTGCAGAAAGAGACAGGCACAGCAGGAAAGGTTAGCTCCGCTTTCATTTTAGGCATGTAATATGAATTAGGTGGTGCTTAGCAGAGCCTTCATCCCCATTATCTGATAATCTGATGATTCCATTATAAAACAGTTCTTAATGATTATTTAGTTGATTACCTGAAAGGATGTAACTGCAACTTGTTGATTTAAGATCATACCCTTGGGCACAGCTCATATGGTTAATTAAGCTAACTAAGGGGGCATCTTCATCTTCTCTTCTCCTTCCTTTGAATTTCCTATCTATCCTCCCTTTTCCCTTTCTTCTTCTGCTTCTCCCTCCCCCTCCTCTCATTTATTCCACTTGCTTCTCTTACTATAAACTCTGTGACGAGAGGGAGTCTCTGCTCACTTACCATTCATTCATAGGCAGACTGTAAAACTTTTGCAACTACCCTATTTCTGTATTTGTAGAATTTATACCCAGTCCTATTTCTGAACTTGCAAATTAAATATCCCCTGATGTTCCTTACCTTGAGCTCCACTCAGAGTCAGAAGGATAAGGCAGAAAATAAGAAGAGCACTTTGGTTCATGGTGCTATGACTGGAAGTTCCTCTGCAGTAGGTTCAGAATGTCAAAGCAGTCGAGGAATGCCTGAGAAAACGTGGGGTTAGGATGCAGTATTTATTTGTAAGGACACTTCCTCTCTCACTCTGATTGGATAACATTACAGTGGACTCAGCAAATCCTGCTGTCTGTTCCTTGGGGAAGTCCCATGCGGCAGAATTGAAGGTATTATTTATTTTTATTGTGAGTGAGTTTTGGAATTTCCCCCCTCTTTCTTTTTCTTTTCGATAAGAGGGAGTTCAGTTTCACTTTCCAAATCATCAACTATTTCTTGAAAATCAGAACTTCTTTGCAGGGGAAGGAGATGGGAAGAGCTGGGGTGGTGGGGAGGCAGGAGGGGATGAGGCAGAAAACTGTGTTTGAACAATGTTTATAAACAACTGTATATAAACAATGTTTAAAAATAAATAAAGTTATGTTACTGGCATGAAAAAAGAACTTCATTACATTCAATTTTAAGAAGTTGATCTTTGATTCTCATCTTTAACCTCCTGCTAAATAAAAATATCAACTTACTCCTCAAGTCAAAGCCCTACATATAGTTTTTAAATTGATATGTTTTAATAGTGTTTTGCCTTCATCTTAATTTGCGGCAGTAAGACATTACTAGGAATATCTTACATTTATTCACTTCATGGGTTTCAGAGTTGTCATTCACTTTCTCATTTTATCCCTATCATAACCCTGTAAGACGTTATCTTCATTTCATATATAGGAAAATAATCTTAGAGGTTAGGTAATTGTGTCAGGTCATACAGATCATACAGAGGTTGCCATCCATTTATTCCACCTGTGATGTTTTTTTCTCAACATTTATTTTAAACTTCTATAATTATTGTCAGAGGCTAAGTAAATTTTTTTTACTAAGTTTATTTTTTATTTAGTCTGTATTTTATTTTTTCCATTATCATTTAGTCCCCTTATACCCCTCCCCGAAGCAATCACCAAGTAATTTTTAAAAAATTTCTCTAAGCCGTTTAAAAAAATTCCTCTGTAATAGCATTTTTTAAAGTCTTTTGTAGGTAAGTCTAATTTTTAGAAACAGCCGTTTAGCCAGGCATTTTCCTTTCATCAGATACACTAGACTGATAGGGTTGGTCTTCTTGGGGAAGGGTGGGGAAGGTGCAAGATGTAGGGCTGGCAAGTTTCAAAGTCCCAGAAATGTTTTGGCCACTCATAATATCATTAGAGTAAGTGAATAGCCTCCAACATAACCATTTTGAGGGAACACAGTGCTCCTTTGGATATTTAATTTCTGGTGTGTTAGTAAAAAAGTTTACGTATTACAGTCAGTCCTTGAACAAAAACATCATAACATCAAGAATGGAGTGAAAAAAGGATTCATAGCTTTACTAGGATTATTGCAAAAACAAAGAATTTTTTTTTTAAGAAATAAATGTGAAAACAGGGCATGAGTAGAGACAGACCCTGGGAGAACAGGATGGAAACAGGTTGATTTAAGGTGGGTACAGCTCCAAGAAAACTGTCAAGTGCAAAGCAGAAGGAAAAAAAGTGTTAGCCATTGAGCTGATAACAGTGCTAACAAATTAGCACAATTGCAACTGGATGACAGCAGCAGAACTCGGTGTTTTAGCATTGATACTTGGCTGATGATTCACAGCAGATAACATTAATAAGGAGGAAGTGCTACCTGTATAATGTAAGGTGTTGGGCCTAATAGTGACTTTGACCAGTGTCTAAGTTTGAGTGTGTTCTTTGCAAGGAATTGGTAATAGGGGATCTAAGATGAAATACTGTTCTAAATGCAGGCATCACCCTGCAATGGGAAATCTGATGTAGGTGATACTTGGAACCTAAGGAAATATCTGGATGGTCTTGTCATAGTTAGCTAGGCCACAACAGTGTAGAGATAGGCCAGGGAAAGGCAAGATTTAAGCTAGCGTGGGATTAGACTACTGTATCTCTAAGGTTCTGGCCCAAAACTTGGCAAAGAGGCCAACATAAAAGCCTGTGTCTACAAATGGGGCACACATAAGACTTGGAACCTCAAATGCAGGAACTTGGTCATTGGAATAGTGAATGAATTGTTGCTTGGGGCAGGCAGAAATTGCTGGAATGCTGAATTCCATCCAGGTCATTTTGGTCCAGGGACTGGAACAGAGCTAAGTTTTCAAATAGTCAAATAGGTTAGTCAGTGGACTTTGCTGTGGGAAACTGTAAAGACAAAAGGAAGGGAAATGTATCAGGGATTGAGAGAACCCAGAGGACTTTTACCAGCAAAGAGGCTTTCTTCTGATGAGGGAAAGGCTTGTGAGCCAGTGACATGGAGGAGCCCCCCCCCCCCACCCCAGTAGCTGTTACTACAGAATAAAAACTGGGCTGGACTGTGAGCTCTGACCAGTGTGGCTCACTTAATTGGATGTTGTTCCACAAAGTGAAAGGTCTCTTGTTCGATTTCTGGTCAGGGCACATGCCTGGGTTGCAGGTTTGGTCCCCAGTTGGGGTATGTATGAAAGGTAACCAATTGATGTTTCTCTCTCACATTGATGTTTTTCTCCCCCTCTTTCTCCCTCCTTTCCCTTCTCTCTAAAAATAAATAAATAAAATCTTTAAAAATATATCATTTAAAAAATTGGACTATGAATAAAAATGCCAAAAATTTTCAGAGGAATGTCTGTCCTCGTGGATGGAAGAAGCTCTGAATAGTTCAAAATTAAATGATAAAAAAGATACATGGTGATAATTTTGCTTTTGTTGGTATCTAAATTCTCTAAGATGTTGTCTGTATAAGCAAAGTACAAAGGAGAATTAAGTCAGATACCTGCTAAGTGGGCTAAATATCTATTATTGAGAACATTTTTTATTCATTTAGTTGATTTTTATTAAACATTACATAGTGTTAACTGTGTGCCAGGCATTATTTGAAGTGCTTGATGAATATCGACTTATTCAAACCTTAAATAATGATTCATTTATCCCAGTAACTCTAAAGTCCATGTTCTCAACAACTTTGTTATGCAGTCTCTCCAGAGAAAACACCTTGATTTGGATTTCTGATTTCCATTCTATCTGTTTTAATTGGCTGAAACTATCTTTGAGGTTATTTTGGTGCACTGGTAATAAACCCCTAGAAAAGGCTTAAAATGGACCCTACACTGAATTTCATACTAAAACAAAAATGCTGTGGTACATATATGTTATACAGATATGTATAAAGATATATACGTGTTAGCCAGTAAATGATCACATAGCTACACATATATTCACTTACAGTATTTGGGGGAGAAATTTCTTTTTATTGTTTAGTTATAGTTGTCCCCATTTTCCCCCCATTACTCTCCCCTGCCCTACCCACCTTCCACATTTAGTCCTCCCCCTGCCCCACCAAGGTCTTTGTCCATGGATCCTTTATATGTGTTCCCCAAGGATCCTTCCCTTTCTTTCCCCCACTTGTGGTATTTTTTTAAAGATTTTATTTATTTATTTTTAGAGAGAGGGGAAGGAAGGTAGAAAGAGAAGGAGAGAAACATAGATGTTTGAGAGATACATTGATCAGTTGCCTCTCAAACACCCTCAACTGGGAACCTGGCCCGCAAACCAGGCATGTACCCCAACTGAGAATCAAACCAGTAACCTTTTGGTTCACAGGCCCACCCTCCATCCACTAATCCACACCAGGCAGGGCCACTGAGAATATTTTTAAAAGGTAGTTTTCTAGTCTAAGACCATGGTCAGTTGGATTCATTTTATAATTTATTGAGCATTGTATATCCTGAAATTTTTGTGACTGGGGGAAAAATATTTATATATTTCTTTCTAAAATCTGAAATTTGTGTTGATTGTTATGTGTGAAAATACCTAAATTTGTGGGTCCTTTTAAGAGATGATCCTTATTTTAAAATTTTATTGTAATTTTTAAGGTATTGCATCTTACTTCTGCAACTAGATAACTCCTAGGTTTTATTAATAAATAAATGATCTTTATTTATATGTAGCCTAAACTGTTCTTTTATCAGAAATACATATGCCTTCCAACTTTCTTGGATATTCTTATTTTTAACTGCTATGGCTTGCTGAATCATTAGAAAATGTCCTTTGTTTCCACTAACAATTTTTATTTATTAGTGTACTTACTCCACCTCTCTTTTAGTTATAGTATGATAAATCTTTTTCTATTCTTTTTTTTTAACCCTTACCAAGGATATGTTTATTGATAGAGAGAGGGACAAGGGAGGGAGGGAGGGAAAAAAGACAGCCAGACATCAATGTGAAAGAGAAACGTCGATTGGTTGCCTCCCTTACACACTCCAACTGGGGATGGAACCCACAACCTAGGTATGTGCCCCGGCCAGGAATCAAATTTGCAACCTTTTGACAATGCTCCAACCAACTGAGTCACCTGGTTAGGGCTATCTTTGTCTTTTCTTTCACTATATATATTTTGGGGTTATTTTCTTAGTGACTACCTGGAGATTATAATTAACATCTTAACCTTAAACAATACAGTTTAATTTAATACCAAGTTAATTTCAATAGTATGCAAAAACTTTGTTCTAGTATAGCTCTCTTCCTCTGTTCATTTGTGCTGTTATCATACAAGTTAACTCTTTATGCATTATAAACCCATCAGTACATTTTTATAATTATTGCTTTATACAGTTGTCTTTGAAATCAGATAGAAAAGATACAATTATACCATCTTTTATATTTACCCAGGTAGTTCTCTTTACTGATGCTCTTGGCTTCTTCTTGGAAATTTGAGTTACTGACTAGTGTCCTTTCATTTATGCCTGCAGTTCTTTCCTTTAGTATTTCTTGTATTGCAGGTCTAGTGAGATTCTCTCTCATGGAGATTGTTTTTTATCTGGAAAGTTTTGAAAGTTTTGATTTTTCCTTCATTTTAAAATGTAAGTATTGTTGAGATATAACTTACATACTATGTAATTAAGCCTTTAATATATACAGTTTAATGGCTTTAATACATTCACATAATTGTGCAACAGTGGTGTTCATTTTGAAGGGTCATTTTGCACGATACCGAATTCTTGTTGGCAGTACTTTAGCACTCATTCCACTGCCTTCTGGCTAGAACTTAGGTGTTAATTTTATTGAGGCGTCTTTGTAAGTGATTAGCTGCTTTTCTCTTGCTGCTTTTAGAAGTTTCTCTTTGTCTTTGGCCTTTGACAGTGACTATGATGTGTCTAGTCAGTGGAGTTTGTTGAGCTTCTTGGATGAGCATAATAATGTTTTTAATGAAGTTTAGCAAGATTTTGGCCATTACTTCAAATATTCCTCTTCCCCATTCTCCCTGTTCCTCTCCCCTCCTGTTACATACTTGTTGGTATACTTGGTGTTCCATCTATCTCTGAGGGTCTGCTCATTTTTCTTTTTTTTTCCCTTTGTCTCAGAATGGATAATATATCAATGAACTTATTTTCAGGTTTTCTGATTCTTTTACTAGTTCAAATCTGCTGTTGAATCCCTTTAGTGAAGTTTTCATTTTGGTTATTGTACTTTT
The DNA here is from genome assembly GCF_014824575.4 of Sturnira hondurensis. Classification (NCBI taxonomy): domain Eukaryota; kingdom Metazoa; phylum Chordata; class Mammalia; order Chiroptera; family Phyllostomidae; genus Sturnira; species Sturnira hondurensis. The sequence goes on from NW_028079667.1 coordinate 922,059, forward strand.
CAAAGTCAGAGAGGTTTTTTTAAAAAATTACTTCTTTCTATTGACACTCTCTATGTGGTGAGATGTTTTCTCATACTTTCTTTTAATTATTTGCACATGGTTTCCTTGTTCTTTGAATATATTTATAATAGCTGATACAAAGTGTTTGTCTAGTAAGTCCAATGAAAAAATCCCTTAGCTTCCTTAGGGATAGTTTCATTGATTGCTTTTTAGTAAGTATGAGCCATACTTTGCTGTTTCTTTGCGTGTCTTGTAATTTTTTTTAAAACTGGCTATTTTAAATAATACAGTGTTGCAGTTCTGGAAATCAGATTCTCTTCTTCAGGATTTGCTATTGTTGTTATTTGTTTAGTGACTTTCCTGAGCTAATTCTGTAATTATTGTTATTCATTATATTTATTTAAATATTATTATATATTATTCATTATGGTTTATTTTGTGTAGCCACTGAAGTCTTTGTTGAGTTAGCTCATTGTCAGCTAATGATTGGACTAAGTTTTCCTTAAATGTTTTGAACCAGTAAGCCTCCTAGCCTTTACTGAGTCTCTGTAAATGTGTTGGGGTATGCCTTCAGTGCTCTGGCAAGCAGTTTACAATTCTGCCTTAGCCTTTACTTCCTATTTGTGCAAAACATTAAAATCAGCTTAAGGTGAGAGATTAGAGCCTTCCCAGGTCTTTTCTGAGTATGTGCACACAGTCCTAGATATACATGTGGCCTTCTAGGTTCCTAGAAATATGTAGGAGCTATTAAAAGCACCCTATAGACATCTCATTCTCCAGTTTCTCCTTTAAAATGTTTAGCTTTTTTTTTAAACCCTACTGGTATACTCACCTCAGGTAGCTAAGAATTGTGAAACAATTGCTTCTGATGTTTTCAAGTCCTAAGGGTAGGGCTATTTGCACCAAGTGAGCTCAGGATCAGGTCAAATAAAGACAAGCCCTATAAACTTTTAAGAGAGGTTTCAGCCCTGGCTGGTGTGGCTCAGTGGATTGAGTGCTGGCCTGCCAGCTGAAGGGTTGCGAGTTCAATCCCCAGTCAGGGCACATGCCTGGGTTGTGGGCCAGTTCCCCAGGAAGAGGTGCTCAAGAGGCAACTGTACATGGATGTTTCTCTCCCTCTCTCCCTAAAAATAAATAAAATTTTGTTTTTAAAAAGAAAGATTTCAGATACGTCAGTGATGATAATCACTAGAGAATGGGGCTTTGGGGAAGCTTCAAACCCATTTTCCCCTCTATTTGTTTCTAGGCAGCTTTTCAGAGCTATGCAATTGTGAGGCTATTTTTCAAGGTTACTCTAGTGCCAGGGGAGAGGGATATGACAATGAAAAGTGCCACAAAGTTTTCTGTCCTTACTGAGATTTAGCTTAGATATTCTCTGGATTGCTGTAGACCTTTGGCTAATTTCTAGAGTTCTGAAAAAGTGGATTATGACTATTTTTCCAGTGTTCTTTTTCCCCTGTTACATAGGAGCATACTTTCAGAGGTCCTTACTCTACCATACAAGAAATGTTTTCTATAGAGTTATTTTTCAATGTTTTTTAGGTCAAATTTTCATATATTGAAATGTTTAGTTCTTAATTGTAACATTAGATGAATTTAACAAATACATGCCCTTAAGTAATCAAAACCCATATCAAGTTATAGAACATTATCACTACTCCAGAAAGTTTTTCACGACACCTGCCAGTCTGTCTTCACTCCACATCTTATACTCCTGACACAAGCATTCTTCTGACTTTTCACTGAAGATTCCTTTCGCTTATTCTAGAACTTTGTAAATGGAACCATTTTGATGCATACTTTAAAAAATATTTTTTATTGATTATGCTATTACAGTTGTTCCATTCCCCCCTTCATTCCCCTCCACCCTGCACACCCCCTCCCACCCACATTTCCCCCCTTTAGTTCATGTCCATGTGTCATAAGTTCTTTAGATTCTACATTTCCCATACTATTCTTGCCGTCTCCCCTGTCTATTTTCTACCTACCATCTGTGATACTTATTTTCTGTTCCTTTTCCTCCTGTCTCCTCCTCCAACTTCCCAATTGCTAACCCTCTATGTGATCTCCATTTCTGTGGTTCTGCTCCTGTTCTAATTGTTTGCTTAGTTTGCGTTTGTTTTAGGTGTGGTTATTAATAACTGTGAGTTTGCTGTCTTTTTACTGTTCATATTTTTTATCTTCTTTTTCTTAGATAAGTCCCTTTAACATTTCATATATTAAGGGCTTGGTGATGATGAATTCCTTGAACTTGACGTTATCTGGGACGCACTTTATCTGCCCTTCCATTCTAAATGCAAGCTTTGCTGGATAGAGCAATCTTGGATGTAGGTGCTTGCCTTTCATGACTTGGAATACTTCTTTCCAGCCCCTTCTTGCCTGTAAGGTCTCTTTTGAGAAACCTACTGACAATCTGATGGGAACTCCTTTGTAGGTAACTGTCTCTTTTTACTGCTTCTAGGATTCTCTCCTTCATTCTAGTCTTGGCTAATGTAATTATGATGTGCCTTGGTGTGTTCCTACTTGGGTCCACCTTCTTTGGGACACTCTGAGCTTCCTGGACTTCCTGGAAGTCTATTTCCTTTGCCAGATTGGGGAAGTTCTCCTTCATTATTTGTTCAAATAAGTTTTCCACTTGTTGCTCTTCCTCTTCCCCTTCTGGTACCCCTAAAATTCAGATGTTGGAATGTTTAAAGATGTCCTGGAGGTTCCTAAGCCTCTCCTCATTTTTCTGAATTCTTGTTTCTTCATTCTTTACTGTTTGATTGTTTCTTTCTTCCTTCTGGTCCACTCCATTGATCTGAGTTCCAGTTTTCTTCCCATCGCTATTGGTTTCCTGTGCATTTTCCTTCATTTCACTTAGTATAGCCTTCATTTTTTCATCTAATTTGTGACCAAAATCAACCAATTCTGTGAGCATCCTGATCACCAGTATTTTGAACTGTGCATCTGGTAGGTTGGCTATCTCTTGGTCACTTAGATATATTGGCTCTGGGGCTTTGATTTGTTCTTCTATTTGGGCCATTTTTTTGGTTTGGTCCCACCCGTTATGTAGTGAGGGGCAGAGGCTTAGGTGTTCACCAGGGCAGGGCAACCCAGTTGCTGGGTCATGATGCTGTATGCGGGGGCAGGGTCAGAGAGGGAATAATGGCGCTTGCTCTGCTCTCTCACAAATTTCAGTCCCTTCTGCCACTTCCCATAAGCAAATTGGGCCCTTCTGGTGCTGGTTCCCAGGTGGGTGGGTTTGTGTACATTCTAGGACCATGTGGGTCTCTCTAACAAACTCTCCTGTGAGGCTGGGAGTCTCTCCTGGCACCTCAACCCCCACAAGCATTTACAATCCATGCTTTTATGCTTTCTTTCTTAGAGCTGGGGCCCTGGGTTTGCGCAGTCTGTCTCGTTCCCCATTTTAGCCTAGTTTATCTGTGTGTGAATGTGTTACCGTGGTCTGCTGGCCACCTTGTGTGGCTCTTTGTTGCCATCCCATGCCCGCGGTCTGTTAGCTGCTGCCTGTGCACCTGGGGTCTGCCAGTCACGACTTTTTCCTGCCGTGACCCGTCTCCGCCAGCCACTGACTCTGCCCCTTACTGGTCTGGATGAATGGTTGTCAGACTTCCCTACAGTTCAATTTTCTGTCAGTTCTGGTTATTTTTTTGTTTCTAAATTTTTGTTGTCCTTAATTTTGGTTGTGTGAGGAGGCACAGTGTGCCTACTTAGCTCTCCATCTTGGCCGGAAGTCTCTGGTGCATACTTTTTTGTGCAAGACTTCTTTCTCTCAGTACAATTTTTTTAGAGATTTCTCTGTAGTTTCATGAATCAGTAATTTGTTCCTTTTTATTGCCACATGGTATTTCATTCCATTATACATATGCCAGTTGGTTTATTCCTTCTTTTGTTGACGGATACCTGGATTGTTTCTAGACTTAGTTATTATGTATAAAGCTGCTATGAACATTTTTATATAATTTTTTCTGGGCATATGCCTTTATTTTTTCATTTCTGTAGTAGCACAGAATGATATTTTTAAAACATGTTGTATTATGTAAATACTGTAGTTAAGACTCTCCAGTAATTTGCAGTTGTACTTAGAATTAAATTTAGTTTTACTAAGTCCTCCGTGATCTGGCTGCTACCTATCTCTCCAACCTCATTTCACATTTTTCCCTCTCAGCTACTATATTCTAGTCACAGTGGCCATTACATCACCTGTCTTCTTTATCTAGAATGTTTTCTCCCTTCTTCTTTGCAGAGGTAGTTCCTTCTGCACATTTGGATTTTAGCTAACTAGTACCTTTTCTTAGTATACAATCTAAAGCAGCTGTGACCTTATTCTAATTCTCTGTATGGCATTTCTCACTGATATTTGACTAGTTTGTTTTTATTCACTTTATGTCTATTTCTCTGCAAAAGAATGTAAGCCCCAGAAGAACAGGGACCTTACCAGTCCTATTCACAGCTGCATTCTCAGCAGCTAGAGAACTATCACCTTGCATATGTAAGGTATTATTGGATGGATAGATGAATAGATGAATTTCTACAGGCTTTAAGGAACAGCAGAAATAAGAATTACACATCTTCAAAAAGAATTTTCATTAACTTATCAGATTTGTACATTAGGACATGGATATTATTTTTCCTCTAGCTTTAGCAACCGAGTTTAACTTAAAAAGACCATAATTTCCCTACAGAGTCAGGTAGGTGGAATCAATACAGATACCCTAAGCCAGCTGTGGGCCACAGTCTTCATTCCAAGGACTATAGGAGTAAATATACAAAGCTTCTTAATTACTCATTGGAGGTTCTCTGTAATTATGCATTGAATGAATGAATGAGTGACCTGGCCACTCCAGGTCTCCTCAGTGCACATTATGTATATGGCCATGGATGGTGTTGTAAGAAGAGGAATGAGGAGAGTAGGAGGGTTACACTTATTCTCATTATTGTCTGTGTACTTTGTGCATGGAACCAAGCTAATTTCATGGGATACTAGGAGACATAAGATACCGTGTCTGTCCTTGACAGACTTGCATTTTAATTGTAAAGACCAACAAAGATGAAATAATAAACATCAATAAGATAAACTGTGTGGTCAGTGCTATACGAGTGACACATATAGACAATGAATAATATTGGGTTTGTAGGAGACTGTACTCATTAAAACCAGGAGTGAACTTCAAAGTGTGAATTATGCTTAGACAAGTGAACAGGAAGGAAAAGAAATCACAGAAATATCACAAAAAGTGGTATAAAGGGATGCCAGCAAACCAGTCAGGCAAGTTGGCAGAGTCTCATGTGGAAGGGTAATATCTTGCTAGGATTTTATAGGATCTGGTCCTCAGTTTTACAGGTCTAGAAAAACTCCCATTTTTTCCTAGTCCAGAGTAAACATGTTCTCAAAGAGTTAATTCTGCTAACCAATCTACAAGGAACAAAGATGCAAATTGAAAATTTTATTTATTTATTTATAATGAACCACTTCTAAGTGACTGGGATGATTGGATCAGGTATCCCAGGGGTCCCCAACCACTGGCCACAGACCAGTACCAGTCTGTGGCCTGTTAGGAACCCAGTGCATAGCAGGAGCAAGCAAAGCTTGCAGCCTGAGCTCCGCCTCCTGTTTCCACCCCACTTCCATCTATGGACAAATTGTCTGCCATGAAACCAGTCCCTCGTGCCAAAAATGTTGGGGACCACTGTGGTATTCAGAGTACCTGGGAAGTTGGATTAGTAATTAGAACATTGCCTGGTGAGCACAGAATTAAAACAAAGGACCCTTCTCTTCTTGTTTTAAATGGGGATCTGCTCTGGGAGAAACTTTATAAATGTGATCAATGTGGAGAAGAATTGGAAAAAAAATCAAGTTTTTAGAGACAGTAGCAAGCCAACTATTACATGTTACATCCACAGCCAATTCTACATGAATAATTTAAATAAAAGTCTAAATTGGGGTGTCAAACTCATTTTCACTGAGGGGCCTTGCAGTTGCCTTCCAAGGGCCAAAATAATTTTAGGACTGTATAAATGTAACTACTCCTTAGCTGTTAAGGAGTTGAAATTACATTCAGCCTTTTGAAAGCAACCACAAGGCTGATGTGCCTCCCAGGAAAAATGAGTTTGACACCCCTGGTCTAAATTATAACTCTTTTCAAATTTATATTTCTTTTAATTTTTGCAAAGCTCTTGACATATTCACTTTCTTAGTATTCACTGATCTGAGTCTAGTTTTGAAAGAAAACAGGAGGTAAGGAAGTATCCCATCTTTAGTTTCAGTTTCCAATGCTGTTGGTTAATCTTTAAGCCTCTAAATATGGTATCAGGTCAAAAGAAAGAATCTGCCCTGACAGACTTGTTATAGACCCAGGAGGGAAATACATGCTTTCCGAGAAACTATTGTGCTTAGAAGAAGTTTCCTAAAAAGTGACAGTTGTTGTTCAGTGATTTCTGTAGACAGGGAATCTCCTAAGCTGATACATAATAATACTCCTTGGAAAGTATGGGAAAGGTAGGCAGAGTTTTCCCTTTCATAGTTTAGACTGAGCTTCCACAAGATTCACTTAGCTCACAGTGCCTAGTAATAATACTGGCAACATACTTTTGAATTAATCCTTCATAGCCAGTCTGAGCAGAGGTCAGAGTGGGTGGAGGACACTTAACAGTCGTAATTCTTGGGAAAGTTGAGATTAGCTTCTGTTTGGAGGCATTTTAGATTATGCAGTGCTTTGTTTTCCTCACACTTGATGGGATGATAAGGTGGGCTGGGAATCTAGAGATATAGTATGTAGATCCATTTTTCAATTGCTCTGTGATCTTGGACAAATTCTTCGGCCTGTTTATGCTTAAATTTTCTTATCTTCAAATGAGCATTATACCAAACCCATCCACCTTCCTCGTTGCTGTAAAGATGACAGGTGGTTGGTTATAAATGTATTTTACAAGTCTAAGTGAATTTTTCACCAGGTAATGTTTACAGACATAGCCAGCTTTCTGGCCAAGTTTCAGCTTATCTCCTAGGTGCCACAAATAATATTTTCTCTCTAGGTAATGCAATTATTTGCATGGTAGGAGGTATTGTTAGTTTAGAGTAGTCACTAGCTAAGGCATGACTTTCCTAGTGGAACTGAGGGTTGAAATATGCAGCATTAACTTTTTAAAAAACCTTTAAAATATTTTCTGAAAATTAATTTTCAATTACAGTGGAGTCTAAAGAGCAAAATAAACAAACAAAATAGGAACACTCATAGGTACAGAAAACAGACTGATGGTTGCCAGAAGGAGGGGGTTGAGAGACTGGATGAAAAAGGTGGAGGGATTAAGTACAAATTGGTAGTTACAACACCGTAATGTTGTAATAACTATGGATAGTGCCAGGTGGGTAGTTGAAATATCTGGGGGGATACTTTGTAAAGTATGTTATTGTCTGACTACTGTGCTATATACCTGAAACTAATACAAAATAATATTAAAAGCAGCACTTACTCTTAGGAAAGTACTTATTTAGGTAGCTTAGCTTATCTATGATAAACAGAAGTACACTGTGAATTTACAAAACAAGAATATCCATTTTTTACTTCTTTTCATTGTACTATAGGTCCTAGCCTGAAAGTCAAAGCCATAATAATTGGAAAGGGAGAAATTAAATTTTGCAAAAAATCTTTGCATAGAAAACTCAAAAGAATTTACCAAGTTTTAGAAATAATTGCAGAATTTATTAGAAATAATAGCAGAATTTATTAAAGTGGATGGATAGAAGGTCAATGTATTATACTTCCTATATCAGTAATAAATATAAATGATGTTTTAGATATAAATTATCTTTACAGTAGCAACAATAAATACTTAGAAACAAAATACTTAGCAATAAAAGTAACAAAAGCAAGCAAGACTTCTTTGCAGAAAATGTAGATGAATTTTTCTAAAATAATAACAAGTACAATAATGTTGAGATTAAATACAGAATGATTACCCATTAGATAAAACTCAGCAAAGCTAAGTATTTTGTTTAGGTATGTGTATATAAATAAAACTGTTTTAAAAGGCAGGGTAGTGATGTTTGCACAACAATGTGAATGCACTTAATGCCACTGAACTATACACTTAAAAATGGTTAAGATAGGCCCTCGTCACGTAGCCCAGTTGATTATGATACAGAGAGATCTGATCAGGTCACTGGGGAAGAATAGGGAGAGGTCAAGCTATGATAAAAAGTCTAGGATGGGATTGGATGAGAAACTGAACACCTCTGGAGTGCATGGAATTATGGTCCAGACGATTTAAAATAAAAGGAAGGCAGACACTGACCCTTGGGCTCTCTCTTCCTAGAGCATGCCTGGATGATCCTGCTGCAGCTGCCTGCATTTCCCAAAGGACGGTCTTTTTGATGAGAGAAGAATCTCTGGGTGCAGCCTAGGATCAATCAGGCTGGCCTGGCAGTGGGTGGCAGGGTTATTCTTCTCTGGGTGTTCTGGAGGAGATGGGCCTCTGAGGCAGAACCCTACCATCCTTCCAAAATTGTATACCTTTTGTATCTTATGTTGTTTTACTTTGTAAACAACCTTGTAGAAATAAGAGAATTAAAAACCAACAGGGAGTGGTAGGGGAACTTAAAGAGTTTAGCCTTAATTGATAAGCTTAAGTGATCAATACCATCACTAAAGAGTTAAAGATTTTAGCCTTAATCAATAGGCTTACATGATTAATGCATGTGGAAAGCTATTCCAAAATCACGTAGCTTTTGAATAAAGACTCCTTTCCTTTGTCACCAAACGTTAGTCTCCAGAATTTTGCGTAGAGGGTGGTGGGAGGCAGCAGGACCCCACTGGCTGTGTGGTAACAGTGTGTTGTCCCAATATACCAAGGTTGGGGGTTCAATCCCTGGTCAGAGCACATACAACAGTCAGCCAATGAATGCATGAATAAGTTGAACCCCGAATCAGTGTTTCTCTCCCTCTCTCTCCCTTTCTCTCCCCATCACTCCCTTCCTTTCTCTCTCTAAAATCAATCAATTAAAAAATGGTTAAGATAGTAAAATGTTAGATTTTGTGTATTTTATGTGAGTAAGGGAACAATTTATTATAATGATTATCTTGGGGTTGGAGGAGTGAGGACATGGGATAGGGAAGGAACACAGCTATGTTTTAAGTTAATGTAATGTTCTGGTTCTTGATTTTGGGGTGATGAGTTCATAGGTCTTCATTATGTTGTATTATAAATATATAAATCTATGCATGCGTAGATCAGAGATGGCAGTGTATGTGTATCATCAACTAAAATGATGGCTAATCCATGTTGGTACACCAGAGGTTCATTAAAATTAATTTACTATAAAATCCTTATTTCAGAGAAATAGTACAAGTGAGTTTCAACTTCCTAGTTCCTCCTTTGGAGAAGTGCCAAAGAATTGTGGCATAATTATGCCACTACTTTTCTGAGTCACTTTTTATTTTAATAAGAATTATTGGATGTTTCCAAGAATATTAAATTGTAGCAATATTTTGGCTTAACAGAGTGATGAATAAGTTTAAATCAATCTGCTAGTCAGAGAGGGTCACTGAATTGTTAATCCAGAGATCAAAGAAATGAAAGGAGAGAGATGGAAAGATTATGGTCAGTGAATTAAATGGAATAGATTAGGTATGTGGTAAGGGATAAAACAGAGAAGGGAGAAGGAGGGGGTGACTGATTTTTTTTCCTTTTCCTCCCCCCAACCACCGTGTTCCTCCTTCCCTCCCTCCCTCTCTCTCTCCCTCCCTCTCTCTCTCTCTCTCTCTTTTGTCTGNGGCTTAACAGAGTGATGAATAAGTTTAAATCAATCTGCTAGTCAGAGAGGGTCACTGAATTGTTAATCCAGAGATCAAAGAAATGAAAGGAGAGAGATGGAAAGATTATGGTCAGTGAATTAAATGGAATAGATTAGGTGTGTGGTAAGGGATAAAACAGAGAAGGGAGAAGGAGGGGGTGACTGGTTTTTTTTCCTTTTCCTCCCCCCAACCACCGTGTTCCTCCTTCCCTCCCTCCCTCTCTCTCTCCCTCCCTCTCTCTCTCTCTCTCTCTTCTGTCTGTTTTCTTCATGTCACCAGTAGTACAGGATGACTATGGATTAAGATATATCGACAAATCCCAATATAGGGGGTCTGAAGTTATGCATGGTTCTTTGTACAAAGAGTTTGGAGGATAGGTACTTTCCATGTTAAATGTCTGCATAAACTGCTTGGTATTAGAATTTATTTTATTAAAATAATATGTTAAAATTACTGTATGCTTTTTGTGCTAGACTATGCTTTTTAAAAAATCATATTTAATTTTAACAACCACTCTATAAGGTGTACCTGTTTTTTAAAAAGCTAAAATGGTATTCCATAACAAGATTCAGATTCAAGTAGTCTAAATTCAGAGCCTCTTAACCACTCTACTACCTCTCTGAGTTGCTTTTGTTATCAGCCTCAATTGACAAAATCTATGGCACCGATCAACAAATCAGGGCACCTGGTTGTCTTAAATTTGTAGCATCAGTTGACCCTCAAAAAGAAACAGATCCTCCTGCTGAATCTTTCTGATCAGGATCAAGAGTAACGTGTATCAGATGGGGACTTGGAAGGAAACAGAGTGTGTATTCAGTTGACATTTTGAAAAGAGTCTTTTTTTATCCTAACCCCAGGACATATTTATTAACTTTAGAGAGAGGGGAAAGGGGAGAGAGAGAGAGAAACATCGATGCAGGAGAGAAACATTGATCGGTTGCTTCTTGTACACCCCCTGTACTGCAGACTGAACCCACAACCCAGGCATGTGCTCTCCTCAGGAATCGAACCCATAGCTGTTCAGTTTATAAGACAGCACTCCAACCCACTGATCCATACTGGCCAGGCCTGAAAAAAATTTAATGACAGCTTTACTTACAGAAGTGTGGACAAGATGAAAGGAACCAAAAAGGGATGTTGAGGATATCCAGTGGGAAGCTATTATGATTTCTCTTTTTTCCCCCCACCTCTCACTCTCGATCCTACCCCTGCTTTGGCTTTGTCCATGTGTCCTTTATAGATGTTCCTTGGTGACCATTCCTTCTACCCCGCAGATATCCTCTCCCCTCTCCTCTCTGGTCACTGTCCGCCTGTTCTCAATTTCAGTGTCTTTGGTTATATTTTGCTTACTTGTTCATTTTGTTGATTAGGTTCCTGTTAAAGGTGAGATCATAGGCTATTTGTCTTTCACTGCCTGGCTTATTTTGCTTAGCAGCATGCTTTCCAGTCTCATCCATGCTGTCCTGAAGGGTAGGAGCTCCTCCTTTCTTTCTGCTGCATAGAATTCCATCATATAAATGTACCATAGTTTTTGGATCCATTCATTTACTGATGGGCACTTAGGTTGCTTCCAGCACTTGGCTATTGTAAATTACGCGGCTGTGAACATTGGGGTGCATAGGTTCTTTTGAATTGGCGTTTCAGGGTTTTTAGAGTATAATCCCAGCAGTGGAATTGCCAGGTCAAAAGGTAGTTCCATTTTTAGTTTTCTGAGGAAATTCCATACTGTTTTCCACAGTGGCTGCACCAGTCTGCAATTCCACCAACAATACACTAGGGTTCCCTTTTGTCTACAACCTTGCCAGCACTTGTTGCTTGTTAATTTGTTTATGATGGCCATTCTGACCAATGTGAAGTGGTTTCTCATGGTGGTTTTAATTTGCATCTCTCTGATGGCTAATGAGGCTGAGCATCCTTCATATATCTCTGGGCCCTCTGTGTGTCCTCCTTGGAGAAGTGTCTGCTCAGGTCCTTTGCCCATTTTTTAATTGGATTGTTTGTCTTCCTAGAGTGGAGTCATGTGAATTCTTTATATATTTTGGAGATCAATTCCTTGTCTGAGGTATCATTGGCAAATATGTTTTCCCAAATAGCTGGCTCCCTTTTCATTTTGCTGATGTTTTCTTTAACTGTGCAGGAGCTTTTTATTTTGATGAAGTCCCATTTGTTTATTCTTTTCTTTATATCCCTTGCTGTATAAGACATATATGTAAAAATACTATTATGATTTCTTAGAAAGAGGCAAGGGAAAGAAAAGGTGTTATTGTAACCAAGTGATAAGCCCATAATATATTAAATAACATTTTTTATGAAAAATAACTATTCTACAAAAAATAATTTAGTGAAAAGAGTAGCAGGCTTAATACTAGATAGCTAGACTCATATCTACTACTGCATTTAATTTCTTTCTATTATGTGTCATGTAGACTCTGGGAAATGTGTGAGAAAATGTGAATAAAAAAGACCACTAACATCTTAATATTATGATGAAAATAGTTTTGATTGTATGGACTTCCTGAAAGTGTCTCAGGAACCCTTGGGGTGAGGGGGAGGAGTATCACACTTTGGGAACTGCTGCCATATAATAAATATAATATAATATAATATAATTAATATAATATAATATATAATATAAATTTGTGTGTATTCAATGCTTTCACACTTTTTAAACACGGAACATTTAAGATTACTACCACAGAGCACAGTGTGTTACTCAGTGGTTATTTTACTAGAGCCTTCAATAGAAAAATAAGCAAAAAAATAACAGTAATGACAAAAGAAATTGATAAAAATATATAAATGATTCACAAGGCTATCACTACTATAAGTTAGAAAACCACAACTATTTGAAGTACCTACAAGTGTTCTAAGAGTATTATTCAACACAATACATTTTCACAAATGTGAAGATCACTTTGTGAAGAATCTTGTGTAAACTTTTGGTGTCTGGTGCTTTAGGCACCAAGAATCCTAAGTTTACTCACAGGCATTGAGCACCTGCCAGGGTATTATTCCAGGGGTGCTACAGAAGTCCAGGTAAGTACATGGTCTCAGGCTGAAAAAGTTAGTATTATAAGGTAACCATTGGCTGATTGCCAGCCATGGAAGCTCAGAAACCATTAGAGATATCACATGATTGCTCAAAGTCTTCTTGGAATCTCCTATGAGACGAAGACATTATAAGAAGATAAGAAGAATGCTGTGTTTGGTGAGGTGGTAAGGTGGAGTGATCCAGTCTAAAGCGTATATATGTGGGATGTCTTAGGACAGGATTATGGCAGGTAACTCTTACATAGAATCTTAAAAGATGAGTAGGTATTGGACTAATAATGGGTGAAGGACAGGGGCATTCAGATAGAAAATAACATGGAAATGGCAAATAATTGAATATGACTGGAGTAGAGATTTCAGGGAGATGACAGTTAGCAGCATTCAGACAGATTGGCAGTATGGACTTTATTCTGAAGGCAATAAGAAGGTATTAAAGATTTTAAAAGGACAGTAATATCAGATTTGCGTTTTTGAGTGTGTCAAAGAAAACCATAGCTCTGCAACAGTTAAAGTGGTAAAAACAGATTATGTTCAGGAACCACTGAAACGGGTCAAGAGACCTCTGCATAAAACAGAGCTCAATTCCAAATACAGCATGGAGAAGGAGAGATTTATAGCCAGGGAGAGAGAGACAGAGACAGAGAGACAGACAGAGAGGGAGAGATGTTTGTTAGTGGATGGAAACTTATCAAGGGGTAGGGTAATTTTTGCTAAACTGAAGTAACAGGATTCTTGCCAAAGGCAAGCCAAAGTAATCAGATTTCACTGGAGGATGGTGGGAGATGAGATACTTGACTAGATATAAAGAATGATCACATATCAAAGGTGGGGGATTCTTGCTGAAATTTGATTCTGCAAGCACGGACACAGGAGCCCAAAGGTCAAGGCCTTTTTGAGAATAGGGTTCAGAGGAGCAAGCTAAAGCTTGATCAAGGAGATTCTTTATCAGAGGTTCCTTAGGAGCACTGTTGGAGGGTGGGGACTGAGGCAAGGAGACTAAGGTGGCTCTTACAATAGTCTGGCTAAGAGCCAACTAGGGCCTGAACTAAAGTTTAACCATAGTGATGGGAAAGAAAGGGTTGAATTGAAGAAATTGAATGTAGTATGGATTGCATGTGGAATATAAATGACGAGAGGTTTCTAGTCCTTCCTCTGCTCTCTACTTTTTAATGCATGGAATGGAGTATCTCCGTGTGTGCATGCATGTACATGTATAAATATATTTGTTGTTGTTGTATTGACATACATATTAAAGGCAATGTAGAAGACTTTGTTTTTGGAATCTTGTGACAACTTGGAGTGTGAGAAACCAGAGCAGGTAGAGCGTAAGCATACGTGGCTTTGTGGAGGAGAGGCTCAGCACCAAAGTAGAGGCAGAGGTAGGGGCAGCACTAGTCTTACTTTGGAATTGCTGTAGATGACAGAGATGAAGAAATGAACATACCTTGAGATAGCGCTATGTTTCTGAACTCATGCCCTAGGGAGGACTTTTTACAAATATAGCATACTTAATCATTTGGGGAAGAGAGCACTATAAAAGAAAGTATGTTTTGTATGTTTTGGTGTGGTACATTCCCCCTCCCTCCCATACATCAGATTTGAATAAAATAAATATGACTTTTGTGATATTTTGTTTCATTTTTAATCAAAAGCTTTAGATAAAGTCTAGTTTTGATCGATTCATTGTTAGCTGTCTTTTGGGGGGAAGATGAATCTTTAAAAAAATTTTTTAAATAAATTTTTTTATTGTTGTTCATGTACAGTTTTCCACCTTCCCCCCCCCACCCTTGCCCACCACCCCAGCCCTCCCCATCTGCCTCCCCTGTTTCCACCCCACTTGTTATTGTCCATGTGTCCTTTATAATTGTTCCTGCAAACCCTTCAGACTTTCCCCCTATAATCCCCTCCCCTGTCCCCTCTGGTCACTGTCAGCCTGTTTTCAATTTCAGTGTCTTTGGTTATATTTTGCTTGCTTGTTTGTTTTGTTGATTAGGTTCCTGTTAAAGGTGAGATCATATGCTATTTGTCTTTCACTGCCTGGCTTATTTCACTTAGCATAATGCTCTTCAGTTCCACCTATGCTTTGGGGAAGGGTAGGAGCTCCTTCTTTCTTTCTGCTGCATAGTATTCCATCATATAAATGTACCATAGGTTTTTGATCCATTCATTTACTGATGGGCACTTAGATTGCTTCCAGCACTTGGCTACTATAAATTATGCTGCTGTGAACATTGGGGTGCATAGGTTCTTTTGAATTGGTGTTTCAGGGTTCTTAGGATATACTCCTAGTAGTGGAATTGCTGGGTCAAAAGGAAGTTCCATTTTTAGTTTTCTGAGGAAATTCCACTGTTTTCCACAGTGGCTGCACCAGTCTGCAATCCCACCAACAGTGCACTAGGATTCCTGAGGATGAGTCTTCATTGTGTAGTTCAGTATGATGTAGTTCAATAGTGTATGTTATCCCATATTTTAGATCATTATTTATTTTCCTTTAAGCTCTTAATGATAATTTGTCTTTGTGAACAATTTAAGGAAGAATCCAAATTAGGATTTATGGGAAATTATGTAAAGTCTGTAGTAGTTCACCTCAAGGTATTTTTCTATGCACTACCAGTTTATTGAGCTGTACCAAGCAACTACATCTGCATTTATGGTGCCAGGATTTCCAGGAAGTGCAGTTATTCTTATTTGGTACTTAAGTGAAACTATATTTCCAGTGTACACAATGACCTCAGTGTCTGATAAAATCTGCAGACAAGGCCAGGAGAAGCCACAAACATTGGTTCGGCACCCCTGCCAACACTCTACCTCCCAGTAATCCAAACAGTTGTGTGTGAGAATGTACTATTTATAACACCCAGAATGAGTTAACTGCATGATAAAGATTCATGTTTGTTGGTTTTAGAAATCTTGAAGAAACATACTAAAGAGGTATGTTAATTCTATACAGGTATATTAAATTACCATACTCAATAGCCAAAAGTAGTTCAGTATTTTAATATTTTCTTTTCTAGCAGTATTAGCCCAAACTACTCATCTGTTTGAAAACTTCTCTTGCTTAATTACAGGAAACAGTTCTGGATTTCTAAATCGCTGTGAATATTTGGCATTTGGGATAACGTATGTTTAAGACTGAACTTGCCATTTTTTTTTCTCGCAAACCACATCTTCCCCATCTCCCTATTCTTCTTAGTGGCAGTACTATTCTTGTAAACCTCAGAATTTCAGCTTCTTTTTTTTGATTCCCTTCTTGGCCTCCACCAGATTGAAAGCTTCAGCAATTTCCTTGATTCCTTTCATCAGCTTCAGCCTTCCCAGACAATCTGTCACTAAGTATTATGATTTTTTTTGCAATGTAATCTTGTTATATTTCTGTTTTCACCATTTCTGTTTAGCCCTTACTACCTTTTTTAAAAAGAGATTTTATGTATTTAATTTTAGAGAGAGGGGAAGGGAGAGAGAAAGCAAGGGAGAGAAACATTGATGTGCAAGAGATACATTGAATGGTTGCCTCTCACACATCCCTAACTGGAGACTTGGCCTGCAACTCAGGTATGTGTCCTGACTGGGAATCGAACCAGCGACCTTTTGGTTCAAAGGCCAGTACTCAATCCACTGAATCACACAGTCAGGACATCCCTTATTACTTTTATGTTGTGATAAAATACACATAACAGAAAAGTTAGTATCTTAACCATATAAAAGTGTACAATTCAGTGGCATCAAGTACTGTATAATCATCACCATTATCTAGTTCCAGAACTTGTTCCTCATCCCAAAAGAAACTTTGTAGCCATTAAGCAGTCACTCCACTTTACCTCCTCCCCAGAGGCCCTGACAACTCCTAATTTGCATTCTCTTACTATGGCTTTTCCCATTTTAGATATTTCATAGAAGTGGAATTATAACAATATGTTGAGTTTTGTGTCCAGCTTTTTTTTTACCTAGCATAACGTTTTCAGGATTTATCCATGTTGTAGCACGTTTTGGTATTTCATTCCTTTTTAAGGCTGAATAATATTCCATTGTGTGTATATGCCACATTTTCTCTATCCACTCATCTGTTGGTGGACATTTGAGTGTTTCTACCTTTTGGGTGTTGTGAATAGTGCTGCATGAACATTTGTGTACACATTTTTGTTTGGACAACTGTTTGCAATTCTTTGGAGTACATATATTTAGAAGTGGAATTGCTAGATTATATAGTAATTCTTTTAACATACCCTACTCGTCACTTTTCAGACTAGCACTTCCCAAAGTGTGCAGCAATGCTAGGGGGCTCCCTGATAACAACTCTCAACATCAGCTATCTTCTGTTTACCTTCCAGTGCCTCTGATTAAATCACAGAGAATCCCAATTCAGATTCAGTTTGGCTTGCAGACATCTCTCTCTCTCTGTTAATTTCCCTTCTAAAGAATACAGATCAGGCCTGATGCTTCAGACCTTTGGCATACAACAATATCTAGCTGAAATTTAGCATTTTAATCTTTCTTTTATTTTTACATTTTATTTCTATAGCAAGTGATACTTATTTTGCATGGACAATAGTGAAAGTAAAAGTGGTACCCAGAATTTGCAAAATATAATGGAGATTGATTAGAAATATGGTCAAGTTTGTGAAGATGATATGAAAATGACTTGAAACTTGGGAAATAGAGATCTGAGCCATGATGACATACCCCTTCTCAGTCTTTCCCATTTCCAGTAAGTCCTCTGTGTTGTTCCCAGAATGATTTAGAGTAACTTGGATAGGGTCATCCTCTTATTCGTGAACATTTAATTCTCATATTGTAGAATAAAATTCAAGGCTGTTCAGCTAGACATTTGTTATCTTTTATCCTTTACTCCAACAAAACCAATCAAATTATTATTTTTAACTCACTTTATATTTCCCACCACTTCATTCTCATGTTATTGCTGTAAGTTCCCTTCTCCTTAGTTTATATTGTCATTTAGTCATTCCATCCTCAAATATGTGACAGGCACTGTACTCTGAGCTAGGGCAACAGTGGCTTTCCTGTTGAGCTTACACTTACGGAAGAGCAGATATTAAGCACAGGAATAATTCTTTATTGCAGAAAATTGCATTAAATAGTGTGATGGCAAAGTAGAGAGTGTTGTGGAAACAAATAGGATGACTAATATAGCTGACATTTAAGGGGTGCTTTCAAGGATTACCTCTTGTTGAAATGTAATTTAAGCTGCGATCTAAGTGACTTGTAGGCAGTGCCCACTTCAGCAGTGCATATACTGAGTGACTAGTAGGCATTAGTTTAGTGAAGAAGTGGACAGAGGGGAATAGTTTGTGCAAAGGTACTGAGATAAGAAGGATCACAGTTCAAGTACTGTGTTCTTTCATATGTTTATTTTGCCATAAAGAAATTTAAGTTTATGGTATCTTTTCAATAATGATGTAATATGGCCTATATTGCATTACTTTAAAAAGTTTATTCTGCTATCTACCTGTGAGTTTGTCTGTGTTTTGCTTGTTAGTTTTGTTTGTTCATAAGATTCCACATATGAGTGCTATCATACAGTATTTGTCTTTCTCTCACTGGCTTATTTCGCTTAGCATAATGTTCTCCAGGTCCATCCATACTGTTGCAAAGGGTAAAATTTTCCTCTTTTTTACGGCTGAGTAGTATTCCATTGTGTAAATGTCTCATGGTTGTTTTATCCATTCATCTATTGATGGATGCTTGGGCTGCTTCCTTTTCTTGGCTATTGTAAATAACACTGCAATGAACATAGGGGTGCTTATGTTCTTTCGAATTAGTATGGAGGGCAGGATGACAGCTAATGGGGGAGAGTAGGGGATGGAAGGAAAAAGGACTCAGAGACATGGACAACAGTGTGGTGATTGTGGTGGGGGAGAAGGGTATAAGGGGACTAAATGGTAGTGGAAAAAATATTATAAAAAATAAACTGTGTGCTACTCTAAAGAGTAAAAAAATAATATAAAATAATAAAATAAAATAAGTAAAATTTATGTCCCCCCTAATAAATGTATTGTATAGCCCTAACTGAATGAATTTCTATTTTCAAAACTATTCTAAAAAATCACTGTAAATAGCCAAATATTAGATCCAAATCTTCAATGTTGGGAATTTATATAGAAGTCCCATTGCTATATAGAAATTTATGTCATTTTATGATATACAACATATATTATATTATGCATTTATATCACACATCTATATTTAATATATATTTATAGATTTATACTATATATAACAGATATAGTGTTTATTATATATCATGTGTTTATACTATGTATCTGTATTATATGTCATAGTATAAACATATAATATAGGTTATATAGATTTATATACAAATCCCCTGGATAACACTTTGTCTTCTCATTATTGCTTGTAGGCACCCATCAGTAAGAGGGCCTGTTAAGTTTCCAGGTTCCTCCTCTGCTCTTTGCTTTCCTGTCAATTCTCTGATCTGTGTTATGTTGGTTCTTTGATATCAGTGGGAAAGATATGCTCAAGATACATTAAAACTGGTCTTTCTTTTTCAGCCCTGGCTAGTGTGGCTCAGTTGGTTGGAGCATTGTCCTGTAACTGAAAGATGGTGGGTTTGATTCCAAGTCAGGGCACATTCCTAGGTTGTGGGTTCAATTCCCAGTCTGGGAGCATACGATTGATGCTTCTCTCTCACATCAGTGTTTTCTTCTCCCCCTTTCTCCATTCCTCTTTCTCTGAAAGCAATGGCTAAAAATGTCCTTAGGTGAGGATAAAAAAATTATTATTTTCAAAAAAGTATCCTTTTTCGATAATTCTGTAATAAATATTTTTGTTTTTCAAATATGTAGGTGTTTATATGAAGAGTGCTGTATCAGCTAAGGTTTTGGTTACAGCAGCGAAATCAACCTTGGTTAGCTTCAGAAGAGAAGGAATTTAATTGGTAATTAAAGAATCCAAAGGAAGACTCAAGAATCAGGCTTGGAAAATGGACAGCTCCTAAGGGAGCTGGGCGGAAAGGAAGAATAGCTAGTCATGCTTCACAAACACATGTTAGGGCTTACACTGCTACTACTGCCAGTTTGCATAATTTTCTTACTGATAGTGTATTTGAGGTGCCAGCTGGCGTTCAAAGTCGAGGGTAGGAGTGGCCTGGCAGAGGCCTTGGTCTGGCTGCCTCAAGGGATCTTCCTTTGGCTTCCCATTTCTGATCTTTCACCAAGACTCACATAATAAGGGATTTTCCCCAAATAAGAAGGGGTTTTGGACTTAGAAAGACCCCTTGAAAATAAAAATAGTTTTTCTTTCACAATTACTCATTAAAATATATTTCTAAGCAGTTCTGGGTAACGACAGGTAGCTGTATGCTTCTTGAAATATAAGGTGAAATTGTTGAAGGCGTGTCAACGTTTTGAAAGACATATTGTTTCTGTTTTTCAAAGTGTGGACAAAAAATGGACCACATACTAAACCTGATCAGCTCTCAGAGGAGGCCTGCAAGCGCACCTTACAAACTCAGAGACTGAAGTTACCACATAGGGTGCTCTGAAATTAAAACTTCCTAATTATGGTGGGTGGTCATGTCCTAGGCCTGTGTCTTCCTTGACAAAGGTCAATTTTTACCTTCACTAATTAAGCCTGTCTATTGTCTTTTTGCATCTCAGACAACATACCTTTGGAATGTCAGTAATTTTCTGTTCCAGACCCCTCAGAGCACCATCTCCCACCAGAGCACAGACCATGGAACTCATCTCGCTATCTTGTTGTCCACATATCATCTCTGTGTGCCATAAATATTCATTGTTAACTATCCTGTACCCGCCAATATACAAGAAGTATTTGTCTCTTCATTTTACTCTTCTTTATAAAGTTACAAAGAGCACCTTTATTATTCCTTTTGTTGTTAGTTATTAATTATTAGTAGATTAATAACTTATTTTTTAAAGCTCTAACTCAGTATTTTATTTTTTAATTACTTTATTGTTGTTCAATTACAGTTGTCTGCATTTTCTCCCCTCCCCTCCAGCCCAGCCAAGCCCACCTCCCTCCCTCTGAATTTTGTCCATGTGTCCTTTATAGTAGTTCCTGAAAACTCTTCTCCCCACTGTCCCCCACCTCCCCTCTGGCTAGTGTTAGATTGTTCTTAATTTCAGTGTCTCTGGTTACCTTTTGTTTGCTTTTTTCTTTTGTTGATTATGTCCCAGTTAAAGGTGAGATTATATGGTATTTGTCCCTCACCGCCTGGCTTATTTAACTCAGCATAATGCTCTCCAGTTCCATACATGCTGTAGCAAAGGGCATAAGGTCATTCTTTCTGCTGCATAGAATTCCATTGTGTAAATGTGCCATAGTTTTTTGATCCACTCATTTGTTGATGGGCATTTAAACAGTTCATTTTACTCTTTATCCAGTCTCAGAGGTTTCCCCTCTTCGTTTTCTCTCATCTCCCTAATCTACTACCAGTGGATGTCACACAATTCTCTTTACATCTCCTCTTTTCATTGTAATGTATAAAATAAACTTCAAAACTGCCATTCTCTGGAGCATTTTCTCAGTCATTGATATTTTGCTTCCCAGCAGTTGTTATCAGTTTCACTTAAATAAACTCATAAAAATTCTCTATAGGCTGGATATTCCTTATATGGACAAAGGGTTGTACTTTTATAGAGGAAAATGATTTTGATTCTTTTAAAAATAAAACTATCTTAGATATTCCTAAATTGTAGAGACATGACTTAAAAAAATAAGATTATGTATTTTCCTAAGGAAAAAAACTCACAGAAAGTAAAGATGATTGCCAGATATGTACATATATTCCTTTTCCAACATATTCTTTGGCAGACAGAAACATTTTATATTTAAAATGTGTCCAAAATATTGCTATAATTTATAAGAATAGATGAAACCAAAATGCACAGTAAATACACATATCCAAATTGGCTTCAAAACACCTCAGTGAGAAACAAAGTTGTTGAAATCAAATTGAGACCAGAACTGCTAATTCAGTTATGAAGTATTTGCATTCTGACAAGTTTCCCTTAGCTTATAATTTTTTCATAGTTCATTTCATGAATTACAGCCTTTTTATAAAAGAAGGTGACATATAAGAACTTTTTTCCTGGATGTATATGTGCTATAAGATTCCCATAAAAAAATTGGGGGGAATGTTCATTATGTACATGGATGCTTTTGACTCATAAGATATTGACTTCAGAATAATGTTAATGTCTCTATTATAACTTCAGATTTTAATGTACAATATAGATCAAGCTCAAATAGATAACTTAGAAAGGTTTTCATTGTCACAGCAGAATACTTATAAATATCAAGTCTTCCACAAGTTTTCCTAACCTAAAAATGTATGAACATACATTGCAATAGACAACAGAAAGTCATTTCCATATTACAGAATTTTTATCAATTCATCATAACAGTTAAACTTGTTCTGAATTTTTATATCCTTTTTCTCCAGGACTTCAGATGGTTTTTGTTTTGTTTTTTGTTTCTTTTCAATGTGTGGTTGCCTCTCGTGCACCCCCATCCAGGGACCTAGGCATGTGCTCTGAGAATTGAACCAGTGACCCTTTGGTTTGCAGGCCAGTGCTCAATCCACTGAGCCACACCAGCCAGGGTCTAGGACTTCAGATGTTTTAAAGAATTCATCTCTTCAGCTTTCTGTAATGAGAAAATGAGAGTTCTATAAACCTGGGCTCTTCTTGTTTCCCAGTGATTAACAGTTGACATGTAAAAACATCAAGCAAGCAAGAAAAGCTAATTATAACCAAAGACCTTTTATAAAAACAATTCATACAAGATCATAGAATCCATCTGCAGTTGTCTGTTGTTTTCAAAAGATCTGTCTTGGATTAAACAGTATAAAATGGAAGTAATCCAGTAACCTACCTTTATGATAATAATTGCTTGCTTCGATTGGGGATTTAGGCATCTCTGTCTTTTTTGTGCTTTCAGGGTGATACTGTTAAGAGAAGATCCAAATAGTCTTAAATTTTGGATGGAAAAACATAAGCAAAAAAACAAACCCAAATGCCTCTACCATTGTCATCATTAGCAAGTCCATTACTTACATCACTTCTGTTTTGTTACAGTAGTTACTTGGGAAAATTACAGAGACTTTCTCAATATTTGCCACTTTCACTGCCTTTACTCCAGGGCCTATGCAAAGACAACGTCCTCCTTTGAACATTGGGAAACCTAAAACAGATTACAGCAGCGGTTACTAACGGATCTGATTGCAACAGATGACTATGGTTTATAATCCTGGTGACGAACATGAGCCAAGTTTTTATTAAGGACAAAGATGGTAATTTGCCAAATAGCACTTGACACTGCTGTTACTGGGACGGCTTAAGATGTTAATGATTTTCTCTTCAGTTTGTAAGCAAACCATTAAAGAATAGTGGACAGTATGAAAGAAGTTGTTGGAGATCAAGCTTTGCCTCTTCCTTTTGTGTTGCTCAACACTTTTTCTAGAAAGCTAGTAACATTATCTCACAAAAATCTTTTTGACAGACATTTAAAACTATTACTAAAGGCTCTTGCCAGACTTTGTAGCCAAATTAAAGAAAAAAAAACAAAACTCCATGATTATCTCTAGTGCCTCAGACATTTCTTAACATTCTCTGTCAAACCTGTAGTAACTTCTGATAAGACACTTGCAGAATGATTAAAAGGAATTTATAGGTTGAGAAGTAAAAAGTACCATGTACCTTGAACAGCTGCAGCACAGAATATCAGAGCCAAGACTATAGCCATGCCCTTCACGTTCATGCTTGTTGCTTCTGCTTCAGCTTCGATACTCTTCTGGGAGGGAGTAGAAGTGCTGAGCATGGGAGCAAATTCCTATTTGGCATATATAGGGCATTTTATACACCAGGAATTTCCCTCCTTGAGTCATGTTCCTTTCTTACTTCCAAGACTTTCTCTTTTGGCCCTTCCTACTTATTACAGTGTCAAAAGTGATACTAATGTGAAAGCCCTTTTCACTATAAAGAGTAAACACCCAGATACGAACCAACCTTGCTTAAGATAGCATTTCTTAGAAATGTATTTCTGGGCAGTAGAATTCTGATCACCATTCATTATTTTGTTCAGGAAGATTATCTCCCTATTTTCAGTCCTTTCACCCTCTTTCCTTCACATACCTATAAAAAAGAGCATTCTTAAGAAACCCAATTTTTATCATTTTACTTCTGCTTTAAATCTGATTTCATATCCTTTATATAAATCCTTCATTATTTGACATCAAATGACTTTTATTTAATCTTATTTATATTTTTACCAACTGTACTTGGATATCTAAAAAAGTCTTCCTGTATACTTCTGAATTTATATCCACTTCTTTTTGCATATTTAACAATTTTATATGTATATTGTGGCACTATCACTTAGCATATATAGTTGTATGAGTTGTGGATTTTTCAAAAACAATTCTCTTTTCTCAGAAAATGTTTTTATATCTTGGGTTGTGTTTTGCTGTAACCCCTGTTTTTTTAAAAATATATTTTATTGATTATGCCATTATAGTTGTCCATTCCCCCCCTTTCATTTCCCGCCACCCTGCACACCCCTCCCCCGCCATTCCCCCCTTTCATTCATGTCCATGTGTCCCAAGTTCTTTAGATTCTGTATTTCCCATAGTATTCCTGCCCTTCCCCCTGTCTATTTTCTTCCTACCGTCTATGCTACTTATTCTCTGTACCTTCTCCCCACTTCTCCTCCTCCCACTTCCCTGTTGCTAACCCTCTATGTGATCTCCATTTCTATGTTTCTGCTCCCGATCTAGCTGTCCTCTTAGTTTGCTTTTGTTTTAGGTGTGGTTGTTAATAACTGTGAGTTTGCTGTCCTTTCACTGTTCATATTTTTTATCTTCTTTTTCTTAGATAAGTCCCCTTAACATTTCATTTAGTAAGGGTTTGGTGATGATGAATTCCTTGAATTTGACCTTATATGAGAAGCACTTTATCTGCCCTTCCATTCTAAAAGAAAGCTTTGCCGGATAGAGCAATCTTGGCTGTAGGTCTTTGGATTTCATGACTTGGAATACTTCTTTCTAGCCCCTTCTTGCCTGTAAGGTCTCTTTTGAGAAATCCGCTGACAGCTGATGGGAACTCCTTTGTAGGTGACTGTCCCCTTATCTCTTGCTGCTTCTAGGATTCTCTCCTTCATTTTAATCTTGGCTAATGTAATTATGATGTGCCTTGGTGTGTTCCTTCCTGGGTCCAACTTCTTTGGGACTCTCTGAGCTTCCTGGATTTCCTGGAAGTCTATTTCCTTTGCCAGACTGGGGAAGTTCTCCTTTATTATTTATTCAAATAAGTTTTCCACTCGTGGCTGTTTCTCTTCCCCTTCTGGTACCCCTATAATTTAGATGTTGGAATGTTTAAAGAATGTTTAAAAATGTTTCTAAGCCTCTCCTCATTTTTTTGAATTCTTGTTTCTTCCTTCTTTTCTGTTTGGTTGTTTTGTTCTTCCTTCTGGTCCATTCCATTGATTTGAGTCCCAGTTTCCTTTCCATCACTATTGGTTTCCTGTGCATTTCCCTTAATTTCAATGAGTTTAGCCTTCATATGTTCCTCTAATTGTGGCTAAAATCAACTAATTCTGTGAGCATCCTGATCACCAGTGTTTTGAACTGTGCATCTGAAAGGTTGGCTATTTCTTGGTCACTTAGAATTATAGGCTCTGGGGCTTTGAGCTGTTCTTGAGTCATAATGTTTGGTCTGTTTGCACCTGTTATGTATGGGGGCGGAGCCTTAGGTGTTCACCAGGGCCAGGTGACCCAGGAACTGGGTTGTGACGCTGTATGTGGGGGCAGGGTCAGAGAGGGGAAAAAAGTGGTGCTTTGCTCTGCTCTGCTCTCTCTCAGATTTCTGTTCCCTCTGCAGCTTCCCACAAGCAAATTGGGCCCCTCTGGTGCTGGTTCCTGGGTGTGTGGGCCTGTGTGCTCTCCAGGACCCTGTGGGTCTCTCTGACAAACTCTCTGTGAGCCTGGGAGCCTCTCCTGGTCCCTCGACCTCGAGAAAGTCTTTCCAATTGGTGCTTTCAGGCTCTAATTCCCGTCGCTGGGGCCTGCACAGTCTGTCTCACTGTTCGCTCCTTTGCTCAGTTTATCTGCGTGTGAATGTGTGACCACAGTCAGCCAACCGCCCTGCGTCCTCACTGGGTCCACCCTTCGCCACCCCACACCTGGGATCCACCAATAGCCTCCACCTCCGCTCCTGGGTTGATTGGATGGAACAATCTTTCCAGCCCAATCCCGCTCCGCCACTGACTCCACCCTTCTTACCAGTCTGGCTGGGTGGTTTGTTGTTGTCGGACTTCTGTACAGTTCAATATTCACTGTTTTGGCTGTGTTTTTGTTTCTAAAACTTCGCTGTCTTTAAATTTAGTTGTGGGAGGGGGCACAGTGTTTCCACCTATGCCTCCATCTTGGCCAGAAGTCCCCCTTGTTTTGTTTTTATCTTTACGTTTTTCTCTTGTTTTCTGAATCTATTTTAAATGTGTCACTCGTAGACACTTAAAAAATCATATCCAAGGGATTTTTTAAATGCTTTTTAAAAAGATTTTATTTATTTATTTTTAGAGAGAGGAGAAAGAAGGGAGAGAGGGAGAGAAATATCAATGTATGTTTGCCTCTTGCATGCCCCCTGGGGTCCTGGCCCAAAACCCCGGCATGTGCCCTGACTGGGAATTGAATCAGCGACCCTTTGGTTCCCAGGCCCAAGCTCAGTCCACTGAGCCACACCGGCCAGGGCATCAGCCATATCCAAGGGATTTTTTTTTAATGGCTAAAATGTATTTACTGTATAATTGGTAATCTGAACTATTTTAAATGCTTTTTTGCTATTTCTTTTCTGTCTGTATGTTTTCCTTGGTTTCTTCCTAACTTTAAATATATTTTCTTTAACATTTTTCTTGTGTGATCTGAAGGAAATACATAGTTTTACATTTTGCTAATAATATTTAAAAATTTATGCATAAACTAGGACTTAATTGATATTCTATATCATACTGTTTTAAATATTCATAATTTAAATTTTCATAAAACATGAACTAACTCTCTTCCTTTTGCTATTTAGTAAATTACTATTTAGGTGGGTAGCAAACTTGTGGTTCACAATTTACTCCTTCAGAATTCTGTGTATGTTGTTTTATTGTCATGCAGTCGTAGTATATAATATTGTAAAAACGTCAGAAATTACTCCCCTCCCACTCCTGCCCCTTTGGATATACACACACATTTTTCACCTAAATATTTCCCTATCAGACTGTGCCAGGTTTCTAATTTTTCTGTATGTCGGGGTATTTCTAAATATGCTAGGACGAAAGAGGGGAGAAGACAGGGAGAAGGAAAAAGGCCTTCCTCTTCCCGTGAGGAGGACCACCCAGTAGTTTGTAGTGAGGGTGCTGCTGCTGCTTGTGTTTGACCCCAGAAGACGGGGATACTCCTACCCGTGTACATGCAGTCTTTCTGCTTTTCCTTACAGCTGAATTGCAGTTGGGTTTCTGAGGAAAGCTCATTTAGTTATTCACTTCAAGTTCTTAGGTAATAGATCCAAAATTATGCAGACTTGGGAGAGGGATTGGTTTTGTACCTCATTTTCCTGAATGATACAAAAAGTGAGGATAATTAGGCTCTGGCAGGTGCTAGTATGGATGGATCGTCTCTCCTTCCTTAACATTCTCCCTTTTTACTGCTTCTCCCAGTGTCCCTGCCTTAAAATTTATTAGAAAGCACCACCCTTTCCTGCAGTAGTTAATTTGCTCATTCATTCACTTAACAAATAGTTATTTTAGGTGTCTCTTACATCCCTGGCATTTTTCAGTATTGATGATAGAGCAGTGAACAAAACCAACCAAGTTCCTTTTTGTGTCTCACAAATTTTGCAGTTTTCTAACTAGTTTGTTGTAGTAGATAGTCTGCTTGATTTCTGCTGTTTCTGTAGATGTGTCTTTTCAGAACCATGACTTGTTCTGGACTAAATACTTTCTAATATCACATGAGGAGAATTAATTTCTTTCAGAATAGTCCCTTATCTGGTGAGCTTGAGAGATCTGTCTTCTTTCTATTCATATAATATGGTTCCTCTAGTTTTCTCTCCTTTCTTGAACCTTTTCTTTCTTTAAGTTTTTATTTAAGTTGTGATATTTTCATGAAGCCTTCTTCAATACATAGTGATTTTTCCTCATCCTGGCTATATAGCAATTACTGTCTTACCCAGCTTTATCCTGTAGAAAATATGTGAGCCACATATTTAATTTTATTTTTAAGTATACTTTATTGATTATGCTATCAGAGTTGTTCCATTTTTCTCCCCTTTATTTCCCTCCACCCTGCAATGCCCTCCACCACCCTCCAGCATTTGCTCCCCCCTTAGTTCATGTCCATGGGTCGTACATGTAAGTTCTTTGGCTTCTCCATTTCCTATACTGGCGAGGACCTGGCTTGTGGGGGTCTGCCACGTTGTGGGACTACCCACATGGACTACCAAGTCCTGTGGAGGAAAAGGGATGGTATGGCCACTCTCTTAAGAGGAGAGTGTGCCAGCCCTTGCCTGGACAGGCTGCTACTGGGTTCAGTTAGCACAGGAATACAGGTAAAGTTCATTAATCATTGTCAGGCAGTAAGTATCAAACAATAGATAGCATACAAAGAATTACAAAGGCCTGTTCTGAGTCAGGGTCTGTTAACTAAAGGGCTATAAAACTTTGGGAAACAAACTCATTTCCTGCTTGGACCCTTATCATTCAATTGAGAGCATTCTAAACAAATCAGGTTTCACAGGAGTTTCTGTATTCATTCTTAGGTCTGATCACTCAGGGAACCCACCCTTTCCAGCACAGGGCTGCACCGCCCTCTGTCATTGTTTCAGGCTTAAGTTAGGCAGGGGAAGTAAGGCAGCCAAGAGATTAGGAGACTTCTCAAAGACAGAGTGAGGATTCAGGCTGTGTCAAAGCCAAGAGGCAAGGGTCCATCACCTTTGATCATGCCTGTCTTAGGTTGTGATCATGATCACATGATCATGCCTGTCATGATCATGATCATGCCTGTCTTAGATTGTCCCACCTTAGGGAATCATACCTGTCATTGGCTAACTGATCAAGCATTGGGGGCCAGTCACGGATGAAGTAAAAGGAGCAGAAGTAGCATTCCTGCCAGGGAGATAAGCTTTGTCTCCTTAGTGGCTTAGGGTCCAAAGGTTGTTCACTGAACCTTAGCTATGGGGGGTTTACAGCTCCTGAGACCAGGCAGGGCAGTTCCCAACACTATACTATTATTAATACTCCCCTGTCTATTTTGTACCTGCCAGTTATACTTCTTACTTTCCTGTAACCTTTCCCCTGTTCTCCCCTGACCCCCTACCCTCTAATAACCCTCCATGTGATCTCTATTACTGTAATTCTTTCTGACTTGTTTTAGTTGTTGGCTTAGTTTATGTTTTTGTTTTTTAGGTTCAGTTTTGATAGTTGTGAGGTTTTTTTGCCATTGTACTGTTCAGAATTTTTATCTTCCTTCTTTTTCTTAGACAAGTCTCTTTAACCTTTCATATAATAAGGGTGATGATGAACTTATCCAGGACACTTTATCTGCCCTTCCATTCTAAATGGTAGCTTTGCTGGGTACAGTAATCTTGAATGTAGGTCCTTGCTTTTCATGACTTTGAATACCTCTTTCCAGCCCCTTCTTGCCTGTAAGGTTTCTTTTGAGAAATCAGCTGATAGTATTATGGGAACACCTTTATAGGCAACTCTCTGCTTTTCTCTTGCTGCTTTTAAGGTTCTTGGATAATTTAATTAGATGTATGTTAATCTTGGATAATTTAATTAGATGTATGTTAGTGTGGCCCTCTTTGGGTCCAACTTCTTTGGAACTCTCTGAGCTTCCTGGGCTTGCATGTCTATTTCCTTAGCCACGTTGAGGAACTTTTCCTTTATTATTTTTTTCAAATAAGTTTTCAATATCTGCTCTCCCTCTTTTCTTTTTGGTACCCCTATGATTTGGATGCTGAAACATTTAAAGTTGTTGCAGAGGTTCTTAAGCCTCTTCTTATTTTTTTAAAATTCTTGTTTCTTCATTCTGTTCTGGTTGAATGTGTATTTCTGCCTTCTGTTCCAAATCTTTGAGTCCCTGTTTCCTTCCTTTCAATGTTGGTTCCCTGTATATTTTTGTATATCACTTTACATAGCCTTCACTTCTTCCTTTATTTTGTAGCCATACTCAATCATTTCTGCGAGCATCTTGATTACCAGTATTTTGAACTCTACATCTGATGGGTTGACTATCTCTTCATCGCTTAGTTCTTTTTCTGGAGTTTTGATCTATTCTTTCATTTGGGTCATATTTCTTTGCCTCAGCCTACCTGTTGCATTGTAAGGGGCAGAGCCTTCAGTATTCTCCAGGGTGGAGCAACCTACTTTGTTGCATTGTAGTACTATATGTGGGGAAGGGGTCAGAGAGGGAACAATGCCACTTGCTTGGCTCTCATCCCATTTTCTGTCACTTCCCCTGCTACTCACAAGTGATTTGTACCCTTCTGATGCTGATTTCTGGGCAGGTGGGCATGTGTATGTTCTAGGACCCTGTGGACCCCTACAATGGAACTCTCTTGTGAGACTGGCAGTTTCTCCTGCTGTGCAACCCCACAGGTCTTTACAGCCAGAGATTTTGAACCTTTCCTTCCCAGTGCTGGATCCCTGGGTTACACAGTCTGTCTTGCTCCCCAGTTGTTCCTGCCAGTTTATCCACATGTGAATGTGGAACATTCACTCCGCCAGCTGTTACCTCACCCACCCCGATCCTCCAGACACTGCCTTACCTCATGTCCTCTCCTCCCCAGCTGCCCATCTACACCCCTCCTACCAGTCTGGATGAATGTTTCTTCTTTAACTCCTTGGTTGTCAGACTTTCATACAGTTCAATTTTCTGGCAGTTCTGGTTGGTTTTTGTTTTTAAATTGGTTTTTTATCATTCTTTAGTTGTGCAGGGAAGTGAAACATATCTACCTATGTATCCATCTTGGTTGGAAACCCCGCATATTTAATTTTAAATATTCTAGTAGCCATATTTAAAAGGTAAAAAGAATTTAATAATTTATTTTACTTAATTCGAAACATGAAAAATTATTATTTCAGTATGTAGTCAATATGAGAATATTATATGAGATTGTTTTCAGTACTGTCTTCAAATTGCAGAAGCAACACTTCAAATGCTCAGTATCCATGTGGTTATGGCTACCATAGTGGATAGTGTAGGTCTAGTTATTCATGTGACATTGAACATATTATACTGCTTTAATACTTAATTTTAAATAAAGATGGAGAAGAGACATACTATGTTTTGGGGGTTTTTTGATTTGTTTTAGAAACTTGTCTAAGTTTCCTCATTCCTTTGTTCTTTCTCTGCTTTAAATCATTTTATCTCATTGTTCTCTCTTTGATTAAGCAGAAAAAAAGAGTAAACTGCATTCTTATTGTTTCTGGAATTAGACTGTTTTAGGTTCACCTACTCAGACAAGTTTCCCCTTGAAGTTGAAGGAGAATGCCAGGAAATTAATCTTGTTTTTATAATTAACATCAAAGACCCTGCCAGCTTAAAAAATGCCATTTAATCTCTGATTCATCTGAAGTTTTAGTTATGATCTCAAATTATTCAATTAATGTAGACTTTTCAAATGTTTTCAAGTATTTAAAAATGTTTTCAAGTAGGAAGAGATTAAAGCAAAACATTTAAAATTTTAATTCTCAACCTACCATTCACTAAGCCTTTGAAAAAATATATTGACTGCAAAAATGAATAGTAATATCAAGAATGTTTTGTCCAGGAAAATTAGTGAAAAGTGGGTGAGAAATAGGAACTATTGGGTTGGTCAAAAATTTCTTCTAGGGGAAGGCAGTAGGTGGACCACCTCTCCTGAATCCTGAGTATTCCAGCTCTCCCTTCACTCCATGCTCTTCAGTCTCCTGCAGGGAGCTCTGGGGGAACCCAACATCCTAGCAGCAAAGTCCTGGGAGTAGAGCCTTTAGTGAAAGGGTTCTGGAAGATGGCAGTGGAGGGAGGGAGGGAGTAGATTCCACTTCCCCCTACACACGGGAGAAAAACCTGGCTGATCTATGGAGAAACACAGCAAACAGCCAACAGTACCCTAGCATATATGAAAATAAGAGACCAAAAATTGTAGCGGACACTGAAAAATCAGATGAATAGGTGGAAGCAGTGAACACCAGGATACCCATTGGAAGAGGAAACCCAACAACAAAGGAACGACCAACAGATAACAACAGAAGAAGGTGAAGGAGGGAGTGGAAACCTCACAAACCTCAATCCAGGACCTATCTGGAAATACAACTAAATACTGGAGAAACTACCCAGTATAA
Organism: Sturnira hondurensis; assembly: GCF_014824575.4. Classification (NCBI taxonomy): domain Eukaryota; kingdom Metazoa; phylum Chordata; class Mammalia; order Chiroptera; family Phyllostomidae; genus Sturnira; species Sturnira hondurensis. The sequence goes on from NW_028079667.1 coordinate 954,272, forward strand.
ATAACTGAACAAGGGCAAAAGAGAATCCTCAAAACCTTGTACACACAGAAGAACTAGCTTCAACACAACCTGTTCTCACCAGCACAACAAATTACAAGAAGTGGTGGACAGAGTGACTGACCATCACTTAACCAGCTGGTGGGAAGGACCCACAAAAGAAAGACCCCCAAACAATCAAAACCCAAAGACAAACACAGAGCCAACTTAAAGGACAGCCCAAGACCAGTGAGCTGGGGAGATCAAGGAGACTACACCGAATCTCACACCATAAATCTCACCATAAACCCAGGGAGCCAGAACAAATCAATTTAAGAAGCTAAAGCTAACAAGAAGAGTCTCAAAAACAATGGGAAGACAATGAAACAATCCCCAAATGAAAGGAAAGGAGGAAGCCTCAGAAAGAATGCTATTTGTAATATAGGCAAGTCAGCTATCAGATATTGAATTCAAAGCACTGGCTATCAAGAAGTTCAGTGAGCTCACAATGAGCTATCAGAAACTATAGGGGAACTACAGTGAATTCACTGAAAACTATATCAACATGAAAAAGGAAATAGAAACTATCAGCAGAGGACTTCCGCCAAGATGGAGGCATAGGTGGAAACACTGTGCCTTCTCCCACAACCAAATTTGAATACAACAAAGGTTTGGAGAAACAAAGACACAGCCAAAGGACAAAAAATTGAATTATATGGAAGTCCGACTACATCTAACTGTTCAACAGGGACGGTAAGAGGGGCGGAGCCAGCAGCAAGCAGGGTCTGGCAGGACAGGTCCCCCGACCTAGGCAGCACGGAACCAGTCGGGGTGCGGGGCAGACTGACCGCGGTTGCACATTCGTGCACAGTGAGAGGGACTGCGCAGGCCCCAGGGGGCGAGGGCTGACGGCGGTGGCACACTCGCATGCAGTGGGACGAAACGCGTGGGCCCGGTGACGGCAGCAGCTGCGGCACCGGTGAGGGCCGCAGTGGCAGGCGGCAGGCGGAGACGCCATAGTCCCTCTTTGACCCCGCCCCCACATACAGCGTCACAACCCAGCGACTTAGTTCCCCTGCGCTAGTGAACACCTTAGGGCTCCAATCCTGCTACATAACAGGCATGAACCGCCCAAAAGATGGCGCAAGAAGAACTCAAAGTCCCAGAGCCAATAGCTCTCAGTGACTGAGAAATTGCCAGCCTCTCAGAAGCACAATTCAAGACACTGTTTATCAGGATGCTAACAGAACTGGTTGATTATAGCCACAAATTAGAGGAACATATGAAGGCTAAACTAATTGAAATGAAGGGAGATGTCCAGGAATCCAATAGCGATGGAAAGGAAACTGGAACTCAAATCAATGGAATGGACCAGAAAGAAGAACAAAACATCCAACCAGAAAGGAATGAAGAAAGGAGAATTCAAAAAAATGAGGAGAGGCTTAGGAAGCTCCAGGACATCTTTAAACGTTCCAACATCCAGATTATAGGGGTACCAGAAGGGGGAAAGAAACAGCCACGAGTGGAAAACTTATTTGAACAAATAATAAAGGAGAACTTCCCCAGTCTGGCAAAGGAAATAGACTTCCAGGAAATCCAGGACGCTCAGAGAGTCCCAAAGAAGTTGGACCCAAGAAGGAACACACCAAGGTACATCATAATTACATTAGCCAAGACCAAAATGAAGGAGAGAATCCTAGAAGCAGCAAGAGATAAGGGGACAGTCACCTACAAAGGAGTTCCCATCAGACTGTCAGCTGATTTCTCAAAAGAGACCTTCCAGGCAAGAAGGGGCTGGAAAGAAGTATTCCAAGTCATGAAATCCAAAGACCTACAGCCAAGATTGCTTTATCCAGCAAAACTTTCATTTAGAATGGAAGGACAGATAAAGTGCTTCTCAGATAAGGTCAAGTTCAAGGAGTTCATCATCACCAAGCCCTTATTATATGAAATGCTAAAGGGACTTATATAAGAAAAAGAAGATGAAAAATATGAACAGTGAAAGGACAGCAAACACACAGTTATTAACAACCACACCTAAAACAAAAGCAAACCAAGAGGACAGGTAGATCAGGAGTGGAACCATAGAAATGAAGAACACATGGAGGGTTAGCAATAGGGGAGTAGGAGGAGGAGAATGGGGGAGAAGGTACAGAAAATAGCATAGACAGTAGGTAGAAAATAGATAGGGGGAGGGCAAGAATAGTGGGGGAAATATAGAATCTAAAGAACTTGAGACATGTGGTTATAAACTAAGGGGGGAGAATGGTGGGGGAGGGAATTTGCGGGGGGAGGGGAATGAAAGGGGGGAATAGAACAACTGTAATGGTATAATCAATACAATATATTTTTTAAAAAAGATATGAAAAAAAAAACTATCAGCAAGGGCCAAAAGGAAATGAAGAATACAATTTCTGAACTGAAGAACACAGTGGAAGGAATCAAAAGGAGTACTGATGAAGCAGAAGATCAGACCAGCAAGTTGGAGGACAAAGTAGACAAAAACTCCCAGAAAGAGCAAGAAAAGGAAAAGAGGCTTAGAAAGAATGAAGAGGGATTAAGAGAAATGCAAGACAATATGAAACGTGATAATATCCATATTATAGTGATACCAGAAGGAGAAGAAGAAGAGCAAGGGGTAGAAAATCTATTTGAAAAAGTAATGATGAAAAACTTCCATAATTTGATGAGAGAAAAAGTCACACAAATCCAGGAAACACAGAGACTCTCAATTCAGAGGAACCCAAAGAGGCCCATTTCAAGACACATCATAATTAAAATGGCAAAATTCCAAGACAAAGAGAATCTTAAAGGCAGCAAGGGAGAAACAGGAAGTAACATATGAGGGAACCCCAATATCCTTCACAGACTATTCAAAAAAATCCAAAATGATGGAAGACTCCCAAACTCTTTTTATGAAGCCAGCATCATCCTATTCCCAAAACCAGATAAAGACACAACAAAGAAAGAAACCTTCAGGCCAATATCGCTGATGAACATAGATGCTAAAACCCTCAACAAAATATTGGCAAACAGCATCCAATAATACATTAAAAAGATCATACAACGTGACCAAGTGGGGTTCATCCCAGGGATGCAAGGATGGTTCAGTATTCCCAAATCAGTAAATGTAATACATCACATAAGCAAAAGCAAACACAAATATCACATGATCATATCAATAGATGAAGAAAAAGCATTTGATAAGTACCCAATGAGTGATAAATGCATCTATTTATGATAACACTCAACAAAGTGGGAATAAAGGGAGCGTTCCTCAACATAATAAAGGCCGTATATGAGAGACCTACAGCCAATATTGTACTCAATGGGCAAAAACAATAAGCTTTACCAATAAGATCAGGAACAGGACAAGGTTGTCTACTTTCACCACTTCTATTGAATATAGTATTGGAAGTTGTAGCCACAGTAATTGGACAAGAAAAGGAAATAAAAGGCATCCAAATCAGAAAGGAGAAACAAAACTGTCACTGTTTGCAGATGACATGATAGTGTGCATGGAAAATCCTATACACTCCACCCAAAAACTGCTTGACCTAATAAATGAATTTCGCAAAACACCAGGATACAAAATCAATATCCAGAAATCAAAGGCATTTTTGTATGCCAACAATGAAACAGCAGAAGCAGAAATCAAGAAAAAAATCTCATTTGGTATAGCAAAAACAAAAATAAAATACCTAGGAATAAACCTAACCAAGGAGGTAAAAGACCTGTATGCATAAAATTACACAACATTGAAGAAAGGAATAAAGGAAGACACAAACAAATGGAAACATATACCATGTTCATGGATTGGAAGAATTAACATCATCAAAATGTTCATCCTACCCAAAGCAATTTACAGATTCAATGCAATACCTATTAAAGTACCAATGGCATATCTCACAGACATAGAACAAATACTTCAAAAATTTATATGGAACCATAAAAGACCCCAAATAGTGGCCACAATTTTAAGAAAGAAGAACAAAGTAGGAGGGATCACAATACCTGATATCAAACTATAGTACAAGGGCACTGTAATCAAAACAACCTGGTACTGGCATAAAAACAGGCACATAGACCAATGGAACAGAACAGAGAGCCCAGAAGTAAACCCAAAAATTGGGTTTACCTGACTTGGTTTACCAAGTGTCTATGATTAATTAATATTCAAAAAAGCGGGCAACAACATAAAATGGAGTAAAAATACCCTCTTCAACAAATGGTGTTGGGAGAACTGGACAGCTATGTGCAAAAAAAATGAAATTGGAGCACCAACTTACACCATACACCAAAATAAATTCAAGGTGGATAAAAGACTTAAATACAAGCCATGACACCATTAAAGTCCTAGAGAAGAACATAGGGAGGAAAATCTCAGATATTTCATGCAGCAACATTGTTACTGATGTGTCCCCTAGAGCAAGGGACATAAAAGAAAGAATTAACAAATGGGACTTCATCAAAATAAAAGATTTCTGCAGTGCTAAAGAAAACAGTATTAAAAAGAGAACTAACTCTATGGGAAAACATATTTGCCAATGATACCTCAGACAAGGGTTTAATCTTCAAAATATACAAAGAACTTACACAACTCCACTCTAAGAAGACAAGTAACCCAATTAAAAAGTGGGCAAAGGACTTGAACAGACACTTCTCCAACAGGACATACAGAGGGCCCAGAGATATATGAAGGATGCTCAGCCTCATTAGCCATCAGAGAGATGCAAATTAAAACCACCATGAGATACCACTTCACATTGGTCAGAATGGCCATCATAAACAAATTAACAAGCAACAAGTGCTGGCAAGGTTGTAGACAAAAGGGAACCCTAGTGTATTGTTGGTGGGAATGCAGAATGGTGCAGCCACTGTGGAAAACAGTACAGAATTTCCTCAGAAAACTAAAAATGGAACTACCTTTTGACCTGGCAATTCCACTGCTGGGATTATACTCTAAAAACCCTGAAACACCAATCCAAAAGAACCTATGCACCCCAATGTTCACAACAGCATAATTTACAATAGCCAAGTGCTGGAAGCAACCTAAGTGCCCATCAGTAAATGAGTGGATCCAAAAACTATGGTACATTTACACAATGGAATTCTATGCAGCAGAAAGAAAGGAGGAGCTCCTACCCTTTGCAACAGCATGGGTACAACTGGAAAGCATTATGCTGAATGAAATAAGCTAAGCAGTGAAAGACAAATACCATATGACCTCACCTTTAACAGGAACCTAAACAACAAAATGAACAAGCAAGCAAAATATAATCAAAGACACTGAAATAGACAATAGGGGGACAGTGGCCAGAGGGGAGAGGGGAGGGAATTTCAGAGGAAAGGGGGAAGGATTTACAGGAACAAGTATAAAAGACACATGGACAAAAACTAAGGCAGGTGGAAATGGGAGGGAGGTAGGGAGTACTGGAGGGGTGGGCTGGGGTGGGAGTAAAAGACAGAAAACTGTACTTGAACAACAATTAAAATTTAAAAAATTTCTTTTAGAAACACTTAGTTTCCTTTTAACTTTATTCTAAACAATTTTTGTTAGATTGTATTGTGACAGCTGTAACAGTGTGCATTTAAAAAAACATAAAAATTAGTGAATTTCTGTGTAGCCATTTTAATATTGAAGATGAAAGAAAATATACATTTTCAGTACATTATGCTTTATTATTTCAAGAAAGATAAAAACACAGCTGAAATGCAAAAAAGATTTACAGTGTAGAGAGAAGGTACTGTGGGTAATTGAATGTGTCAAAAATGGTTTGCAAAGTTTCATGCTGGAGATTTCTCACTGGACGATGCTTCACAGTTGGGTAGACCAGTTGAAGTTGATAGCAATCAACTAAGACATTAACTGAGAATAATCAACGTTACACCATGCAGGAGGTAGCCAACATACTCAAAATACCCAAACCAACAATGTCATTGGTGAAAATGAAATGTGTGTTTTTAATTTTATGGAAAAAAGTAAACAGATTTTTTGCTAACCCAATAATGGACCTATTTATTATCAGTTAGAATTTTGTGACTTTTTGGACTTCTGCTCAAGAAGGAGGTGTAGGTAAATGCAGCTTGCCTCCTCACACAACCACATCAAAAAGTACAATTAACTAAAAAACAAATGTAATCCAGAATTGTCAACAAATTGGGCTGTATAGAAACCTGACAGCCAAGGAATTAAAGGAGCCACATTCATCCAGATAGGTAGAAGAGACAGAGATGGGAAAGCATGGGACTAGTGGTCCCGCACCCAATAAAAATTGGAGGGATACCTTGGGATTGAGGGATCCTAGCCCCACACCAGACCACCCAACCCAGGGTTCCAGTGCCAGGAAGGTAAGTTACCATAACTCTGGCTGTAAAAACCAGCTGGGGTGATAGAAGAAACAGCAGGATTCTCAGGAGCCTCCTTTTAAAGGGACTTGAAACAGATTAGGACTCACACAAACTCATTCCCTCTGGGCTCTAGCATCAGGCTAGCAACTGCAAGGGAACCAGTGGCATACGGGGAGAAATTGAAGTGTCTGGCATTAGGGTAAGTGCTGGGGGACAGCTTCTTCCTGGACAAAACTCTAGAGGCCAGGTAGTGGTATTGTCCCTGCTGTGAATACTCCCACACACAGAGCCACAGAGTGGCAACACCAAAGCTGAGACTCCATCAACCTGGTTCACATGGGTTGTCCTGCCCTGATGATTACGTAAGACTCTGCCCCATCCACCTTACTGCCATGCTTTTCTACAATAGGCCATGCTACTAAGACCGAGTCAAGGAAGCTCTACATAGTATGTAGAAACAAACACAGGGAGGCTGCCAAAATGAGGAGACAAAGAGATATGGCTCAAAGAAAGAACAGAACAAAACTCCAGAAAAAGAACTAAACAAAATGGAGGTAGACAATCTATCAGATGCAAAGTTCAAAACAGTGGTTATTAGGATGCTCAAGGAACTCATTGGGTACTTCAACAATATAAAAAAGATGCAGACAGAAATGAAGGTTGTGCTAAGTGAAATAAAGAAAAATCCACAGGGAACCAGCAGCAGAGTGGATGAAGCTGAGAATCATATCAATGATTTGGAACATAAGGAAGAAATAAGCATTCAAGCAGTACAGTAAAAATAAAAAAAACAAGGATAGGCTGAAGAGCCTCTGGGAGGACTTAAAATATACCAACATTGGAATCATAGGGGTGCTGGAAGGAGAAAAGAAATAGCAAGTAGTAGAAAACTTATTTGAAAAAGTAATGAAAGAAAACTTTCCTAATTTGGTGAAGGAAATAAACATGCAAGTTCCAGAGGTACAGAAACTCCCAAACGAGATGGACACAAAGAGGACCACACCAGACATATCATAATTAAAATGCCAAAGATTAAAGATGAGAGAATCTTAAAAGCAGTAAGAGAGTAACCTAAAAGGGTGTTCCCATAAGACTGTCAGCTGATTTTTCAAAAGAAACTTTGCAGGCTACAAGGGACTGGCAAGAAGTCTTCAAAGTGATGATAAGCAAGGACCTATAACCTAAATTATTGTACCCAGCAAAGCTATCATTTAGAATTGAAGGGCAGATAAAGTGCTTCCAGGACAAGGTAAAGCTAAACAAGTTCATTATCACCAATCCCTTATTATATGAAATGTTGAAGGGACTCATCTAAGAAAAAGAAGAAGAAAAACTATGAACATTACAATGGCAATAAAGTCACAACTATCAACAATTGAATCCAGACAAATTTATTAAGCAAAAAAGCAGAACAGAAACAGAATGATACATATGAAGATCATTTGGAGGGTAATCATTTGGGAGGAGGAAGGGAGGGAAAAGGTACAAGGGATAAGAAGCATAATTGGTAGGTACAAAAAAGACAAGGGGAGGTTAAGAATAGTGTAGGAGCCCTGGCTGGTGTAGCTCAGTGGACTGAGCGCAGGCCTGTGAACCACACGATCGCGGTTCGATTCCCAGTCAGGGCACATGCCTGGGCTGCAGGCCAGTTCCCAGCAGGGGATTCACAAGAGGCAACCATACATTGATATTTCTCTCCTTCTCTCCTTCCCTTCCCCTCTAAAGATAAATAAAATCTTAAAAAAAAAAAGAATAGTGTAGGAAATGGAGAAGCTTAAGAAATTTTATGCACAACCCATGGACATGAACTAAAAGAAGGAATTTCCAGAGGGAATGGGGAATACCTAGTGAAGGGGGGCAAAAGAAGAAAAATTGGAACAACTGTAATAGCACAATCAATAAAATATATTGTAAAAAAGAATTATGTAATAGAATCCTGTTGTTTTTGTATTTGTAGAAGGCAGATGACTCACGTCTGGGGAAGAGATTATATTACATGTGATAGGAAATTAATGTGAAAACTTTGAACAGATTGAGATAGAATTCTTAACTCTTAAAAGCACACTAATATAGTACCTGATACTCTTTCATAAAGGGATTAAGACATTTTGGGAGCTGCCAGTGGAAATTTTCATGAACCCTTAATGAAATACTGCCTCCGTGATTTTCTCACAACATTATTTGAATACTCTCCCCAAATCAGACAACTCCTGCAGGATATATCCAAGATAGCCATTAGGCACTGGGCAAGGCTGTTTTTTCAAAAATACTTAGAAAAGGTTGTAAAAATAATTTAAAAATTATCAAGGTCTTAATTAATATGCACATTTCATTACTATTTAAAAGCATTCCAAAGAGAAACTGAATTTTAAATAAGGATGTTTCTGCACATATACATGATCTGACTCTGGGACTTTGGTATAAGAAGACATTTATCCTTGTCTCAGGGAGAGGAACCAGCAGTTCCCATCTATGGTGCTTCAAGTGGTCCTATGCCTGGGCATCATAGCTGTGGCTTTTCCCACCACACCCTTCCCTGCAGCCCATGGGAGAGTGCTGACTTGAGGACTCAAGGCTTCTACTTATTGCTGAGGAAGCAAAAGGAGGTAAAGGGCATTGTCTCGTCTGGTCTGTGTCGGGGAAACAGGAAATGGCTGCAGCCTTTCTTCTCAGCTTTGCTTTCTGTTTCAATACTGTAGTCTGTATTTTTGAGTCATACAAAACACTGATTCATAAAATGTTTTGTATGACTCAAAGAACAGTAAGAAACAAGTCTATTTGCATGGGTAAGAAGGGTAGAATTTTTGGTAAAATTTTAAAACTTCATGAGTTAAAATTAGAACACAGAAGAAACTATCAAGTCTGTTACCTTCTTGAATAGTTTAACTCTGTTTTTAATGCCCTCTGTACTATTCTTCACAGAACATTTGCTGCCATTTGTATGTATTTGAGCCAGAGCAGTGGGTTGTACAAAACAATTTCAACATCACCATAAACTTCAGAAAAATCTTTTTACTAACAACAAAGGCAGCTCTGTGCATGGCCTTAAGTTGTCTGCCTGGAAAATGACTGTCATCAACAACTGCCAAGTCAATGTGGATGTTAATGTTAATTTTTCCAGTTGGGAAACAACATGCCTATTGTTAGGGGATACAGACATGTAAGTGATTAGCAATGAGCAACTTTACGAACTAATCAACAGAAGCTTGGTTCAGTAAGGAGTAGGAAAATTGTGCAGTCACTTATCATTAGTTTATTACCTCTACTACTCAGAAGCTGGAAGAGAGGGGAAAATAGACCTGGCTGATACTATTTCAGGGCTAGATAGAGAATAATGCACAAAAGGATCTTGCCTGGAGAGATGTGTCCTGCATGTGAATATTAAAGGAGCTATGTGTGTAAGGTATGAAGCTGTGTTGAATTTATTTGTGTGCTTTTTAATAGGGTAAGTAAAATATCTATGTATATGGAACATTTCACTATACATGGCTTGCCAGTATGAACCAAAGGTTACATTAAATGTAATGTATTATTTATTTATTTTTATTGTTGTTTAAGTATAGTTGTCTCCATTTTCCCACCACCACTTTCCCCTGCCCTCAATCCTTCCCCCCCATTGGCTTTGTCCATCGGTCTTTTATACACATTCCTTGATGACCCTTACCCTTCTTTCCCTTGTTACCTCTCCTCCCTCTCCCCTCTGGTTACTGTCAGTTTGTTCTTTATTTCAATGTCTCTGATTATATTTTGCTTGCTTGTTTCTTTTGTCGATTAGGGTCCACTTATATGTGAGATCATGTGCTATGTGTCTTTCACCACCTGGCTTATTTCACTTAGCATAATGCTATCCAGATCTATCCATGCTGTCCTGAAGGGTAGGAGCTCCTTTCTTTCTGCTGTGTAGTATTCCATTGTGTAAATGTGCCACAGTTTTTTGATCCACTCATTCACTGATGAGCACATAGGTTGCTTCCAGTGCTTGGCTATTGTAAATTGTGCTGCATAGGTTCTTTTGAATTGGCATTTCAGGATCCTTAGAGTATAATCCCAGCAATGGAATTGCCGGGTCAAAAGGCAGTTTCATTTTTAGTTTTCTGAGGAAATCCCATCCTGTTTTCCATAGTGGCTGCACTAGTCTTCATGCCCACTAACAGTGCACTAGGGTTCCCTTTTCTCTACAACCTTGCCAACATTTGTTGTTTGTTGATTTGTTTATGATGGCCACTCCCACCAGTGTAAAGTGGTATCTCATCATGGTATTAATTTGCTTCTCTCTGATGGCTAGTGATGCTGAGCATCCTTTCATATATCTCTAGGCCCTCTTTATGTCCTCCTTGGAGAAGTGTCTGTTCAGGTCCTTTGTGCATTTTTTAAATTGGATTGTTGTCTTCCTGGATTGGAGTCATGTGTATTCTTTATCTATTTTGGATATCAAAACTTTGTCTGAAGTATCATTGGCAAATATATCTTTCCATATGGTTGGCTCCCTTTTCATTTTGTTGATGTTTTCTTTAGCTGTGCAGAAGCTTTTTATTTTGATGAGTTCCCATTTGTTTATTCTTTCCTTTATGTCCCTTGCTCTAGGGGACATATTGATGAAAATATTGCTCTGCGGCATATGTGAGATGTTCCTGTCTGTATTTTCCTCTAGGACTTTTATGGTATCACAACTTATATTTAAGTGTTTTGTCCATCTTGAGTTTATTTTTGTGTATGGTATAAGTTGGGGATTGAGTTTCACTTTTTTGCATGTAGCTGTCCAGATCTCCCAACACCGTTTGTTGAAGAGGCTATTTTTACTCCATTTTATGTTGTTGCCCACTTTGTCAAATATTAATTGACTATAGACACGTAGGTTTATTTCTGGGCTCTCTATTCTGTTCCATTGATATGTGTCTGTTCTTATGCCAATACCAGACATTTTGATTACAGTCACCTTGTAGTATAGTTTGATATGACATACTGTGCTCTCTCCTACTTTGTTCTTCTTTCTCAAAATTGCTGAGGCTATTCAGGGTCATTTATGGTTTCATATAAATTTTTGAAATGTTTGTTCTGTATCTGTGAAATACATCATTGGTATTTTAATAAGGATTGCAGTAAATCTATAGATTGCTTTGGGTAGTATGGACATTTTGGCGACATTTTGGACATTGCTTTGGGTATTCTTCTGTTCATGGACTTCTAGTCCATGAACATGGTGTATGCTTCTATTTATTTGTGTCTTCTCTAATTTCTTTCTTTAATGTTGTGTAGTTTTCTGAGTATAGGTCTTTTACCTTTTTGGTTAGGTTTATTCTTAGGGACTTTATTTGCCTTGTTGCCATACCAGATGGGATATTTTCCTGATTTCTGTTTCTGATATTTCATTGTTGGTATTTCATTTCTGATATTTCATACAAAAATGCCTTTGATTTCTGAATGTTGATTTTGTATCCCGCTGCTTTGCCAAATTCACTTATTAGGTCAAGTAGTTTTTTGGTGGAGTCTATAGGGTATTCTATATACAATGTCATGTCATCTGCAAACAATGACAGTTTTATTTCCTCCTTTCCAATTTGGATGCCCTTTATTTCTTTTTCTTGTCTGATCTCTGTGGCTAGGACTTCTAATACTGTGTTGAATAGTAGTGGTGAAAGTGGATATCATTGTCTTGTTCTTGATCTTAGTGGGAAAGCTTTTAGTTAAAGCCCATTGAGTATGATGTTAGCTGTAGGTTTTTTATATATGGCCTTTATTATGTTGAGGTATGCTTCCTCTATTCCCAGTTTGCTGAGAGTTTTTATTATAAATGGGTACTGTACCTTATCAAATGCTTTTACTGCATCTATTGATATGATTGTGCAATTTTTGTCTTTCCTTCTGTTTATGTGATGTATTATGTGATTTGTAAATATTGTACCATCCTTGCATATCTGGGACGAATCCCACTTGGTCATGGTGTATGCTCTTTTAAAAGTATTGCCGGATGTAGTTTGCCAATATTTTGTTAAGGATTTTTGCATCTATGTTCATTAGTAATATTGGCCTGTAGTTTTCTTTCTTTGTTGTATCTTTATCTGGTTTTGGGATTAGCATGATGCTGGCTTCATAAAAAGAATTTGGGAGTCTTCCTTCTCTGATTTTTTGAAATAGTCTGAGAAGGATAGGGGTTAGCTCTTCCTTAAATATTTTGTAAAATTCTCCTTTGAAACCATCTGGTCCAGGGATTTTGAGTGCCAGGATTTTGTTTATTATTGCTTCAATTTCACTAGCTGTTATCAGTCTGTTCAGGCTTTCAGCTTTTTCTTTATTCAGATTTGGGAGATTGTATTTTTCTAGAAATTTGTTCATCTCACCCAGGTTTTCAAATTTCTTGGCATTAAGTTGTTTGTAGTAATTTCTTACAATCCTTTGTGTTTTTATGGTCTCAGTTGCAGTTTATCCCCTTTCATTTCTGATTTTATTTATTTAGATCCTCTTCCTTTTTTTCTTCATGGGTCTGATTGTATAATTCTCAGGCCCAACGCTCCCTGGAAAATAGAAACTTCCGCAAAATATTGGAGTAGAAGACTATGTATGGAATAACTTGGTGTAAATGGAATCTGAGGGTTCTGGCGAGGAATCAATTAGGAAAACTTGAGAATGCCTAGAGCCCCATTTAATTTATATTTCATTAAATGTGAGGAGAATGATTACTGTGAAACTTCTTAAAACTTACTCTTTTTTCGTAATGTTTTTCCTTTACTTCCCATCATGACTAGCAGTAGTAACCTTTAGAAAAATGTAAGAATGATTGATGTTTATTCCAGTGATAGAGGAAAAGGGAAGAAGCCTCTGTTCTTTCTGCTATTTGATGAGGTGGACAGAAACTCTAGTCTGAGGCAATGGTAGGCAGCCATCAGGACAACCCCTGTCCCTGGGAATTTATACCAGATAAGTGCCTTAGATCTTCCCAGGGGAAGCAGGGAAGGCTGGAGGAGGAGGACACAAAACCACTGTAGGACATCAGTGACAGTGCTGCTCCCTTATTCCCACCCCTTCATCCCACTGCCTCTTTCCTTTCTCTAGCCTGTATTCTAAATCAGCACATTCCGCATTCTAAACAGTAGCCCTAGTTGCTACTTCTCTCCTCATCCCAGGCCCCTTCCCTTCCCTGAAGCTTGAATTGACATATTTGGAAGGATGTCAGGGATCAACCCAGCTAGTAGATCTAGTCTGGTAAGAGTTAAATTAGTGGAGGGAGACTTTTACCTATACCTGAGGAGTCTTCAAATGCTGAAGAATGTGCAGAGTCCAGAGGTGAGTCAGGAAAGGCAGAGAGGTATGTAAACATATTGCCAAAACTCAGGGCTCCAGAAATAGGTCTCAAATTGTCACGGATTCAAGGGTTAGGGAAAGAGAAAAGAGAAGCAGTTTTAGAATAAGAGGGGAGTGGGCCAAGAATCAGCATTATGGTTTAACAGCAACAGAGGAATGGGATGTTGCATGTGTTTAGATAGACCAGGCAGGAGGCAAAGCTCCTGTTGTCTACCAGGGTGGGGACAGAGTAAATAAGAGAAAGAGATATATTTTTGACATCTCAAGTTGAGACTCATAATACATTTCTCCATAGAAAAGTAATACATATTAGGTTAGTTAGATTTCTAAGCTAGTTTACTAAAATAGAGCTCTAAGAACTCATAGGGAGTTGGAAATATAATATAGGCTCTGTAATGAAAAAAATCATCTTGGTAAAAATAATGGGTCTTTAAATGAACTTTTAAATTAGATTCCATTGATAGGTGGGGAAATAACTGTAAATTGGAATTAAAGAAAAGTTAGCCAAATTTGAGGATCTTATCATGCCTTACAGATACTTATAAAAAATAATTTAGTCTTAATTTTTAAAAAGTTAAAAAATAATAAGTGACACTTTTAGAGAGAACTGATCAGTTATTTTATAATAGATTGTCCCTCAATTTTAGCTTATCTTATGTTTTCTCATAATTGGAATGAGGCTATGCACTTTAGGCAAAAAAACTACAAAGTATGTTCTTTTCAGTGTATCATATCAAAGAATTTGTAATGTTGATATGTCTTATTATTCATGTTATTTAATCATTGGGTTAAGTTTGTGTCTGCCAGGAAAAACTATCACAGATTGAGAAGAATAAGGAAAAATAACTAAATGCAATAATGTGTTCTGGATAGGATTCTAGAAAAAGGATGTTAGTGGAAAAGTTGGTGATGTTTACATAAAGCCTGTAGTTTCACTAACAGCATGGTATCAGTGTTCACTTTCTGTTCTTAACATGTTAACATTAGAAGAGGAGGAAGATAAGGATATTCTGTACCATTTTTTGCAGCTTTCTATAAGCCTAGAATTAACACAAAATAAACAATTAAAATAATATCTAACACTTACATAGTACTTTCTTACTGTACAACAGACTGCATCTCTTAACTCTTTGATCCCTCTCAATAACTCTGTGAAGGGGACTGCTGTTATTACCCCCAGCTAACACATGAGGAAACCAGATCCAGAAAAGTAAGAAACACGTCTAACATCACATGGTTATTGAGTGGTCACATAGCTAGAACGTGGCTAAGTTGGAATTTGAATTGAAACATTGTGAATCCAGAAATCCATTGCATCAGACTGACTTTCAGTGTGCTGTAGATACATGTGGTTTAAAAATAATTCAGATATGCCAAAAAAAGATCTATCCTCCAATTAGGCAGTCTTTGTTACTAGTTTTTTCTTTCAATCCTTCAGAGAAGAATTTACTCTTGAGCACTGATAGCAGCCCAGTCTGGATTTTATCCACAATATTCAAAGCTCTGCTGTGGCAATGTTTTGTCCTCTTCAGAAGTTTTTCATGGCCTGCTGACTATTGTAGATAGCTGTTTTGGAAACTAGGGAATCCCATCTGAGTTGGTCAGAAGGGAAACCTTTATTAATAAAGTGCTAATCGCTCATAACTACTAGGAAGAGTCTGTACAATAAGATTAAGTAGAATCAGACTTCATTTAGAATGTAGCCAAGAACTTTTGTTGTCACTCTGGTGAATGTTTTGATTAGTGTGAATGCCTTTTTCACCTTAGCATCGGGATTACCTATTTATTTATTTTTTAAAAACTCAAATTGGTAGCCATTGTAACAATGGCTTTGTATTTTTTTAATTGTATTTGGGTTTCTATTCTTTAAAATCAAAGAAAGATTATGGTGTGTGGAATACTGTAGATAGGAGCTGTGGGAATCTGAATGAGTTACCAGATAGTACAGAGACTGAACCTGAGCTTTCTATAACTGCCAGAAGCAGAGGATTCCACGGGGTATATATTGCTCTAAGCAGGGGTGTCCAGCCTGCAGCCCAGGAAGGCTATGAATGAGGCCCAATGCAAAATCATAAATTTACATAAAAACCTTTTTTTCTGCTCATTAGTTTTCATTAGCGCTTGTGAATTTAATGTGTGGCCGAAGACAACTTTTTCTTTCAGAATGACCCAGACACACCAAAAGGTTGGACACCCTTGCTCTAAAGAAAGATTCCATCTTTGAGTGATATAGAAAGTTGATAAAGTGCACGTATTAACAGTTACTAACTCAGTAAGCTTTAAAATTCTAGGAATCAATCATTGCTGATGCATCTGTATAGAGAAATTCATTTCTATCTCTCTGTCACCTTGAGGAAAAAAAGAAAGAAGAAAAGAAACTAGTTATTTAAAAGGTGAGAAAAAGAGCAGGAATTTCCTACCTATTT
The DNA here is from genome assembly GCF_014824575.4 of Sturnira hondurensis. NCBI lineage: Eukaryota > Metazoa > Chordata > Mammalia > Chiroptera > Phyllostomidae > Sturnira > Sturnira hondurensis. The sequence continues at coordinate 970,324 of NW_028079667.1, forward strand.
ATACTCGTACACACACTACAGACACAGCCAGCATGTCGTCCTCGCACAGAAGCAACTTACGTTTGTCTTTTTCCATAGTTAGGGCATTTCCTGCCACATTTTGAATTCAAATTTGTAAACAGCAATACTGGCTTTTTTTTTCTGTTGCCTTTGGATTCATGGTACAGTGGAAGAATCTAAAGGCAGATGCTTGCTTTGGAAAGTCCAAAGGCCCAAGTTTTTTCAGTTTTCTCACTCTTCCCTTCCCTTTCTCTTGCTTTTTTTTCCTTCAATATTTATTCACATCCCCAATCCTTTTCTCTCTTTCTTCATTCTTACTTTTTTTGTCCCTTTTCATTAATGTTGCATAGAGATATAAAACACTACATATCATAATTTTCACTACTAAATACAAATGTAAATAAAAACAAACTACTTTCAGATATTTTAACCAAATGTTGATGGCCTTATTCTCAATTAAGTATGTAGTTTGAAGCAAACCTAAAGCTGCAAACAACTAAGTTTTATGATTAAATTATATTCTTCCATTATATAGTTATTTATCAAAGAAAAACTAACACCAAATAATAGTTTGATCCATCAGGAAATTTTCAGCATTTATAAATGCAATATGTTCTTTTTACTTCACTTATTGTCATCATGCTTAGCACTGACCTTCACCCGGGAGAAGGATGATACATCGTTATGCCCCATTCTGAGCCTGCTTCTCCTGACCCCTGAATCTGAGCATGGCAAACAAGAACATAATTATCTCAGGTTACCCTGAAGATTTCTTCAGAGCTGTTAGTTATCCCTAAAACTACTCTAGCAAATGCTTTTCCTTTCTGGAAATACTGTGATTCAAATCACGTTATTCCCCCAATCCAAGCTCTCTATTCTCTGTAATAGCTGCTCAGGTGCTTATAAAGTTTTAGAGGACAAAACTTTTCAGAAATTATCCTACTCACAAGCTGGATGCAAATTTGGTTATTTTGCAGATCTTACTACAGGCCAGAAAGTGATTATTTGAGTAATTATCCTAATTTGAAAATGGAGGGAACACATACAAAAAGAAATGAAGTGGCTTATTAACAGTCCTTGACATTTGTTTACCACTTTGACTTTATGAATTATAGTGTGCCATACAATCTGATGTACAAAATACAGTTTTGTGAGTTAGGCAGGGCAGATATCCTTTTACAAATGAAGACACTGAAGCTCAGACCAGAGTCACTTGCCTAGGGTGGCACAAATAGAAACCGATGTCATTAGAACTTAAACTCAGATTCTTTGATTTCCTAGCACACAGCATCTTTCCTTGTCACACCACGGTGGCCCTTACTAGCTTGAGCACGGTGAGAAGCATTGCAGCCATCTAAACACCATGCACTAAAACTTGGCTCAGTGTTCGCTCTGGAGATGCCTTGAAGTCTGAGGAAAGCGAACACAGTTACCTTGGATATGCAGTCAATGTATCATTTTCAGTCATGTTCAAGGTAGTCCTAATGACCTTGATACATGATAATTGGTGTATCTACATAATTGGTGTAACTACATAATTTCCATAATTATAAACACAAGTATTGATGGTAATAGATTGGAAACAAGCAACGAAAGTGTTGGATATTAAAATAGTTTCAATAGGAATGTACATAATATTCAACTTTCAGAAATGCATATTGAAGNCTGGAGATGCCTTGAAGTCTGAGGAAAGTGAACACAGTTACCTTGGATATGCAGTCCATGTATCATTTTCAGTCATGTTCAAGGTAGTCCTAATGACCTTGATACATGATAATTGGTGTATCTACATAATTGGTGTAACTACATAATTTCCATAATTATAAACACAAGTATTGATGGTAATAGATTGGAAACAAGCAACGAAAGTGTTGGATATTAAAATAGTTTCAATAGGAATGTACATAATATTCAACTTTCAGAAATGCATATTGAAGAACAACCTTGCCTACAATATCAATACGAAACATTTTTAAGATTCTGATTTACTATAAGAAGTTTTCAGGTTTTGCTTATTAAAAATTTTTAATCATTTGTTTTAGCTGTCTTAAATTTTTTCTCCTATAAACAATGATTTCACTCCTTGGAAGTCAACATCTTATGACTTAGCCTCCTTTTAAACAGAATTTGCTGGTTAGAAGGCCTTTACTGTGGGCATGATCTTAGTGGAAAAATTTACAGAGTGATGCAATGAAAGTCAAGAATCTGTGAATTATTAGTTAGAAAATCAGAACTACTTTCCTGTAGATATTAAAATGATGATGGAAATTGTTAAACTTGAGAGGTCTCTTCAGGGCAGAAGCCTTGTCAGGTTTATCTTCTATCTCTTCTCTCCTCGCCTTGCATAAGGTAAAGTCTTTTTCCCCCCTCAAACATACATATTTTTACTGAGATATAATGAACATAAAACATTATATTAGTGTCAGGTGTACAACATAATTCAATATTTGAATATATTACAAAATAATTACCACAATAAGTGTACTTAATATTAAATACCATACATGGTTACAGATTTTTTTCTTAGCAACTTCCAAATATTCAGTACCATATTAATTATAGTCACTATGCTGTACATTACATCCCCATGACTTACTTTATAATTAGGAGTATGTACCTTTTGACTTCCTTTACCCATTTTGTACCTCACCCCCAGGTCTCTGATAGCCACTGGTCTGTTCTATATCTATGAGTTTGGTTGTTTATTATTTACTTTTTAATATTCCACATATAACTAAGATCAAGTAGAGTCAATATATGTATGGAATTCTTAACTTACAAAATAAAATTAACCTTTAAAGTTCCTAAAGTTCAAGCCCAAGAGTACTATAACACTTAACTATTATATAAATAATAGAATGTTTCAAAGTTGTTGCCTTCACTTTCTTCTCTCCTTCCTTTTTATTTCTGGCCATGAGCCACTGCAGTTCTGTCCTTGAATCTATTCTAGGGCAAGGAAGAGTAAATTGGGACAGTTGTGGTTTCAGGAAAACCTGGTATTTGCAAAGGACAGTGAGCGGGAGGCATAAAGAAAAGGGAAACCACCCTGGCTCGTGTGGCTCAGTGGACTGAGTACAGGCCTGCGACCAAAAGATCGGGATTCGATTCCCAGTCAGGACACATGCCTAGGTTGCAGGCCAGTTCCCAGCGGGGGATGCATGAGAGGCAACCATACATTGATATTTCTCTCCCTTTCTCCTTTCCTTGCCCTCTAAAGATAAATAAATAAAATCTTAAAAAAGGAAAAGAAAAGAAAAGGGAAACCTCAGTATCCCATGCAGTGCTGCTGGATTGGAAAAGGGAGTCTTCCTGGTTAGGGAACCAGGCTGCTGATGCTGAGATGGTATGTAAAGGGTATGTAATCATCAGTGTGCTAAAGGGTAGATTAGGATTAATTATGAAGGAATTTTGAGTTATAGAGTCAAATATCTATTTCCAGATTTTATTAGTACTGTCATATAGTCTACTTAAATCTTTCATTGATAAATGAGAAGTTTTAATTCATTCTAATCCTACAGAAGTTTAGGAAGGAAGCCTCTTAAATAAAAAAATCTTGATTAACTACCCCAGAGACTGGTACAGACAGTATGAAACAACTGGAATGTCTATAAATGTAATAACAAGACAGCAACAAAAACCCCTCAAATACCCAGCAGCTGTGTTGAGACAGTGCATCTATTTGAAAGGTGTTGGTTTTCATTGGAAGCGCAGCAGAATTTGGAATGGAGATTACAGAGACCCTTCCAGCCTATGTCTTAACAAGGTAGTTCTTATTTTTAAAGTATTATGGGTTCTGAGTTTATCAGTCATATACCACTTCAGATGTTAAGATTATTTTCAAAACAGCATTACTACATTAAGTTATTTCAATTAGTCTATCCTTCATTTCCAACTGGATTTTTTAAATGCTTTTGAGGTCCTAAGTTCCTTGAACATCCTTATAATCAGTGTTTTGAACTCTGCATCTGATAGATTGCTTATCTCCATTTCATTTAGCTTTTTTTCTGGAGTTTTGTTCCATTCTTTCATTTGGGCCGTGTTTCTTTGTCTCTTCATTTTGGCAGCCTCCCTGTGTTTGTTTCTATGTATTAGGTAGAGTGGCTCTCTGTGTCTTGGTAGTGTGGACTGATATAGTAGGTGTCCTATAGGGTCCAGTGGCACAATCTCTCCTAACACCCCAGCTGGGTACTTGAGGTGCACCTTTTGTGTGGGCTGAGTACATCCTCTTCTTTGTAGTTGAGCCTTGGTTGCCATTGGCGGATCAATGGGAGGGATTTATCTAGGCCAGTCAGCTGCATGGACTGGCTGTGAACACCTACTGGCAACTTCCACCACCTGTGGAGGACCAGCTGTGCAGGGGCAGGTTGGTGGTGCTCAGATGTGGTCTGTCCACTGGGCACACTGGCCCTGGGGTTTACCAGGTGGTGCTGGCCAAGGTGAGTGAGTCTGAGTAGGTGAATCTGTGTGTAGGTTCTTTAAAAGAAAGTGCTTGAAGCTCCTGCACTTTCTTCCACCCACTTAATTCCCACAGGTTTTTGCAGCCAGAAATTGTGGGGACTTATCTTTCTGTCACTGGAACCCTGGGCTGGTGGGCTTGGTGTGGGGCTGGGACTCCTCACTGCCAAGATATCCCTCCTGAATTTTAATCCATCATATGTGTGTGTGCAACCAGCCTGTTCCACATCTGTACCCCAACCTGTTTGGATGGATGTGGTTTCTTTAATTCCATAGTTGTCAGACTTCCATTCAACTCAATTTCTGATAGTTCTGAGTGATGTTCTGTATTCTAGTTGTAATTTTGATGTGGTTGTGCGAAGAGGCAAGCCATGTCTGCCTATGCTGCCATCTTGACCAGAAGTCCCACCCTAACAATTAAAATACATTCTAAAAACAAATGTGTTTTGAATTATCCACCATTGGATTGATTACCTATGGTATATGTTTACCTCCATTCCAAAAATAATTTAGAATTCACTCTAGGGTACTCATAATAATTACCTTAATTAACTCTGCCATGTAAAATCACTGAAGAAAAGAAATTGTGTCACATGTTCTTATCTTCCTACCATTTGTTTCCCTTCCTTCATTTTTCCCTACCTGTACCTCTCTCCCTGAGGCTGAACTTTTAATTTTACCCTGGCAAGAAATGTTGACTGAATATGATAACTTGACAGTAAGTTTCAGGTCTCTTTTCCAATTCTTTCCCAGTTAAGCAGTCTTTCCTTTGATTATAAAGAGTGGAGGGTGCTATTCTGAGACCCTGATGTATAACAGGTTTGGTTAGGGTGGTGAGAGAGTGGGGGGGGGGTTGTTTGTGGAGTGGGTGGCAATTTACTTCCCGCAGCTCCAAATCAATCAGCACTTTAATGTAGAGTTTGTTGAAAGCCTCACTTAGATTGGATTATGACTCATACTCGGAGAAGTCAGAAGTATGACATTAAAATAGCCAGAGGTTTGGTGAAATTCTGTGAAAGACTAAAGGAGTAGAGGTGATTTGATTTAAGAAGCAAAAGCCAAGCTAAGTACTAGTCATCAGGTAAATGAATGTATGAAAAGAGTATTTATTGGTCTCTGCATTAGAAATTATGGGTCTAACATGATAGGACACAAAACGAGCCTCAACAAATTCAAGAAAATTGAAATCATACCAAGCATTTTCTCTGATCACAAGGGACTGAAATTAGAAACCAACCACAAAGGAAAAAACCCAAAACACCCAAAATCATGGAGACTGAATGGTATGCTATTAAACAACGAATGGGTCAAGATTGAAATTAGGGAAGAAATCAAAAAGTTTCTGGAAACAAATGAAAATGAACTCACAACAACCCAAAACTTATGGGACACGGCCAAGGCAGTCCTGAGAGGGAAGTTCATAGCAATACAGGCTTACCTAAAGAAAATAGAAACATTTCAAACAAACAACCTAACCCGACGCCTGCAAGAACTCGAAGAACAACAACAAAGACAGCCCAGAGCAAGTACAAGGAAGGAAATAACCAAGATCAGAGCAGAATTAAATGACATAGAGACCAAAAGCACAATTATAAGGATCAATGAATCCAAGAGTTGGTTTTTTGAAAAGATAAACAAAATAGACAAGCCTTTAAGTAGGCTCATTAAGAAAAGAAGAGAGAGGACACAAATAAACACAATCAGAAATGAAAGAGGAGAGATTACAACTGATACCACAGAAATAGAAGGGATTGTAAGGAATTACTATGAAGAACTGTATGCCAAGAAATTTGAAAACCTAGGTGAAATGGACAAATTTCTAGAAAAATATAATCTTCCAAAACTCAATGAAGAAGAAGTAGAAAGCCTGAACAGACCAATAACAGCAAATGAAATTGAAGCAGTAATCAAAAAACTCCCATCACACAAAAGCCCCGGACCAGATGGTTTCACAGGAGAATTCTACAAAGCGTTTAAGGAAGAGCTAACCCCTATTCTTCACAGACTATTCCAAAAAATCCAAAATGATGGGAAACTCCCAAACTCTTTTTATGAAGCGAGCATTATCCTAATTCCAAAACCAGATAGAGACACAACAAAGAAAGAAAATTACAGGCCAATATCACTGATGAACATAGATGCTAAAATCCTCAACAAAATATTGGCAAATCGCATCCAACAATACATCAAAAAGATCATACACCATGACCAAGTGGGATTCATCCCAGGGATGCAAGGATGGTTCAATATCCGCAAATCAGTAAATGTAATACACCACATAAACAAAAGCAAGGACAAAAACCACATGGTCATATCAATAGATGCGGAAAAAGCTTTTGATAAGGTACAACACCCATTTATGATAAAGGTACTCAGCAAAGTGGGAATAGAGGGAGCATTCCTCAATATAATAAAGGCCATATATGAAAGACCTACAGCCAACATCATACTGAATGGGCAAAAACTGAAAGCTTTTCCACTAAGATCAGGAACAAGACAAGGTTGTCCACTTTCACCACTTCTATTTAATATAGTATTGGAAGTTCTAGCCACAGCAATCAGACAAGAAAAGGAAATAAAAGGCATCCAAATCGGAAAGGAGGAAACAAAACTGTCACTGTTTGCAGATGACATGATAGTGTACATGGAAAATCCTATAGACTCTACCAAAAAACTGCTGGAACTAATAAATGAATTTGGCAAAACAGCGGGATACAAAGTCAATATCCAGAAATCAAAGGCATTTCTGTATACTAACAATGAATCAGCAGAAGCAGAAATCAAGAAAAAAATCCCATTCGATATAGCAAAAAGAAAAATAAAATATCTGGGAATAAATCTAACCAAGGAGGTTAAAGACCTGTATGCAGAAAATTACACAACACTGAAGACAGAAATCAAGGAAGACACAAACAAATGGAGACGTATACCGTGTTCATGGATTGGAAGAATTAACATCATCAAAATGTCCATACTACCCAAAGCAATTTACAGATTCAATGCAATACCTATTAAAGTACCAATGGCATATTTCACAGACATAGAACAAACACTTCAAAAATTTATATGGAACCATAAAAGACCCCGAATAGCAGCTGCAATGTTAAGAAAGAAGAACAAAGTAGGAGGGATCACAATACCTGATATCAAACTGTATTACAAGGCCACTGTAATCAAAACAGCCTGGTACTGGCATAAAAACAGGCACATAGACCAATGGAACAGAATAGAGAGCCCAGAAATAAACCCAAATCTCTACAGTCAATTAATATTCGACAAAGGGGGCAGTATCATAAAATGGGGTAAAGATAGCCTCTTCAACAAATGGTGTTGGGAGAACTGGACAGCTACATGCAAAAAAATGAAACTCGAGCACCAACTTACATCATACACCAAAATAAATTCAAGGTGGATAAAAGACTTAAATATAAGCCATGACACCATTAAAGTCCTAGAGGAGAACATTGGCAGGAAAATCTCAGATATTTCACGCAGCAACATTTTTACTGATATGTCCCCTAGAGCAAGGACTATAAAGGAAAGAATAAACAAATGGGATCTCATCAAAATAAAAAGCTTCTGCGCAGCTAAAGAAAACAGCATTAAAATAAAAAGACAACCAACTGTATGGGAAAACATATTTGCCAATGATACCTCAGACAAAGGTTTAATCTCCAAAATATACAAAGAACTCACACGACTTCACTCTAAGAAGACAACTAACCCAATTAAAAAATGGGGAAAGGACTTGAACAGACACTTCTGCAAGGAGGACATACAGAGGATCCAGAGACACATGAAAAGATGCTCAATATCACTAGCTATCAGAGAGATGCAAATTAAAACTACAATGAGATACCACTTTACACCGGTGAGAATGGCTATCATAAACAAAGCAATAAACAACAAATGTTGGAGAGGGTGTGGGGAAAAGGGGACTCTGGTCCACTGTTGGTGGGATTGCAGACTGGTACAACCATTATGGAAAACAGTATGGAATTTTCTCAGAAAACTAAAATTGGACTTGCCTTTTGACCCAGCAATTCCACTGCTGGGATTGTATCCTAAGAACCCTAAAACACCAATCCCAAAGAACCTATGCACCCCAATGTTCATAGCAGCACAATTTACAATAGCCAAGAGTTGGAAGCAACCTAGGTGCCCGTCAGTAAATGAATGGATCAAAAAACTATGGTACATATACACAATGGAATTTTATGCTGCAGAAAGAAAGAAGGAGCTCCTACCTTTTGCAACATCATGGATGGAACTGGAAAGCATTATGCTGAGTGAAATAAGCCAGGTGTTGAAGGACAAATACCATATGATCTCACCTTTAACAGGAAGCTAAACAACAAAACAAACAAGCAAGCAAAATATAACCAAAGACACTGAAATAGAGAACAGGCTGACAGTGACCAGAGGGGAGAGGGGAGGGAATTTCAGGGGAAATAAGGGAGGGATTTAGCGGAACCTATATAAAGGATACATGGACAACTGAGAAGGGTGGAAATGGGAGGGAGGGGGGAGGATGGGGGATTGGATGGGATGGGAGTAATAGACAGAAAACTGTACTTGAAAAATAATTAAATAAAAAATTAGGGGAAAAAAAGAAATTATGGGTCTAATGTAGTCTCTATCAGCTAACTAATGTATCCCCTGAATTTTAATTTTACTTTGGGAGATAAGAGGGCACTGGATTAGATGATTTGTAATGTCCCTTTAAATTCTGTAATCTGTGCATTGGAGTCTATCCGTAGTCTTTCAGACGGTTAACACCCCCCCTTTTTTCTTAAGATTTTATTTATTTACCTTTAGAGAGGAAGAGAAGGAGAGAAGGAGAGAAATATCAATGTATGGTTGCTTCTTGTGAGTCCCCTGCTGGGAACTGGCCTGCAGCCCAGGCATGTGCCCTGACTGGGACTCGAACCGCGATCATGTGGTTCACAGGCCTGCACTCAATCCACTGAGCTACACCAGCCAGGGCTAAACCCCTTTTTCTCGAGCTTCTCTTCCTTTGGTTTCTGTTATATTGTACTCATGGTTTTCCTCCTGCCTCTGGCTGTCCCTTCTTTGCAGGCCCGCCTTCCCCTCCCTGTTAATTATATTTTCTGGCTTCAGACCTTAGTCTTTTTTTTAAGTTTTTTAAATATGTTTTATAGATTATGCTCTTACAGTTGTCCCAATATTTCCTACTTTTGTCTTCAACAGTTAGCATACTGAATTCAAGACTAGACTAAAAGGATTATATACCACCATCAAGCAGTATGCAAGGAGGGTTCAGCACCCACAAATAAATCAACATGATATACCACAGTAACACAATGCTAAAGGATAAAAATTATACAATCATGTAAACAGATGTATTAAAAAATTTGACAAAATTCAACATCATTTATGATAAAAACTCTCAACAAAGTATATATAGATAGAGGGAACATACCTTAACATAAGAAAGGCCATATATGCAAAATAATAGCTAGCATCATATTCAATGGTGAAAACCTGAACGTTTTTCCTCTAAGATCATGAACAAGAGAAGGATGCCCATGTTTGCCATTTTTATTCAACACAGTATTGGAATCTCTAACCACAGCAGTCAGGCAAGAAAAATTAAAGTCATCCATGTTGAAAAGGAAGAAGTAAAATTATCACTATCTGCATGTGACATGACACTGTATATACATAGAAAACCCTAACGACTCCACCAAAAACTAACAGGACTAATAAATAAATTCCCTGAAGCTGCAGGATATAAAATCAATATACAGAAATCCTTTGCTGTTCTATATAGTAATAATAAACTTTAAAAAGGAGAAATTAAGAAAAATAATCTCCATGTACAATTACATCAAAAAAATTACAAAGGGCCCTGGCTGGTGTGGCTCAGTGGATTAATGCCAGCCTGTGAACCAAAAGGTTGCTGGTTCAATTCCCAGTGAGGGCACATGGCTGGGTTATGGGATAGGTCCCTGGTTGGGGGCACAAAGAGACAACTTATTGAGATTTCTTCCTCTTTTTCTCCCTCCCTTCCCCTCTCTCTAAAAGATAAGTAAAACCCTTTAAAAAAATTATCTAGGAATAAATTTAAGGCAGTGAAGGACCAGTACACTGAAAACTAGAAGAGGTTCATGAAAGAAATTGACGGCAAGAAAAAAATTGAAAGATATTCTGTGCTCATGGATTGGGAGAATTAATATTGTTAAAATGTTTGTGCTACCCAAAGCAATCTACAGATTCAGTGCAATTCCTATTGTCATTTTTACAAAATCCCTAATGTCATTTTTACAAAACTAGAATAATTCAAAAATTTGTATGAAACCACAAAAGACTCCCAAAGCCAAAGCAGTCTTGAGAAAGAAGAACAAAGCTGGAAGTACTGTGCTCCCTGATTTCAGTCTATATTACAAAGCTATAGTAATTGAAACAGTATGATATTGGCATTAAAAGAGACACATAGACTAATAGAACAGTATAGAGAGCCCAGAAATAAACCCATACATGTATGGTCTATCAATTTATGACAGAGAAGGCAAGCATATACAATGGGGAAAGGATAGTCTCTTCAGTAAGTGATATTAGACAAACTAGACAGCCACATGTAAAAGAATGAAACAAACCCTGACTGGTATGGCTGAGTGTGTTGGGTATCATCTTGCAAACTGAAAGGTTACTGGTTCAAGTCCAAGTCGGGGCACATGCCTGGATTGCAGGCCAGGTTCCTGGTTGGGGGTGTGTGACAGACAACCGATCAATGTTTCTGTTGCACATTGATGATTCTCTCCCTCTCTGTCTCCCTCCCCCCCCAAAAATAAATAAATAAATAAAATCTTTTAGAAAAAGAATGAAACTAGACCATCATCTTACATCATACACAAAATTAACTCAAAATTATTAAAAACTTGAATTTAAGACTTAAAACCATAAAACTCCTAGAAGGAAAGATAGGGGGTCATTTTCTTAACATTTGTCTTGGTGGTGAATTTTTGGATCTAACTCTAAAAGCAAAGGCAACAAAAGCAAAAATAAACAAGTGGGACTATATCAGACTAAAAAGCTGCACAGTAAATCAAACTGTCAATAAAATGAAAAGGCAGCCCTCTGAGCAGGAGAAAAAAGCTGCAAATTTTATATCCAAAAAAAGTCAATATAGAAAATATGTAAAGAACACAGTCAACTCAGTAGCAAAAAGAAAAAGGAAAAAAAAATGAACCCACACAATCCAATTTAAAAAATAGGCAGAGGACCTGAATAGACTTTTTTTCAAAGAAGACATATATGGCCAACAGGCACATGAAAAGGTATTCAACATCACTATTAGTTGAATGAAAATCAAAACCACAATGAGATATCACCTCACATCTGTGAGAATGGCTATAGTCAAAAAGAAAAGAAATAACAATTGTTGGAGAGCATATAGAGAAAGGGGAGCCGCTGTACAATGTCTGTTGGTGGGAATGTAAAGTGGCATAGCCACTATGAAAAACAGTATTGAGATTTTTCAAAAAATCAAAAATAGAACCACCATATGATCCAGGTATTTCATTTTGGGTATTTATCTGAAGAAAATAAAAACACTAATTTGAAAAGATACATGCGTTCTATTCCATTGCAGTATTCTTTACAATGGTCAAGATACAGAAAAAAGGTAACTGTCCATTGATGGATGAAATGGATAAGGAAAATGTGATGTGTATACTATTCAACCATAAAAAGAAGGAAATCTTGACACCGTGACAACATGGATGGACATTGATAGTATTACGCTAAGTGAAATAAGTCAGTCAAAGAAAAATGAATACTGTATGATTTCACTTATAGGTGGAATCTTATTTCACCTAAGTACCCATCAGTAAGTGAATGGATTGAAAAACTGTGGCACATTTACACAATGGAATACTATGCAGCAGAAAGAAAGAAGGAACTCCTATCCTTTGCAACAGCATGGATGCAACTGGAAAGCATTATGCTAAGTGAAATAAGCCAGGCGGTGAAAGACAAATAGCATATGATCTCACCTTTTACAGGAATCTAATCAACAAAAGAAACAAGCAAGCAAAATATAATCAGAGACATTAAAATAGAGAACAGGCTGACAATAACCAGAGGGAAGGTGTGAGGGGATAACAGGGGGAAAGGGGGGAAGGGTCTTCAGGAACAACTATGAAGGACACATGGACAAAACCAAGGGGAGGAGGGTGGAATCGAGAGAGAGGTGGGGATGGCTAGGGTAGAGGGGTGGGAGGTAAATGCAGACAACTGTACTTGAATAACAATAAAATAATTTTTAAAAAAATAAGGAAAGGTACCAGACCCACTTATGTAATCATCAACTATTCTCATCTATAAGAGGGACTATCCCTTTTTAGTTTTGCTTCCTTTTTTTTTTAAAGCTAGGATTTCCTGTTCCAGAAGGGAGTAGAATTCAAATTAAAAAGCATCACATTATCTTCAGTTTCTTTTTAAGTTTGAATGATGTTCCAACAATAGTTGTTTCCTGGGGGTTTCCAGATTTAAGAAATGAGTTAATAACTAGACTCTTTGTTACAACATTAGCCATGCCCAGGGACAGAGTTTTGCTCTATTCTTCACATTATACAAAATTTTCACGTTATTCATAGCGCTTTTCTATACATTTAAAATGAAATGTACAGGGCTACAGGTAAAAGTTATTCTTCCATTTATTTTCCTCATACTTCCACAGGGCCTTTCTAATCAGTGAATCATATCCTGTTTATCCTTTTTTTTTATTTTTTTATTTTTTTTTATTTTTTCTGTTTATCCTTGTTTAGTGTCCTTCATCCACAAGGTCCCATGCAATTTTGGACATTTTATAGCTGATAAATAAATAAAAATACCTTATTTTCCATCCCATTTAAAAGCCCCCCTCTTTTTTGCCCTGACTGGTATTGCTCAGTGGATTGAGCACTGGCCTGTGAATTGAAAGGGTGCTGGTTTGACTCCTAGTCAGGGCACATGCCTGGGTTGTAGGCCAGGTCCCCAGTTGGCAGGTATGTGAGAGGCAACTAATTGATGTTTCTCTCACACGTTATTGTTTCTGTTCCTCTCTCCCTCCCTTCCCCCCTAAAAATAAATAAAAATAAGAATATTTTAAATAAATAAATAAATAAGTAAATAAATAAATAAATAAAAGCTCTTTTGTTCTCCCTAAATTTATCTTAATCAATTTTGTGTTACTTGGAAAAAAAAAATGCAGCTCAAGATATAGCTATTGCTTCAACTCCTCTTAACAAAATGTTTTAAAACTATATGGCCATTACACAGATAATAATGATGATAATTAAATTATCCATGGTATATAAAAAGGGAAACACATAGAGCTGGTGTTTGACTAACTGAGGAGAAGCAAGTTTGGATGGAAGGAAGTAGTGAACTAGGGGTGTGTGGAGAATAAGTAAGTGAAGGAATGATGGACTGGATCTGGCTTGACATTCTAGAGCCTCTCTCACTGGGTCTGACACCATGGCAACTGGACGAGCCTGCTCTCTAAAGGTTGTCCAGTCCTGCTTCCTGCCACGATTTTAGTGAGGCTTAACTGTAATCCCTTTCTTACCTCCATCATACTTTGTGGCCTGTTTTAGTACATCATCAGCATGGTAAAGAAACGAATATATAGCCTAATGGTTTTCTAGAAGTTTCTGACAAAAGAGATAGAGGTTTTGGGTATTAATTCCACCTCCAGTCTTGCAATTTTAGTCATTGTCATTGTTGTCATGAAAAGGTTTTTAAAAAAATTTTAATCCCTACCTGCAGATATGTTTTTTTTTATTTTATTTTAGAGAGAGAGACAGGAAAACATTGATATGAGAAACATCGATCTCACATTGAGTGGTTGCCTCCTATATGCAACTAACTGGGGATTGAACCTGCAATTTATGTATGTGCCCTGACCAGGAATCAAACCTGCAACCTTTTGGTGTACATGGGGTGACGCTCCAACCAAGCCACCCGGCCAGGGCTATCAGAGAAAGCTTAAAAGGTATTTGAGAATCTACATGACTTGGATTCTTTACCTCTCTGACCTCATCATCTATCTATTCTCCACTTCACTCAGCCACATTCACTTCTGAGTCACCCCAGTTTTCCTCAGACATGGCAGGAAGGCTCCCACTTCTATATAGCTCAGTGTTGGCCCAAAGTAAGCCACGCATGTAACTTTTAAATTTCTAGTATCCACATTTAAAAAGAAAAAAGAAGCAAGTGAAATTTTATTAATATACTACGTTCAACCCAATATATTTAAATAAGTTTTACTTGTTTTCTATCCTTACTATGTGTTTGAAACCTGTATTACACTGACAACACGTCGCTTTTGGACACTGAATTTTTTCCAGAGATAACTTGATCTGCATTTAGAGTTCATAAAATTTATTGTTGTAACGTAGATCCACATGCCTGAGTTAATCCAAACATACTTAAATTTTTTAAATAAACCAAAGCAACAGTTTTTAAATTTAAGTAAAATTAGATGAAATACAATGAAAAATTCAGTTCTGTAGTTACCAAGTCATATTTCAAGTGCTCAGTAGCCAGCAGGTGTTATTGGTGTTATTGGACAGTGCAATTCTAGCTATTCTCTGTAATGTACAAGAGGGAACCCAAAAATCCAGAATTTATTTATCAACAAATTGTATATTTATTCTTACCTGTTTAAACTTCAGTCCCCTTCAAAGTGCTCTCTATTTGGTGCAATATACCTACTGAGACGTTTTTCCACTGCTCTAAACAGTTTTTGAACTTGTCGGTTTTTATGATTTTTAGTTCTTCTGCTGTTTTTTGTTTCACCTCTTCCACATATGCAGAATGTTTCCCTTTGAGGACTTTTTTCATCTGAGGAAACAAAAAAAGATGCTCTGGTTGAGCTCAGGTGAATAGGAGGGTGGGGCATGGCGCCATACCATTTTTGGTCAGAATCTGCTGGACACTCAGTAAAGTGTAGGCAGGTGTGCTCATAAATCACCCATCATGAAATGGGCAGACATGTTGAAAGAGTCTTCAAAAAAAATTCACTGAAGCTGAATGCTGCCTCTCTCAACAATGCCAGCTGGTACCCTGATACACATGGGTTCCTAGAACACTAACCTAGCAGGCAGAAGCCTGTACTGCAAGGGTCCTCTTCTCCAAAAAATAATTCCATTTTTTGTGCCCCCACCCTGTGCCGCCACCCCGTACACCTTTCTACAGATAATCACTTAGCTAACTGCCTTCCCTCCTTCAAGTTTTTGCCCATTTCTCACTCTTAGGCCGATCTTGACCACTCTATTTATTTCTACACCCTTCCCCTGGTTCTTCACACTTCTAATCTGCCTTATTCCACCCTGCTTCATCCCTCTTCACATAATTGTTCATATACTATTTTCATAGTTAGTTGCCTTCCTCCCTTTCCTGTGCTACTTGATAGATGTAAGTTCCTGAAGGCAGAGATTTTGGCTTGGTTCACTAATCTATCCCAGCACCTACAATAGTACTTGGCCTATAGCAGGTACCCAGTAAACATTTAGATTAAATTTATTAAATGAATGAATCATTGTTAAACCTTGTTGAAAATACTAATATATGTATATATACGTACATAGTAGATTCTGGTATAATTCAGAGTCAAAAGCACCATTGACCAGTCCTCTTTCTCTTTTAAATATTTTATTGTTTGTGCTATTGCAGTTGTCCTAATTTTCCCCCTTTCCCCAACACATCCAGCCCCCATTTTCCACAGTCAGTCCCCACACTGTTGTCCATGTCCAGGGGTCATGCATATATGTTTGACCAATCCTTCTTAAATGCATCTTGAATGCATTTTCTGTACCTTATGCTGTTTTAGGCTAGAAGTGGTGGGGAAAGAAATGAGTAGTAAAAAAGAAGTTTGTAATCTAGGTAGGAAAGCAAGATTCATAAAAAGAAAATATGAAAACTGCTGCATCCTGTTGCAAACACTAGAAAATTGGCTTAAAGTATGGTGCTTCAGTTTGCACTGCATATATTATATTTCTTTGAGAATTTTCCAGTATTTAAGTACTTATATGTTTATATATCATTAGGTATTTGACAGAGATTTGAGGAACATGACAAACAGGAAAACTAAAAGTATTTCAAAACCTATTAAGTGAAAACAATGACAATGAAAGAGGATAATTTCAGTTCTAAAAATTGAATTAAGCTAAGGCAGTCTTTTTAAGAATTGGTGGTAGAACAAGTTGACATCCACGTGCAAAAGCATGAATCTAGTCATAGACCTTACTCTGTTCACAGAAATTACCTCAAACTGCACCACAGACCTGAGTGAAAATGCAAAACTGTAAAACTTTTAAAAGATAAAGTAAGACAAAACCTAGATCACCTCAGGTATGGTAATGATTTTTTTAGTTATAATACTAAAGGCATTATCCATGAAAAATAATTGATAAGCTGTACTTCACTGAAATTAAAAATTTCCACCTGCAAAAAACAATATTAAGATAATGAGAAGACCGAGAGAAAATATTTGCAAATACACATCTGACAATAAACTGTTATCTAAAATATACAAAAAACCTCTTAAAATTCAACAATAAGAAAACCTGATTTAAAAATGTGCCATAGACCTTAACAAACACCTTATTGAAGAAGACATACGGGTGGCAAATAAAGTATATGAAAAAAATGCCCCATATCATATGTCGTCAGGGAAATGCCAATTTAAGCAAAAATGAAATGCCACTATACACCTCTTAGAACGGCCAGACTCAAAACACTGATGACACCGAATGCTCGTGTGAAAATGTAGAGCAGCAGGACCTTTTATTCATTGCCGGTGGAAATGCAAAATGGTACAACCACTTTGGAAGACAATTTGGGGGTTGCTTATAAAACTAAACATATTCTGCCCTGGCTGGTGTGGCTCAGTGTATTGAGCACGGGCTATACACCAAAGTGTTGCTGGTTTGATTCCCAGTCAAGGCATATGCCTGGGTTGCAGGCCAGGTCTCCAGTGGGGGCCATGTGAGAGTCAACCACACATTGATATTTCTCTCCCTTTCTTTCTCCCTCCCTTCCCTTCTCTCTCAAAAAAATAAGTAACATATTTTTTTAAAAAACTAAGTATATTCTTGGATTGAGCACAGGCCTGTGAACCAGAGGATCGCGGTTCAATTCCCAGTCAGGGCACATGACTGGGTTGCAGGCCAGTTCCCTGCAGGCCAACTCCCAGCAGGGGACGCACAAAAGGCAACCATACATTGATGTCTCTCTCCCTCTCTCCTTCCCTTCCCCTCGAAAGATAAATAAATAAATAAATAAATAAATAAATAAACAAAATAAGTATATTCTTACTTTATGGTCCACTAGTCCTACTCCCTGGTATTTACTTAAAGGAGTTGAAAGCTTAATGTTCCCATAAAAACCTGAACATGGATGTTTATAGCAGCTTTATTCGTAATTACCAAAACTTGGAAGCAACTAAGATGTCCTTCTATAGGTGAAAGGATAAATAAACTGTGTTACATCCAGACTATGGAATATTATTCAGCACCAAAGAGAAATGAGCTATCGAGCTATGAAAAGACATGGGGAGGGGGACTTAAATGCATATTACTGAGTGAAAGAAGTCAGTCTGAAAAGGGTATGTATTGTATGATTCCAACTCTATGCCATGGTGAAATGGTGGATATATGTCATTATACATTTGTCCAAGTACATAGAATATAAAATGCCAGGAGTGAACCCTGCTGTAAACTGTGTACTTCGGATGATTGTGATCTGTCTATGGGGCTTCATCAGTGATAACAAACGTACCACTCTGGTGGGCATGGTAATCATGGAGGAGGCTGTGCATGTGTGAGGCAGGAGATGCATGGGAAATCTCTCTACCTTCCTGCCAATTTTGCTGTCAGCCTGAAACTGCTCCCCCAAAATAGTCATTTTAAACACTGGGATTTACACAAATCTTTTAGTGGTTCGTTTGTTGTATAAAATTGGGGGGGGGTGTAATTATTTAGAACCAAGAATTACATACCAGTGAAATTGTTAATCATATTCAGAAATGAATGCAATAAAAATGTTTGTATTCCATGCATCCTTGCTGAATTATTTCAGAATGTATTCTTACAAATCAAAGATAAATTTGAAGAAAGAAGCTGTATAATACAAGAAATGGAAAAATGATCCAGGAATACATTCAAATGATTTTCTGGTTTGGCAGTTGTGAGCCTGGAAAGCAACTGGTCCAGAGTAAAACTGGGCTTGAAGAACAAGCATGACATGGCTTCCAAGCAATAGAAATAGAAGTTTAGGGACATGACAGAGACAAACATTTTTCTCCTAACCACCACAACAACCAAGGCACTCAGAAACTAAAAAAAAAAAAATTACAATGATACAAATATGACACAGACAAAAATAGGACATGGTTTCAACCGATTAGTGGAGTTTATTCCACTAGGAAGGGTTATGCATTTGTGACATAAGAATGCCTTAATTGGGATGTTGCAACAGGACATTGTAGCGATCAGGACATTGCAACAGCAGAGTTGGCAATAATTCTGTTTCTTGGCTTTTACTGAAGAGTATTTACATGGTTGCAACATTATAAATGTTGTTTTTCATCTTTAGTTTTAGAATAGACCTATAATCAAAGCATGGGGGATTTTATTATAGCTGTAGAACAGAAGGAAAGTATTATTAAGTTATAGCAATGTGAATAAAAGAACTGACAGAAGTTGGAAGATAGAAGGCAGAAAAGAGATGAAAGGAGGGTTATGAGTAGCTAATGTCCTCCTATTACAGAATGAATACCAGAAAGAGAATGTTGAAAGCTGGTGCTTTTAAATACACCAAAAATACCATTGTAATGATCAATATAGGAAGGAGGAAGGGATTTAGCATAATGTGAGTAAAATGTATATAAGTAAAAAGTAGATTTCTAAAGTTGACATGCGTGAGTAGTGCAGTGTAAGTAAATACAAGCAGTATAAACAAAATAACTTAAAATAGTTAAAAGTGATTATTTCTGAGAACAAATGGAGCAAGGGTTGTATATAAGCTCTGAGGTATTTGATGCTTTAACTATTTGTAAGTATTGTATAATTTTTTAATTGAAAAAGTTAACTTCATGAAGCATTAGATATTTTGAAACTGATGTATTTGGAAGGAAGGACAGTTATAAGCCAATATTCTTTGGAGTAAAAGCAAATTATATATTTGTATGAAAGAATGTGCCTCTTTTAAAGACTTCTCTTTTCTTTCCTAGCAATGTTGTGATTCCCAAACTTCCTCCTCTTAAATTTGTCATCATCACCAGACAATATCTTGAGGCCAAGGACTCTGTCTTAAAATTGTATGTGTCTCGCCTGACCAAACACAGCGCTCAATAAGTATTTGTGAGTTATTTGTTTGTATAAGCCTTGTGTGCACTTAGGTTCAGGTTACCCTGTTCAGAGGCAGGGTGAAATATGGAGGTATCACATTCACTTGGCTTCAGTTGCTATCCAGCACCTAGGAAAAGACCGAAAACTCTATTTCCTACTTGCAATGCTCCTCTCACAATTGTGAAGAACTGAAGTTAATTTATAATATCAGAACATTGACATTGAACTCTGTGGTTTGGCATATAGTGGACTACTCAAGTTTGGTTTTTTTTTGTTTTGTTTTGTTTTTTGAGTAAATATTTGACTGAATGACTACCTTTGTAGAATCGTGTGCATACTGAGAATACCACCGAAATCTCATCTCAGGAGAGGCCTGTAGAATCAGTCACTGGAGAATAGGCCCTGGCCTGGAGAGTTCTGATGTTGAGTCCTGTGTGCTGTGTTCTTGCATGACCTGTCTCTAGAGAACATCTTTTAAGTATCTGTTCTTAGATTAATAACTTTTTTCTTCTAAAGTACTACATGAGCACAAGGGAACCTCTAATTTTACTAATGCCATATTTCAGTTCTTGGTTTTCTACCTTAATTAGGATCAACATTGTTCTCAGTCAGAAGTCCCATTTATCGTCCATTGCCCCAGAACCTTGCTTGGCATGTTTGGAAGCCTCCTTCTGAAAGGATAGAATGCAAGGGCCTCGGGGGTGGGGGGATTGTCATATGCCCTTACTGCTTTTCCTCAGAGGTGGTTTATTATCCAAAATCAATGATTAGTGCGAGTAACCAAATCAACAGTTACCACGGGTCATTCATACTCGGTTCAATGACGTCTGCCCAGAGCAGCACTTTTCAACCAGTGTGGCGCAAGCGTTTTTAAAACATGTAACACCTGACTGTTTAGTTGGGGGCACTGACTTCTTTTCCCTTAGATTGTCAAAAGAAATGAAAACAGGCCTGGCCAGCATGTCTCAGTGGATTGAACACTGGCCTGCCAAGCTAAGGATTGCTGGTTCAATTCCCAGTCGGAGCACATGCCTGTGTTGTGGGCCAGGTCCCCGGATGGGGGCATGTGGGAGGCAACTGATTGATGTTTCTCTTCCTCTCTTTCTCCCTCCCTTTCCCTCTCTCTAAATATAAATAAATAAAATCTTTTTAAAAATGACAACAGCCAACACAATAGCTGTCCAGTGTGAATGAAGTAAAATTATACCTATTTTTGTCAACTCAGCAAAAATATATATTTTTGGTGTGCCGCAGAATTTTAGATGCTCAACAAAATGATTCTCTAGTTTGGAAAAATTGTACCACAGTAGTCTTAGTTACTTTACTTCTGCAGTGAATATTTGTGGGTTGACCATGGAGCTTTGGTCTAGATTTCTTGAGAACCAATCAGTTATCGGATTTAAATAACATAAAGGATGACTATAGATTTCAATGTAGTAAAAAATGTCTGGGGTGAAATCTAGAGTTGCAAAAGAGGTTTGTAACACCATAACAGGTTACAGATCACTTGGCTTTAGTTTCCATCCAGCACACAGGAAAATGGTCACCAGACACCTTAGTGCTTCCCACTTGCAGGTGCTCCTAATCCAGTGGTGATGAAAATAAAAATTTACAAATATTAAAGCATTGACATTGAATCCTATGGTCTGTCACAGCATCATATATAAACTTGTGATTAAGTGTGTCTCTGTTTCTAACAGAGTCTAGTTGTGCAAGATTGCTAAATCATAGAGGTATATAATTTCAAGTAATAGTTCATCTGAGTGTTCACGGAGGCCCAAGTTTTAAGTTCCAGTGACCTGAAACAGAATACCTTATCCTTTCACTGGAAAGTCCCTCTAAGTAAGCTTCTTCCCAAGTGGGTACACTAGTTGCAAAAGCTAAATTGTTACTCTTAGATCTTTTTTCATTTTTTCTTTCTTTCTTCTTTTTACTCTTAGTTCTTAAGTATGCTGATACTGTTTTCTGCTAATGTTTCTCCTGGAAATCTGAAACCTAGTAAGGCTACTGACTTTCTTTCCTCCCTCTCTATATCCCTTTCTTCCCTTATCTCGTAAATATTAAGTACCTTGAGTGTGAAAGACAAGGCACACTAAACAGTCCAGGAGATCTGAGGATATTTTAACATATGTCACGAGGAACATATGAGAAATTTCTGAAGGAGTATCTTTTAAAATACCACACTTTTAATATAACCCACTCCACAAACACACACTTGATCTGACATCATTGCCATTGGGACCCATTGTCCTTGATAAGAATGTGTCTCACTGCAATGGGAAAAAAAGCTGAGAATTAAAGCCCAGAGGCTTAAAGATCTAGCAACAGAAATGTGTTCACAAATATGATAATATATTACATTATAATCATTATATTTCATTGAATATTATAGGAATAATGTTCTGAATTATTTTGAAAACACTAAATAGATATGCTTTTCATTCCCTCTATGAAGTCTGTTCTGTCTGTATGCTGATCACCTTTAAGATTAAATCAGTGGGCAGGTAAAGTTATATAATAACCACAACAAATGGATTCACAGGACAGAGGAGAAGGAAATAGCATAAATGAAATACCCAAACAGGAAATGAGAGTAGAAGAATTAATTGTAGAACAGAAAGAAAAGGAGAAGGGGAAAAGATTAGACCTCCTACATCCTGGCTCCTCTGGACTGAAACCCTGGAAAAGGGTTTGATGTAGCAGTTTAGAAACAACTGGATATGTTTCAGGAAATCTTTGAGCAGTGGAAATTATTTTCTTGCCTCTCCTTGGATCATTTTCAAGGTCTCTTAGAACAGCAACACGTGGGACCACCCAAACAATTACGGTGAAAATAGCAAAATAGCAGAATGAGCTGGGGGTAGACATAGGTTCCTCTCCACTTTTCTGTAAAATCAAGGTGTTGAGATGGAATTTCTGGGTTTTGCTTTGGATGTAACGAAGGTAACTGGGACACAAACCAGTTGTGATCTATGAGACATTCAGCAAGGCCGGCCAAGGAAGCTCATCTAGGGTTTGTGGGAGGACCACCTAATAAGGTGAGAATGACGTAGAGATTGTTCTTCAGAATACCCAATGCCAAGTGGCTAGCAAAAGACCACAGTGTAGATGAAGAGCCACATGCAAAAAGGAAACTGTATTTCTCTGTATTGGAAATCAACTTGATTCACAAACCCTATGTCCACTGATGGTGAAAACGTTGATTTTGCCAATTAAAATTTAGTCACTTATGAGTGGAAACAGCCTTCTTTAAGTAAATATTTAAGTGTAGAATTGTTTTCTCCATTTTTATTTTTTGTCTAATTTTAAAATTATTTTTATTATTGGTGTCACTGTTTATTGTATTTTTTCCATTACTGTGCATCCCTGTTACACCCTTCTCCCCCCACACCTCTAATCACCACACTGTTGTCCATGTCCATGAGCCCTTTGTCCTTTTTGCTTGATCCTTCCACCCATAACTCCCCTCCCCCTCTCCAACCCCCCAGAGCTGTCAGCCTGCTCTCTATCTATGAGTCTGTCTCTATTTCCCGTATTACTTTTTCCCCTTGGGTCCTTCCCAAGTGCAATCTGCCCTGCCATTGGACAAGAGGTATCCTGTTCTGGTGCTGACCTCTAGCGGTCACTGGCCTTCAGTGAGATGTCTGATTCCCCCTGATCTTTGGATGGTGGTAATTTATATTTACTGCAATAATGTCTTTCCCTTAGCCTCCAGTCTCTGTGATAAACGGTACATGTACTTTGCATTACCTTATCGCAACTATAAGCGCCTTTGGATCTTTCAGGTCTCTTTCAGCCTCTCTCATGAGCCATTGCAACATTTCAGATGCTTTACAGTGGTGGCCTTTTAAATCAAGATGCAAATATTTGGGGCTACACGAAGACATTACAAGGAGTATGTGGACAAGGTTGCTGTCTTTTATCATTTGAAAAATCAGATGTATTTAGGAATGACTTAAATACATAAAATTCATCAACTTTAAGTGTACAGTTCTGTAATTTTTGACAGACATTTATCATCATGTAACCACCATACAATTGTGATATAAAACATTTTATCGCCTCCAAAAAGTTTCTTCATGCTCTTTGTAGTCCCTCCCCTCCTTCAGCCCAAGGCCCTGACAATCACTGATCTGTTTTCTGTTGCTGTAGTTTTGCCTTTTCTAGAATATCACCTAAATATCATCACACACTATGTAGCCTGTTATGACTGCCTCTTTAACATAATGCTTTTGAGATTTATCTGTGCTGTTACACCTATCAGTAGTTCATTCCTTTTTAAGAGACAGCATCATTAAGCTTTGGCCACGTGGCTCAGCTGGTTGGAATGTCGTTCCATGCACCAAAAGGTTGCAGGTTTGATTCCCTGTCAGGGCACATGCCTAGGTTGTGGGCTTGATCCCCAGTTGGGGCACATGTGAGAGGCAACCAATTGATATTTCAGTGTTTCTCTCTCTCCCCCTCTCCATTCCTTCCTCTCTCTCTCTTTCTCCTTTCCTCTCTTTCTGTAATCAATGGAAACACGTCCTTGTGTGAGGATTTAAAAAATAAACAAAAAAACCCAGCATTAGTGAGATGTAATTCAGATACTATACAATTCACTCATTTAAAGTGTGCAAGATTTTTAGTATATTCCTAGAATTATGCAACAACTATTACAGTCAGTTTTAGAACTACTGATCTAAAGAAGGAAGTTTGTTTCTTTTTATTGCTGAAGTAGGATTTTATTTGTTTTTCCATTGACCAGTTGATGGCAACTTGAGTTATTTCTATCTTTTGACTATTATGAATCAAGCAGTTATGAACATTTGAGTACAAATATGTGTGAACATATGTATGCTTTAATTTCTCTTGGGTAAATATCTAGGATTGAGGTTACTGGATCTCATTGTAAATATACATTTTAACTTGATATAAACTGTCAACTTGTTTTCAAAAGTACCCATATTGTTACTGCTAGCAACGTGTGAGAGTTTCAGTTGCTCCATCCATTTCCTCATCAGCATTTGATGTTGTTAGTTGTTTACATTGGAGCCATTCTAGTGGATATGTCAAGGTTTTATTTTATTTTATTTTATTTTACTTTATTTTATTTTAATCCTCACCTAAGAACATGCTTATTGATTTTAGAGAGAGGGGGAGGGAGGATGGGAGAGGGAGAGAAATATCAATTGGTTTTCTCTCAAACACACTCTGACCAGGTACCAAACCCACAACCCAGGCATGTGCCCTCACTGGGAATCGATCCTGCAACCTTTTGGTGCATGGAATGACATTCCAACCAACTGAGCCATGCTGGCCAGGGCAATGTTGTGGTTTTAATTTACATTTACTAATGTCTATTGATGTTGAATATCTTTTCCTGCTTGTTTGTCATTCGTACATTTTCCTTGATGAAGCGTCAATTCAAATCTTTTGCTCACACCAATCACTCAAATCAATCTTTTCCTTGCTTGGAAAAGCTACAGAGTGTATCTCTTTTATTCATAATTTTGTTTGTGAGATTTGTCTACATTTGTATATGTGGTTAGAGATTATTCATTTTTAATGTTATACAAAATCCATTGTATGAATATACCACATTTACCCATTCTACTATTGGTAGGCATTTGAGTGTTTTATAGTTTTGGGCTATTATGAATAGTGCTACTATCTAATACAATTGGTTAATGCATTTTGATGTACATATGCATGAATTTCCTAGGACACTGAATGGTTTCTTATCTAGTCGGTGAACTCTTAAGTGTTCAACTCTAATATATTCAACATTACAATCAATATATTTACTGTATGTACCTCACTCAGATGAGAATTATGGTTGAAGGTAATACCAAGTCCTTCCCTTCTTCGTGTTGTCACTAGACTTTGTCTGTACTTAAGAATCTTAACATGTATTCTGGTTAAATGATATTCATATTTTTCATTAGATCGTGAATGCTTTTCAGTACCTTTTTTTTACTTGCTTGCATATTCCAGCATCTGGCACTGTGCCTGAAATATAGTAAGCTTGTGGAGTGAATGGTGATAGCCATCATCCTTGCCAGCGATCAACACAGCAAGTCCCCTTAGTTATGTGAACCATCTAGCAAGGGTAAAGTCTGGCTTTAGTTTGACATGTCAGAGTCAAAGGGTTAGGAATGGGAAGTGATCCCTCTCTGACAAGCCCAGAACTGAGGGCTCGGAACTGAATATGCCTTGTGGTCAGAGGGAATTGCTATGGCTTTACAAGCCTCTTAGAGATTTCATGTGTTAACAGTAATGACTCCAAGGGATGGTGCGGGGGCCAGATATAAATAGCAGAACACAAATGGGGTAATGTGCCACTGCCAAGCTGCTGCTGGGGATGTTTATAAAAAGAAAAGCATTCCCTTCCCAGCTCTCACTGTCAACAACCTCCCATGCCGAAGACACTCAGCACAACTGAGAAAGTGGGGAAGCAGTCTGAGACCTAGCATCGTTTAACCCTCCTGCACAGGCAGAGAAGCCAGGTAAACATTTTTACTTATTTATGTCCAGACTACAGAAGGGAAGAATTTTTAAAAGTCCAGCTTTCGGAGCTTACTTGGCACATATTACCTTGTGACAGTTATCTGCCAGTTGTATAGGCCAAATGTTTTTTTGGAAAGGGAAGTTGAACACACAAAAGTAGCATTTTTAGTACTATAGTTGAATATCTTTACTGAAACAAATGGCTCCTAAATAAAGGTGGGAATCTAGGGCCAAAGGGAGGACTCTCTCCTTCCCTCTGTGCTTTCATTCCTGTATTCAGGCACCAGAACGTGGTGATTGGAACACTAAAATAGAAACTGTAGTTCAGTTGGGTCATTTCCACTGTGTTTTAAGTGTGTGGAAGGAACTGTAGGCCACGGTTAATAGAATCTTTTCATGACTCTGGGACAGCTTCAGCCCTTAGGGCCTCTTGCCCTCCTACTTAGCCCTTTCAGCCTCATAAACATTGGGATGAATATTGGGCATTTAGCCAGAGCAGAGTTATATAATCTTATTGGAATTACTGCCTACCCAGTTCCTTCTTACTCTCATTCCCACCATCAGGAAGCTGTGCAAGACACTTGTTTCATCCTTGGGCTTTTCTTGAATGTGAATATTTGGGGGACTGAGGTCCCCTTACCTTCTGCTTTGTAGTACTGCTAGCTTTGTCATCTAGCTCATCCTGCTCAAACAGGCTTAACTTGGTTCGCAGCGAGGTTAGAAGAGTGGATGATGTACATGGGCTCGAGTTCTTGGAGAATTCTTGGGACCAATTTTGAATTTTTTTTTTCTAGTTGATGTTAATTCCATGTGCGTGCTGAGGGAGCCTTAGTGACAGCAAGAAATTACGAACACCAGTGATTATGGTGGGAGGGACAACTTATCTAGAGGAGAATGGAAAAGGATAGATTTAATCTTGAGCAAATTGCTAACGTTCTCTGAGTTTTTGTTCCCTTCTTGTATAATGAGAGTGTTAAACCAACAGGCAAAATCTAGGCCCTTTCAGCCACTGGAATGTATGATAATCACTTCCTGCCCATCTTGGTACCCACTCTAACCCAGAAGGAAAATGGACTGTTATCATCCTGCTCTCCTTCCCTAAGCCTCTTTTTTTTAAGTCTACTACATTGGGATTTTTTTTGTTTTAATTTAGAAGAGAAAAATGAAGACAGGACATTTTGAAATGGTCATCATGCTGCTGTCAGCTATGATTTTAATGGATATTTTCCAGGTAATGTTGGGAGTGGGAAGTCCATGGTCATTGAACAAGGCACTCTTGATGTAATGTTACCTGAGGCGTCTGTGTGGGTTTTAATGCAAACGAGCAGATAAAGTACACTAATCAGTTTTTTCAAGTAGCTTTCATCTTTTGTTTACGTATTTGATACATGTCAATTATAGAAAGGTGAAAAATCAAGCAAACACAGGAGAGTAAAAATCACCCACAGTCTTTCTCCTCAGAGGGAAAGACTCTTAATCCATTGGTGTGTAGTCTCCTTGGCTTTTTTCTGTGTATGTATTTAATTTACAAAATGGGTTCATATATTTTTTATCTTTTTAAGTTAATTCTTGCTGCAAATGTCTCTCTAGGTCGTTAAATATTATGAAAATATGTATTTTTTTCAAATAAGATGACACTGCAGTGTTTGGCTACATGTTTTTTTATCAAACTACTGTATAATGATTATTTTCTCATATTCACTATTTTTTGATGAAACTTTTTTAAAGTTTATCATCTTTTTATTTTTTTAATTTTAATTTTTATTTAATTCTTGTTCAAGTACAGGTTTCTGTCTTATATTCCCAGCCCTGCCCCCCCGCAGTGCTCCCCACCTCCCTCCCATTTCCGCCCCCAACCCTTAGTTATTGTCCATGTGGCCTTTATACTTGTCCATGTGAGTCCCTCCCCTTTTCCCCTATGATTCTCTCCCCTCTCCCCTCTGGACCCTGTCAGCCTGTTCTGTATTTGAGTGTCATTGGTCATATTTTGCTTGCTTGTTTGTTTTGTTTAGATTCCTGTTAACGGTGATATCATATGGTATTTGTCTTTTACCACCTGGCTTATTTCGCTCAGCATAATGCTTTCCTGACAAAACTTTTATTATTTTATTTTTGTTAATACTCTATAACATTTTTATGTAAAATATGAGCCAGGTATCTCACTTAATTTCTACCCCCCCCACATTGTACCCCCAACATTCAAGAAATTACCTCAAATCAGTGGACCCCTGACATTCAAGATGTCATAGTGATGTCACTACTGATTATTTGTCCACTGATTTGAGATAATTTCTTGAATTCTTGAAATCTTTGAATTTAACATTCTAATACATTGTCTATAGAATCATTATGTATTATGTTGCCTGTACTGAGTGTGTTTTTAACTGAGATAATTCACATATGAAAATTCACCATTTTAAAGTGCACAATTCAATGGTGTTTATAGATTCACCAGTTGGGCATAGTTTCACCACTATCTCATTACAGTACATTCCCGTCAACCTCAAAAGAAGCCCTGTAGCTCATTTGCAATTAGACCTAATTCCCTCTTCCCTGCATCCCCTGGCCATCCCACTTATTAGCATCTTGTTTCTGTGGACTTGCCTATTCTGGACATTCCGGACATTTTGTCTGTGACTTCTTTCATTTAGTGTAACATTTTTTAAGGTTCATCCACATTGTAGCATGTATTAGTATTCAATACTTTTTTTTGTAGCTGAATAATATTCTATTGTATGGTCATGCCACATTTTGTTTACCTACACATTAATTTGTGGACATTTGGGTTGTTCTCCCTTTTTGGCTCTTATGAATGAGCAGTGCTGCTGTGAGCTGTCACGTACATATTTTTGTGTGAACATGTGTTTTCAGTTCTCTTAGGTATATACATAGGAGTAGACTTGCTGGGTTGTATGGCAACTCTATGTATAACATTTTGAGAAACTGCCTCACTGCTTTCCACAGTGGCAGTACCACCTTACATTCCTACCAGTGTATGGGGGTCCACCTTCTCTACATACTTGCCAACACTTAATTTCCTTATTAATATAGCCACTCTACTGGATATGAAGTAGTATCTCACCATGGTTTTGATTTGTATTTTTAATATTTTTTCCAACATAATTTTAACATATTCTATAAATTTCGATAATTTCTTTTCTTGAACATTCAGATCTTTTCCACATTTAAAAAATATTTTATTTATTTATTTTTAGAGATAGGGGAAGGAAGGGAGAGAGAAACATCAAGAGAGAAACATCGAAGCATGGTTGCCTCTTGTGCACCCCCGACCAGGGACCCGGCCTGCAACACAAGCATGTGCCCCAACTGGGAATTAAGCGGCTGGTACCCTTTGGTTTGTAGGCCTGAACTCGATCCACGGAGCCACACCAGCCAGGACCATTTCCACGTTTTTGTAATAAATTGTTGGCAATTGGATTTCATCCATATTCATCTTTGTTTGAATGGATAAATCAGAGAAGAAAATGTATAATCAGTATGTTCATCTAACCCTTTATACCTGTCCCCTAATGTTCACCCAGTGGTCCCTGAGTGGTAGTG
This sequence comes from Sturnira hondurensis, assembly GCF_014824575.4. Classification (NCBI taxonomy): domain Eukaryota; kingdom Metazoa; phylum Chordata; class Mammalia; order Chiroptera; family Phyllostomidae; genus Sturnira; species Sturnira hondurensis. The sequence continues at coordinate 1,000,188 of NW_028079667.1, forward strand.
GCATTTGTGAACTTTTTCACTGTTCAAGGCACACACTGTGCAGAACATGTAATCAACTGTGGCCCTAGGCCAGAAAGACTTGATGTCTAAAATTAGGCATGTGGAGACTGGTTAGGGGCATAGAACAGACAGGAACATATTGGATCAACTCTGATATGATATGAGGAATGTGAGAGGTGGTGACTTTAGGGTACGATGTCTTGTGATATGTGGAGTCTTAAAGATAAATCAGGCATCGGTGCCCAGCATACCCTCGGGTACATTCTGTGCCACAGAAGAAAGAGAATTTCTTGGCTAGGCGACAGCAATGATTCAGTCTGCTGAAGCTCAAATTCCCACGTCAAGAAACTGACCTACAGACCCAGGAGTACAGGGGTCTTTGCCAGCAGAATATTTTGTGGCTGGTAATGAAGAAAGATAGTGTCTGACCCCAGCATAATTGCTTTGTTTGTAAAATGGTGGTATGCATTGTCTGCCCAGTCTTTCATAGGGGTTGTTATGAGAATAAACATAAACCCTTTAAAAGTGCTACATAAATTTCAATGATCTTCATCACTGGAAACATTTTGATAAAGGGGACAGACTCAGGAGTTAGATTGCCCGAGCTCAAATCTCAATTCCAGACAAGTTATTTAGCCTGTATCTATAAAGTCTCAACTAAGGTCTCCAACTGAGAGCATAGCTGATGCAACCGATGTGCCATAGAAGGAACAGAGGAGAGTGGAAAGACAGAATGACGTGGAGGGCATTAATTATCCTTTGCTTTGTAGAAAGAAACCCTTGAATGGTGTTCCTGGGCAGATTTGCTCATCCTGTTTTTTGATCAGTAGGCCAGAGTACAGGGTTCTTATTTAGTTCACTTATGTAGATGCTTGGCCTTTGAAAAATAAATATAATGCAGATCCTACCCTTGAGGAAGTTATAGTATAATTAATATATTTCCATCATGAAACAATTAAAAATAACCATAGTTTGTTGAAGGCCTGATAGGTGCCAGACATGGAGCTAAGACTTTGCATACATTCATTATATCATTTAACCCTCACAACAACTCTGCAATTAAAACATCACTTCCTGCCCTGGCTGGTATGGCTCAGTGGCTTGAGCGCCTGTGAACCAAAAGGTTATTCATTTGATTCCCAGTCAGGTCACATGCCCGGATTGCCAGCCAGCTCCCCAGTTGGGGGCGTGCAAGAGGCAACCTATTGATGATTGATGTTTTCCTCACACATCGATGTTTCTCTCCCTCTCTTCCTCCCTCCTTCCCCCTCTCTCTAAAAATAAATGAATAAAATCTTTATAAAGAAACATTATTTCCTTACTTTATTCCCATTTTTAGATGAAAAAATTGAAGCTCAGAAATGTCAAGTAACTTTCCCATAACTAATTAGTACTTAGTAACAGAAATGGAATGAACCCACATCAGTTTGACTCCACCCTAGGGTGAGTTACATTATACCACCCTGCTACTACCATGCATCACTGAAAGGTGGATTAGGCCTTTTTCAGTTGTGTACAGCAGAAACAGTGCAAACATGCTCAAGCAAATAGCACATTTGTTGCTTCTTATGACTAAGGTAAAATACAGTTTTCAGGCACAGCTAGACCCAGGGCCTTAAAGTAATGTTACCAGGGCTTCATCTCTCTCCAGCTCTCACCTCTGCACGCCTTTCATTCATTGGCTATATTTGCAGGCAGGATTCTCCATGGAACTAAAAGGATAACTACTGCCTTCCCCAAGCCATTATTATCCTTAGAGCTTGTGGTTGTACAGAAAGAAAGAATGTTCTGGTTTTTAAGCCTGATTCATTGCTTATCACAGGCTGAAAGTGCAATCGATCCCACCCAAACCACATGGACAAGGAAGGGAGTCTCTGCTCAAGAAAAGGGGTGATATGTGCCATTATGTATTTGTCATGTATGGTATTCCATGCATGATGTTTCATAGTCACTCAGCAGTTTGGGAGGTTGAAGAAATCTGGCTAAGAACATTTTCAAAGCCAGGACTGCCACCCACTTCTTCAGTTTTATACTCGTTGGTTTTTCCTCGGTACCTCAAGGTTTAGTGAACGAGTTACGGGCGTAATTGTACCCATACCTCACCTGCTGACATAAACTCTTTCACACACATAGGTCTTTCCTGAAAAAGTTATCAGTAGCAATGGAATATGCTTCCTACATTAAAAACTATATGTCCGAAGTTGGTTGTAAGCAAGGGAGAGATTCTTGGCAGGGCATGAGAGTGTGGAGGAAGTAATATGAGAGAAAATGACACACTAAATATCTTATTTCAAGAATATTTCCTTTTCCTTTGAAGGTGACAGCTAGTACATTAGACATGGCAGATAATACATTTGATGACGAATACCAGAAATGTTCTGATAGGATGGAAATCAAGTATATTCCCCAACTGCTCAAGGAAGAGAAAGCAAGCCATCAGCTTTTGGAAGATGTGTGGGAAAACGCGAAAGCCAAATGGGAAGCTCGGAAGACTCAGCTCTTCCTCCCTATGAGTTTTAAGGATAACCATGGAATAGCCTTGATGGCATATGTTCATGAAGCTCAAGAGCAAACTCCCTTTTACCATCTGTTCAATGAAGCTGTGAAGGTGGCCGGCCAATCTCGAAAGGATTATATCTACGGCTTCCAGTTCAAAGCTTTTCATTTTTACCTGACAAAAGCCCTGCAGTTGCTGAGAAGACCTTGTGAGGATAGCTACAAAAATGTGGTATACAGCACAAGCCAGGCCACTTCATTTACCTTTGGAGGGCTAAACCAAGCCAGATTTGGCCATTTCACCTTGGCGTATTCAGCCAAACCTCAAGCTGCAGAGGACCAACACATTCTGTTGACCATTCACTCATGCTTTGGAGTTGCCATTGAAAATTTTTTTGATAAAGAAAGTGCAAGTGAAAGAATTGTTTTAATACCTCTGAATGAGGTTTTTCATGTGTCACAGGACGGGCCTGGCAGCAGCCTTATCCTTCACAGCATAAACAAGACCTGCAGCCACTATGAGTGTGCGTTTCTCGGAGGTAAGTGTCTCTGTTCTGTCTGCGCTTGTCTGCGGGGGAGGGAGTGGGATTCTCGGGACCAGGGAGAGGTCAGGAAGGAAACTGAGAGGTGTTCGAAAGAAGAAATGACAGTGGTAGTTTCAGCCTAGCTCCTTTCATCCCATTAGTTTCTTTTTCCAAGATACAATTTTATGAGAGTAATACATTTACAGTTTTATAGAAAGTTAAAAACATAAAATAGCACTTTGAGACAGCCACTCCCAACCAGGGGCAGTTTGCCCCCAGGGTCATTTGACAATGGCTGGAAACATTTTTAGTTGTCACAGATAACCCTAGTTGCTACTAGCATCTACTGGGTAGAGGCCAAGGACACTACTAAACAGTGCAGAGAACAGCCCCCCACAGCAAAGTACCTGGCCCAGTAACCGGCCCAGAAGTGCCTGGCTACATTTTACAATGAAAAAATAGCACCCCCTTCCCACCCATTCCATTCCCATTTTCCACTCCTCTGTGGCCTCCCTTTCTTTTCTTTTCTTTCTTTTCTTTTTTTTAGCTTTTTTTTTCAGGTACTTACTGTCATGCTTCTAAGGAATAACATATTTCTGGATTTTTATGTGCTGACTTCACGGTACGGAGAATGAATATTTAGCTCTCATACATCATGCACTAATTAGGAATTCTTTATTGCATTGAGGTAATAGAAAACCTACCTGAGAACTCTCACTTAATAAGAAGTCTAGAGGTAGGCTGTCCAGACTTGGTATAGTGGTTCCACCATGTCCTCAGTAACTCAAGCTCTTTCTGTTCTCCCAGCCTTAGCATGTTGGTTTCTTGATTCATGTTTGCAGTATGACTGTTGTAACTATAGACGTCAGTCCCTGTTTAAAACAGAAACAAGGGGAAGAGGGATAGCAGCCAAATCTGCCTGTTTAATCAGGAAAGTAAACCTTTTCCCAGAAACTCTTAGGTCAATCTACTAAGAGTTTCCCAGAAACTCTTAGTAGATTCCTGATTACATATTATTGACTGGAACAGCCACATGGTCATTCATAACTACAAGAAAAGCTTGGAAAGGAGATAATTCGCATTTCCAACCTCTATAGTGCAGGGAGGCAGGGGAGAAGGGAATTAGAAATAGCTGTTTAGTGAGTAAATTAAAAGTTTCTAATAACCGTCACTCTCCTCCTCCACATCCATTCATTTCCCTCTTCCCATTCTCCCAGTGTGGTGAAGACAGTACTCTTCACGAACCTCTTTTACCCCAGGGTTATTAGTCGTGGGGTTTTTATTACTTTTTAGCTTTTTATATCCCATCAATAATTTACTCCCAAATCCTTAGAAATGGAACTCTCCTCTTAATACATTCAGATGCTCTCTTTTCTTTTTCTGGATGTGCTCCTCCTGTATTCCCCCACCCTCCTGCTGTATGACATGCTCTCTAGGCCTGTTGAATATCTTAGAATCTCTTCGCACTACTATTCTGAGACTTTCTTTTGCTTCTCCCGTGAGGAATCCCCTGTGTCTTAAGTTTCTTGCTCTTCCTTGAATTACTCCTTTGTTTGGTAGAGTAAGGGTTCTCTGGAAGTTTTCTGAGAGAAGAGACATTGAGGCAAACTTTCTAAGACTGCATGTCTGAAAAACACCTGTCTTTAGGCTTGAATAATAATTTGTGTAGATTTATATTTCTGTTTCAGAAGTTATTTTCCTGGAAACTTTGGAGATTCCTCCACTGTGTTCTAGTTTCTAGTGCTGCTATTGGAAAGTGTGAAGCCATTCTAATCACTAAAACTTTAAATGAGACCTGTTTTTTTTCTTTTCCCTCAGGAAGGTTTTAAGATTTTTCTTTATCCTCAGCATTCTGGAATTTTATGATGTTGAGCCCTGTTGTATGTGAGTAAATAGGTTAACAAAACTCTTTCTGCTTCCTCCTATGCAAATGGCCTCCTGTTGGTCTTCTTTTAGTACTTTTTCTCTGAAATCTACCAAAAGTGGAATTCCTAATGGTAAGCTTAATCCTTCATTAGTAACGTGCATCTGATCTGGAAGGGTTGCAAATGAACTGCAGATAGTTGCGAGGAAGCCATAGTATGGACATTCCTACGTGTACTGTGGAATGCCTACCCAGGTGTTCCTTTCGCTGAGTCCTGGCGTCATACCCCCGGTACACTGGTAGAAGAGATGTTGTCTTCTGTGACAAACAGACGATGTGGTGCGAGGCTGTCGAGTTAGAATGGTTCCTTGCACTCGTCTGCGTAACCTTGTTTCCTTGAACTGAGCATCACTCTGGGGCTACAAGCCCTGGACTGCTGCAAGGACTTGCATTGAAGGGATGACTCTCACGCTGTCCTGTTGCTAAGTAGTATGCCATGTTACTTGCCTTGCATTCTTCTGCAAAGGTGGTGAGGAGATGGCCTTTTGGGGTCTTCCGAGTGTGATCATCTGGCTGAACCTCAAACTATGGCTGCTGGTCAGAAGAGTAGTTATTGCAGTGGGGCCTCAGGAGCAGGGTGGACATTTAGACCTTGACTCAATGTGGCCAAGGCCACACATCCATGTTTCAGACTCCTGACACCATCAGCTGTGTCACCATCTAGGTAGGATCTCTAATTAATCCAAAGCCATGTGGCACCTTCTCATGGTCTACTGGCAAGAGTTCTTTCACTCTTCTTCTAGGCGAAGTCTCTCCTGCTTCCCAGGCCACATGGCCAAAGGGAGCACCCCAAAGCTGCATGGTCCTCTTCTACCAAAGCTGCAGGGGTCCCCACTCTAGACGAAACCACATGGTCCTCTTCTCTCCACCAAACCTGGGGGGGGGGTGCCACTCTGCCAAAGCCGAGTGGTGGTTCTCTGCTAAACCCCCATGGTGATTCTCCCCCACTCTGCCAGAAGCCGAGTGGCGCTGTCCCTGTACTGCCACAGCTGCATAATCATCTCCTCAATGGCTGCTGAGTCTCTGTTTAAATCCCTGCGCCAATCCTCTGCAGCCCCATTTCCGACTCCTTCTACAATGGGCCTTGCTTGCCAGCACTCCCTGTATCCTTCTAGCTTTACTGGGCTGCCAGAGTGGGTCTGGGCAGGTGTGGCCCTATGTCATGGAGTGAATCCTCTCCAAGCTCTCATGCAGGCACTGTAACCTGGGGGACCTGCCCCCAGTTACATCTTGGTGGGGGAAGTCCCTTTCTATCCCCCTGACTCAGAGCATGGCCACAGCTATTTAGCATATCTATGCAGCCAGTTAAAGGTAGGTTATAGATATGTTAAATGATCATGCCATGGATTAGCTGCAAAACTGTTGCTGTACAAAACAGCTCTTGATGGCCCTGCTCTATTTTCCCTTCCCCCAACTCACACCTGGGGGGTGGGGGGGAGGTGAGGACATCTTGTATATTTTTCTAATATTTCCTAGACACCCTGAGTTCTGGACCCCATTCCAAATCCTTATTTGGGGCCCCCTCTTGGCTGTACCCTGTTACACTCTTGCATGATCCTAAGAGTGAGTACCTCCTTAAAGATTGCATTCAGCACCTCATTTACCTCACCCTAGTCCTGGTCCTAAGTTGCAAGGAAGTGAGAATAACTGTTCACCGTGAGGGGAGATGGCTACAGTGAGTAAATTTGTGTAGAGAGGAAAGGTGCCCGTGCCCCTCAACAATACATCAGGTCTAACCAAAACCCAGGCCAGTTGGAGCCAGCTCATACCTGCTTATGGGAACTGTGGGCATGTATCTCTTCCCAGCTTCTCTTCATCACAGTGGCTTGAAATTGGCCATGGTTGAGAGTTATACCATAGGAATCAGCAAAGTCTACACATCAGGACCCCCAACTCCCACCATAGAACTTGTTCAACTTTATCAGTACATCACAGCCAGAAACCCAGTTGCACCTGGTCTGACAAAATGATGCTCCTGATGCCTTTAGCCAAATGTCATTTGTGGAGGCTGTGGTTATACACAAACCCTGGCTGCAGTAACTACCAGCCAAATCAGTCACTGGCATCACGCTGATTGACAGAGGCATGCCGTGAAGCCCGCAGATTCATGTTTGTGCGTAGAATGGTGGTGAACAAAAAGGGGTAGCCATTGGGTTGATTCAGAATGGGGGGTGGGGGCATGGTGAGGGCAGCTCAGACCTGCATAGGCAAGTGCATTATGAGCCCCGTGTGAGGGAAGAGAAAGGGGAATGAGCACACCCCTGTGGGCCTGCCTACAAGATCAGCCAGAGGCTATGAGGCAGGTTAGTATTCAAACCAGCCACAGGAGGAGACCGCTGTGGAGGCTCCCATGTACTATTTGGAGAGCTCTGACAAAGTCAGGCCCATGCACTTGACTGTGGTGATTTAACGCCAAACTGAAGCCTAACCAATGTTCTCTGCTGCCATCTAGAGACAACAAAGGGGAACCTAGGGTCAAAAGCTTGATCATTAAAGCTAGGCTGTTTGAAACACTGTGAAGGACAATAGCCAGAGCTTTTCAAAAGCAAACCAGGCCCTGGCCGGTGTCGTTAAGTTGACTGGAGTGTCCTCCTGTGTACTGAAGGGTTGTGGGTTTGATTCTTGGCCAGGGCACATACCCAGACTGCAGGTTTGATCTCCGGTCAGGGTACATATGAAAGGCAACAAATTAATCTCTCTCTATCTCTCCATCACCCTCCTCCTGGCCCAATGCCTTCCTCTCTCTCCAAAACTAATGAAAAAATGTCCTCAGGTGAGGATTAAATAAATAAAAGCCGTAAGGATACAATTAGAACCTTGTTCTATTTGTGACTAACTATAATTTTGGATGAAAAAAGACTCAGCTGTAAAAAAAAGGAAATTTTACCCTTTGCAGCAGCATGGATGGACCTAGAGAACATTATGCTAAGTGAAATAAGCCAGTGAGAGAAAGGCAAATACCATATGATTGCAATCATATGTGGAATCTAATGAACAAAGTGAACCAAGAAGCAAAATAGAGACAGACTCATAGATGGAGAGCAGGCTGACAGCTATGAGGGGGCATAGAAGGATTGAGCAAAAAGGAAAAAGGACTCATGTGTGGTGATTGGGGCGGGTGGGGTAAAAGGGGGGTAAATGCTAATGGAAAAAATACAATAATTTTTTTTAAAGTTACACTGTACTAAATTTAGTGCTAACACAGTCCTGTGTTATTGTTTTGCACTTATGATTTCCAAAATAAAAAAGTGTTGTGGGCCTTACAAAAACTAATTAGCTAAAAAATAATAATAAAGAAGTTCTGTTCATTAGGGCATGGAGAGAGCACCAGTGTCCCACTAGATAATGCAGTTCCCCATGGTCAAGGTTTGAACTTAGTGTTAATTTAAGACTAGGGGAGCAAACTGTGCATAAATGGTAACAAAACCCTTTATTCCTTCTCATGGGAGAATCACCACAGGTTAATCTGCTATACTGTTTTCCCAGAGAAATGGGTAAAGGTGCAATCTCAGCTGTACAACTAAGCTACACTCCTTATTGTTAAACAAGATGAAACCAGACAGTGAGAGAGAGAGCAAGAAGCAGTGCAAGTCAGTCTTTTGCATCCTGATCGCAGCAGTGACATCTCATCCCTTTGGCTATATTCCATTTGCTAGAGGCAAGTCACTAGCTTCAGTCCACTCTGAAGAGGAGAGGATTACTAAGGGTGTGAATACCAGGAGGCAGGATCTCAGGGAGCCTTGTTAGTAGCTGCTTACTGTAATCCCAATCCATTACAGTCTGTCACCTCCCCTGGGGATGATCCACATTGGCTGCCCTTTGTTATGATGGGCTACAGGGTGACTTCTGCAGGCAGAGAAGAGCAGCCACAGAACCACTGGGAGCAAAGTCAGCAACCAGTTCCATATACTGGCATTTTTAATCTGTTTACTGAGGCTGTGTGGAATTTCTGTTCATTTACTGAAGTGAAAACAGGTGTTATAGGATTGTCCACCCACCCACAGAGGTCAGGACAAGCACACCCACACAAAAAAGAGAGGAATGTATTCTTCTTCCAATTCCCCTCACTCTCCGATCCCTACTTCCTTGGTGCTTGGGGACTCAGTCAGAGCAGAGGTCAGTATGATTATGGCCAACTTGTAGGTAGTTGAAGACAGCCAGACCCGACGGTCCTGTAGAGATCTTCAGTGGGGAGGCTGGTAGAGTGTTCATTTGAGGTCCCAGAGCTTCATAGCGATTTCCTTGCTGGGGTAGTTTGTAGAGGCAGAAGCTGCAGTGGAGACAGTAGCTGCACACACGTGATTGACTCTGTCGGTCTCCAGAGGCTTTTCTTCAGACGCAGTCACTTCATATGAGCAGATGTGTGTAACATAAAGACTGATTTCTTGAGTTCTGTTTGCTGCGTTTATTTCCATAGAGAGGGACTGCACTGAGTTTTTCTTTAGTAAACCAATTCTACAACTGGTGTCTCCGTGACCTGGTGTCTCCGTGACCTGGTCATACTGCTAGAGTGGTAGTGTTGGCACCCGAGAGTACATAAGCATAGACATGCGTGCTCCGTGCCAGGATCATCCTTTGAAGTTCAGCTCTTCATACATAGCATCCAGGGCAGCGAACATGTTATCATCATTACAGCAAACGGATGCAGCCTTCTATTGGGTTTGCCTACTTGGGGGCAAGCTACCTGTTTTGTTGGAGAACTTTCTTTTCAGGTGTGAAGTCTTGTAGGGAAGGCCCCCACTGAGCCAGTAGTTTTGGTAAAATAGTAGGTAAGGCTTTTGTAATGTCTAACACAGAGGTTTTCAGATTCTCTCAATGGTCCTTTCCTTAGTGTTATCATAATTATTTTCACTGTTCCCAGGCTTAAAGAAATACCCCCAGATCCCACTTATTAGGTCAAGTGAAATAACTCAATAAGCATTTATTTCCTAACACCTTAGTAGCTGCTTGAAAAAATAATACACAGAAACTTTTTGAAAAGTACTATGTATATGCCTATTGGACAGTGCACAGCTTCTTAAACCTTGGAGTTAAATTAGACACCGCTGTATTTTCTGAGCCACGTTGATTTTCACATGTATTTGCTTTTTATCACAATTGTTGAAAACTCAGCTTTACCAGCATATGATATCACCAAACGGAATATAAAATAACCTTGCAACTGCATTCTACCTCGAGCTAGTAGTTCATGCGGTATCTGACAGATATCAACTATGGCTGTTGTTTGTCTTCCCTTGGTTCACCTGTGAATTTGCGGTAGGATTCAGAGACAACTTTGCTAACATTTGGAACCTGCAGGTCTAAGAGATGGGCAGCTGCCTGTTTGTGAAAGTGGCTCAGGCCTTCAGGAGCCAGGTTTGGGCCTTAACTGGAGGTAAAATTTTTGTATGACAGTACATTATTTGGGAGTTTTTGCTCTCTATGGGACTCTAGTTCAGAGAGAATCCATTGCCCGTTAGGGCATTGGGTTGGAGAGTTATGCCTTTTATTTGGTGAGAAGTTCTGTCTCAAATAGGCCCACAACAGGCTGGCAGTAGCAGCTCTACGAAGGGAGGAAGTCTTTGTGTCCAAAGGCCCAGTGGCCGACAAGTGCTGCTGCAGTCTTGTCACCAGAGATTCCAGTCGGCCGTGAGTCAGGTCACAGACATCTGTGATGTCTTGGCATGGGAAGGAAATAGGGAACCCCTGGGAGGGCTTAACTTACTATTGTCTAGACCGCTCTTCAGGCCTCTTACTGTAGCGTTCTCCGGTAGAATGACAATTTATGTGTTCCAGTGTGTTTTATGGAAATAGGCACTATTCCTGATCCTGTGGGTTCTTTCCCAGGCCTCTGGTAGTTTCCTCACACACATAAGCTGACCAGTACTTTGCTGACTACTCAAGGGAAATCCTTTTGTGAATGGGAGAAACCTGGTTCTTCCTGCTGGTGCATGTAAAGAATTACAAATCAGCAGATCTGTCAGCGTGCAATCAGAGTTTATTAGTGATCCATTCCCACGAAAGAGAATAGGCCTTGCTAAGGGGGTGGAGGGGAGGCAGTGTAAAAGGTACAGGTTCAAGGTGGCGAATGTAAGGGTGGCTGAAGGCTGGGGTGTCCATAGAGCCAAGAACAGCAAGAGCAGGAGTCCTTTGTTCTGAGGACTTACATAGTTGGCAGGATGAGGGCGAAGAAGTTATGTATTGATTGACAGGTGAAGGTGGTGCCAGCTTTCCTGGGGGCACGTGACTACCCAAACTTAGGTAGGTGTGAGAGTCTGTTGACCTGAATCCTTATCTTGTTCTAAACTCCATTTTTTCATCTTATAAAACAGATGTGACAGGAGGCAGTTTATTAAAGTTGGGGCAGTTACCTAAATTATTTATAGGCTCTTTCTTTAAGCATTAGGGGCTCCCTCATAAAACGAATAGTGACCAGAGATAGGCAATGAACCAAAGTTGGCTTATGGGCTTCTTCTTTGGGCCCTGGGGACCCTCGCCCACCTTCCAGGCCTTGGGATGAAAACAGTTTCAAAGCTTTCTTTCCCAGATAGTGGCGATGATTCCTAGAATTGAAGGACTTCTCTCCTCCCATGCTAACATCATGTCTCTTGTGATGTTGGAACACCTGGCAACATTATTGCACCAGGCTCAGGACTGCTGAGTTAGTGGGTGAGATATGTCTCCACCTCCTCCCAGCCTTGGTTTGCTATTCATTCTACCAAAATGCTAAAAGGCATTTCCTGGCAACCAGGATGCTAGGTGCTGGCCAGCAACAGCAGTGCAGTCTCAGAGCTGCCTCTGCTGTCTCCTGCCTCACTCTGACGACCTCCGAGCTCTCTGCCTATGGGGTTCCCTTCTGTGTAGTACTGTGTAATAACCAGATTATCCTGGTATTTTCTTTGTGGAAAAAATTTAAACTACTTAATAGTTATAATGCCATTTGATTTTTCTATTTATTCTTGAGTTATTTTTGATATATGTTTCTAGGAATTTGTCCATTAATATTTCAAATTTATTCATAGTATCTCATGTCTTTTCACACCTGTTGAGTCTGTGGTTATATTCTCTTTATTATTCTTTTTTTAAATATATTTTTATTTATTTATTTTTAGAGAGAGGGGAAGGGAAGGAGAAAGAGTGGGAGAGAAACATCAATGTTGGTTGCCTCTCATGTGTTGCCTACTGGGGACCTGGTCCACAACCCAGGCATGTGCCCTGACTGGGAATTGGACCAGCAACCCTTTGCTTCACAGGCCTCTGCTCAATCCACTGAGCTACACCAGCCAGGGCTCTTTATTATTCTTTATGTAAAATATTTGCGCCTTCTTATGTTTATTTCTGGATCAATCTTTTATCCATTTTTAACCCCGTTAGTTCTTTAGAAACCCAGAATAGTTTGTCTACTTTCCTCTGCTGAAAACCCTAATGAAAAATTAAGTCCAGAGTCAAACAGGGAGGACAGGCACAGCACCGGGGAGACGGAACGTGTTAAACGTTACAAGGCGCCACTCCGGGCGTCAGCAAGGCCTGTCGTGGCGGTCCTTCACAGGATGTGTGAACCAAACCACCATGCTGTACGCCTCAAACTTTTAAAAAAAATCAGTTATCAGAAATGTCAACAAAATACATAAGCTACCCATCCTTTACTACTGAGGAGGCTCTCAAAAGTTTTGTTCATAAAAATCACTTGGGAGTGCTCATTTAAAGTGCAGAGTACGAGGTATCCCCCCTGGAAGTTTTGTCAGGAGTCCTGGCTCGAGTCCTGGAGTTTTCCATTTTGATAAGCATCCAGTTCACTCTGAAATATGTGATTGGAAAACTACACTTTGAGAAAAATGTTCTAATTTGTGGTACAGACGAAAGAGAAAGGCTTTTTAAATCCCCCAGTGTCGAGTCTGCAGGCTAAATCTGTTATACCCGGGGCTTCCTCCTTCCCACCTCCCCTCCCCTTCACCTTCCCCTCAACTGAGCCCTCTGGGTAAGGCTTGCACCTGCCACTCATCTGCTGAGGCTGCGTTTTGTAATTGTCTCTAGAACTGGTTTCTAAATGTGAGGTCTAGCCAAACACCTGAGGTTAGCCTCAGGGCAGCACCAGACTCTCACAGATCTGTACCAGTTCCTGGACCAGTAGAAACTGGACCAAGTCACCTGGATTCTTGGCTCAAAGTCTACAGGCCCCTCAGGAATGTCCCCATCTTTGGTGGAGAAGTTTGTCTTCAGGTAACTGAACTTGATTAGATCAGAGAGTTACCCAGCCGTGGACAAGAGACCGTAGGACACCTAGACCTTCTGGGTCATTCTGGGAAGCCCTCCGTGGCTCATGCTGGCACCAGATCTAATTACCCTCTCACTGACCTTCTTGCCTTAACTGCAGTTGGGCAGGCTAGCAGATTCCCCTCTGTGTCAAGTCTCAGGGCAATCGCTGCTGCACGGATGATTTTTTCCAGTGTTTCACTAGCAAGAAGGCCCTGGGGCCCTATAAAAGTATGCTATTAGATGCCATGTTCCTGTTCTCCAAAAACCATGGGTCTCCTTCCATATGGGTCAGTTTCTCCTTATGCATATGAAGGATCTTTGTTTCTATATTCAAGGATCTTGAAGCTGTGTTAGAGATTCTTTTTCTCCAGTGGATAGGAATTGTCATAGTAAAGGAATAGTTTTGCTGTGGACAACATTTAGTATCTGAAGAGAGGATTAATTGAATAGGTAGGTAAATCTAACTTTAGCTTTGGATGGGCCTCTGGAGGTCATTTGAGGCAATCTCCCACTAAAAGACACAGATAAGGAAGCAGAATTTAGAAATGTTAGATGTGTTATCAGAGACTGGACTGCTGTTTGATGACTGTAATATGAATACAAAAAATGTAGTTGTTCTGCCATTTGCATCCCACTAAGTTATGGGCCTGATAGACTAGAAACTGACAGATAATTACTTATAGCCATAGACAGATCTGAAATCTTTCCTAGCGTAGATTGTATCTGACTAATAAAGCTTTATCTTTATGTTTCAGGACTAAAATCTGAAAATTGTGTTGAGAACATGGGTAAGATATGCTTTAAATTTAAAATTCTCTGCGATGGGCATTTTTCCATGTGATTTCTCACAGGTAGGGGTCACAGCCATCCGACCAGACTGTCATACTGTCCGCCACCATTTTCTCAAGGCACAGTTGTACTGCTGCTGCCACCTTGTCAGGGGAGGGCCCAGGAGCCTCCCCGGTGCTCACCCCAGCCATGCTGGTTCTCTCCAACACTGCATTTACCCTGGGCATGTAGTGCCATTCCACTCTCTCACTGGCTCATCCTTACAGGGTGTCAGTGCTCCCGCGCATCCCCTCATGATTCCCATACACAGAGCTACACTCACACCCCAGCATTTGGTGTCTAAGGAAATCCCATTTGGGAAACTAATGAAGGAATAGAGCGAATGTGCCTCAAGGCGGCAGCCTGGAGGGACAGGATGGTAATACAGTCTGCTTCCTCGGGAAACACAGGAGGAGGCTGTAACAAAAGATAATCTTCCTCAGAGGATTCCTGAGAAAGCTTTGGGTAGATAAACAGGAATTCTAAGGGCATTCAAGAATAGCGTTATCTTGTAGGCCCAACAGATTTAGACCAAAGTTGCCAGAAAATACCTTGAGCTGATTAATGCTTTGGGTGGACTTTTTTAAGTTTTCCTTAATAAAAGGTTTGAAAGTAAGCTTCCATTTCTAACTGTCTTCCCGGCTAGTGTGCTATGAATTCTTCATGCAATTAAAGGGAATCCACATCCGTTTGTTTTTGAGACTGAAACTTTTGTATCTCTCATCTCACCATGTTTCGTATGCATATTAAATGTGAGCCAACTCGAGTTTTTGTCATTAATGAATGTTTAAAAATAGACTGAACCTGACATATACGTCTGAGCATAGTACTACATAATGAGAACATTTTTGTATTTCAGACTATTTCCAACCTATCCATGTCTCCAGCCCTGGTAAGTATGCTCTCATATTTAAAAATACTCCTTGTTTGGATGCTTAGTAGTTTTTTCGTATTTAACAAGTTCATTTCTTAGCTGAAGAAAAAGAATATTTTGCAGATATGAAGGAGTAACTTGGCAGATAGGAGTGTGGGAAAAGATAGAATCTATTCTGGGGAAATTTGCCTCTTTATAAATGAGAGGGTTAGCACTCTGGAGAGCTGAACAAGGTAGAAATAGTGTAGGGAATAAGGTTGGTGGGACCTGAAAAGCTAGTCACTCTTGAGAGGTCTGAGGGCTCTATATTCAGCCATTGAGACTAACCTGTGTGCTACCATTCAGGTGAAAGTAGAAGTTAGTCATTTGCACTGGTCACTTGCACTTCTCAAATATGCTAAAGTTTGGTATCCTTTAACTAAAATACCTGGGTGGTTAGGTGCCCCCGCCCCCTGCTCCAGTTTCCAATTATGGTGATATGGCCGAAATCACTTCTGTGCATTTCAGTTCCTCATTATGTGTTTGGCCCATGTAGCTACAGCAAGATTTTCTTTATTAAAGACAGAGGTATCTGGCCTTTCCTTAAGTATGTAATTTACTTGATGTTTGGAAGATAACTTCCTGTCCTTATGTGAAGCATTTCATGCTGGGGAGAACTTGCTTGGCTTATTGGACTTCTTACTGGCTCATTGCAGGCAAAAGTTTTACTGGTCACTTCGCAGGGAGCTCAGCTAACTCTTCAAGACAGACATTTCTCTGGCTCACTGACATCCCCCAGGAGACTTGTTATGTGGGACAGTTTTTCTTGAGCTACTCAAGGAAGGTTCCAGCCCAATTAGCCACGGTGCATCTAGACTCTGGCTGACACTTAAATTTGGTGGCATCACTTTACTGGATGTACCAAATGGTTCTTTATGGTCCTATTACCTGAAAAGAGTTTTGCTGTAACTATACTAACTTCCCATGATTTTATTCTATCGTTAAAACAGAAAGTTTCTTTTTGTAACTTAGGTGATAAAAAACAGAAGCTTGAAGACCCCGGTAAGACATTTTCATAAACTCTGGGCCTTATATTTGCAAGACAGTTTCTTTAGGGTGGGACCACGTGGTCACGGCACAGTCAGAAACAGTGGGAAGAGGGAAGAACTACTTTAGCTTGTTAGTTTGGGGTAGCAGAGACCCTCCTGAGTTTTGGACAGACTTCCCTATAGAAATGACACAGCAGCTCTCTCTGTGTTTCTTATCTAGCAATCTTCAGGTCACCCCAGTAGGGAAGTTGAGGAACTAGTTCTAGAGGGTATAGTATTTTCCGCTCTACACCATCAGTTATGTGGATGGAGGAAGGTGTGGCTAACTATTCCACAAACTGTTGTGGCCTAGGGTGTTGGGCAGGGGCATTAAACATTGGCATGAGTTTTTCTAAATTAAATATTATGATTTTTTATATTTACTTCTGCTTCCAGCCATCTAACAGATGCTATTAGCTATACCCATTTGATTATTTAGTATATTCCCACATTTTTGTCTTTTTTAAAAAATAATGTTAGATGTCCTCAAGGGTGCTAGGACAGGGACACTCTCTTAAATTACTGATAAGATTATAAATTGAAGCCTTTCTGGAAGACATTCTGGTAATATGTATTACTAGCTTTTAAAATTGCTCATACCTTTTAACCTAGTTATAACACTTTTAGATATTTGTCCTAAGGAAATAATGGTAAAGATTTGTGTACAAAATGTGTACAAAAATATCTACATAGTGCTGTGGTAGCCAAAATTTATAAATAACCTTAGTGTCCAACAGGTGGGTGTTAAATAAAATTATACCCATAGTATGAAACACTAAACTTAAAAATCATTTTTGAAAAATATTTGAGCATATGAAAAAGAGACATATGAGAGACAGACCTCATACTTATGAGGTCTGTCTAGAATATATCTAGCCATGTAATATTTTTAAAAAATGAGACATTTATTGAAGAAGATACAAGATATAAGAAACATTGTACACAGGACAATGATGCCCCAGTCTCTTTCAAGTGGGCACCTTGGGACCTCACACAGTTCTCCCAATTGCCATCAGCTTCCCTGTCATATTTTCCTAAATCTCACTGATGGTCTGAAATCTCTTCCCTTGCAAAGGTGATTTTGGGAAAAGCCAGAAGTCTCAGGGCACCAAATCTGGGCTGTCAGGAGGCTGAGTCACCTGGGTAATTCGATGTTTTGCCAAAACACTGCACAAGATATTATGCACGAGAAGGTGTGTTTTTGTGATGAAGCTGCCAATCACCGGTTGCCCATAGCTGCAGCCTTCTGAATCATCCTAATAGCTTCTGCAGAGAAATGTTCAAACTTAATGCAAAATCTGATGCAGATTCATTGCTCTACTTGCTCAGTCATTTTGAATGCAACAGCCACACAGTACACATGCTGGCTCAATGGCATCAACTGCTCCCACTGACTAGTACAGTGAAGTCCTCATTGTTCACACATGTGCATTCTAGTCCACTCTCCTTGGATGCCAGGTTACATCAATGTTGTGCAAACCATTCCTGTAATGTTAACAGTGGTTGGACTTTTTCCAGACAGACCTCGTATATACAGTGGCAAATAAAATAGGATAAAAAATAGCATGTAGAGTATAATATCAATTTTATTTCAAAATGTAAAAATGTCCAAACTTCCAGTTAGAAGAGAAATAAGTACTGGGGATTGGTGTACAACATGGCGACTATAGTTAACACTGCTGTATGACGTATTGAAAGTCCCTAAGAGAGTAGTTCCTAAGTTCTCATTACAAGGAAAAAACAGTTTTCTTTACTTTTTTTTTTGGTATTGATATGAGATGACACATTTTAAATAAACTTATTGTGGTAGTTATTGCAAAATCTATGTAAGTTAAGTCATTATGCTGTGCTCCATAAACTTAATCTGGTGCTACATGTCAATTACATCTCAGTAACACTGGAAAATATACCAAACATGTATATGCACATATATGTATACATAGCAAAGAGATTGGTAGGAAATATAGCAAAATTGTTAAGAAAGAGTAACTCTGAGATTTGGGATGAAGAATAATTTTTAATAATGTCCTGTGTTTTTCCAAATTATCTGTAATTATAATGTATGACTTATATAATCAAGACATTTTGTTTTAAAAAATACATCATGACAGATGACAAATGTAGATCAGAGTCCTTGGACTGAATATTTTTAAAAAATCAACAGGGGCTGTTCTGCTTAATCTAGTAGAGATCCTGGGTCACTGGCCAATGTTCTCACCAGAAATCAGCCAGGCTCCAGTGGCTTAAATCTCTCTCTCACTCTGTCCACTGTCATCTCTCAAAGCTTTTAGAGTTTTCCACTGAATAAATAGCCACATAGATGTGAGGTTAAATTTATTTTTAAGCCAAGTGCATTTTTCACTAAATAGTTCCTGTTCTCATCTTTAGGAGTGAAAAGCCAGGAGTCCCCAGTCTTACCTGGTAAGTAATCTTTTTATTTACTCCCTGAAACTAGCTGCAAGGTTGGGAGACCCGAGGACTCCTTGGACTAAGGCCATTAGTGGATGTGGAGAGTGTCAGGAATGGGTGAAGCCAGAACAGAGGGATTCCATTTTTGAGTGCTTATTATGTTTCATGCAGTGTACTAAGCACTTCTAGGATGTATCTCCTTTAATCATCACTTCCCACCAACCTGCAAGGTATTTATTTTGCATAAATAAGGAGGTGAAGGTCAGAGGGATTAAGAAGGCTCTGTAGTCATAGAGCTAATTACTATAATGATAAATAGAACCAAACCAAGCAGAGTCTTATACCCAGTACTGTTTCATTTAAAAGCCAATGTACTTATGAAGATAAGGTGGGAGATATACCGGCCAGATCATGGAAGTTCTTGAAGTCCAGGCTAAGGAGTTTAGGTTTGTCTAGAGAATGAAGAGCCATCAAAAAGTGTTTTTGTTGTTACTACTTGTTAAATTTTTTTCTTTCATTGACTCCAGAGGGAGGGGAAGGGAGAGAGAGAGGGAAAGAAACATTGATGTGAGAGAGAAACCTCAATTAATCAATCAGTTGCCTCTTGTACACGCCCTGACTGGGGACCTAACTGGCAACCAAGGCATGTGACCTGACTGGTAACTGAACTCTCGGTCTCTCGGTTTGCAGTACGACACCCAACCAACTGAGCCACACTGGCCCAGGCTGTTGTTACTCCTTTCTTTTCCCTTTTTTAAGGGTTGGATTTGGGGGAGGTACAGACAAATGGAAGCATTAACAACGCAAGATCATTAATACTAACCAATAGTCAATTCTGCCTTTAGGTATGAAGAGCCATGAACCCATCCAAATACCCGGTAAGACAGATTTCTGTTCACTCTTTGGGCCCAAATGTGAGGTGAGAAGGATTCCCCTTGGCATTAAAAACAGTATTGTCATGAGATAATTGTTATTCATTAATATTTCCTTTACAGCTGCCTAATGGTCATTCACAAAGACTTAGCTGGGCAAGAGAGTAGAGAAAGTGCCTTTGCTCCTGTTTCTGGAGCAGGACAGTTAGCTGTCGGGGGGCATCCCTGAAGGGCCAGGCTGCTGGGACCTGACTGCATGTAGTCTAGCTCCTTTCGGGCTCTACAGCTGAAGTTACTCCAGTGGAAACTTCAGCTGCACGCAGACGCTGGCTGTTAGCTTTTGGCTAACATCGAAGTATCTAGGATCTCTAGGTAACAGAATGTATAATATTCTCCTGACATAGTGATAGACTTAGTGAGGTGCCATGGCAGAAGCCTCCTCTAAGCTTGGTGTGGCTTTGCACTGTGAGGGTTCATGTAGCCAGAATTTTTAAATAAAAAGCCAGGAACTACAATTAGTGGAAACTTTGGCACTTGTGTCACTTGATCTCATGGAACAAGAGTCTGGAAATTGTACTCGCTGGAGCAAAACTGCTAGTCACTGAAAACTTCTTTCTCATTTAGGAATGAAAATTCCAGAACCTATCCCATTACCTGGTAAGCAGTGGTAGGCATGCCAGAGAGGAAGGTGCCAGTTGGGGACGGGGCACAGACACACCTGTCAACATCAGACATGCAGGGAGCCCAAGTGCTTCACAAAAGATCACATACGTGAGTGAGGACCCAAGTCTCTTAGCTTGCATCCTAGTGCTCATTCCTTAGGAGTTGCAGTTCCTTAAGGGTAGTTTTTCAGTAGGTTTACCATGGCAGATTTAACCTGCCTTTAAGAGAGAACTATTCCATGGTTATTTAACAAGTATGAGTCTGTCTCTGAGGGCAGGGCCATCAGGGGCCTTGAGCTTCTGTGGCCAGACAAAAGGAACAGTGGCTCCTGTCAAGGTCCTCAGAACTTAGGCTCGCTGGGGAGGGAAGAATAAATGCTTTCAAACTTAATTTTTCCTGAGACAAGAAGTAAATAAACTAAGTGGGCACAACACAGCCAGAGAGCTGTGGGCAGTAATAACACTTCTCTATGACGCAGAGTCGTGGTCTTTCAAACATGGCTAACGCCTGTCAATTCGAACTTGTGGGGATAGCTGTAAGGACTGTAAAAACACAAACTCTCAGGGTGCAAGCTGCTATCCAGCACTTAAACCCTTCTCCTGAGTTCATGTAGTGTTTGAAAATAATTTTTGGTAGGTTTCATTATTTAAGAATGATTATCTGTTGAAAAATAGATTTTTGGCATCCACTAAACTGCATCCATCCACACAGTGCTCTGCCTTTCCTAACACTGCTCTCTGCAGACACCTCCCACTGCGCACAGAGACCTAACACTGCTCTGCAGACACCTCCCACTGGGCACAGAGACCTAACACTGCTCTCTGCGGACACCTCCCACTGCGCACAGAGGCCTAACACTGCTCTCTGTGAACACCTCATGCTGGGTACAGAGGCAGCGTGTTCACAGTTTACTGCCCAAAGCACAAGCAGAGGCCCGGAGAGAGGGTCCCACTGCTTGCTACACTGTCGGACTAATCTGGCCACAATTCAGAAGTGAATCTCTAATGACACTGGTGAGGCACCTTGTATGAGTACACACCTCTTCCAGTCACTGGACCCGAGGGGCGCAGTACTCTCAGAGGCACCTTGTTAGGCACAGCTTCCAGGCAGGTGTGGGGATGGACAGGGACTGTGTAAACAGAGAGACCCAGCTTTGTGAAGTCCCTCCTCTGTCATTTTCTTTTGGGTAACTTTGCGGTGTGTGTTTGCTTATTTAAATCACTTTTTATTTTTCAATTACAGTTAACACACAATGTTATATTACACCCCAATGTTTGGATATTATATAACTTACAAGGTGATCATCCCTATAAATCTCATACCCACCTGGCACCATACATAGCTGTTAGAATATTATTGACTATATATTCCTTATGCTGTACTTTATATCCCTATGGCTCTTTTGTAACAACCAATTTGTACTTTTTTTTCAATTTTATTTATTTTACTTTTAGAGGGAGGGGAATGGAGAGAGAAAGAGAGGGAGAGAAACATCAATGTGTGGTTGCCTCTCACACACCCCCTACTGGGAACCTGGCCCATAAATCAGGCATATGCCCTGACTGGGAATCGAACCAGCAACTCTTCGGCTTGTAGGCCAGTGCTCAATCCACAGAGCCATGCCAGCCAGGGCCACTTTGTGCTTCTTAATCCCTTTACCTTTTCACCTAGCCTTCCCAAACCTACCTCCCAATTCTGACAACTGTCAAAATATTCTCTGTATCTATGAGTCTGTTTCTGTTCTGCTTGTTTGTTTATTTTGATTTTTAGGTTCAGTTTTTGATAGAGATGTATTTATTGCCATCTTATTCATATTTTTTATCTTTTTTCTTTTTCTTAAAGACCATTGCACATTTTATATAATACTGGCTTACTGGTGATGAACTTCTTTATATGTTCTTGTCTGGGAAGCTCTTTTTATGTCCTTCCATTCTAAATGATAGCTTTGCTGGGTAGAGGAATCTTCATTGCATGTCCTTGCTTTTCATCACTTTGAATAATTCTTACCACTCCTTTCTGGCCTGTAAAATGTCTATTGAGATAGTAGCTGACAGTCTTATGGGAGCTCCCTTATAGGTAACTATGTTTTTCTTGCTGCTTTTAGTATTCTCTCTTTGTCTTTAACCTTTGGCATTTTAATTATAATGTGTCTTAGTTAGAGTCTGTTTGGGTTCATCTCATTTGGGACTCTGTGCTTCTCAGATTTGTATGTCTATTTACTTCACCAAGGTAAGAAAGTTTTCTGTCATTATTTTTTCAAATAGGTTTTCAATTTCTTGTTGTCTTCTTCTCCTTCTGACCCCCCCATGATGTGAATATTGGTACACTTAAATTGTTCCAGAGGCTCCTTACACTGTCCTCATTTAGGGGGGTTCTTTTTTTTTCTTTTGGCTGTTCTAATTGGGTGCTTTTTGCTTCCTTAAATTCCAGATACCTGATTCAGTTCTTGGCATCACCTACTCTACTCTTGATTCCCTGTAGTTATTCTTCATTTCAGTTAGTGTATCCTTTATTTCTAACTGGTCCTTTTTTATTCTATGTTCTTTTTCATGTTGTTGAAGTTCTAAGTTCCTTGAACATCCTTATTACCATTGTTTCAAACTCTGTATCTGGTAGTATGTTTGCCTGCATTTAGTTCTTTTTCTGGAGGTTTCTCCTCTTCTTGTATTTGGGACCTGTTTCTTTGTCTTAGCATTTTGACTGCTTCTCTATGCTTTTTTCTATGTATTAGGCAGAGCTGCTATGTTTCCCAGATTTAGTAGAGCAACCATGTTTAGTAGGTATCCCATAGGGCCTGTGGCGCAGTCTCCCCAGTGTCTCAAGCTGGGCGTTGTAGGTGTGCCACTGTCCTGTTGTAGTTGAGCCTTGATGGCTGTTGGGAGGGATTAACCTTCAGGCCAGTCCAGCTTCAAGGACAGGCTGTAATTACAGTGGAGGAACTGCTGTGCAGGAGTCAACTCTGCAGAGTAGGGCTTAGTTCATTGGGGCTCTTGTGTTCACCAAGTCCGCCCCTGGAGTGTGTCACTCATGGAGGTAGTAGGGTTGTAATCTGGCATGGTCTGAAGCTCTCCATTGGGTCCACTGGTTCTGGGGCCTGCCAGAAGTTGCAAGGTCAGCCACCACCTGTGCCCTGGCCTGGGCTACCCAGCAGTCTGTAGATGGCTGCTAATTGTGCTGTGCTTGGAGGTGCCCAGAGGAGGCAGTGCTGTGAACCAAGGTCAGCTGCTGCTACTGCTGGGCCTGGGGCTACTTAGAAAGAGGTAAGGGGTATGCAGAGACAGCTGCTTCTTGTTTGAGAGATTTTAGGAAAGTTCAAAGCATGAAGCAAAAGAGGCCAGTTATGTGGAAAAGTCAGTGAAAATGGCTGGGGTGGGGTGGGGTCTCAGGAAATCACCAAGGCAGGGTGGACAGTGATAGTCAGGTTGATGGAGACTCAGATACGGTGCCTGCCTATTGGCTCTGCAGGGTAGATGGTCTCAGAAAAAGAACAATGGCCTCTGCCAGCATTTCTGTCTTGGAGAAATCTCCCCTCCCCAGCTCTCGCCTTGATTCCAGACAATTCCGGTCCTTCTGCTATATCCCTGGTTCCTTCCAAGCTGCTGCTATAGCAGTGAGACTCAGAGGGAGTGAGTCAGAGTGAGTACTTGCATGGGCCCTTGAAGAGGAACACCCGAGACTCCAGAAGCCCTCCTTCTCACTCAGCCACAATTCTGCTGGTTTTTACAGATAGACCTTATGGTGACTTCTCTTCCTGGCTCTGAAACCCTGGGCTGAGAGGCCTGGAGTAAGGTTGGCATCCCTTGCTCCTTATGGAGGGACATGAGCAGCTGAGATATCCCTCCCGATTTTAAACTACCACACATGGGTGTGGGACCACCACACTCGAGTGTGGGACCAGCCCATTCCATGCCTCTGCCCTTTCTACCAGTCTTGGTGTGACTTCTTTAAATCTCTAGTGTGGATCTTCTAGTCAGATGGATTTCAGGTGGTTGTGAGTGATGGTTATTCTGTAGTTTAGTTGCAATTTTGATGTGGTTGTGGGAGAATTTTGAGTACCACATTTAACCTATGTCCTCTTGACCAGAAATCTCTTCTGGGTAACTTTTTATAAGTTATTTCACTTTTCTGCACCTCTCCTCCCACATCTGTACAATGAAGAAAACTGTCTCATAAGAATGATTAAAGTCCTAATAAGATAAAGTTCTGACAAATGAAGAGTAGTTTATAATACTAGTAAGTGGTAGCTGTCTTTATTATCATCTGAAAATCTTTTCCCATTTAGGAATAAAAGTGGTACAACTGGATGAAAAACCTGGTAATAAATTTTTTATTTGGGGGTGGAGGCATGGGGTTGAGTCCTTTACCATACTCAGTCAGCTCAGTCTTAAGGAGTCTGGGGAGGATATCAAGGCTGCAAAGTTTCTGACATCCCAGTCTGCAAGCTGGCAGGGAGAAATGTTGAGACTTTCAATGTGAGCTGCTATCATGGCTGTCTGGGCTGAGCAGAGGAAAAGGTGCCTGGCCTAAACTGGAATAGTTGGCTTCCAGCTGCACCTATTTCAGAACAGGGCAAGAGGCTTCCAAGGCTGAGCTGGCTACTGTGAGGGAATCTGTCGTCACAGCAATAGCGTCATCAAAGAGGTGTGTATGAGAACTGTACAGCACTGGACCAGCCATTCCATGCTTCTCACTAGCTGTCCTGGTCCCCCAACAAATAGGTTTTACAGGGACCATTTTGTTGTGCCCTCTGCTGGAAAGCTGTGTGTAGTACATACTCTTTTTTTCTTTTCCTCCCTCCCTCCCTCCCTCCCTCCCTTCCTTACTTCCTTCCTTCTCAATACAGTTACACTACATCTCATCTAATACAAGATAAATACTGGTTTTGCCATTTTGGCGATGAGGACATGGAACATGGGAAGGTTAAAGAACCTGTAAAAAGCTAGAAAGGGACAACCAGGACTCAAATTTTTCAAGTTTTGTTAACTCTCTGTCACACGACATTTGTCTTTCACCCAGATTTAGTTAAAAAAAATACTCATCTATCCTGTGCCACTAGAATTGGCATTCAGCCTCAAAGCCATCAAAATATGGGAATATTATTAATATTTCAATGTTAGGCACACACTTGGAGGTAGTACAGCTTAGTAAATGGGAACAGGGGCCTTGAAATCAGACATTTCACTGATCACCTCCGACCTTTGTGTAAGTTTTGCGGAACATCTGTATAATATGGAGAACTACACCCACCTTCTAGGACTGTAAGAAATAAAGGTGACAATGTACGTAAAGCACTTGCACAGTGAGTGGAACACAGTAGGCACTCAATAAATGGTAGGTATTAATATTGTATTTGGAAATCCAACTTCAACATGTAGAAAGAGCACTGTTTTGTAATCAAAACTTTAATCATTCTTTTAATGGAAACATACATTACAAAAAAAATAAATCCAAAGAGTGCAGACCTGGCTGGATTATTATTATAGCTCAGTTGGTTGGAGTGTCATCCAGTACACCAAATGATTGCAGGTTCTCTCCCCGGTCAGGCACATGGTCAGGGCACATACCTAGGTTGCAGGCTTGCTCCCTGGTAGGGGCACATACGGGAGCAACTGATCAATGTTTTTCTCTCTCTGTGTCTCCCCACCTCCTTTCCTCTCTCTCTGAAATCACTAAGCATGTCCTCAGGTGAGGATTAAAAAAAATTTAAAACAAAAATCCAAGGAGTGCGGTTGAGTAACAGTTAAGCCCTTCCCCCAACCTAACACATACCTCTAAACCTAGTACTCTGTCCCTCTCGCCCACTCCCAGAAATAACCAAGTTTGCTTAATCATAAAATCACATTTTTCTCTCCTGGATAAATAGGTGTACAATGCAACTAACTCAAAATCTATTTATATTCTAGAATATAAAAGTCAAGAAGATACCAACAGTCTGAGTAAGAAATATCTCATTTTCTTTTACCTAATAAGTGCTTGATCTGCAATATAGAAAAAGTGAGAAAAAATTTTTTCTTGACGGAACAGAAGTTGCAAGTATTTAAGGCATCCTAACAGAATATAGTGTCATATCCAAATGTTTGTATGTATGTATATGGTGGGGGCAACTTGACTGTTCTTGCATAGTTTTTTCTATTGTGTATAGTGACTATGTCTACAGCAAATATTTGATAAAGCCCGTATACTATCCTGAAATAAGATTCTTAGATAAGGAGACTTCCCGAACCCATAAAAATATAATTTGTAACAAAATTATATACATTCTAATATATAAATCCTTAGATTACACCAGAAGACAATGTAGTAGACAGTGATTGTATTTACTTAGGCAAATACATTTGGACTTAAGAGAAGCCTGGAAGCTACTCTATGTGAGTATAAGAAAATGGGAGTGAAGAAATACAGTGGGTACCAGATAGTACTAATGTTTTTAGAACTATCCCAAAATATTTTGTTTAGGTATCAAACTGATTTAAATTCTAGGTTGAGCATTATAAATAGGTTTTTACGTCTACATCTTGCAGTGCATTTGAAATTTGTGTGGAAGTCAGTTGATTTTTCATGGTGCTAAACTAGCCCTCTACTTCCACCCCACCCTTGTCACAATCAAAAAATACCCTGACACATTTCCATCTGTCCCTTAGAGGGCAGCACTACCTGCCCTCTTGAGAACCACTGCTCTACAGCAACAAACTAATGCCTGAGTACATCTGCCATCCACTTCCCCATCTGTATTTATGTAACTGTATGTTTGTGATTATAGCAAACTAAATTGACAAAATGAGTTGAAGGCTTTTATAAAATTTACTGGCTATTTCTCTTGGCCTGACTTATGAAACCTGAGTAGTGGTCCCATTTGGATAGTTCCAGCCAATCCTCCCTTGTACCATCTAAGCCAAGCTTCTGAATTAAGGGTAGTGTGAAGCAGATACTGAGGTGAATGGACTCCACTGTTCCTCTCTGCTAGTTCAAATGAAAGGAAACAGTTTTCTCCAGAGCAGAAAATGCTATGTATGAGAGAATTTTTTTAAATTTTAAGTGTACTTTATTGAATATGCTGTTAGAGTTGTCCCATTGTTTTCTCCCCTTTATCCTCCTTTGCCCAGCACTCTCAGTCCTTCTAGCATTCCTCTCCCTCAGTTCATGTCCATGGGTCATACATGTAAGCCCTTTGGTTTCTCCATTTCCCATACTATTCTTAACCTCCCCCTGTCTATTTTGTATTTGCCACTTATGCTTCTTATTCTTTGTACCTTTTCCTTCATTCTTCTCCCTCCTCTTCCCTCCCCCTCCTGGCTGATAACCCTCCATGTGATCTCCATTTCTGTGATTCTCTCCTGTTCTAGTTGTTTTCTTAGTTTGTGTGGTTTTTTTTCTAGGTTCAGTTTTGATAGTTGTGAGTTTGTTGTCATTTTACTGTTCAGAGTTTTGATCTTTCTCTTAGATAAGCCCTTTAACATTTCATGTCATAATGGTTTGGTGATGATGAACTCCTTTAACTTGACCTTGTCTGGGAAGCACTTTATCTGCCCTTCCATTCTAAATGGTAGCTTTAGTGGATAGAGTAATCTTGGATGTAGGTCCTTGCTTTTCATGACTTTGAATACCTCTTGCCAGCCCCTTCTTGTTTGTAAAGTTTGAGAAATCAGCTGGGTCTTATGGGAACTCCTTTGTAGGTAACTCTCTGCTTTTCTCTTGCTGGTTTAAGATTCTCTCCTTATCTTTAAACCTTTGGCATTTTAATTATGATGGGTCTTGGTGTGGTCCTCTTTGGGGCCAATTTCTTTGGGACTCTCTGAGCTTCCAGGACTTGTATATCTATTTCCTTTGTAGATTAGGGAAGTTGTCTCCCATTATTTTTCCTAATAAGTTTCAATTTCTTGCTCTTCCTCTTCTCCTACCAGCACCCCTATGATTCAAATGCTGGAACGTTTAAAGTTGTCCCAGAGGTTCCTAAGCCTCTCCTCATTTTTTGAATTCTTGTTTCTTCATTCTGTTCCGGTTGAATGTTTATTCCTTCCTTTTTTTCCAAATCATTGATTTGAGTCCCTGTTTCCTTCCTTTCACTGTTGGTTCCCTGGATATTTTTTATTTCACTTTGCATAGCCTTCACTGCTCCTTTTATTGCATCTGTACTCAGTCATTTCTGTGAACATCCTGATTACCAGTGTTTGAACTCTGCATCTGATAGGTTGGCTATCTCCTCATCACTTAGTTCTTCTTCTTGGGTTTTGATCTGTTTTTTTCATTTTGGCCATATTTCTTTGTCTGGGTGCACCTCTTACACTGTAAGGGACAGAGCCTTAGTTATTTGCCAGAGCAAGGCAACCTGCTTCATTGCATTGTGGCACTGTGTGGGTGTTGCGGGGGGGATGGGTCAGAGACGGACAAATGCCCCTTGCTCAGCTCTCACCCTGCTTTCAGTCACTTCCCCTGCTTCCTGCAAGTAACTGGCACCCTTCCAGTTGTGGCCCTGGTGCTGATACCCTGAGTGGGTGGGCTTGTGTATATTCTAGGATCCCAGGGACCCCTCAAATGCACTTTCCTGAGAGACCAGCAGTTTATTCCACCACTGCACCCGCTACAGGTTGTTACAGCCAAAGGTTATGAGGTGTCAGAGAGGGAACAATATCACTTGCTCAGCTCTCACCTGCTTTCACTTTCCCCAATTTCCACAAGTGATTGGCACCCTTCCAGGTGCTGCCCTGGTGCTGATTCCTGCATGGGTGGGCTCATGTATGGTCTAGGATCCCACTGGTCGCTCCAATGGGCTCTCCTGTGAGACAGTTTCTTCTGCTGTCAAAATTCCCACAAGTTTTTACCACCAGGGGTTCCGAGTATTTATTTACCTGGCACTGGAACCCTGGGTTGTGTGGTCTGTCTCACTTCCCAGTTATTCCTCCCAGTTTTTATCTGCATGTGAATGTGGGACTACCCGATCCACCAGCCGCCACCTCAAAGCATGTTCTCTTTACCTGGATGCCCATCTTCCCCTCACACCGGTCTGGATGTTTCTTCTTTAACTCCTTGGTTGTTGGACTTCCATGCAGTTCAATTTTTCGGCAGTTCTGGTTGTTTTTTGTTTTTAACTCGGTTGGTATCCTTCTTTTGGTTGTGAAGTGTACCTACCTATACCTTCATCTTGGCTGGAACTTGAAAAAATTAAAATTTTTAATGAGCTTTCAGGGATTAAGTGTTTAAAAATGCAGCTATATTCACTTGTATATTGTTATATACAGGTATATATGTATATGAGTATATGAGTATATGTATATGAAATGAGTATATGTATATGAAATGTGAGTATATGTATATGAAATATACTTTACTTGAAATAGAACAGATACAAAATTTACTTTACCATGCCTATATATATGCAAAAAATGAAAATAGAAAATTGCCTAGAATTTTAGAGAACTTGAACAAAAGATTATCTTGTCTACATAGGTATTAAAAGTTAGCCTGTGGAACCCTAGATAAAAACCTGGATCAGCATGCTCTAATGATATACAGGGTGGGGCAGAAGTAGGTTTACAGTTTAGTACACGACAGTTGATTCTTGTATCGCCAGTTACTGTATTGTTTTCCATATGTACAACTGTAAACCTACTTTTGCTTCACCCTATATATGAAAATATGGCCTGAGATTCATAATGAGTGATATTTATTTGAAAATTGTCCCTGGCTGGAAGTATTTCAGGCAAGTTTCTAACTCAACTTGAATGTTTACACAGTCAGTGTATATGGTATATAGGTGGATGAACTTGATGTTAAAAATGACACACTTCGATGACTATGTGTTCTCATTAACAGCTCCAGTTCCAGCTCCAGTTCCTGGTCCCAAAACCCATCCCTCTGCATCCTCTGGCAAAATGCTCCTTCCACTGTTTGAGACATTCATTATTTTAATCAGTGCTTCTGCTATAAATCTCTTTGTTGCTCTGTAGTCTGATACCTTGACAGTTGGAAGTACACTACATAGATCCCATGGGAAATGATCAAAAGGACTGTTATATTTTTCACTTGGCCAAAGTCAGTTGATAAAATGAGAACTGTGTATGTTATTCACTTTGCAAATTCACAAAGTTTATCCAGTTATGTTACAGAATCATTTCACTTATTTGTGTATTAATCTAATGACTGCAAAAACACTATTTCTGATCTAAAGCCTAAGATTATTAGATATTTCAGTAGAATGCCAATACTAAAATATCCAGTGTTAGTAGTTAACGAGTTTAATTTCTGAATTACAATTTTTGAGGGGATTTTTTATTTTTCAACAATAGTTTACAAGTACATTCAATATTCTGTATATTAGTTTCAGGTATACAGCTGTACAGCATAATGGTTAAACAATTCTATACTTGCGGCCCCTCTCGTTTCAAGTACACCCCTTGTTAATAAATTATTGACTATATTCTCTATGCTGTAATTTACATCCCTGTGACTGTTCTGTACCTACCAACTAGTTACTTCTTAATCCCATCACCTTTTCTACCACTCCCCCAAACTCCCTCTCCTCTGCTAATCAGTAGTCTGTTCTCTGTAAGTCTGTTTCTATTTTGTTCTTCGGATTCCACTTACAAGTGAAATCACATCGTATGTCTTATTTCACTTGGCATAAATAATACCCTCTAGGTCCACCATGCTGTTGCAAGACTGAATTAGGATTTTAAAGTTGTTCTGTTCATCTTTGAAGGAATAGACTTTGACTTCCAATAGTTATCTTACAATATATGAACACTTTATATTTTTGTAAACACAGGTTTATCAAGTGTTTGACATACTTAATTCCTAACTCGAATCTCATGTTATTCCAGGAAGGTAGAGAGTACTCTATACATGGACTAAGTAAGCAACAGAATATAAATGAGGTTACACAGTGTAGTACCATTTCCCCCAAGGTGCTGTACTATGGTGGCTGAAGAGAGACTGACTTCACCCTGGGACTTTGGTAAACTGACAGTTGTTTACACTTCACCAATGTTTTAAAAACGATTTAAGGTCACTTTCAAAGCTATAGAAAAACTGCATCTAAGTTGTAGGGGTTCAGTGTGCTTTCAGTCCACCATTTACTTCTATT
This sequence comes from Sturnira hondurensis, assembly GCF_014824575.4. NCBI lineage: Eukaryota > Metazoa > Chordata > Mammalia > Chiroptera > Phyllostomidae > Sturnira > Sturnira hondurensis. The sequence continues at coordinate 1,031,160 of NW_028079667.1, forward strand.
CGAGTGGACTATCCACAAGAACCATTAGCCAGTTGAAGACTAAACACAGAACTTCAGTAAGTTGTGCTGAAGAATACAACTTCGTGCTGAGGCTGAAGTGGGCCTCGTCTCTTCCTGCTCACCCAAATCTAGAACTTGGTTATCACTTGCTTGAACCACACCTGTAGCAGAGTTCAGTCCTGTCTAACCAGCTACATGAATGAACAAGACCACAGACCTGCCTTCCACATGCAGTAAGTCACCAGTGGGGTCAAAACTTGGGAGGTCTACTGGACTCTTTTGGGGGGGTGTTTATCTTGTGAAATTAGGAAACTAACATCAGAACACAAAAAATGCAACGTTAGAGGAGTGACCATGGTGTGTGTGAGTAGTGATTTGTTCTTCAGGGAATGTGGCTCAGTGAATAACAATTCTCACCAGTTAGACCAACAACCCTCCCTGCAGTAGGAGGGGGTGCCGCGGGACAGACACCTTCCACAGCCGGCTATGTGCATGAGGGAAATGGAAGTGCTTTTTTTTCTGGTCCAAGGAGAAAAAGAAACTTATCTCCTAGCATTGTTGGAATCGTAACAATGAGTAGCAAAGTATGGTGACAGAGGATAGTATATAGAGTAGTGTAATAAGTTTGCATGCTGGCAGAAAGTGGCAGCAGACTTCTAGCAGCTATCTTGGAAATAAAACAATGTTTTAAACTCCTAGTGTCCTACACAACTGTCACCTAGTCTGCAACTGGACAGAAATTCTTTCAGTGGGATCTCAGAGGACGGCCTCTGGGTATGCAGTGCCACACACTTCTTACGATCCCCGCAATAAACACCACAGTGGCAAGATTCATGCCAAAGCATCACACAGAAATGCAACATTAAAGCATTTCCAAAAGGGACCAACACGATGCAGCCCAGGTATGGAATCTGTAGTAAAAAAAATTGTTTCAAATTATCTGTTTGTGAAAGACTATTTCACATTACTATGTTTAATTCAGGTTTTCTAGTGTTTTTAGATATTAGTGATATATTAGGAAGTTCTCCATCTTAGATGGTATCTGAGGGTTTTGGGGTTTTTGTGTTTTTTTGCCAAGTCAAATAAACACTGATTGTTTTTCTTAGGAGGGGAAAATTAGACTTTAAAACCAGGAAAGACTAAAATTCTTGAATTGTGACAGGCATGAAAAGTCATTCTCCCAGAGCCAAATAAAGCACCAGACAGAATTTTATAAAAGTAATTACACTCAAGAATTTATTTGTTTTCATCTTCTTTAGAAATAAAAAGGTTTAAAAAACAAAAGTTGGCAAAATGATAAAATGTAATTTTCTTATATCCTAATTGCTTAGGTGTGTTCTGTAACTTCCAAATAAGTAAAATAATATAAAAATATAATCTCAAATCTTTATAGAATGAAAAGAAAACCACATTAATCATTAAATACTCTTGGATTTTTACTCCTCCCACAGATGAATTCACAAATATAAAAACCAACGTACATTCATATTCCAAAGTACAAATCTCCAACAGCCAAGTAGTAGTACATTTTATGTGCAAAGTAGATATTGCATATTTACTTGCTATGGAAAGCAGAGTACAGGCTCAATGGAGAATAATCATTAAACACTGATTATTTTTCAGAAAAATGCTTTTCAAAAATGTACCATAGTACACTGTTGGTAATTATATACTTCTCAAAGTAAATAACAGCTTTTATATATAAATCTTTCAAGGCTGTCTTTGAAGAGCTGTGAAGTGACATTAAAATCTGAAGAACAATAATTTGTCAGTAATCTTCTCAAAAACCAAGCCAGGAAAGGATTTTCTTTTTTTCTCCAGGTGGTCAGTTTCATTCTTACCGAAGGTTCCATGTGGCAAGAAGATACATTTCACAAACCCTGAACACAAGTTTACGATCTGTCAACTAAAGACACCACCTCTGATGTGGATGGTTTCATTCAATCCATGTTCTACCAATTTTATATCTTCTAAGTCATCTTTTATGATGCTAATCAAATGGCTGAGGCCTTCCTGTTGTTGTTTCAAATGCTAGAAGGAATTAAAAAAACATATTAATATGTTACTCTATAACTGCAGGCATACCCCCCCGCCCCCGGAAAGAGGGCTTTTTTCACTATTTTACTAGCAATGCAGCACAGCAGATGCCCTAAATACAGTGGGCATGCACAGTTACCTTTTGCTAATACTTTTAAAATATATACAGTAAAAAGCAATAAAATCAAATGAACACTATCTTCAACAGAAATTTTCCAGAAGATGCAGATGTTTTTTACAGTCTTTTTATCAACAACCTTTGATAACCAAAAGGTATATTAAAATAATGCAACAAGGTACTCAAATATAGATGACTAGCAAAATAACCATTCTGAAGACTGAAAATTTTCATGTTTTGGGGTACAAAGTATATAGTGATGATAATGGTGATAACTACAATTGCTATCATTTTGGGGGGGTACCAAATTACTTTATTTGAAGGAATGGTACAAGTGGACATGAGTGGGTGACTTGGTACAAGTTATAGAAAAGGTAAAGGCAACACCAACATTCACATACTGCTTTGGTGACCAGGAAGTCCCCCGTGGCTGTGGGAAGCCAGCCTAAGGCTTAGGTCTCTCCACTGTCTCCCAAAATGTGCTTGTCAAAAAGACACTCTGCCATGCAAGTTTCGGGGGCTGCCAACCTGCCCACGTTGGTTATGTGATCACCTAATTCTTTGATGGATTTCACCTGGTCATCTAAGTAGTGAGTCTCAATGAAGTCTCACAAATAAGGGTCATTTTTTTCAGTGGCCAGTTTGTGCAAGTCCAGTATTGATTGGCTCACGTTTTTTCCAAGTGCAATGCACACTCTATTGCATTCAGCCCACTCTTCCAGTCATTGTGCTCTGGTGTCTTGATGTCCTAGAGATACCAAGGTTCAGCCACCTCACTGGTTCTGCAGCTTCATCAGTTTCTCAGCATGTTCCCTCTCCTCCTAAGATTGGTGAAGAAAATACTTGGGGAAGTTCTTCAAAGCCACATTATCGTGGTCAAAGCAGTTAGACAAGGACAGATGTAGGAAGCATAGAGTTCCAGGTTGATCTGGTGTTTGATGGCAGCCTCTGAGTCCTCGTGGTAGTTGTGGCGCACCTGTGAGGTGGATGTGACCATCATGACAGGCGGTGGAGGGCAGATGGCTTCACGGCACTGGAGCAGTAGCAGGGACCTTGGGGGGAGGGCACTGTGAGGAGGTGGCAGAAGGCTAGATCTGAGTGGCTGGCTGGGACGGGGTCCAGCACCAGGTTCCATTCAAGCGCTGTTGAAGCTGGAAACCATGGAGTCTCAGGGAAGACTGTCCAATTGCTAACATTGGTAAGTGTCGTCCTCAGGTGTTAAGGCAATCTGAAAGGCTTCATAGGTTTTAACTCATTTGAAATTGTTTTGAAGAGCTTTTTGGGGAACCATTATTATCTCTTCTCCACATACAACCTGAGGTGCAGGTAATAACCTGCTCAAGGCCATAAACTAGGTGATTAGCCATGATCCAATCCCAAAACAATACACTGCTTTTCATCATTTTAGGTAGGTGTTTGTATTACTCCCCACTTTACTGAAGTCACACACTCTTTAATATACAGGGTTCAGCACAAATAATGCCCCCTTTTAATTACAAAAGCATGTAATTTTGTAGCACAACAATATCATACTCAAACACAACATATGGCATTTTAGGTGAAATGCTCAAATTAATTACATCCGTATCATTACCCAATCAACCACACTCAAGCAGACACTACTCCTGCTGGACCCTGTAGTTCTTTATTCCAATATGCTGGAATCTTTCTCAGTTAATTTTATTGCAGATATTTACCATGGAATATAATTGATTGTATGTATAGCTTCCAAGAACCTAGGAGCCAAACTATGCAATAAACCCATGCAATTTTAATTACATAAAATGGAAATATCCATTCTAAAGCACATGATAAAATCAGAACTATTGATGACATTTAAAAGCATCTAAAACCCTCAGGGTCATGCTAACAATCTTACCTAATACATTTTATGGAATTTACTATATTTTCTTTAGACCCAGTCAATGGTTGGACAGGTTTCATTAAACCAATCTGTATTCACACTAATGAAAATAAGCGAGAGAAGTACTTCTCACTTTGTTCACACAATGTGAGCCTTAGGACAAGTAGCTGGAGGTTCTTGGCCACCCCAACCTTTACCCAGGACCTCCAAGGGCTGAGGGGATCAATATTTATAATTTACATGTGGCATGCAGGTTGGGAAGATATGATATAGAGCAGTTACTTCTTAGACTTTAATGTGCATACAAATCACTCCGTGACCTTGATAAAACTAAGTCATTCTGGAGTAAGGACAAATTCTGTTTTTCTAATGACCTTCGAGGTGCTGTTGCCACCTATACATTGAGTAACCGGGTCTCAGGGAAAACTCTGGTGCTTCTATTACCTCTTTATTCATTTGGGGGGGGATGGGAGAAAGAACAATTTACCTAATTTTTATTATGGTAAAATATATGTAACAAAAATGCCCACTGTAAAAACCATTTTATATATACAGTTCAGTAGCATTTACATTCATGGTATGAAAAAATCATTACTGTCTACGTATCGAATGTTTTCATTTTTCCAAACTGAAATTCTGTACCTATAAAACACCCAACCACATTCTACTCTCTATGAATTGAACTACTCTAGGTACCTCATAGAGGCAGAAACAAAACATATTTATCCTTTTAAACTGGCTATTTCACTTGGCATAATGTCTTCAAGGTTCATCCATGTTAACAGTGTGTCAGAATGTCCTTCCTTTTTAAAGGCTGACTATCCCACTGTGACTTACATACTGCACTTTACCGACCTATTCATCCATCTGTGGACACCTGGATTGCTTCCACCTTCTGGCTATAGAGAATGCTGCTGCTATGAATAGGGGTGTGCAAATATTTTCAGTTCCTGGTTTCAATTCTTTTAGGTATATACCCAGAAGTTGAATTGCTGCATCGCATGGGAATTTCTGGTTTAATTATTTTAAAGATTTTATTTATTTATTTTTAAACAGAGGGGAAGGGAGAAAGAAAGGGAGAGAAACATCAATGTGTGGTTCCCTCTTGCACTGAGCACTGGAGAATTTAGCCCACAACCCAGGCATGTGCCCTGACTGGGAATAAACCAATGACCCTTTGGTTCGCAGTCCAGTGCTCAATCTGCTAAGCCACACTAGGCAGGACACCTTGTTTAATTTTTAAAGGAACTCTTTTCCACATTGACTGCATCATTTTACACTTCCTCCAGCAATGCACAAGTGTTCCACTTTCTTCACACCCTTGTCAGCACTTACTATTTTCTGGGATCTTTTTTTTTTTTAAACAATAGCCATCCCAATGGATTGTGAAGTCATGTGTTCACCTTTTTAAAAAGTGCCCTCTAGTGCAACACCTACCTGCTTAATTTCTCGTAACAGATCTGCATCTATGTAGTATCTTTCCTCAGACTTGACTGCTCCAAAATGATTCTGCATCCTAATTTGGGACATCAGTTCATTAAGTCGGCCCTAAAAATAAGACTGAGTCAAATTACAACTGCTAACAGCAGCCACTTCAAAAAGAGACTGTCTCCTTTTAAAAAGACATTTACTACTCTGTGAAAGGTGTCTAATTCACATCATGATTAAGAGTCTACTTTAGAAAGGAAGTTTTTATCAAAGAGAAGAAATACTTTAAAAGTGTACAAAATTCCTCTTCTTGGAGACCAAGTGACATTTTTCTGCAGACCCACCTGAAACAAATGATACATTTATGGTCGTTTTAAGTGCTTACCTTAAACTGAGTAGGCGCGTTTAGTTCACACTGAATTGTATCTAGCTGAACTCGCAACTGCTCTTCATCAGCTTGGATGGCATACCCACTCTTCCTCTGAATTTCCTGTTTGATTAGAACCTACACAAAGAATACCCACCAATAATCAGAGAATCACCTCTTTTCAGTTAGGCAAGTAATTTTATTACAATCAGCTGTTGAAAGAAATCAAATGAATGGTACACTCACAATACACTGGGAATCTTAGTTAAGATGTGAATTATGTTTGTCTATTTTTATTAGGCAAGTTACATTAGTATGCTGATATTTTCAGTGGCCATAATTTTTCATGATTAACCAATAATCTAGTCAATTCCCCCACTAAGGGGCATATATTTTGTTCCTAGTTTTGACACTACCAACGATGCTGTACTAAACATTTTTGTGCATATGAGGTCTGTCTAGAAAAAGTTCAGCCATTGTTAATACAATGAGAATAGTTTGCAAGGTATCGATGTAACCTGGTAGCCAAGGAGAGGAGACTGGAATGCCCATGTGTGAACAATGATGACTTCACTGTACTAGTCAATTGGGGGAGTAGACACTGGTGAGTGAGCATGTATACTGTGCAGCCATCGATTTCAGAATGACTGAATGAGTACAGCAATGAATCTGCATCAAATTTTGCATTAAGCTTGAACATTCCTCTGTGGAAACTACTCAGAAGGCTGCAGCTATGGGCGACCAGTGATTGGCAACTTCATCACGACAACATGCCCACTAATGCATCGCATCTGTGCAGTTTTTTGGCAAAACATCAAATCACCCAAGTGACTCAGTCCTGCTACAGCTCAGATTGGGCACCCTGCAACTTCTGGCTTTTCCCAAAATTAAAATCACCTTTGAAAGGGAAGCGATTTCAGATCATCAATGACATTCAGAAAAATATAATGGGCCAGGTGACGGCAATTGGGAGAACTGTGTGAGGTCCCAAGGTGCTTACTTTGAAGGGGACTGAGGTGTCACTGTCCTACATACAATGTTTCTTGCACCTTCTTCAATAAATGTCTCTATTTTTCATACTATACGGCTGGATACCTTCTGGACAGACCTTGTACTTTTTTATTTACTGATACAGATCCCAAGAATGAGATCGCTGGGTTTAAAAGTATGTGTTTTCAGTCTAACAAAAGCTGCTTGATTACTTTCTCAAAAGATCCTAAAAATTTAAATCCACAAGCCACATGAGCATGCTTTCCCCACATGTCTGTCACCAGTCGGCTGTAGTGGGTACATTTTTCCCAACCTGATGAGTGTAAAGGGGGCTCACATTTTTTCCTTAACCTTCATTTCCACATTATGAACTGCCTTTACACATTCTTCACCTATACTGCAATTGTTACTTTTGTCACATTATAGGAGGTCTTTGTATAATATAAATATTTACACTACAGCTAAAATCTGTGCTGTTTCCAAACTCAAATTTGGTTCGCCCTCTCCCTCCCCTGAAAATCTATCACTTGCTCATTGACAAATGGCTCCTTTCTGGTATCTTTTGCTATACAAAATTTTGTAATTCTCATATAGTCAACTTTGTTTTATCTTTTCTGGCTCTCTGACCAAAAGTCTCTCCAAATTCCTAGCCTTATAAATTTCTTAGAGTTAAGTCTTCAATCTACCTTATTTTTGTGTAATGGTGTGATACAGTGGTCCAATTTTTTTCCAGATGGACAGCCTGCTACTCCATTATTTATTAAAGAAACCCACCATGCCCTTTGCTGGTGAGGCTCAGTGTATTGAGCCTTGGCCAACGAACCAAAGGGTCACCAGTGTGAAGCCAGCCAGAGCACGTACCTGGGTTGCGGCCAGATTCTGGCTGGGGTGTGCGGGAGGCAACCAGTCAATGTTTCTCTTCCTGTTTCTCCCTCCCCCCACCTCTAAAAGTAAAATAAAATCTTCATCGATCCATTCATCCATCCACTGAACTAAACTCCCACTAGTGTCACATTTTACTGTCTTCCTATTGGCAGACATTAATTCAGATTTTATACTTTCCTCACGGCTTTATTCCTAAGTATTTTATAGTTTTTTCATCCTAGTGAAGAGTGTTTTCCTGTTTCCATTAATATTATTTAAAAAACACCAATTTTGTACATTTATCTTGTATACGATTCTAGATATTCTATCATTTACTCTAGATATACAATCATGTCATCAGCATAAATTTGCTCTCTTTTCCAATGTTTGTATTAGTTACTTAATTACTCTTTTCATTATATTAATGAAAACATCCAAGAAAACACTAATAATACTGGGTATCAATGTTCAGTTTCTGAATGTGATTTAATGCTTTGTTTCTTAGAATATTTACTGCTCACTTTTGATAAGTATTACATATTTTTCCTTTAATGTTTTGATATAAATTATAGACTTCCTGTTATATAACCAATCCTGCATTTCTGAAGCAATCCTAACTTAGCTACAGTATGTTCCTTTAGAATATGATAAATAGCTGAATTCTTTTTGCTTATATTTCACTCAGAACTTCTGCATTTTGGGGGGGTCAGATTTATTGAGGTACAATACATAGAACAAATTCTCCCTTTTTAAGTGTGCGGTTCTGTGAATTTTGACAGCACGTTGCGTCGCCACAGCAAAGATACAAAAGGAACTCCCCTCACCCCAGACAGTCCCCTTCTGCCCTGACAGCCACTGCTCCACCTGCACCTCCTGCCATCAGCAACTGCTGACCTGCTGTCTGTCTCTAGCTGTGCCTTTAGCTCAATGTCACTGTGAATGGAATCACACCACTGTAGCCTTTACGTTTAGCTTCTTTCACTCAGCATAATTTGCATCTCTAGAGAACTCTCTGTTTATAGGTTTTTATTATGGAGCACTAAAAGCAGATATAACAAGATGCAGTTGGTTTGGAAAACCCTTTGGCAGTTCTTCAAAAAGTTAAAGGGAAAGTTACTGTATGATCAATTACAATCCTACGTTTATGTGCCCACAAGAAATGAAAGCCTATGTCCATGCAAACGCCTGTACACAAGTTGTTAAAAGTAACATTATTTACAATAGGCACAAAGTGGAAACAACCACAATGTTCATCAGTTGACAAACACATACGTAAAATGTGGTACAATCATACAATGGAATATTATTTATCAATAAAAAAAGAACAAAGCCCTCTTATATGTATAACACAGATAAACCTTGAAAACATGCTATGTAAAAGAAACCAATCACAACCTCCCCCACTGCTGTCCCCCACATATTATATGATTCCATTTACATGACGTGGCCTGAAGAGGCAAATCCACAGACAAAGGGCTGGGGTGGGGTGGGGGTGGGGTGGGGTGTGTGTGTGTGTGTTAGGGGGTTGGGTTTGGCTTGGAATGGGGAGTGACTGCGAATGAGTGTGGGGTTTCTTATTAGGGCTATGAAAATATTCTAAAATTGTGGTGATGGTTACACAAGACTGTGAATATACAAAAAAACACTGAGTTATATACTTTAAATGGATTCATTGTATAGTATGTAAATTATATCTCAATAAAGCTGTTTAAGAAAATGGAGAAGCTGTCTATATTTTTCCTTTTGTCTAGAATAATTAAAATAACTTTGGAATTCCCTCTTTAGGGGCTAGACAAAAATCTGCAATGAAAACTATCAGGCCCTGGTGTATTTTCCCAATTAATAATTTTCTCAACTGCTTCTTTGGTGTTTGTCTATTTAAGATGTTTACCAATCTGTAGATTAATTTTGGTAATTTCAATTTTGCTGAAACTCATCTGTTTTCCTCTGTTGTCCAAATTTGTTGCCCTGAATTTAACACAATATTATTGCTCTGTATATCTGTGATAGCTTCTCCTTTCTCACTAATTGTTTTCCCTTCTTCAGACTCATGAGATAATTTTTTTCATTCTTCATACTCATGAAGTGTTTAGCCATTTTTAATGGTCTTTTCAAATAAATAGGCTTTCAGTTTATTCTTTTATGATTAATTTTTTTCTTTCACTCACTTTACATATTTATTTCTCAGTGGTTTCTTTTGGCTTAAGATGAGTACTAAGTTCCTTATTTTTTGTATTTGTATTTCAAAAATGAAGACTTTTTAAGGCTATAAGTTTTCCTCTGGGTACAGCTTTTGCTGTATCCCACTGATTCATGTTTCTGTTTTCACAATAGTTCATAATTTCAGTTTTTGTTGGTATTGTTTCATTTTGTCTTGTTAATCTGGACATTCTATTCTTTCTTCCATCCATTAATGGTTACACTCCCTTTTCTAGCACTCAAAATAAAAAATATTTTTCTATTTTTATGAAAACCAAGTACTAAGGCTCTCATGCATGCTTATAGCAAGCATGATTTACTTATAGCAAGATGATTTACTTCTTGACTGATTTCCCCACTGTCTCTAATAAGATGAATTTTAGTATATTTTTGACTTCTTTTACCCAATTTTGTAAGACAGTTCCTTGAACTTCCAGGTATTACTGAGAAAATTTGCTACTTTCAGTTTCGGTCTATTATTATGATTACCTTCTAGTCTGTTTTTTTCTATTGCAAAAAAATCCATACTTAGCACTTCTGTCACATATCTGGTCTTACAAATGTTGAAAAAAATATCCAGATTGCTACCTGTAAGGTTCTGTGGGAAAGGTCCATGAGTTTCCTCTTGTATTGTGCAATTTTGGCCATAGTTGTAGTTTGATTCTTCTGTAANCTTTACCCAATTTTGTAAGACAGTTCCTTGAACTTCCAGGTATTACTAAGAAAATTTGCTCCTTTCAGTTTCGGTCTATTATTATGATTACCTTCTAGTCTGTTTTTTTCTATTGCAAAAAAATCCATACTTAGCACTTCTGTCACATATCTGGTCTTACAAATGTTGAAAAAAATATCCAGATTGCTACCTGTAAGGTTCTGTGGGAAAGGTCCATGAGTTTCCTCTTGTATTGTGCAATTTTGGCCATAGTTGTAGTTTGATTCTTCTGTAATTCACCAATATCTTCGGATATAATCTGTTTAAAATTTTTTTAAGGTAAGTCAAGTACAGACATCACAACTATTTATCAGGTTCACCTATATATAAAGTCTAATTTGTAAGCTAACCCTGAGCTTCATCTCTCAAAACACAAACTCTTTCTGTTTAAATCTATCTTTCTATTTCTTCTCCTTTGAACACCTGAAACTTAAAAAGTACCATTTGCCCTGTCTAGTGCGGCTCAGTTGGCTGGATATTGTCTGTAAACCAAAAGGTCATGGGTTTGATTCCCCATCAGAGCATACACCTAGGTTGTGGGTTTGATCCCTGGTCAGGGTGAAAGACAACCAATCTGTCTCTCTCACATTAATGTTTCTCTCCCACTCTCTCTCCCTCCCTTCCCCTCTCTCTAAAATCAATAAGCATGTCCTTAGGTGAGAATTAAAAATAATAATAAAATTTAAAAAATAAAATAAATAAAAAGTACCATTCAAAAATTTCTTTAGAGCTCCAGGAAATTTATTGATGAGGCAAAGTACGTAGAAAACAAAACATATTCTTCAGAAATAATTAAGGAATTTGGTTATAAATCATATAACCAAATACATTTTTATGCCTCGGTATATCTGATTTGCTATTTGCTTAGTTAAAATTCCACACCTCTGCCTGATGAAGTATTAACTTTACAAACTGAGTTAAAATCCTATTTCCTTAAGCTCCCCAATCAGAATTAATCCCATAATTGCTTCTATCATAATTCTATGTCATTGACTTACATTGAGACATTAAAAGGATTTAGTAGATGGTGCAAGATCTATTTTAGCATGTTCACCTGCATGTCACCTTTTAAGGAAACTTTTCAATGTTAGGCCATGCTGAAGGGATAAAATTAGGTGGTCATATTTTGTATTATGTAACCTATGCACTCTCCCCAACCCAGTTAAAAAAGTTATGAAGGCTTCTGACACGAGAGTATAGCATCCTTCTATACCAGCAATAACTAAGAAGAAACAGAAACATTACCATTCCCAGTATTTATTGACAAACACCAAAACAATCTAGGAATTAACCAAAGAAAGAACACATGGGATTTTTAAAGGGAATGTTTTAAAACTGTTTCATAAACTAGAAGTCCTAGCCATAGCAATCAGACAAGAATAAAAAATAAAAGGCATCCATATTGGAAAGGAAGAATAAAATTGTATTTGCAGATGACATGATACTGTACACAGAGAACCCCAAAGATTCCACCAAGATACTAGTAGAACTGATACATGAATTCAGCAAAGTAGGATACAAAATTAATATCCAGAAATCAGTTGCATTTTTATATGCCAATAATGAACTAACAGAAAGGGAAATTAAGAAAACAACCCCATTCATAATTGCTTCCAAAAGAATAAAATACCTAGCAATAAACCTAATCAAGAATGTAAAAGACCTGTACTCAGAAAATTGTAAGACACTGAAAGGAAGAAAATGAAGAAACAAGTAAGTGGAAGCACATACCTTGTTCATAGGAAGAATGAACATCATTAAAATATCTATACTACTTAAAGCAATCTATGGAGTCAATGCAATTCCTATCAAGAGTCCAATGATGTATTTCACAGGACTAAAACAAACATTTCAAAAATTTATATGGAACCACAAAAAGCTCTGCATAACAGCAATCTTGAAAAGAACACAGTTGGAGGAATCACACTACCTAATATCAAACTATACTATAAGGCCACAGTAATCAAAAACAGCTTGATTCTGGCATAAAAACAGACACATAGATCAATGGAACAGCACAGAGAGCCCAGAAATAAACCCACACCTTTACAGTCAATATCCAACAAAGGAAGCAGTCACATACTGGGCTAAAGATACTCAATAAATGGTGTCCGGAAAAGTGGACAGATACATGCAGAAAAATGAAACTAGACCACCTTCTTACATCACACACAAGAATAAATTCAAAATGGATCGAAGACTTAAATGTTAGACCCAAAATCCTAAAAATCCTAGAAGAAAACACAGGCAGCAAAATCTCAAACACTGCTCATAGCAATTTTTTAATCAGATATATCTTCCCAGGCATGGGGGAAAAAGGAAAAATAAACAAAAGGGACTACATCAAACTAAAGTATTTGCACAGCAAAGGAAACCATCAACAAAAAGACAACCCACTGAATGGTAGAACACATTCACCAATTACACATCTGATAGGGGGATAATTTCTAAAATTTATAAAGAACACAATATTACTCAAAACATACAAATTAAAAAATGGGTGAGTGGGAAAATTCAGACAACTATACTTGAACAACAATTTTTTAAAAAATGGGCAGAGAGCCCTGGCTCGTGTAGCTCAATGGAGTGAGTGTGGGCCTGCGAACCAAAAAATGGGCAGAGGGCCTGAATAGACACTTCTCCAAAGAGGACATACAGATGGCCAAAAGACATATGAAAAGGTGTTCCACATCACTAATTACCAGAGAAGTGCGAATTAAAACAATGAGATATCACATCACACTTGTCAGGGAGGCCATCATCAATAAATCAACGAACAAGTGCTGGCAAGGATGTGGACAAAAGGGAACCCTTGTGTGCTGGCGGTGGGAACACAGATTGGTGCAGTCACTGTGGAAAACAGCATGGAGGTTCCTCAAATCAAAAATTGAACTGGCTTATGACCCAGTGATTCCACTTCTGGGTATATATATTTAGAAACTGACAACACCAGTTAGAAAATACATATGTAACCCTATGTTCACTGTAGTGCTGTTCACAACAGCTGAAAAATGGAAACAACCCAAGTGCCCATCAATAGACAAGTGGATAAAAAAGTAGTGGTACATATATATAATAGAATATTGCTCAGCCATAATAAAAAATGAAATCACCATTTGTGACAGCTTGGATGGACCCAGAAGGCATTATAAGTGGAACAAGTTAGACAAAGACAAATACCATGTGAGTGACTTATATATGGAATCTAAAGAGCAAAATAAATGAACAAAAAAAAACCCCCCACATACAAACAAATTCATACAGAGATTGGACTGATGGTTCCCAGAGAGTAGGGGGTTTGGGGACTGGGTGAAAAAGGTGAAAGAATTAACAAGTACAACTTGTAATCACAAAATAGTCACAGGGAAGTAAAGTACAACATAGGGAATATAGTCAATAATACTGTATTAACTGTGTATGGTGCAAGGTGGGTACTGACTAAAAGTAACACAAAATAATACTGAATGTAAAATGTAATTGGAAAAGACAGAACAGTATGTTGCATTACACTGGAAGCAGCCTCGTGTCTGATGCTTACCACATCATTTGCTGACCACATCTTTTTCTCCTGTGCTTGATTTAATCTCATGTCCCTCTTGGCACAGTAACTACTATATAGGCTTGTAGCCTAGATGCAATAGGCTACACTAGACAAATGCAGACTAGGTGTATAGCAGGCTATACTATACTACCTACATCTGTGTAAGTACACTCTATGACATTTGCACAAAGTTGAAATTGCCTACAGACACATTTCTCAGTGGCACATGGCTAGGTAGGTTGAAAGTAAAAGGAAAGCAAAAGATATACCATACAAAGCTAGAGTGGCCTTATGTTAATATCAGAGAAAGGAGACTTCAGAGCAAAGAAAATTACCAGAGACAAAGAGGGACATTATATAATAATTAAAGGTAAATATGCCAAGTGAATGTGACAATCCTAAATACATATGTACCTAACAACAGACCTTCAAAATACATGAATCAAAAACTGATAAAATGAAAAGGAGAAAAAGACAAATCAACAATTACAGCTAGAAACTTCAACTCTCCTATCATGACAGAGCTACTAAACAAAAAATCAACAAGAATACAGAAGAACTGAATTGCCTACCAACTGAATTTCACTCATGTTAATAGAAACCACCACCCAAGAACAGCAGAATACACACCTTTTTCAAAGGCATGTGGGTTAAAAACCTTAACAAAGTTAAAAGAATTGAAATCATACAAAGTTCTCTGACTGAAACAGAACTAGACTAGAAACCCACAACAGAGTAACAGGAAAATTTCCAAACACTCTAAAATGAAAATACTTCTAAATAATCCATTAGTCAAAAAACCCAACAATCAAATAGAACTCTCAGGGAAAATTAGTAAACAGTTTGATGGGATCACAATGAGAGTACAACATTATCAAAATTTGTGGGACACAGATAAAGCAGTGCTTAGAAGGAAATTAATAGCATAAAATGCTTATATTAGAAAAGACAAAAGGCCTCAAAGTAATAACCTGTTGCTACCTTAAGAAACTTAAAAAGAAAAATAAACCAAAAGCAAAGAGAATAAAGGAAATGGTTAAGGGCAGAAATTAATAAAATTTTAAACAAAACTAAAGAAATCAATGAAAACATAAGATGACAAAAGGTCCAGAAATAATGTCACCTGCAAAACCATGCAGGAATTTCCAGACAGTAAAGGGAATAGTAATGGGAAGGATGAGTGACTACGATGTTCAATTATCTGTAGAGCTGTCACAGGAAGCACAGTGGTTACCTACAAAGAAACACCAGAGCAAATGCCTGCAAAGCACAACAAGGCAGATGCGGGATCGATGTAAGAAAGGGAACTTGTATCAACTAGAGTTAGCTGACAGTGTAATGAACGGGCTGCTTCATAAACAGTAAGCTTTTCATTACTCAAACAGAAGCCAAATGATTGACCTCAGCAGGAATTCATTGTAAGAATTTGGAGGTGACCTTTAAGAACCTTTAGATATTTGATTACAAAAGTCTACTTTATAATATATTACCTAGATTTATGCATTCAGTTATTTCAATCTGCTTGATTAACCTACAATTATAACAATATAATCATAATCATAGCCTTCATTTTTATTACAAGGTCCCATAACTTTTATTTATTAAACAAATAACATACATTCTCTGGCTGGAATTGGAAATGAAAGTCTAATTTGATAAGCCAACATTTTTAAATTCATCAATGAAATACAACAAATCAGATTTACATGATTTTGGAGACTCTACATTAAAGGAAGCTGTATAATACTATTAATTGTTAATTTGCAGCACACACTATATTGTTCCCTCTAGGACAAAAGAGTAACTAACACACATGGTAAAAAGAAATGTCTGTGGTCCCTTTTACTTCTCCCAGGGCCAGAGAAGGAAAGTTAAGTGCTTACATCTAATCTGGTCTGATGCTGCTTAGTCATCTGATCTTGAACCTTCAGTCTTCGAAGAAGTTCTTTGAAACCCACCATTGGTACAGGAATTAACCTGAAGAAATTCAAGTGGTCAATTTTCAGACCTTACATCTAATATAACAAAATATAAGAAGTTAGTAAAGTTTTTATAATAACATTCATATAACTTTGCATTAAATTTGTAGAGTTTAATGGTAGACCTATGACTATGAAATCAACGTCTTACCATGAAGACTTTATTCAACCTCCCTATTTTACAAATGAGGAAATATACTTTAGTAAAAAAGTTGCATTATTAAATGCAAATATGATTAGGATACTAGTAGTCAGATTTCAATGTTTTCACATTATGCTGCCTTACATTAGTCAACATTTTTAAAAAAGCAATAGAAATAAAAATGAACTCACCTAAAATGTAAGAATTATAATGAATAGCTTGCATTTGTTTGCTTTCCTAGTAGCAAATATAAGTTCTCACATGCAAACAAGATAAAGATACACTCACTTTTCCGGATCAGGGTTATCCACTTTGGCTTGTTCCCAGATAATAGGATCAACACCTATCACAAAGAAGAAATATTTTTTCTAAACCGATTATTTTCCAGTTTTTTATCTGTATGAAGGGCATTCCCAAAGTAAGACACAAAACCCATAAGCTGTAATGAAAAAATGACTTAAATACGACCAACACACACACACACAAAATTTTGTAAGATAAAGCTAAAAAAAGAGGTGTAAATAGATAAGAAATTAATATAACCTATAACCTTTGAAATACAGAAAGAGCTCCTATAAATTGGAAAAGAAGACAAAAAACACAATTGAAAGAAAACAGGGAAAGGACATCAGAAAATCTTTCATGATGAGAACATATTCAGGTTTTACTTGAAGACTCAGTTAAAACAAGAGCTAAACTAGAAAAATAAAAAAATACATTGAGTAAACTACCTTTGGATAAATGGATTATAGACTATTTTTCTTTAGTTTGTCATTTCCCAAACATAGTAACATATTAGCTATGTAGTAATAATAAATTCCTAGTAACATATTAGCTATGTAGTAATAATAAATCAACTAGATGAATTAAAAAAAATAAAAACTGTGTCCCAAATAAGCAGACATGTGATAAGCTGACCCAAGTTTTATTAACATGAATAAACACCTCCAGGTCTTTCATTTCCTCAACTCCATGAGTACAGAAACATACCAGCAGGAGGATTCTGTAAAAGCTGTTTGATCTGTGCAGGAGAAAGTTCTGTCCTAGTCATGGAGAGGGTTACACCAAGTTGCTGCAGCTGTGTTTTTATATTGGTTTGTTCAAAATGGGCATACAGTGTGGTGGCTGGAACTCTTCTTGAAGTACCATTTGGAGAACGCTCAATAACATAAATGACAACTTCTGTCCTAGGGAAAAAATAACCAACTTATAAAATATGGAGAATATAACTTAGTGTCACAATTATCAACACAGCACATGATTTTAAAAGCACATTAGCTGAACTAAAAAAAAAGCCTAGTTTAGAAGGAAATTAAAAATTTTTCCTTTAATCTTAAAAAATATACTTAATGTCCTGTTCACTTAAAAATCAACTTAAGTGATAAAGTTAAAGAGATAAGTTATTTGTAAAAGGCTTGCTTATCTACAAAGTTCTAAGTAAATGTCATTTATTATTTTTTTCTAGATTTGAGAAGTACTTTGGAAATTCTCTTGAAGCTTATGGGTTGCTTTACTATGAGTTAAGACTAAGAAGTAAAATCTGCTTTCAGTTGCATCCTAAAGTAAATGTTTTGCCACCGAGTATGAAAATTATAGACAAGGAAAGTTAGTCAATCATATTTACCCATGAATAAACATGAGTAGTAATCAGTTAAAACTTTCTTTCACAGACAGACACAGGATAACAGCTATGGGTGGAGGGTGGGGTAGTGAGAAGGTGGAGGGACCAAGCAAAAGGGGGAAAAGGGGGGTTGTTATAAGGGGGCTAAATGGTAATGAAAAAAATACAATAAAAAGTTTTTTTAAAACAAAGTTGCTGTGAACATTATACAGGTTTTTGTATGAATGTAAATTTTCACATCTCTGGAATAAACAACTAAAAGTGCAACCCCCCCAAAAAAACCTTTCCATTACTGTTTTTGTGGCCCTTGATATGCACACAGCCATGACTAATATCTCCTCCTATTTCTAAGAGAAAAATTAGCATCTAATAAGTTATAAAATCCAAGACTAAAAAAAAAAAGCTTTTAAACGTTTCTACATAAATACTGAAAAATCACTAGCTAACAAATAATTATTCTGCTCTGGAATTTAATTAAGCCTTTAGCAACAAAAGCACTTGATCACTCTCAGGCCCAAGGCACACAGAAATAGACAGTATGGTTATCGTATACTTACTGATCATCTGGCAATGTTTTAATACCCTCTACATTTACTGTAAGGGTCTGGTTTCCTCCCAAAACTTTATGCAACGATTCCACCAATTGCTGTTGCTGGCTTCGAATATCTGTTTCTTTTTTGTTGAAAACTAACACCACTAGCCCATCTTCATCTTTATTATTGGGCATACAACTGTAACCTACCGCCTGTGGGATGACAAAATAAATGACATCAATAATATATACAGATCTTAAAGCAAGTATTTAATATTAACAGCTTCATATCTGCTAAAATGGGGGAAACAGCTTCATATCTCGTAATAAGGAAAATTAGTTTTACCTCCTGGGAGGTTACACAATTAATTATAAAGAGAAAGTCTTTTACCCCAGAATAACATAAAGAGTAAAATTAAAAATTCCTCAACTGAGTAACTAAGTAGCTTTGGCCTCTGAAAAACTTTGATACCCGCAGCTGCTGGGAGCTTCTGCACACCACTGAACCACTCCCCCTGTCAGAGAGTGAATGCGAAAGTCACAGGCCAAAATGCAAGTTATTCTACTATGCATTAGACTCACGGAATCCAAAGTCTGAGATATGACAAATTATCCTTCTACAAGATAATTACTATAGAAGGAACATATAGGATAATTCATCTACAGGATAAAAAGAATTACTCTTTTACACAGAAGCCTTTTTTTTCTTTTGTCACCACTTAAAATTCAAGTCTGTAAAAAGAATTTAAATTTATTCTAGATTAGTTCATTATGCATTTTATTGTATGTATGTTTATCAACTTTAAAAAAAAGGAAAATATTGTTATATTCAACCTATGTCTACTGTATATGTCTTAGTCACTAAAATAAGGTTTTAAATTTTCAAAAACACATTAAAAAAATCCTTCGTTTTGTTAAGAGTGGTAAGATAAAAAGACGTTCTTTAACAAGATCGACTGGTAACTTTTGTTGTTTAACCATGTTCAAGGGGCTGATTCTAGGCTTTGAGCTCCAAACACAGGCTTATGTACACATTGATTAGGTTTAAGAGACTGACATAGGCCAACAAAACTCAAAAGAGGCTGAAGCAAACTGGATAGCAATGCATTAATTTGTTATAAAAACACACCACAAGTTGACCTAAATACTCTCATGGGCTGAGGAACAGAATCTGAGAAGTCAACTTCAAACAAGACGGTTGTTTGGTAGCCAAGGAATCAGATAAAAAAAAATGGACTGCATTGTTTTAACAGCTTTGGCACTGAGCTATAATAGCAACAGTAGGAATCTACGTGCCAAGCAGAACAGACATTCCCACATGCTGGTTAGGGTGTACTTTCCTGGACAGTGTTAGACAAATACCACTAAATTCTAGTTTTAAGTCTCCCATTAATCCTGGATGCCAAGCAGCTCTTTCCCCTTTTGTTAACATTTTCCCCTCAGTTATAAATTACATTCTAGTCACACCTTCTTTCAGTCATATTCTGGTCACTTTTAATCACACATATGTATGATCACTTCAATCTTACAATTTTTCTATTTTTAAAACAAAAGCATATTGTATCATGTTCAAGGAATACTGAATAACCAAGCAATTCTTTTCTCGGTATTGCTTTAATCCAAATATCATATTCTCTCTCATACACACTCTTCAAGTGAAGATCAAAAGCAGTACAAATACCTTAAATCGGCAAAAGGGATTTTCTTGTGTGAATTCCACTGGTGGGATATTATTGTTGAAATAGCCTTTTCCTGTTCCCCAAAAGGCCTGCAGTTGATTCCATTTCGCTAAAATAGCATCTCTCTCGTCTCCTAACAGCGTTGGAGCAGAAAGAGCACTCGCAGTGTTTATGAGTTGGT
This sequence comes from Sturnira hondurensis, assembly GCF_014824575.4. Lineage (NCBI taxonomy): Eukaryota > Metazoa > Chordata > Mammalia > Chiroptera > Phyllostomidae > Sturnira > Sturnira hondurensis. Next base: position 1,051,414 of record NW_028079667.1, read on the forward strand.
TGGACTGGGCAGGAGCTTGTGTAGGCTGACTGAAGAGACCACCTAATGCTAAAAATATAGCCCAAATTGGTATTAAAAAAATCAACTCAGATCCTAGGTATGGTAGGCAGAACAGTGATTCCCCCAGAAAAAGATGTCCGTATCTTTTAAATCCTCAGAACCTGTAAATGTTAAATTACACAGCAGAAGGGACTACTGTGGGGATGATCCTGGATTATCACAGGGGACTCAACATAATCATGAGGGTCATTAAAAGGGAAGTCAGCATCAAAGTGAAATTTGAAGATGGAGGAAGGAGCTACAAGCCAAGAATCCCAGGGACTCTAGGAGCTGGACAAGGCAAAGGAACAGACGCTCCTCGAGAAACTCCAGAAGTCACACAGCCCTGCTGACGCACTGATTTCAACCCTGTGAAGCCCGTTTCTGGATTTCAGATCTACAGAACTGTAAGATAATATAATTTTCATTGTTTTAAACCACTAAATTTGTGACACTTCATTTTGTCAACAAGAAATGAATATATAGGACAATCCTTATAAACTTGCTTTCCTAATGATATCCTCTCAGTACAATTAACTCCATTATCAGAACTCAAATTAGGATCCATGCTATGAGCCACACCGAAAAAATGAAAAAGCACAAGGATATGAAAAAGTAAATTTCATGAAGCTGCAAAATTATCTTTTAAACAACCTTTATTGCTATTATATTTATATAATAAATACAAATTGGATACATAAGTAATAATAATTATTATATGAATGTTTATCAGTATTAGCTTAATAAATGCTTTTCCTTCTCTTATTTCAAAGAAATATGTAGTGAAAAGAACAAATGGACTAACCATAAGGATTCTAGGATAAAGCTTTAGATGGCTTTGTAACTTTGGGCAAGTTCCTTAACCTCTCTATGCTACAATTTCTCCAACAGAAGGAAGGGTTAAGTTGTTATATCAGATCAATATTTCCTAAGTGCAAGACAAGTAAGTATGCCTGGTATATGATATTGCTGTCAAACAACAGCTGAGTTACTAAATGAACCACCCACATAACAAGCACCAGCATGCCTCTCATGTTTCATGACACCTGCCCATCTCACTTTTCAACAAAAGGCTGAACAAATCTAAGGCTCAGAGCTTTAGGCAAAAACATCTGGCTAAAATTTATTAACACTATTATATTTTCTTTGTATTGTATACCTTTTTAATATGGATTTTAGAGAAAGGAATGGAGAGAGAAACATTAACTGGTTGTCTCCAATATGTGCCCTGACTGGGGATCGAACCTGAAACCTTTGGGTGTATGGGATGATGCTCCAACAAACTAAGCTATCCGGCTAGGGCTCTTTGTACTTAGTTTTGATTGTCTTTACTTCAAAGCAAGTGATACTGGTTTTCCAAGTATAGCAAGAAATACAGGAGACAAAGGAATATGTTAATATGCACAGGCATGCAATTAGTCAAGCCTTGACTAAAACATTCTATTGGACAAATAAGCTGATTTCTTCATCAACTTGAATAAAAAAGAAAGAGTGCTAAGAGAGGAACTTAGAGATTTAAGACAAATAAAGCAATACTATTTTCACTCTTAGTGACAAAATTATAAAAGGAAGTGATTAGGAGGGCAATGTGGAGGGCTTCTGAAGTGGATGGCCAGAGTCTACCTCCTGACTAGGAAGTGATCATAGGGATGTTCACCTTTACACATAATTCATCAAGCTGTACTTTTGTGTAGTTTTCCTTTTTTTAGCAATAACAACATAAAATTTAAGTGGAATGGTACTAATCCTGATCATGTCAATCAGTCTTCTCCCCAACTGTTGTCATCATATACATGAAAAGTAGCCTTTGGAATCCTGTGGAATTTAATATTTATAATTCTTTTTAAAAAGTTATCCAGCCCTGGATGAGTAGCTCAGTTGATTAGAGCATTGTCCCGATACACCAAGGTTGTGGGTTCAATCCCTAGTCGAGGCATATACAAAAAGCAACCAATGAATGCATAAATAAGTGGAACAACAATCAATGTTTCTCTTTCTAAAATCAATTTTAAAAATGAATAAAAATTGAAAATAAATTATTGTTATCCACTACAGTGTTTTGAACAGTGCACTCAATAATGTTACTATACTGTTATAATTTTATATTAGAAGTAAAATGAAAACCTCACACTTACTGGTTTGTTGTTGCTGCTGCTGCTGCGTATTAAATCCTCCAAATCCCAGTCCAGTTCCCAAACCAGTACCTAAACCAGTACTAGTTCCAGTTGTGCCAAAACCAGTACCAAATCCAAAACCTTTGTTCTGAGTACCACCGAAGAGTCCTTTAAATGAAGAATTGAAATCGCATAAGTAAAAAAAAAAATCTGACTTCTACTGCTGACCCCATTTACTGCTACAAATGACTTAGACTGTCCTCTTACCAGTAGTGCCTGTGTTAGTTGGCGCAGAAAAGCTGAACGCAGAACCTGCTGTTGTAGATGTTGTCCCAAATCCTCCGAACCCACCTAATCATAAGCAGATAAATAAAATATAAAGAATCTTTTGTATACATAAGGTGATTTCTTCTCCAAATTATTTTATAATTGCTACATATCAAAATATACTGATCTAATTTTCATTTCTCTACTTTCAACATCATTATTTTTTCCCATAAATTACTTTATTGTTGTTCAATTTCAACATTATTTTTTTAAAAACTACTCTATTGTACTAATCAAGAAGTACATGTTACAAGAAATAAGTGATTAAGTATTTAAACTAGAATACCACAATGCAATATATACCCTTCAACTAAAGAAGTGATTAACAGTTACAGCTGAGAAAACATGTTAAGCCTATTGCCATTATATTTAACAAACTCTAAAATGGCTACATATGTACTTTTAGAGTAGGCACTGCAAATCCAAATGCCTATAAGATTTAGGCTGCTAACACTGACTGGTGGAATTGCTGGATGTGAACAGTTCTTTTAAATGGCAGCAGTTCCTAAATTCCAGCAGACCACTGCTGTAGGAGAATGGTAGTTTAGAAGTGTTATATATTCTCATTTTTCCCAAAAGAAATAGGTCTAGACTTTCTTCATAAAATACAGAAATTTAAACCTAAAATCAACTGTTTTTTTCCCCCAACTAATTCACATGTGCCAAAAGATCATAATGGTACAGTGTGTTGTTAGTGTGCACCCTTGGCTTTGGCCAATTAATTTATATTCTACTTTAGCTTATATTCCAACTTAGTCTCCACTGAGACTAGGCAACTTTTCAAAGAAAACATACCAGTACACTGACCTCTGTACAACAAGAACGTGCTTCTTCAAGAAGGCGTAAGGGGAGAAAACCCAAATGGAAGGCAGTGGCTGGGGAAGTAGACAGAGCTTTCAAAGGCCACTATGGGATATCTATCACAGTTTGGCAACTCTGACATGTACAAATTCCACTTTTGGGTAAGTCTAGAGACAAAATTACTCTCAACTATATCTAACTTGACATATGAATAAAATGATATATTAGCCAATCTAAAATTATTTTATGTTTCTTCCTTATTTTCAGTCTTTCCCTGATTGCCAACGTGGCACCAAAAAGACTTTTTTGTTTGAACCATTAGTGCTCTCTGAGCTCTGCCACAGGTTTCCTGGGAGTCGAACTTTTAATTTCATATATTTCTGGTATAAGAGACAGAGATTCTTCAACATTGTAACATTCTTCTTATAAAAATATAAGAAGAAAAAACCCAATCCTCTGATATTCATACACAAGTCTGACACAGAAAATCACTCAGGAACAGACTGCGTATTGCGTGCAGTCACCAGCACTGCACTCTCTTGTATGTCTTAGCGCAGCACCGCAAACACTTTTTGATAAAAATCACCTAAGTACTGAATACTGTTCTTAATCATTTTCATTTCTTCTCACTTTCACAGCAAAACTATTAGATATATTCTGAACTAGCTACATGATAAAAACATCAGTCAGGATCTTATCATGTGCCTTAATACCAAAAGTGTTTATTATTAATAGTGCATCTGCAAGGACACAAAATTAAAAAGTAGACAAAAATTTCTATCGGTCCTTTGCTGAAGACAAAGTTAATGAACACTTGTATATAAAAGTAGTTAAAACAAGTTATATTATCACAACTTGAAACTTAACAGTGGTAACTCCAAATGAACACAAAATCAAGCAAATACCAACAGATTTATTTACTGTTGGTGAATTACAACTGAATGGCTTTATCTGGAAACATAGATTTGAAAATGTTTGTTTTACCCAGTGCCAATTTTAAGCAAACAGGGAAAAGTAAACATACCAAATGACAATAATTATGATTTCTTTAAACATATCTTAATGATAATGGATTATTTTATCTTTGGAATTTTCAAGTATTCTTTAAAATGTTTTCAATCAGATGCCAAAGTGGTACTCGCATTATAGTAACAAATGACTGCACAAAATACTAGACTTCTCAAGTAGGTTTTAGGGAGTAAGTAAGTTCTAGGGAATAAAATTTACCAAATGCATATAATTGGCATGGGCATAAGTGGTATAATGTAAGAAAATATGGACAATAAATTCATATACGAGCAGCTGAGGAACAAGACTTTTCTATAAGGTCATGGTATGTAAAGTATACGTAGACCTATTTTAAATTGAAACATATACACACATATCATAGTTTGTGTTTCACAAGTTTTCCAATGAACTTCAAACAATCCACCTAAAGAGTAAAATCTTCATAATTATAGTTTTGAATACAAAGATGTCTAGCCCATCTTTCAGAAGTCAATGCTGACAATAAACTGCACTCTGATCATTTTGTAAATTTTCCAGAAGAATTGGGGGTTCTTTCTATAATTACTGTACATATCCTATAGAAATGTATACTAATCTGCTGAGTTGAGAAAAAAATGCATTATTATACGGGTTAAAAAACAAGACAGGTTACTGCTGTTCGTATAAGACTTGTTCTCTCTTGGAAAACACAAGGACAATCAAATGAAATTCCAATGAAAGATGCAGAAAAAATGAAAAAACAAAAGTGACTGCAGGAGTCCAAGAATCCCAGGAAAATGGGCCTGACTGCTGAGTTTTTACTTTGGAAAAGATATCTAATAATTTGGAAGATATATTCTACTCAACAATAATAATCCATTCCAAATTCTTACCACCTGAAAGTTATATTCTGTTCAACTCAATACAAACTTAAAAAAAGAACATTATAACTTCCAAGACTTCCCAAAACTAAATCTTTTATGGTAGTCAAAACTTGATAAAATGTTATTGATATGACATTAAAAGATAAATTTCCTTTCCTTATTAGACAAGTCGCTGTTCTTACCCAAACTCTGGGAATCACAAAATATTCTTGGACTCCAGCTCCCAACATTCGTAACACATACGACCCGCAGTATCTACCTGCACTTGCCAGACTGTTACCAAAATTGAACGGAGTCGCCGAGGTAGTAGGAACACCGAAATTCCCAATATTAAAGTTCACTGCAGGATTAGCAGTTAATCCGAAACCCCCAAAATTAAACCCACTGGCGGTGGAGTTGGCAGTCTCAAGCCCACCAAATCCTGATAGGCATGTAGGCAAAAAATAAAAATAAAAAATAAAAGGGGAAAGGGGGAAGAAGAAAAGAAAGCAAGATAGGATTAGAAGAGTATACAGGAAGTTTCGCAGAAGTGAACAAAAGATAAACCTTGACTTTGCTCCAAACCAGTTAAGAAAACGGAGGTGGGGACAGGAGGAAGGAGCTAGGAGCGTGAAGTTCCCTGGGGGAATCCCTCGGGGGCTGGGAATGGAGGAACCGCAGGGCAGAGCCGGAGTCCCCCAGCCTTATCCTGTCCAGGGCCAGCAGCGGGGTCCACGAGAGCGTTCCCGCCACTACTGGAAGCTTAGGTGCGGAGGGGAGGGCGGGTCTCGGGAAGGGAAGACAGGTAGCTGCCTCTGGTCTCTCTTACTCCCCCGCGGCGGGAAGCGAACCCTAGGAGGTCAAGGCCTGGAGGGGACCCGAGAACTAGGAGTGATATCCGGAATGGGCCCCGAGTCTCCTCGCGGCCCCATCAGGAGCCGCCTGGGCCCGTTCTGCTGCTGCCCGCCCTTTTCCGAAGCCCTAAAGTCTCCGCGCCGGCAGGGAACCTCAGGAACCCCAAGCAGAAGACTCTGGACCGAGGCGGACCAGAGACCTCCCCTCGTCCCCAAGAGAAGGTCCGGAAGGATCACTCACCCGCAGGGGCTGCAGTGGCTGCAGCGGTGCCCGAGGTGCCCGAGGGAGCCCCAAAGTTGAAGGCCATGTCGCGGGAGCAAGGGACGGAGAAACTGCTCCCGCGACAGTCGGTGCACTCTGCTTTTTGATCCGACGGAAAACTCCCCAGATGGTGCAGTTCCGCCTCTTTTCTGGCCCAGCCTGAACGCCGGAAAGACACGGAGGGGGGAGGAGGGAGAGCGTGCGCTCGCGGTCCGACTAGTTCCGGGGTCTTCGTGGCTTCCTGGGGCGTAGAGCGTCACCACGGAGGTGAAATGCTGGAAATCTAAAGGAGTTACAGCTTGAGGGCCCTTAAAAACTACTTTAGGGAGGTCCCTTGGGAAAGATGTGCAGATAAGTCTGTGTAATGAAGACCGGATAAGAACCAAATTCTTATTCTCCATTGCTAAAACTGGAAATTCAGGAAGAAGTGGTCATGGGAGTAAAATTTTTGAAAAGGGGGGGCAGAAGTGGTGCCTCTGGAAACGATATCTCTGTATGTTTTTTAATATAACAAGCCTTGTAGAATGACTTGATTTTTAAATGTATGTGCTTGTATAACTTTAATAAAAATAAATCCATTGTATCAAAATTACAAACCTCCTTAGACCTCAAAACGCTATCTTGTAAATGATTTGGCAGGATTATGGAGTACAAGGCTATTCATCACAGCATTGTTTCTAAAAAACAAAATATTGAAAACAAACGGGTTTGCCTAAATAAATTTAGACAGAGGGACCCCCCTATTCAGACATGAAAGGGGAATTGTAAATTACAGGAAAAACAATTTAGAACATCGTACATGGTATGCTACAATCTAGGTGAAAAAAAAGAGCTAGAATATATAATACCATATTTGTACATGTATTTCTTAGAAACATTCATTTTGAAAACTGACTTGCCTCTGGGAAGATGAATGGTTAGGAGATAGATGGAAGACTTTTCATTGTAAACTCCTTTTATGCCTTTTGAAAATGTAAACTGCTTACCTATTCAAAAAATTAAATAATGCTCATAGTGGTGACTGCAGGAGTCCCAAGGAGCTCTGGTGGTTGGGTGAGGACAGCAAGAACAGACACTGGGAAGCATATGAAGCCCCTGAAGAGTGACTGGATGTGGGGGGAAGGGAAGGGAGGAGTCTAGCAAGAGTGCCTGGTTTCTGGCTTGTACAGCTGGGTAAATTGTGATGCCATCCCTCAGTCATGGGAATTTGGGAAGAAGACAAGAAAAAAGTTCCTTTCTTCACTTGCTGGATGTGAGGACAACCAGGCTGATGATATCCATCAGATGGGTTGGATATGTGAGGTTGATGTTGAACAGAGCAATTCATTACTGTTGTCAGAAGAGGACTATCAAGTCCGAATAGGTTGCAGCTGAACATCAGTATCAACAAGAAGTGGCCAGAGATAAAATAAGAAGCAGACAGTAGAATCACAGAAACTACCAGGAAGCAGGCCTGCATAAGGCTGTTAGTGCAGGTAGATTATTTGGAAGCGCCAGGGGCTGTGTGAGGAATGTGAGACAGAAATGAAGAAATAACAAGAACCGGTTTCCACCATGGGCAGTCCTCATTGAGGAACCCTGTAGAATGAGCCTGAGCACTGTCCCTTTGAGAACTGGAACATTTATCAGCTTTCTCCTGCCTCCTTTGGTTTCAGCATGTCCCTGGGGGGTTTAGCTCCCCATACTCCTGAGGGGCTTCCAGCACTCTGGAGAAAGTCCTGAAGCAGAAAAGCACACCACGGAACCAGCTTGAAGCAGGACTTGTCTGGCTGCCCATAACTATCCACTACAATTGAACTGAAATTAGAGGTGGCCCAAGGTGTGACTCAGGCCTGTGCTGAACAAGAGGGCAAAGCGCATCTTTCAAATAAAATCCACAGACAACTGGATGTCTGATGACATAACAATTTACAGTGCAATTTCATATAAATGTTTTTTATTAGTGAAATACTTCATTGAATTAAGGGTAGAAATAAACATGTCAAGAGTTACATGAAATGAACCAACTACACAAGCTACATTAAGAACATTCAGGTCAGTATTCTCTTTAATAGCAACACACAATTAACTCCAGTAATAACACTCAGAGGGTCAAGTATAAAGGTGGGCTTTTGCAGAACTCCTTATCTCTAGCAATGTAAATAAAAAATTAGCCTCCCTTGAGTAAAAATTCTGATAGGGGTTAATTATGTAGTACTTGCTCCACTTGACCATTAGTAACCATTAGTGAGGAAATAAAGCCTAGGGGGAAAGCCTGGAGCCAAAAGTGGCCACGCCTACTTCCTGTCCTGTGTTCAGCTCCCAGTTTTCCCTGAGAAGTGAGTTAACCTCTCTGGTTTCTCCCTAAGTTGAGTACCCTAGTACAGGACACTGGTATTCTGTGATTTAGCGACAATCGCAAAGACTCTGGGGGCCTTTCCAGGAAAATGGCTCCAAGAAAGTGAAGATGAGAAATAGTTTGTTATTTTCAATCTAAAATCAAATAGGTAGCACAGTCTTTCTTAACCAACCTATAATCTTGACAGCAGTGTACAGGTTTTCCACAGACTTCTCTGAAGGGAAATACCAAATGTGATTTTAAGCCAAGTAATTATATTAAGAATTACATGGGCAGAGTATGTTTTTGGTCTCCCCATCTGTGTGGGATTCAGTCTCAAGGTCTATATCATTAATTGTTATCATTCATAGTACTTAAAAATGTCCTTCTCACAGATGATTATACCCTGATGATAGCATGAACTAGTGAGTAAGCACTGGCTTATCCATTTTAGTAGTGTGGCTAAGTGGATGCAGAAAAAACAATATATGCCATTAACAGCAACCTAAACAACAAAACAAACAAACAAGCAAAATATAACCAAAGACACTGAAATAGAGAACAGGCTGACAGTGTCCAGAGGGGAGAGGGCAGGGAATTTCAGGGGAAAGGGGGAAGGGTTTACAGAAACAAATATAAAAGACACATGGACAAAAAGTAGGGGGGGTGGAAATGGGAGGGAGCGGGGAGGGCTGGGTGGATGGGCTGGGATGGGAGTAAAAGACAGAAAACTGTACTTGAACAACAATTAAAATTAAAAAAATTTTAAGTGAAAAAAAGGAAAAAATAATATATGCCAATTATCTAGATAAATATTGATAAATTAAAAACCTAGGTATTTGGCATTATTGAAGACAAAATTTAGTTTTTCACATTTTGTTGATTTGGGGTAACTATAGGTTCTATCTTAATTTATAGAGATGTTGAGACTTTAATGAATTGCCTTTATTAATTATACACCTGCAGTGTAGAGCGAGAGGGAAAATTGGGGCAAATAAACTAAAGCAATTTATCATCCCCATACAGGGATCAGAAGCTGTATTTGTAAAATCTACAGCATTTTTCTTCATTTGCTTATACTGAAATTCAGTTTTAAACAAAAAACCCTGTACAATCACTCAGTTAAGATACTCTGTGCACTTTGCCAAACAACTGTATAGGTTTCTCAATCAAAAGTAAATTTTGAACCTTGAGAATTAAAAAATACTGTCTTTCACTCTGCTTGAATCCTGTGACATATGATGGTTCCCAGTCCCCTGACTTAGCTTACACTGAAAACCAAGAGGTCTCTGAGGACAGACAACGCTGCTTCTGGTCCCAAGGGACCTTGAAGCACTTTCTGAGCAATATTTTAAAGACACAGTTTTCTGTCGGCAAGATGATTGTCACAGAAGCACGGGGCACATTTTTCTCTGTTGAGCAACTGAGAGTAGCCACAAAACATCGAAAGGAACTGAATCTGAGGAAAGAAGGAAACTTATAAAAACAATTTCAAAGTTACCAAAAAGACTATCCCCAAAGAAATGTGTCTTCAGTGTAGGGAGACTTCCGGAACCTTACAGGCAACTTAGGCTGTGGATGTATGGATTTCCTATATTCATAAATAAGCTTACAAATAAGCTTACAAATAAGCACTCAATAGTATCGTGGTAATACAGTATATTTAGCAAGGGTGATGGGGGGATCAGTTATTGATTACATTCTCCCAGGAGTACCTTTCCACATCAAGATCATTTCAATTTGAAAAATAACAAACTACCCACAGATCTCAGAACTAGCATTTAGTTCTGTTCTGTATAGAAGAGCTGCATTGTCCCCACCAACATTATCTATGCATTCTCTCACAGAAGTGCAAGTAAAAAACCCTCAGGTGTTTATAGCTACCAAACTTGCAGGTGCCTCGCTCCATCGAACCGCATCACCACTTGATTCCTACCAGTACGAAAGTGGTCAGAGGACCGCATCATGTCCCTGGAGGAACTGTGCACTGACAATTAGCATGAAATGCAATATACGACTTTTTAAAAGAGGAAATTAGATGCACTTGAATGATGTACTGAACGAGGCTACCATTTTACCCTGGGTTCCGAACCTTTATTTACTTCTAGTTTGGGGGTAATGTGAATGGAGAAATACAACAAACAAATGCTATTTATGTATTTTGAGTACACGGTTTGGTGAATGAAGCGTACCGAATAAGGTCAGACCAAGTAGCATTAAGGACTGATGCAGAGACATTATAACCACAACAGTGGTCACAAAATTCTGGAGCTACCAGCACCCACCCACAAAAATATTACTGTACAAGAGTTTATTAAATACTTGCTAGACACATGAAAAACAAAACACTTGGTCAGGGACCACAGGGTTTGATAAAGCCTAATGGCCAATGAATCAGCCGGTTCTTTACGCTCCGGCCTGAGGCTCTCATCACTTGCTATCTCTGGGTCTCCTCTCTCCTCTCACAACAGGCTTGGATCCAGTGAGGAAGACGCAACAGTTTGCCCATGTCTGTTCCAGGTCAGGACAGCTCAGCACGGTGCCTTCGTCATGCTCAGGCCATGGTTAGGTTCGAATGAGGGGTGCTCTTTCATCTGCAGTTCCCTGTGACTCGGGAGAGACAGGACAGAGAAGTTAGATTGGTGTACATGTTAGAACCTTCTCTCCATGTGAAAAGCTTGAGGAGGGTTGGTGGAGTTAGGAGGCAGGAAGGCACCTGGCCCACTCACCTCTCTCTTCTCTGGGCCAGCTGCTTCTCGCTCTGCCTTTAACACTCAGCCTGAACCCTCAGGAGGAGGCCCGCTCTGATCCCAGAGCAGTCCTCCCCCCTACACTGACCTGGACTATATCCCTCATCACACTCAACTGAATTCGCCTCCTTCCCGGTTTGGAACCTAGCAAAGAACAATGTTTGGGAGGTAGTGGTGGGTGCTCGGTGACTGCTTGCTTATCAAATACACGTAGATGATTAATTGTAGGAGCAGTAATAACATTTACATGGGCTTTCATATGTGCTTATGAAAATCTCAGGGACTGTACAATGTCAGACTGGAAGTGAGATCAACAGATAGAAATGGCAAAATATGGGGATGTAAATAAAATACAGCACAGAGAGTACAGTCGATACCGTGATAACTATGTACGGTGCCAGGTGGGTACTGGAAATACACATTGCTTATGATTGTCTAACCAATATGCTGTACAACTGAAACTAATACAAAATAATATTGATTATGAACTATAATTGAAAGACAAAATTTTTTAAAAATGTAAAAAAAGGAATGTCAAAATAGTTGCCTCACACCTAATTCGCTGTAGCATGATGGGCATGGGTTGAGAAACATAAGGAAAGAATGTGGAAGATGGGGAATCCTGAGCTAATACTTTTCAGGTGACTTCAACCTGTTCATTTCCTGCTTCACTTGTGCCTCAGACAAGTAGTTGAGGCAGCTGGGAGAAAAAAATAAGCAGCCTTTGTGGCAAAAATGGAAGCTGCTGAGAATTTAAGAAAGGTTGCTACAGAGAAGGCTCAGTGAAGGTATTTAGAGCCCTGGGCTGGCCTGCTTGTCACTGAGGAGGCCCCCCAGCTCTGTCTATCCCATCTACCTGGGGTCGTTCCCAACCCCTCAGGAAAGTAACTTCTGTGCTAATCATCTATGAGGTGCTGATGACTCAGTGGAAGGTACGTTTGATGATAGATCACAGATTCTTTCCAAGCAGGTCCTGGGTGCTTTGCCCCATAATCTTGGAGCTGTTTTATCATAGAACTAATGCTTATTGAGTTCTTCCTAAATGCTAACAGTGGGCCATGTGCTTTATTTTACTACATCACCTAATCCTTGTGAAAACCTCCTAAGGAAGCTCAAGTATTATCCATTTCACAGAAGAAGAAACTGAATATAACCAAAGACACTGAAATAGAGAATAGGCTGACAGTGACGAGAGGGGAGAGCGGAGGGAATTTCAGGGGAAATAGGGGAGGGATTTAGAGGAACATATATAAAGGATACATGGACAACAACTGAGAAGGGTGGAAATGGGACGGAGGGGGGAGCACAGGGGGTGGGATGGGATGGGAATAATAGACAGAAAACTGTACTCGAAAAATAATTAAATAAAAAATTGGGGAAAAAAGAAGAAACTGAGGCACAGTTTCTAGGGTCACACAGCTATCAAGTAGCAGTGTTGAGATTTAAACTTAGGCAGTCTGACACCAAATGCCCGGTGCTTAGCTGTTAAATATTCTTCCTTTTCTTTCAGGCTATTTTTAAAGGCATAAAGCTTACTCCCAGGGATTCCGTTCCGCTACAAGAGCCCCACACACGGGAAGATACCACTCTATCACCCCTCTCCTTGCTTTTCATTTTGTCCAGCAGTAATATAACCATGAAATCACTATGCCCAGCATAACACCTCAGAATCCACCCTAATGAGCCAGCTGACAGCCTTTCAAGGAAGCCCAGTAGGATTTGTCAGGTAAAGTTCCTCCAGGAAAGAAGTTCCTCCGGCCATTGCTCACCTCATCCATGGATCCCTGTCCTCGGCACGCAAGCCAGGTGAAGATCAAACCGAACAACACGCCCAGCGCCATGACAATGTAGGGGATGTTGGTGATGATCAAAGTGGTGTTAACCACAGACTTGAGTCGACTTGCTATCTCTTTATCAATGAGAACACTCTAGGGGAGCAAAAAAAATAGTACTGCCTTGAGTGTAACTTCTTTTGCTATATGATAATGAAACTCCAATTATAAATTGGAATAACCAGCATTTATATATTAACACCTTCTCTTTTCTTTTGAAGACATGTTTTACCCTCAAAATAGTAAAAAACCCTCAGGAGTGAGGGAGAACGCATTTAAAAATATTGAGATAATATTATCTTTTGTTTTGTGTCGGACAACTCCAGTTCATCCTTCAGAATCCATCTCAGCATAACTTCCTTCCAGAGGTTTTCTCTGGCCACCTCAGTCCCGGTTAAAGGCTCCTTTTCTGCACTTGCAGCTCACTCTCTGAAATCTCCCATCACTGTCTTTGCTCTCTGTGTTGTAATTGTCTGTGGTATTACCTGTCAGTTTCCTTGTGACTATGAGGTCCCAAAGGCAAAACTTTTATCTCAGTCACCTCAACAATGGGTATAGCACCTTGCACCCTGGACACATACAGTGTCCATTTGATGTCATAGATTGAAAGAAAGAAAGAAAGATAGATAGATAGATTGATTCCAACAATGGTATAGGGAAAGTATTATTTCTCCCTTGGTTAGATTTGTGCTAATCAGGACCAGAGGTCTTGAGATAAAGTGTTCAGGGGAGGCCCTGAAGCTAACCAGAATTCCAGTGGGTGTTCTAGGGAAGGAATGGTTCTAAAAGAACCCTTTCTGAATGAAGGGCCAAGGTATTAATCGCCTTAAACTGCCATGGTGAGGTATCTGAAACTCTTACTTTAATAACATTTATTTGCAACAAATAGGACTTTGGGATTAATTTAGGTTCGGTTTAGATGAAGGCAGAGGCTGGGGATCTCAGGCTGGATTTCCCATAACTGGCCAAGGCCTGTCAGAGCCAGGTCCTCCTGCGGAAAAGGGAGTGAGGGCGCAGCCCCCATGGTTACCTCCAGGTCTCCCTGGAGTCAATCCGGTCTCGCACCAAAGAAAAACCAAAGCATAAGTCTGAGTGGTGGGCACTTCGAATACGCCGCAACTGCGAACACAAGCTTGCGGAGCAGCAGCGGTCTGCCTTCTCAAAGAGCCCTACTTTCATGCTCTTCCTCACAAATATTCAGGTAAATATGGCCTGCATTTTCCCTATGAAGAAAATAAAAGCCTTGTCTTAGCGCTGTAATCACAAATCCATCAAAAGTTTGTAAGTGTGGCTACCTACACAGCACTAAATCTAAAAAGGATGTAAAACTGTATCTACAGTATGGTCTCAACTATGTAATATCAAAGTCAGAATAATACTGAGGCAATGTGAGCTCATGCCAATTGCACTTTTCTCTGAGGGCCAGGCTTATCTGGTTCACTTTTTAAACATATACATTTTTAAGATTTTATTTCTTTATTTTTAGAGATGGGAAAGGAAAAAGAAAAGGAGAGAAATATCAATGTGCGGTTGCCTCTTGAGTGCCCCCTATCGGGGATGTGGCCTGCAACCCAGGCATGTGCTCTGACTGGGAATCAAACTGGCGACACAGGCCATCACTCAATCCACTGAGCCACACAAGCCAGGGCCACTTTTTAAATATTTTTTAAAATTTCCCTAGAATTCTATAAAGAACACATATTAGTTTTACAAAACGTAAACCACTAAGTTATTTGTTACAAAGTTGTTACTGGAAAAAATTTTACAATACATCGATGAGGAAAAGAAAGCAAGTTAAAAACAGTATGTCAGTCTGGCTCAGGTTTTGTGAAAAGTGATTTTTAATGTTTTATCCCTTTTCTTGATAATCTTTGTTACTAAATTTTCTACAAAGAATAAGTATTTGGGGGGAAGAGAGAAAAAGAATAAAAACTTAAAAAATGTTGATGCTAACAACAAAAGCCAATCAACTGAGATTTATTGAGGAGAAAAAAACTACAATTTTCTCCTTGAAACTGGGTAGAAGAGAGCGGGAAACTGGAGAGAAAGAACTACAGGAATGTGATATGTGATCCAGAAAAAAATTTATCATAGGTGTCTTAAATAGTAGGTGTTTTTTTTAAGCTTTCAGAATATTAACAAAAATTCAACTTATCCCTAACCTTTAGAGATAAAATTTCTGTAGGTACAGAATATTTACAGAATATTCATTATGTAGGTACATAATGAATATATTTTCAGGGAAACTTTTTTTTGTTTGAACTAGGATAAGATCTTTTTCTTACAATTTAGGATATGTTTGTTCACCAGAAAGTAGGAACAACTCTATGCTGAGGCAACCATGTATCACAGAAATCAATGGGCATGTATGTTTATTGAAGAGAGAGAAAGAGAGAGAGAGAAAGAGTGAGAGAGAGAGGAACATCGATGTGAGAAAGAAACATCAACTGGTTGCCTCCTATATGTGCTCTGACTAGTAATCGAACCTGCAACCTTTTGGTCCATGGGGCAACACTCTAGCCAACTGGGCCACACTGGCCCAGGCACATGTATCACATTTTATTTAACTATTTCTTTAACCGCCTTACACTAACTTTTTATTAATGTTGCCAGTCACTTTAGTTTTACTCTTTTCCTCCTCCTCAACTAATGAATAGTACACAGGTGACATTTTTTTGGAACTGACAGTTTCAAAGGTGTAATTTGCCCTCTGAGTGCTGGCTACTCTGCTTCAACAGTGTCTGACATTGCTTCATCCATGGAAGAATTTTGTTTCTTACATAACCCGCTTCCCGAAGGAAGGCTCCCCCAAATAATGTTCTTGAGAAAGGAAACTTCTTTCTGTCATTTTGAAATCGCAGACATAAGTGACTTCATGTTAACACATAAACAGATCTTCTGAGGACAAACAGGTTTTTAAAAATCTCCTTCCCCCCCACCCCTCACGTTTGAAATGACACATAGCCACAGCAGGAGGCATCACAACAAAGGTTTCCAAGCCTCCCCAGATCGAACGTGCCGCAGCTGTCCCGGGACTCACCTCGTTGACATGCATCACTGGGAAAACCATGGTTCTCACGTCTCCCGTCTCACTGCAAAGACAGAAGATGAGGTCATCATAGACATTCTCACTGCGATGGCCCACTGGCCTGGAGAGACGCGTTTATATGAAAATTCCAGCACGCCTATTTCATTAAATTACTTAGAATTTAAAGAGACTTCTTAGTTATCTTTGCAAACACATATCCATCAGAAGTTAGAGTCCGACCTCTTAGTGTTACAATTCCAAGTGTTGCGGATGTATGTAAACTTTTTATCAAAACACAAGATGCTGAAATCGATTCATCAGAAATGATTCCAACTCTCCCCAGAGTCAGAGGGGAGGTTTCAGCAGGCAGAACGATGCTGCTGGTCCTCAGAATGTTTCGTAACCAGGCTACCAGGCATGTTCACAAGAGCCCAGAGTGGTCACTTACTGAGCATTTACCATGCACCAGCCCTGTCCCCATGTTTCGGGGGCATGAGCTCATTTAATTCTCACAGGAGTCCCTCGAAGTAGGTACCACTGTCCCAGGCTTAAGAGAGGAAATTATGGCTCAGAGTAATTTTTCCAGGACAACCAGGGTAAATGGCAGAGACGAGAAGGTCATTCCACTTTGATTCTCAAGCACTACAACATCTTAACTACTAAATGATACCACCTCAGAAATGCACACAGGTGACAACCCACACCTGCTTCCTAGAAAGAGCCGTGATTATAGGGTTAGACCTGGCAAATCTGATGAGGAACCAAGCGAGTCTGACAGATAGATAGATACATAGGTAATAGATGGGAAGAATAGATAGATATACGATACTATGTGAAGTTTTGTACCTTGTTTTTTTTCCATTCAACATTAAATTGTAGGTATTTTCTCATATCCCAAAAATTCCCACTGCAAAGTCCAAGCAGGAGACTCTACTCGGGAATCCTAATTAAGTAGCGGTTTTAGGTCGAGTATGGGGAGGAAAGGTTGGACTCAGGGACAATGGTCACTATCCAAGTGCAGCCTGCGGCTGGCCCTGGGTGGGGGCGAAGGGAGAGGAAGGAGGCACCCAGAGTCATGGTGAGGGAACTGCTTAGAGGAGTGGGGAAGAGCCAGCTTCGCAGCTTTACCAGCTGTGTGAGCTCTAGCAAGTCATTGAACTTCTCTATGCCTGGTTTGCCTCATCTGCAAAAGGGGTAACACGGGGTTATTTTGAGGAATCAGTGTGTTAACATGTAAAGTACTTAGAACAATGCCTGATCCGTGGAAGGCACTCTATATGTATTTGGTTAAATAAAGTAAGTATATTCGAGGAGCAAGGCAGCCAAAGAGAATGCGGGTCATGCCTTATCCCGGGTGGGGGGGTAAGAGTCAGTGGACTTAGAAATGAGCTGTATCCCTCCCAACATCAGCCCCCCCAGAAAGTCGATGTAGGAAAACTACCCTTTGCCTCTATAGAAAGAAACAAAACTTACATAAAGCCATCTAGTTTTTGGACATAAACATTGACTTGGAACCTCTTGGCTGCTCTTAAGATAATTCCAGTCAACTGCAAATCAGAGAAGTGGAAAGAAAACATATTAGAACCACAAACACCATTCTTTTCAATGCAGCAGTATTTCTGTGTGTTTGACAGGCACCGTGGGACTGGGAAGACGCTGACCTCAGAACAAAATGACAGATGTGGGTTATTTTCTTAGGTGCCTGGAAGACCAGTGTTTCTCATGCTTTAATGTGCCTATGAGCTCTGGTTGAGCAGGTCTGGGGTGGAGCCTCAGATTGGCCATTTCTAATAAGCATCCAGGATACGGCCACTCTGAACAGCAAAGCCCTGGGAACCCTGGCAGAAGGGAGCTCCAACAGATACGTTGCTGGAAGCATGGTTGTCACTGCCAGGGAACAGAGCCCAAGTATGGCCAGGGCCACCCAGAAGGAGCAGCTGCTGCTGTCCCCTAAGGTTACGGGACTGTGTGTAGCCCTTGGTAACAAGCACCTGATGGCCATTTGGCTGAGGAAAAGGAACTCACTGGTGGTTAAGAGAGAAGGGGGAGAAACCACACCTGATCTTGTTCAGAGAAAGATAAGACCACAGATTTCTCAGATACAAGTGCACTGCGTGCAGCTAAGAGTGCCGTCTCCCTGAACTGCTGTGTGAAAAGCATTTTTTGCTTTTCTCTTATTGTGCCACATGTTCAAAAGCCCAAGAATGAAGATATCTAACCTCAAGTTCAGTTCCTACAGTGAGAGGCTGTTACATTTTGAAATGATACTCACATCCTTTTAACATGGTTTTTGTTTTTTTCCTCTATGAATATAGAATTACAGTGTATATATAGCTGATGCCTTTTAAATGAGTAATATATAATAAACTCTCAAAAACACCTAGAAAAAGAGGTTTGCCAAAAGTGACTGAAGCTAATCTATATATATTCGCATTGTAACCAAAACCTTTCTGGCAGCATACAGGAATGTCTTCAACCTGGCCGGTCTGCACCCTCGTGGGAGAAATACATATACGTTCAGGTTCAAGGCTGGCGACAGAAGATTGACCAGGTTGCCTGGGTCCAATCTCAGTGGTTTTCAGTGGTGGAAATTTCACTGTTGCCTTTCTGTTAAAGCAGGTTTGCTGGTGTTTCTGTTCATCAGATCCACAGAATGTGGCTTCTAAATGGGAGACTAGGAGACTATGCATTACATTTCCCTGAGCTGAGATTCCTGCACTTGGCTATATATGAAATGAAGACAGTAGATATAAGAGAGCCAAGGACTAAACCAAAAACACTGAATAGACAGAATGAAATGCATGGTCTGTTACCAGAAGGTGGTGGGTACTCACAGGATTAATGTCCACAAATGTCTCATGATATTCCTTATTTGGATGCATGCCTTCTATGGCAGAAACAAACTTCTCATCTGCTTGGTAGAAGTGTGGGAAAGACAAAATAATAGGTGCACCTGTGTTTTAAGGAAAATAGAAATTAATGGTGTGGTTCTGAAAAGTCTAAAATAAATATCAAGTTCCTGACCACAAATCTGGTTCCTAAGAAGGAGAGAAAGAGTCATACATAAGTAAACTTGGGCTGGAGAGGACAGGCTAAAATTCCACCCTACACCTCTTAGTTCAGGATTTATACTTCATTTCCTGGCATCTCTTTATTTCATTCCACAATATATACTGAAGTCCTAGCAAAATTATTTATTCTTCAACAAACATTTACTCAACCTATAAAAGTAAATGTTGTACACATATTATTTTAATTAATGTTCCTGTTAGGTAGGATAGATAGTAAACCAAGGCACAGCGGAGGAGGGAGACCTGTCTCATCCACGCACTTGGCAGTCCTGAGCCTGGTCCGACAAGACCACCAGGTGTTTGCAGAATCCCAAGCAGAACTAGGGTAGCACCAGAGGAGGGGAGACCTTGAAATTTTGTTTGTATCCCTTCCATGGGTGGGGCGCGGGGGGGGAAGCCTTTGTAATATGTCCCTAGCTCAAGGGTGTCAAACTCATTTTCACTGGGGGCCACATAAGCCTCATGGTTGCCTTCAAAGGGCCGAAGGTAATCTTAGGACTGTGTAACTGTAACTACTCCTTAACAGTTAAGCGAGAGCTTGGCACTGCCACTAGATAGAAACAAAGTGCTGGGCTGGATAAAACACGGTGGAGGGCCAGATTCAGCCCTCGGGCCTCCTGTTTGCCACCTGTGCCCTAGCTGGGTAAGGAACCCACTGTAACAATTTCACTAGCTGAAAAAGAAAGCCTTTATAACTGTATGTTAACCCCAGGGTCTGAAAGGGGGCGGAGGGGGAACCTAGAAACTAACTGAAGTATATAACTCCCGGAGTCCCAGAAGTTGGTGCTCTCACAGTCGTGAGAGTGCCCGCCCGTAGCCTCTGCTCAAGTGAATAGGACAAACTTACTAACAAACTTATTAATAAGATTACAAACAACTTTATTTCCTCCATACATGGGGCATGCTGACTAGCTGGGTGCCTGCCTGTAGCTTCAAGCTCAAGTGTCTACTTCATAAATAAACTTACTATCTTATTCTACTATACGTGTTTGTCTCTTGCCTGAATTCTTCTCTTTTGAGCAAGACAAGAACCAAGGAGGGGCAGCACCCAGACTCAGGTCTCCCCAGTAACATTCTCAGCGGCCCCGCGATGTTAAAACTATGATCTTCATCTTGCACTTGAGTAAATTGTGGTTCAGAGGAGTGACAAAATTTAGCCAGGGACATCCAGCTATCAGGTGATAGAGGCAGAATTCTAAATGAATAGATGATTTATCTCAAAGAACTTAAAGCACTTGTTTCAACTACAGTTCTCTACCAGTAAGTGGCCTTTTTTTTTTGCTTGCTCTTCTGTTTTTTCTGCTTTTCTGTTTCTAAGATGGGCTTTGTTCTCCTGTACATGCCAATGTAGAATTTTGTAAGACCGTGGTTATGATGTCTGCCTGACCTCTGACCAGATGAAGGTTTGCCCACATGAAGACTGGGGTTTTTATTTGTTTGTTTGTGTTTTTGTTTTGCCTTTCCCAGTCATATCAAAGAAAATATAAGGAAACAAACTATTAAAGAAAATGTATTCTAGATTTTGATACTGAAGAAGGACCCAATAATCACTGCCAGGAAAATATATTTTTGAAGAAATTAGCTTTCTGGCAAGAAATTCCACTCTGGCCACATACCCTCCAGTCCCAGGGCTCTCTGTACACACCGTCTGTTACACACACAGGTGTTTTGCTCCTTACTCCGCAACAGTTTCGTGAAGCCGTAATTTCCTTCTTTGTGACCTATAGTCACTTTTAAAGTATATTTTAAAAACTCTATTGAGGGTTTAATAAGGGCCAGACACTGCCCTGAGTATTTCACATCCAGTATCTCTAACCTTCACACAAGCTTCCAAGTTACAATCACCCCCATTTTTATGGATGACAAACCTCCCTCTTCAACTCGGTCAGCTTGCTAACAAATAGAGTAGGACTCGAACCCCATCTTTGTGAGTCCAGAACACTCCCTCATCCCACCATCCAAAATATTATCCTGGGGGATTCAAAACGCCTGAGGGTAATCCTGGAGAGCGGACATTTCAGTCCACATTTGGTGACACACAAGAGGCAAGAGGGAAAAAACTGCAGCAAGAGGTTTGACTGTTGCAAAGAAGAATCTGCCTGTTGACTCTTGAGGTAGCAGAATGTTAACAAAACAAAAACTGTACCCACGTTTACGCCTGGAGCCAGAGGCCCATGGGCTGAGTGGGCAGGGCAGTACTTCAGAACCATTCACCCAGAAAGACTGTAGGGAAGATCGGAAGCAGAAACTTGTTCCCATTCACCTTTGGTCTTATCTCCAGGTAAGGGGGGCCAGGCTCCCTGGCACAGTGCTTCCCAAACACGCAGCCATCGTCTTCATAAGAACCGCCTGGAGCTCATGTTAAAACTACAGATTCTGGGGCCCTAGTATTTGGGCCCTGGGCCAGATGTTTTTACTGATTCTCCCCATAAACCTGACGCAAGGCCAGGTTTGGGAGGCACTGTCCCATCAGACCAGGGCAGGGAGGACACTGCTGACTTCAGACTATGCCCCAAAGGAGATTTTCAAACCAATCAGACAGGAGGGCAAAAGTTAGAACTTCCTTTACTCAGCAGAAAGGGGCTACTTTATTCAGGAGAAAGGGGGTACAACATTTCTCAAGAGAAACTGTAAAGGGAAGTTGTAGCCTAAGAAGAATCGTGGAATGAATATAAGACCCTAGTTATAACAAGGACTTGCCAAGAGATGAGGATTTGATAAAAGTCGAGTTCCTTCTCTGATCCTTGGTTTCCACATTTGTAAAAACAGGCCATTGGATATCTCTCTAGCAAAGGTATTGTGAATACTTATGCAGCATATGCAGTCTTATGCTGTCTTCAGGACGATAAACATTATTTATCAGTTGTACCACTGATAATTCTGCCTCGTTTATGAAAAGAACTAGGGCAGGTCAGACATTAAGAAAACAAAGAAATTTGCCATCAGGGTTTTCAAAACCAACTGCTTTAAAATCACTGAGACTCTTCATCCAGATCTGTACATGCTCGTGACCGAGTTCTGCACTTGGTCTTTAGCATTGTTTTGAACCTGAAATCAGTTACTGCGTCACATGCATTAACTATGTGTAAATATGTAAAGCACTCAGAACAGTGACTGGTACTAGTAAGTGCTAGTAAACATGAGCGATTATTACTATTAAGACTTCTAAACTGGTCCAATCAAGCTAAAGGCATAGGTAAACACCGCTCACCTCCTCACACAACCACAGCAAAAATTACAACTAACCTACAAAACAACTATCACCCAGGATCATCAAAAAGTCAAGCTGTATGGAAGTCTGACAGCCAAGGACTAAAGAAGTCACATTCATTTAGACGGGCAGGTAGGAGGGCCAGAGACGTGGAGATGCATGGATGCAGACCATGTGTGGGGGAAAATTTGGGAGGGATACCTCAGGAGCCAGAGATCCCAGCTCCACACCAGACCACCCAGCCCAGGGTTCTAGTGTCAGGAAGAGAAGTCTCCACAACTTCTGGCTGTAAAAACCAGTGGGGTGGCAGAGGAAACTGTGGAATTCTCAAATGTTTCCTCTTAAAGGGCCTGCGGTGGTCTTAGGACTTAGACTCACTCCCTCTGGGCTTCAGCACTGGGGCAGCCGCTGGAAGGGCACCAGTGGCCTATGGAGGGGAAAAGTGTCTGGCATCAGGGTGAGTGCTGGGGGACAGCTTCCTCCCAGAAAAAACTCCAGAGGCCAGGCTGCAACCATTACCCTTTTCTGAGCCCTCCCCCGCACAGAGCCACAGAGTGGCAACACCAAATCTGAGACTCCATCAACCTGGTTCACTGGGGGTTGCCCTGCACAGGCAATTACCTAAGGCTCCACCCCATCCAACTTTTGGTGCACTTTTCTACAATAGGCCATGCTATTAAGACAGGGAGTCAAAGCAGCTCTACCTAACACATGGAAACAAACACAGGGAGGCTGCCAAAACAAGGAGAAAAAGAAATATGGCCCAAATGAAAGAACAGAACAAAACTCCAGAAAAAGAACTTTAAAAATGGACATAAGCAATCCGTCAGATGCAGAGTTCAAAACACTGGTTATCAGGATGCTCAAAGAACTCACTTTTTATCCTGGAACAGCATAAAAAAGACCCAGGCAGAAATGAAGGCTACACTAATCAAGGGTGTTAAACTCATTTTCACTGGGGGCCACATCAGCCTCACAGTTGCCTCCAAAGGGCCAAAGGTAATTTTAGGACTGTAACTGTAACTACTCCGTAACTAGGGACAAGGAGCTCAGCACTGGCACCAAGTAGAAACAAGGTGCCGGGCTGGATAAAACAAGGTGGAGGGCCAGATCTGGTCTGTGGGCCTTGTGTTTGCCACCTGTGCACTAAGTGAAATAAAGAAAAATCTACAGGGAACCAGCAGTAAAGGAAAGGAAGCTGGGATTCAAATCAATGATTTGGAACATAGGGAAGAAAAAAACATTTAATCAACAAGAGGGAAAAGAGAATCCAAAAAAATGAGGATAGGGTAAAGAGCCTCTGGGACAACATCAAATGTACCAACATTGGAATCATAGAGGTGCCAGGTGGGGAAGAGAAAGAGCAAAAAATTGAAAACTTATTTGAAAAAATAATGAAAGAAAACCTCCCTAATTTGGTGAAGGAAATAGACATACAAACCCAGGAAGCACAGAGAGTCCCAAACAATTTGGACCCAAAGAAGACCACACCAAGGCACATCATAACTAAGAAGCCAAAGGTTAAAGATAAAAAGAAAATCTTAAAAGCAGCAAAAGAAAAGCAGAGTTCACTACAAAGGAGTCCCCCAAAGAATATCAGCTGATTTCTCAAAAGAAACTTTGCAGGCAAGAAGAGACCGGCAAGAAGTATTCAAAGTCATGAAAGGCAAGAACCTAGATTACTCTATCCAGCAAAGCTACCATTTAGAAGGGAGTGGCAGATAAAGTGCTTCCCAGACCAGGTAAAGTTAAAGGAGTTCATCATCACCAAGCCATTATTACATGAAATGTTAAAGGAACTTATTTAAGAAAAAGAAGATCAAAACTATGCACATTAAAATAGCAATAAATTCACAATTATCAACAAATGAATCTACAAAACAAACTAAGCAAACAAGCTGAACAGAAACAGAATCATAAGTATGGAGATCATCAAGAAGGTTATCAGTTGGGAGGGGAGAATGGGGGAAAATGTACAGGGATTAAGAAGTACAAATTGGCAGGTACAAAATAGACAGGGGGATATTAAGAAGAGTATAGGAAATGGGGTAGCTGAAGAACTTATATGCATGACTCATGGACATGAACTAAGGGGTGGGGGACTGCCAGAGGGAATGATGGGTATTGAGTGGAGCGAGGCTGAGGGAGAAAATTGGGACAACTGTAATCGATAAAATATATTTCTGAAAAAACTACTGCCCACAGAAAGCACAACATGGCATTCTAGCAATAAAAACCATAATAGGAAAGCCAGTATTTTCATCTTTTCTTTCTTTTTTTTTCTTTTACCATTCTATAGCCGTGTTACAAAACCTTGCTTTCAAAAGATCAGAATCATTCTTTCTGTTGGGCCGACAACATTCCCTGTCAAACCCCAGCCCTGCATTCCAGACACCCGGAATTCTGTCATGTCTTACCATTTTTGCAGACGCTGACATTCAGGACTCCTGAGCCCAGGCAGTTTCCCATAGGTGTACAGAAGCCGGCATTGTCTGAGGTGTTGGCTAATATTTCTTCGGGCACCTTAAACCGAAAGGCAGGCAGTCCCTGTACGCTCTCAAAGTTACTGAAAGTTATATACAACGACCTGTCAGGAAGTAGGAACAAAACGTCAGTGTGGGCACCAGTCAGCATGGCCTGGCCTGAATCAGGAAGTCAGCACCTGTGCTCAGGTACAACACAGCTGAGCACTTAGAGGGGGAGTGAAAAATGAAGATGCAAAAGAAAGCTCAATGTGTACGTAGGACGTGAACTGTCATGAAAGATGCTTAAGAGGTCGCAATTGTGGTGATATTCAAACAAGGCCAAGAAAAAACACGAAATCTGTGGTCGAAAATGAAGATGCCATTTGAAATGGAGACTCACACTGAAAGAAACAAGTGGCCTAGACCCTCAGGGACACATGCCAGCATGAGTGAGGCAGAAGCAAAGAAAAGGAAACCAGGGTGAGGCCAAGGCAAAGCCCAAGCTTGGCCTGGAAAAGCACCCGTGGACAGGTACTTGATGAGAATGCACGCTTTGATACACACTCCCCCCAAACAAAAAGTGGCCCTCTTTACCCATCTTTGATTTCAGTGGGGGCTGACCTATTTCTGCCCTTGATTGCCAATGGAGTTTCGAACAGTGGTGAGCTGAAACACTGACCTCTCTCATGTCTGCACAGCACCTGAGTTCAGGTATCCCCTGCTTTTCAGAAGTTTGCTTTATGTTATTTTACTTCTGTTAGGCAGGACAGAGAGTAAACCAAGGCAGGGAGGGGGAGGGAGGAATGTCTCGCCCACTGGTTCAGCAGTCCTGGGCCTGGTCAGGTAAGATGGCTGGGTGTTCCAGTAGCACAGGCAAAGGCAGCACAGGAGGAGGGGAGCCCCTGAGACTGTGTGCTGGGAAAGGGAGCCTGAGCAGCAATTTCACTAAGACAGAAAGCTTTTACTAGCAGAGAAAGAACGCCTTTGTAGCTGTATACTGATCCCAAGGTCTAGAAAGGTGAGACGGAGGGGTACCTAGAAGCTGGCTAAAGTATATAACCCCTGAACCCCAAATAGAAAGGGCACTCAGTCTAGCTGAGTGCTCACTTGTAGCCTTTTTTCTCAAGTGTATAAATAAACATGCTATTTCATTTTCAATATGCATGCTGTCTCTCTCCTGAATTCTTCTCTTGCGAGACAGGCAAGAACTGAAGAGGTGGGGAAGCTCCCCCTGTCCAGGGTCTCCCCAATAACCCTTCTACCAAAGGCCTACATTAGCACCTGTTTTTGCTAACCCAAAGAAATCTGAAGAGGATTTTTGCTTTTGTGGGAAAAGGTAAGAAGTGAAAAAAGTGTTTATTTTGCCACAAGGCATACATTATAGAGGCAGCAAGCACCCTGGGCAACGGGAGTGGCCCCACCTAGCTCCGTCCCCAGAGCTACACTCAACAACTCAGCATCAAGCCCCAGGGCTTTGAACTGTGTCTGAGAGCATCTGTGTTTTATCTAGACTCATTTGTGCATCTGTTAGCAAGATGTGTCTTAAGGTATCAGCTAAGAGAGCTGGCAGGGGGGTTATGTTTAGTATAAAACTGGACATATTTGATATGATTTAGTGGGTTATTTTTTATGTCTTGGAGTACTCAAAAGGTTTTCCATATAGATTAATAGGTCCTTCTGTGCTTTACACCAAATCAGCTTACAGAATGTTTCGTAGGAACGGTCTACTTTTGGATAGCGGGGGGGAAACCTGGAACAGCAAAGCACTTTCACACGCAGCACCTTGTCCTAACCTATCCTTTAGCGCGAGGGCTGAGAGGAAGGGCGCTCTGGGCCTCAATTCTGCACCTCTGAAGCGGAGGTGAGATCCCTCTTCGGCAAGGTTGTGAATAACATGGAGACTGCCTTCCACTCACATCCCACCCCTACAGCATTCTTTAAATGAAATGTTTTAGGCAAACAGAAAAACAGAGAAAATATTAAGAATAAATACCTTTTATAACAAATATTAATCAGATAAATAAAAAGTATAGATGCGATTGTAGCTCTCTGTATAACACTCCTGGGTCTAGTCCTCCTCTGTGGCCCCAGAAGAAACCACTACCCTGAATTGGTGGTTTATTATTCCCACAAATTTGCACATTCATGAACAGTATGTGGCACTGTTGGCTAGTTTCAAATATTATGTACAGTATACCACATTTTCTTTCTATAATTTGCTTCTTCATTCGACATTATACTTTTAAGATTTCTTACCTTAATGTACATAGCTCTGGTTATTACACTCAAAATCCTATATGGTATATACACACACACACACACTAGAATTCATTTATATTTTTATTTTTATAAGCACTTAGATTGTTTCCAATTTTTCACTATTACAGTGTCGCAATGAACATTCCTGTCTCCATCTCCTTGCACACATATGCAAGAGTTCTTTAGGCCAGGGACTCTGCGACAGAAGCACAGGATTACGGAGTCAGCGTGTCTTGGCCTTACCAAACATCGCCAAGTAGCTCTTCAAAGTGGCTGTACCCCATGAGAATGTGTTTCCCCCGTACTACACCTTTTCAAAAAAAACCTCCCACTGCCCTTCTAGGTCCCCTGGCTTCACTCATTGCGCTCCAATGCATTTTAAGTCCTGCAGTCCTTCCACAAATATTTACTGGACGGAGCAGCCAGCTAGAAGGGGACTGTGCTATTCTGTAGGAGAGTCTAAAGGGTCTAAACCAGCTATTTTCAACCGCTGTGCCACAAGAATGTTTAAAACACGCAGTACCTGACTATTCAGTGAGGGGCACTGGCCTCTTTCCCCCTTAGATTGCCAAATAAAATGACAACTGCCAACACAATAGCCACCTGGTGTGCATGAATCAAAATTATTCCTATTTTTCATCCGATCAGCAAAAACATATTTTTTGGTGTGTTGCAGAATTTTGGTAATCAGTTTAAGTGTGCCGTGAGATGAAAAAAATATTGAAAATCTCTGTCTAAACCACAGCACAGATATCGGGCATGGAGGGTGAGGAGGAATGCAAGAGCTGTTTCCCAGGAGAAATCGATAGTACTTGGTGAGATAGTACTTAGTACTACGTAAATTCAAGAGAGGAGGGATATTTACCCTCTTCTCTAGTCACCAATGTTTCTGGCAGGGCTGACTGGTAGGTGGTGCAATTATGTGAGACATGAAACACCCAAAGAACAGCAATGCTTGAGAATATTAAATCAACAGTGTCAAAATAAGACCAGATCATTTCTGATTTTGCAGTTTCATAAAAAGCCTTGAAAGAGTGACCAGGAGAGGAGGAAGTGGAGGCTGCAAGAGTCAGCTACTCATTCAAGCAGCTCACGGGGGATGGAGGGAAAAGGCACAGTGGATGGTGGGGAGGCAGGAACCAGCGTGCAGGGCAGGCTGCCTCCTTCCCACAAAGACACCATCGTGTTCGTTTGTAGAAGGAGCAGGCAGTAAAGAGAGAGAGAATACAGGGCGAGTGAGGCTAGACCCGATCAATGGCCAGGTTACAGCTGAGCAAATGCCTATAAGCTCTGAATTATGGGCAACAGCACTTATCTTCTGTGTGGACATTACCTGTTCACTGGAAAAAGACCAGGTCAAATTTCACGCTCGGTGAAGTACATCATATTAACTAACAGCCAACACTTAATTTTATTTCCTGTGCGACACGCCCTGAGCTAAATATTTTACTAACAGTCATGCATTTGCCCTCAGAACAACTTTCAAGGTAGGCAACTATTTTTATCTTTATTTTACAAACGAAGAAAATGAGTGGTTAAATAAATTTCCCAATGTCACACAGCTGTATGTACCATATTTTGCCATGTATAATGTGTACTTTTTTTGCCCAAATTTTTTAGGGAAAATAAGGATGCGCATTATATATGGGTCACACTAATTCTGTATCTATATAAATGTTTTTAATTCTTTTATTGATGCTTATGAGTTAAAAGTGTAAATCTAGAAAGCAATAATGATATCTGCACGCAAAATAATACCCTAGAATATGATAATCAGCTTTGTTTCTAAATATAAATAAATAAATAATTGGATTAAAAATTAAAATGAAACATTTTTTCCCTGAAAGTTTGGGCTAGAAGCATGGGTGGGCATTATACACGGGAGCACATTACACCTGACGAAATTTGGTAGTAGAGCCGGTATTCAAACCGATGCTCAGGCTTCAAAGCCCACGCTGTAAACCACTGCCCTCTGCTGTCTCCACCCACCACCACAACCACTTATCACTGACTAAACCTGAGTATCCAGCCTAACAAGTGAAGCTACATATATTCCTCACACTTTCCATGGCCTTGCGGTCAAAGATATTTTTAGAGCTCTTACCTGCAAAAGTCAGATGGAAAGACATACAGGGTTTCATCTTCGGTGACGAGCGGGTGAAAAGTGTCCCCATCCGTTCCATTAATCATGTTGCACTTGTCTGTTGCCCACCAGTCAAGGGACCTGCAATTGGTAAGAACAAGGAAAAATCAAGGGGATAAAATTTGATTTTAGATTTTTTTCAAATGGTCAGGACTTTTCAAGACTCAAGTAGGGGCTGGCTACCCACAGAATCTCATTCATTTGCAGACAGAAGGGAGGTATTAGTTAGGGATTCAATTAAGATGGGGAAAAATAGGCTTCTGGCCCCTCTGGTGAAGGCAATAGCCAAAAATCCCTTTATCCTTCCTCGAAAAAGTGTGCCCCACACAGAGATTTAGAACTACTCATTTACTTTAAACAGTGACCCAATTCAGCAGTAATAACTGCCTGACGGACAAGCTCTGAAGAGTTCATATGTTCATCTGTTCAACATTCATGATGGAGCATTAACTCTGTCTCCTCGCGGAACAGCCCCCTGTTCTGAAATTAATGGGGTCTTCCCTTGGGTGTCAATAAAGCTTAATATTGAGTTGATTTCATACTCACTAAAAGCACAGTTGAGTTAGAGGCTTTCCCAACTAAAATAATTCTGCAAATTAACATATTTTTAAGTGAGAGAAACTTATACTAAGAGACAAATAACAAAATTAACAATGAGAAGATGAATTCACTTTAGAAGAAATGAAAATAATTGAACAACTTGGCAATTATCTTAAGTAAATATGTTTAGTATCCTCAAAGAGATAAATGAAAGAATGAAACAATAACATCCTTAGAAATGAGTGATAAACTATTTTAAAAAGAAAAAGAAAAATGCCCTGGCTGGTGTGACTCAGAAGATTAAGTGTCAGTCTGTGAACCAAAAGGTTGCCAGTTCAGTTCCAGCAAAATAATTCCACATTACTCTATCCAGCAAAGCTTTCATTTAGAATGGAAGGGCAGATAAAGTGCTTCCCAGATAAGGTCAAGTTAAAGGAGTTCACCATCACCAAGCCCTTATTATATGAAATGTTAAAGGGACTTATCTAAGAAAAAGAAGACCAAAACTATGAACAGCAAAATGACAGGAAACTCACAACTATCAACAACTGAATCTAAAAAAAAAACAAAAAACAAACTAAGCAAACAACTAGAATAGGAACAGAATCACAGAAATGGAGATCACATGGAAGGTTATCAGTAGGAAGGAAGTGGGGGAAGAATGGAGAAGAAAGGTACAGGAAATAAGAAGCATAATTGGTAGATACAAAATAGAAAGGCGGGGTTATGAATAGTATAGGAAATGGAGAAGCCAAAGAATTCGTATGGATACCCATGGACATGAACTAAGGGAGTGGGAGATGCTGGTGGAAGGGGGTGCAGGACAGAGGAGAACAAAGGGGAGAAAAATGGGAAAACAGGAGTGGCCTAATATACTTTAAAAGATTAGTAAAATTATTGGAAGGAGAACAGAGACAATAGGTAGTATTAGATTTTTTTTAGAAAAATAGTGTTACATATAAATCATAAAAATCTAAGCTAGACATAAACCAGAAAAAAGTCCAAATATATTAAATAATACATCATTATACCATAATGTATCAGAAATTTTAACACATATATTAAATAATTAAATTCCTATTGAAAGAGTGAAAAAAAATAATAGAATAGGTTTAAAACAAAATCCAGCTACATCTTGTTTACGGGTAAATTTCCCTTCCAGCCCAGTACCCTGGGCATCTAGTTCCCCCTTAAGAAGTGACACCACCGCCAGTTGGTTATACATTCATTCAGGGATCTTATATTTGTCTGTGTGCACTTGCTGACAAATATGCTTGTGTACATGCTTTTTAAAAGTCAAATAAACGTTTTATTTAGAGATAGTTTGATATTTACAGAAAAGTTGTGAAGATAACACAGAGTTCCCCTACACTCCACACCAGTCTTTCACCCGTTTTCTGGTAAGCTTAGGAGTAAATTTAATGTTCAAGAACGGAACTCCACCTGCCTCTGTCCCTGAAGAACGAGACTCGTTTTCTCCCCAAGGTTTCTAACCTCTCTAACTTTAAAAAGGTATCTCGTTCCATAGGTAGCTTTATTGAAAGCTGCCTCAGCTGCCTTTTTGGAAGTAATTTGTTTACATTATAACTAATAAAATACAAAAATATTTTTGAAATACTATTATCCTGAACTCAAATGTAGTTTATCTTTTAAAAAAAGAACACAAACAATCCACAATCAATAAATTAAATTTAAAAAGAACCTCTTTTTTAATTAAAAGCCCCAAAAAGAAAGCAGCGACTTGAGAAGTTACTGGTGCTGCAGCTGCACCTCCGGCAACGACTGCCAAGTAAGTGGAAAGGTGGGATTCTGCACTGGCCGCAAGTTCACGGTCAGCCGTGACACAGCCACAGACCACGAACACTCACTTCGTCACGTGCGTTGTCCCAATTTTGATTATAAAATAGGAATTATAAGTATATTTTACATATTTATAGATTTTTTTATCCAAAAATGACAATGATAAAAATGTTTCTTTCTTAAGTAACATGTAAGTGGACTTTAGGTTTAAATGAAAATCGACATGTAATTACACTGATGAATGATGAGACTTACGTTTTTCCATTCCACTCCACAATCTTTGAGAAGTTAAGGTAGTTGTCTTCTCCAGTTAGAAAAACATAGTCTCCATCATTAGTCCCATTTCTCTGGAAAAAAGTGAATATGAACATTTAAAATAACGTGATGGTTAATTTTACATGTGGACCAGTTGCGTGGGTAAACAGTCTAGATTTTGCTGTATTTCATAGAGGTGATTAACATGTACAATCAGTTGACTTTAAGTAAAAGAGATTACTGTGGATAATGTGGGTGTACTCATTCAATCAGCAGAAGGCTTAAAAACAAAATCAGAGGTTTCCTATAGGAAAAAGGAATTCTCCAGACTGCAACACAGAAATCCTGCCTGCGCATCCAGCCTGCCAACTGGTCCTGGGATTTCAAACTTGCCACACGCCATCCCCCACCACCGCCTAAGCCAATTCCTCAGTACAAATCTCCTGAACGATAGATAGATAGATAGATAGATAGATAGAGATACAGACATATATCTCCCACTGATTCTGTTTCTATGGAGAACCCTAACTTACACAGTAAGGAACAGATTTAATCTTCATGAATCTGTCCTAGTTGGGCCTAACTGCTCCCCGAGACTAAGCCGGAACACAGTGAGGACTGCCAAACCCAGAATTACCACGTGACCCGAAAATCCCACTCCTATGTGTATACCCAAGAGAATTCCATTCCAAGGTACATACCTAAAGTTCATACAAAAGCCTGTACACAGATGTGCATTGCAGCACTATTCATAGTAACCAAAAGGTAAAAGCAACTCAAATATCTATCAACTGCTGAATGGACAAACAAAGGGTGGTATATCCATGTAATGATATATCACTTTGCCATAAAAAGGAAGTACTAATACATGCTACAATACAGATGGACCTTGTAAACTTTATACTAAATAAAAGAAGACAGAGCAAAGATCATATAGCGTATGATTCCATTTATATGAATGTCCAACTGCCAGAGATGGTTCCAGCGCAGGGATGGTGCCTCTTGGCCCCCATTTGTAGAGTGTGCATGTGTGTCGCTTTTTAACTTTATTTTTTGCCTGACAAAGCCACACTGTAGTCCCAAACGTTCTTCCTCTGTGGCGCTGGGGAAGCTCCCACATAGAGGGAGCTTCCTCTCGTCCTATGGCCCAGGCCAGCCTGGCCTCATCCGCCTGCGGTCAGCCCACCCAGAACCCTGCATGGGCAGGAGACTGGCTGGGTGGGAGGGGGCTTCCTTACGCTTTGTTTTGAACAAAAAACCCAACCTTTTGTTCTTTTAGATGGGCAAAATACAAAATTTAATATTGAAATACCACACTATTGTACCAGAATTCAGGAAAGTGTAAATAGAATTTACATTTGATAAAGTATTTATGTTATTTGGGAGGGAATAAAATGTTATACAAGCTTTAAATTTCTTCTCTCTTTTTTTGTGCTTTGCTTTTTAAAACAATATTTTATTATTTATATATTACAGTTGTCCCATTCTCCCTCTCAAAAACACAACCTTATTTGTCTTTACAAAAGCAAAAAAGGAAACCAAAAAAAGATACCTTCCTTTGAACTTATTGGAAAAAAATCTATAATCCTGGCTGGTATGGCTCAGTGGATTGAGTGCGGGCCTGTGAACCAAAGGGTCGCTGGTTTGATTCCCAGTCAGGACACATGCCTGGGTTGCGTGCCAGGTCCCCAGCAGTGGGTGTAAGAGAAGCAACCACACAGTGATGTTTCTCTCCCTCTCTTTCTCCCTCCCCACCCTTCTCTCAAAAATAAATAAATGAAATCTTTTAAAAAATCTATAGATTCCTAGGCAAATCCCTAAAGATAGAAAGTGGTTGCCAGGGGCTGGTAGGAAGGGACACAAGTGACTACACAGGGGTATGTGGTTTTGGGGGGAGGCTGACGAACATGCTCTATAATTAGGAAGTGGTGGTGGTTCCAAAACCTTGTGAACACACTAAACACCACTAAGCTGCACACTTCAAAATGGGTTATAGTACTAAGATATATTTATATGTAACATGTAGGTTATATGTACATATGTGATACATGTAAACAACTGTATATTTACATATACATTCTTTTTACTTAAGCAAAAAACAGAAGTTCTTGAGAGGTTTAATTTAATGACTCCATGACATTACATGAAAATAATTTACTTAACTATACTCTTATTCTGGGCATTTAGTTTTGAGGGGTTTTTGCTACTATAAATAATGTTGTATGAATACGTTTATTTCTAAAATCCTTTTCCGTACTTTTGTTTCCTACACAGACCACTAAAAGTGAAATTACTAGATAAAAGAACATGAACATTTTAAAACCTTTTGAGACATATCAAGTTGCTCAAGATCACCCAGCTGGAAAGTGGTGGAAGTAGCAGGACAAACCAGTTTACATTTCCCAAATGACTTTGGTGAAACTTTGTTAACTGGTGGGAAAAAAACCAGTTTCTTGTGTCTTTTTGCGTTTCTGTGTTCACTGATGTTGAACTCTTTTCCATATCATTCAGCTACACCTTAACAAACATGACACCCTTGAGCCCTGGCTGGTGTAGCTCAGTGGATTGAGCACAGGCCTGCGAACCAGAGGATCGCGGTTCGGTTCCCAGTCAGGGCACATGCCTGGGTTGCAGGCCAGTTCCCAGCAGGGGACGCACCAAAGGCAACCATACATTGATGTTTCTCTCCCTCTCTCCTTTCCCCATCTAAAGATAAATAAATAAATAAAATCTTAAAAAAAAACATGACACCCTTGATGAATTCTCTTTTCATGTTTTTTGCCTAATTATTTGGGTTCTTCTTTTTGTCACTTAACATTATTTTGCCAACTACGTCAATATATCACCATGGTGCACATACACAGGGGTCATGTCGTGTTCCACACATGACATTTTGTGTGGCTTCCAGAAATGAGATAGGACTCTTCTCTAAGAGCAGCATGTGCACATAACAACTTGGTTGAAAATTCAAATGCCCCACATGAAAAAGTGCTGACTCACCAATTTTAAAAATGCATGTGTGTTGTTGCTTCTTGAAGTCTTCCCCTTCACTCAGGTGTGGCTAAGCTACATGGTTAAGCATTTAAATGTTTCAGAGCAACCCAAAAAGGGTTCTCCCCCGCTGTTATCTGCCCTAGAATCAGACCCTGGATGTGACGCTTCCCTGTCTCTCAAGAGCACTTTTGTTACTTGAGGACCAGCAGTAATAAACAGGTTTTGTGCCACTGCTGTGGGGCTGTGAGTTGCTACAGGGGACGCATTGCTGCAGGAGGCCAGGAAATGTTCTGAGGATGTGGCTGCAACATTCACACCACAGGCAACAAACAACACCCATCCTCTGGGGAGAATTGGCTGCACTGGCTGACTCCTCAAAGACACTTTCCAACAACTAGATTCTTGTACATCAGAGAACCCACACTCTGTGGGAGGGGCTTGAACTCTCTCCTATAAAGGAGAAGAGATGTACCCTAAAACCAGCTGGTACAGATATGCTGATTGGCCTTGCAACATGCAAATAAGAGTATCTGATACTTAACCAGTTCCCCCTTCCTCAGGAGCTCTGTGAATTCACCTCACCCTACTCATTCTCACACCCACCCCATTGATTGGTTGTTTCATCACTTAAGTCTCTCTAGGAAAAGTGTTTGATGGTGTTCACTAAGGCTGAGCTGGTGGGACAGGCACACAGGAGGACTAGTGTACCCCAGGAGAAGGCTGGCAGAACCCACTAGGATTAAGGAAAGATTTGAAGCCGGGATTGGGTGGGTGCAGAACAGTGGGTGCCAGTCACAACACCCAACCTCATAGCCTATCCAGCTCCCTGAGTGAGCTCCTGCACTACTGGCTAAAGAGTATTCACCCAAAGCAGCTGAAAAACTGAACAAAAACATTGCCTTCCCTCCACCCCCGCCCCCCACCAACAACACTACAGAGAGCTTGTTTGGCTCCAAAATGAAAACACATACCAGTCACACACCAGTCATTCATATTAATTCGTGGTCAGTTTTTGAGCCAGTCATGCAGGGGAAAAAGAATAATGGTTCCTGAAATGTGTATTGCAACTCACTCATAATTTGAAAATCATTGTAATGGGTTTCTCACTTAGCCTCTTCAAAACAAGCTTTGAAGTACAGGTACTTCTTGTCTCACATTAGAAATGATGACACTGAGGTTCAGAAAAGTCTCTGAGCCTTCATTTATCAGTAGTTATTAAATGAAGAGGTAAAACTGTCAGCCTAGGCCTCCCCATTCTAATAAGTCTCATGGTATTTTTCCTGGATGCAGGAAATCCACTGAAGGTATAAATTTAACTGAGCGATGGTACTGGCCTTTCCGCTGATGGGGCCTTGCAGAGACAGAGTGGTCCTTGAGTCACCAAAACAAGACTTGGCATTGGACACTGAAATGTGTGATACTTTGAAAGATCACCCCTGACTGATGGCACAGCCACGCTATGCATTTTCAGAGTTACACTCACTCACAGTCAGTGCTGGCAGCCTTGTTGTGGAAGAAGTCCCCTCAACCCCATGCTATAAAACACCTCTTTTCCACATACTGTACAAGACACCTAGAATTTTAGGCAGTTTTGGTCTTCTCACAGAAAAAAGCCAAAGTGAACGTGAAACCTGGCGTGGGTGCCCCCTAGATGAATGAAGAAGCTCTGAAGAGAAAACCCCACTTACCCCATAGTACAAGCCAAAATAGGGCGAGATGTCGGGTCTGAACGGGTGGATGAGGGCCAGGAGCTCATCTTTGTAGCCCCAGAGCAAGTCGTGGACTGTGTGCGTCATGAAGAAGTTCTGCTGGTATGCCTTTAACAGCGCCTGGATGAGCATCTGGATGAAGCCCTGGTGGGCCCACTCCATGGCAGTCTGGAGAAAGCACAGGCAAGTTCAGATAGCAGTGTACCCACCCCACTCTGCTACTGAGTCTCTAGGCAAAGGAGCTGCAAACTTAAATGTCCGTTACTTAAAACTCCTCCATTACTATCCTTTCTCAGTATTACATTTTTAACTGTGAGCTTAGTATCCCCACTTGCCCCGTTAGCCACACAAGGCAGGAAGAAAGGGAAAAGTAATCTTGTAATTACATTGGCATCTTTGGCCACAAGGTGACACCCAAATCCCTCCTGATCGAGGCCAGAGGCTGGAGCCCTCACAAACCCTGCACCACTAGGGAGGAGGCCAGGGACGTATCTGGGATCTAAAGTCTTCTATGTCCTGCACCCACCACGAGTGTCCAGCTGTAAATGGAGGGGTCAGCTAGGAGTTAGAACGGGGTCCTCAGAAGGGGTTGGTGTAGGTGAACAGGAAAGTTTCCTGAGTGTCAAGTGTGTTGTTATTAGATGGAATTGCCATTATAAGCAGAGCCAATGGAGTCACTCTATGCTGTCCGTAATCAACAGCCCAGTTTCTATTATTTGGAATGGAGACAAACAGTCAATATATATTTTGAGAATTAATAAATATAAGGTAGAAATCTAAGTTAAGAAGTGGTATGTAAATTCTATTGCTACAGTTTCTGAACCAAAACAAGGGGCAAATAAATATTTTTTAAATTGTTAGCCACTCAAAAAAAAATCCTAGACTTCTTTATTTATTCATACAATTTATTTATTATCTTGCTGATCCTGAGCACACAAGGAATTGTGAAAAATATCTTAAAATGTGCATTTGTCACCATTTGAAAAGACATTGTTTGAAAGACCCCAGAAATACATGTAAAATAACCTTTAAAGAAGGGAAAGGAAAATTTTTTTTCTTTTTACGTATGTATATTTTTAGCATAACAGTCCTAAATGTAAAGCCATAACAGCCTTACGTCAGCGTTTCCCTTTCTTCTACACTCCACAATAATGGCGCCTAAGGTGTGCACTTACCACCACAGGAATGTTCACTGTTCTGATCAGGTCCGTCTTGGCATCCCCGACAGATTGGTCTCGCACAAAAACGTAGGCCTTGTTGCTGACAGCAGATATTGTCGTTCCATTATCTCCAAACTGAATCTCTGCTTTGTCTCTGATTTCCCTAAAGTAAAGAAGCAGATTTTGTTTGAAAATAGTCCCTACTTAAAAAAAGCAATAGTTCCCCCTTCTTTCAGTAACAAGGGTATTTTCAATATACTATCGCTAATATGACCATTAGAAAGGGAGACTGCAGCGAATGACCCTGTGAAAACTGGCGATTAAAAGTATAATGTGAGAAGAAAACAAGCCCCAGGATACAGTCTTCTCAAAAAACGGTCGTTTTCATTCTTTACCCCACAATTTGGAAAAATGCAATGGCCAAGATCTCCCTGACCAGGGAATCAAAGCCAATGAACTCTCTCGTGGTTATGGTTTGGTCCCAAAATATATTCACGAGGAATACATACAAAATTTGATTGCCATCCTGTTAAAACACCTGTGTAATTTGCAGTTAGGGAGAATCTGCGGTGGACGTTTGGTTGATAGACATTCGCCACCCTGCCCCCGTCCCCAACTTGTAACTGTCACAGCGCTGATTTCTTTTCCTTTCCCGTGTGGGGCGGCGGTGTGGGACCCAGGCTCGGCTCGACCAAAACTTTACCCTGGGCTTCTGATTCCTGAGTGGAAAACGAGGTCAAAATACTGCGGTTTCCTCCAGGGGGCGCACACGAGGCGAGGACACCAGTGCTCCAGAGATGCTTGTCCTTAAAGCTGCCCTGGACCCTGCCTTTTTATTCCGGGCTGCAACTTGGGATCTGTAACCCAATTTATAGCCTTCAAATAAATTCTTTTTGTATTTAAATTAGACAGAGGAAGTTTCTCCCACTAGCAAGGAAAGCCCCCTCATATAGAAAGCATGACCCGGTCTTTTTCTAGATAAGATAGATTCAGATAACGTAGCCCAGGACTAACCAGGAGGTGGCAGAGCAGGGTTTGGAATCCTGGTCCCCTGATTTCAAGATAAATGTTTTCCTTGACTCCACAGAGAAGTTAATGCAACGCGATTGGTTAGAAACTGTGGGGGGAAGAGTAAATTTCAAAGGTAAATCCCTGCCTCTGCCAAGGCTGGTGCGTCGACAGGGGCGTTCCTCTTCACTTCCATTCCCAGAGCCTCCCTGAAGCGCAGCCGAGGAGGGGAAGACTTTTCTAGGTGCACCCATTCAGAACCAGGGCGGGGACCCCACGCTGGCCTAGCTGACCGACCACTAAGGAACCCCAGGGTGAACACCAGTTTGCACGCAAAAATAGCCGGGACAGGGAGCAAAGAGCTGGGATTCAACGTCAGTGCAGCAACCCAGGGATAGTCTCTGCCAAGTTTTCTGGTTCATGACGAAAACTGATGACCTTATTATGGCTTTTTTAAAATTTATTTTTCACTGAGCCCTGGGGCATGACCCTGGAGGCCTGAATAACTCCAGCCCTAAAGCCTTCATCACTTACGTTTATTTATGTGTACTGACTTTGGAGATGACTTTTAAAATGCTTTCTTTATGGCTCACCCAGTAAGAAATGGGTTTCTCAATAAATCTCAGCAAGTCAAAGCCCTGACTTCCCAAACCACTAAAATATTAACTCACTTGGCAGGCACCAAGGGACCGTGAGAGGTCACTCAGAGCTAACCACATGACTTCCCCTCAGCCATCAGCTGCTTTGAGACATGATTGACACATGGCTTTTGCAGACCGGTCACTGAAGGAAGACAGTGCCACTGGGCTATCAGAAATGATCCCCGTTCTACAGAGGCCAAGAAAACCAAGGAGAGAGGTGGCAGGAGCCCTCCCTCTCAGCACAATATAGAGTCATATAGTCAGAGGAACCCGTAGTAAGAGGAAACCCCAAATGGTTCTCCTTCCAAGTGTTTCTGTCTCCCTGGCAATCTGAGGGAGGGAGGTCACAGCACCAGCGAGTCTGGTACCCAAATCTCCCACACAGCTGGTCAACTACAGTCAACTAGAAGCAGGGCGGCCTCCTGCAGAACAACAGATGGACAGTTTCCCAGTATCTGGCAAGACCAAAGAAGTTTCTTGAAATAGAAACAAACTTTTAAAATTTTTTTGGTTTTTTTAAAGGCAAAACAAATCTTAGGTCTAGATACTTAAATTCAGGAACTGCACTTGAAAGTGCCAGGTATGCTCCCTGGTACATAAGAGATGCTCATAAATCCTACTGATGTTGAAGGCCCCAGGACATCATGAGCTCAGGCTAGCTTAGTATTTGTTATTCACAATGGTGGCCCTAGTAGTTAAGAAAGGGCCGAGTTATGATCTGTGAGCCATTTTATCAGGCAGGAAAATACCTGATTGATTTTAAAGATGTCTCATGTTAAATAATTTTTAAAGTCCTAACTTTTTAAAAGAAAAAATTTAAAACTCCTCAATGTTTAAGTAAAATCTCACCCTTACAGAAGGCAAACAATAGCCTGAGGTAAGAAAACCAAAAGGAACAATTTTAAAGATTTTATTTATTTACTTTTAGAGGGGAAGAGAGGGAGAAAGAGAGGGAGATAAACATCAATGTGTGGTCGCCTCTCGTCTGGCCCACAACCCAGGGATGTGCTCTGACTGGGAATCAAACCAACAACCATTTGGTTCTCAGGCCAGCACTCAATACACTGAGCCACCCAGCCAGGGCATTTTTAAAAAAAGATTTTATTTAATTTTAGAGAGGGGGAAAAGGAGAGAGAAAGAGAGGGAGAGAAACAGCTATTGGCTGCCTCTTGCATGCCCCCAACTGGGGACCCAGAACACAACCCAGGCATGTGCCCTGACTGGGAATCAAACCAGTGACCTTTTGTTTCACAGGTTGGCACTCAATCCACTGAGGCACATCAGCCAGGGCCAAAAGGAATCATTTTAAATAGTTGGAGAATTAACCTGTGTCTGTGCAGTACCTCAGAGATTTTGGGTAAATTAGATGTGCACAATACTATCATATAATCCTTATTTTTTCATCTTTTTAGTTCTTCATTCATGCTCTTTGCTGGGCTTGCTATCAGAAGCCCACTGGGCAGAGTGTGGATGAGATCTGACTGCCAGGCTTTGCATTCAATTCAGCTTGCTCCATTACTGGCTCTGAGACTAAGGGTAGGTTACTCATTGCTTCTGTGCCTCAGTTTCCTCATCTGTAAAGTGGAGACAATAGCATAGCCTCCTTGTAGTGTTATTGTAAGAACTAAATTCACAGAAGCTTGTTGTCCATTTGAAACTCTGCCTAGCACATATTAAGAGCTTAGCTACTAAAATTAGGTGCTCAACTGTCTCGATGGAGAGATGTTAACACCTGGTTCCTGTCCTGAGAGAATCCAGATACAGCAAGGAGACTTGCATCTAAATGGCTGCCTCACAACTGGAAAGTGCTCCAAAGCCAAACTCCAGAGGAGAGAGGCCAAGGGAAAAGGAACCCGAGGAAAGCATCCTTGTGCAGGAACATATTTTGGTTGGTTCTGGATGGAGCAGGTTTCCCCAGGTTGGGGGTGGGTGGGAGGGTGGGGGGCAGCGCCCAGGGCAGGCAGCATGGCATGAGAGCACAAGATGTATTTCCGAAGTGAAGGGGTGAGGAGATGCACTGCAGAGGTGGTTTAGAAAGAGCAGCCTGCAGCTCAGGGGCAGGCAGGCTGACCAGATAGGTCAATGGAGAAGTGAAGTCACAGGGTAGATGAAAGGGCAGCGAAGGGATGCAGGCCACCCAGAGGGAGTGGAGCAGCACCAGTTTTTAACTTTCCATCACCACTGC
Source organism: Sturnira hondurensis (assembly GCF_014824575.4). Taxonomy (NCBI): domain Eukaryota; kingdom Metazoa; phylum Chordata; class Mammalia; order Chiroptera; family Phyllostomidae; genus Sturnira; species Sturnira hondurensis. Next base: position 1,093,029 of record NW_028079667.1, read on the forward strand.
CTGGCCAGCTACATGAGAGACCGAACACTGAGAGCCCAGAGAATGACACTGAGAAACAACTTCACTCCTGAAGGTGAACATGGTCCCCTGTCCTCGAAGCATTACCCTGACCCACCTGGCTAGCGCAGGCAAGTCACTCAGGGCTACCATGTGCATTTGAACCTCATGAGTACCTGGTCATCACCTTTTGTACAGGACAGGAAGGTGGAGAAATCTTTATCTATTTTTTCTTACTTTTGAGTAGTTCAAAGATTTTTTAAAAATTTATCTAAAGGCGCCCTGGCTGGCGTAGCTCAGTGGATTGAGCACAGGCCTGCAAACCACAGGACTGCGGTTCGATTCCCAGTCAGGGCACATGCCTGGGTTGCAGGCCAGTTCCCGGCAGGGGACACACCAGAGGCAACCATACATTGATACTTCTCTCCTTCCCTTCCTCCCTAAAGATAAATAAATAAAATCTTTAAAAAAATTTATCTAAAGGCACTCTTTCTATTTTGAGAAAAAAGTAGTATCAGAGAAGAGTGAGTCAGGTTTAGAACATATAATAATGGATTGTTTTTGGTTTTGTTTTTTAGGCTCAGATGTTGATAGTTGTGAGTTTGTTGTCATTTTACTGCTCATAGTTTTGATCTTCTTTTTCTTAGTTAAGACCCTTTAACATTTCATATAATAAGGGCTTAATGATGATGAACTCTTTCACCTTGACCTTATCTGGGAAGCACTTTATCTGCCCTTTCATTCTAAATTATAGCTTTGCTGGATAAATCTTGGATGTAGGTCCTTTCCTTTCGTAACTTCAAATAGTTCTTTCCCAGTCCCTTCTTGCCTGTAAGGTTTCTTTTGAGAAATCAGCTGATAAGTTTTATGGGAACTCCACAAACAACTAGAACAGAAACAGAATCACAGAAATGGAGATCACATGGAGGTTTATCAGTGGTGGGGGGAAGGGGGAGAATGAAGGGAAAGATATAGGGAATAAGAAGCATAAATGGTAGGTACAAAATACACAAGGGGAGTGGAGGGGGATAAACAGGAGAAAAAAATGGCACAGCCCTGATCAATAGCATGATCAATAAAATATACTTAAAGCTATTGATTAATAGCATGATCAATAAAATATACTTAAAGAAAAAGGAAAAAGTGTCCTTGGGTGAAGATAAAAGTAAGAAAGGAAATGAAGTAGTGTTGCATGCCACAACATAGGTGAACCTTGAAAACATTGTGCTGAATAAAAGAAGTCAGTCATAAAGGACCAAAAAAGAGAATAAAATAATGGAAACAATAACCAGGGGATTTCTAAATTTTATCTTTAATATTAAAAATTTTATTTGGCTTGCTTTAAAGATGAGTGAAGGATCAAAGGGCTAACAGGGACAGAGTTTAAAAGTTTCAGCAAAGTTCCTACCTTTGCTAAATTGCAAGGAGGCAATTAGATCCTTAAGAAATTAATGTAAAAAAATAGAACTTTAAGAAAATAGACTTGAATATCAAACCTTTGAAGGAAATAGGATTTTTCAAGCTCAGAAATGATAGGAAAGTTGGTAAAAGAATAGACTTGACTATATGTAAATTTTAAAAATAGAAAAGGCAAGCAACAGAAAAACCGTTGCCACAAATGTGACAAAGGGTTAGCTGTTGTATACAAAGGTTTACAGAGTGGCACGAGCACCCAGACAGGCACACAGGCAAAGAACAAGAACTGAGAGTGTGGAAACATGATTGGTTGGCAAACATGAGGGGAACATTCAATCCCCGTGGTAATCAAATGATGAAATGAGAACTGGTCTACATGTCCAAGAAGGGAATGGTTAAATAAAATGTATTAATAATATTCCCACTATCTCTTAAAATATTATCATCATTAAAATATATTAGTATAAAACCAAGACATATATGGGAAAATACCTAAGATATAATGTTGGGAGTTGTCCTGCCTGGTTTCAGGGACTGCAGCCTCATTAGCGGGCAAGAGTCCCACAGCTCGGGCTGAGTGAAAAGGCCTTGAGGCCATGAGCCACTAAGGAGACAAAACATTTCCTCCTGGCAGAAGTGCAGCCCTTGCCTTCCTCATATCCCCCTGCCTTCCTCATATCCCCCTGCTTGGCCTGAGCAGATGACTAGTTAGCCAATGACGGGTAAGATTCCTCAAGGTAAGAACAACCTAAGACAGGCACAGTTGTGAAGGGCCATCAAGGAAAACCTAGGGGTCTGTAGAGAAGGGGTAGAAAGACCCTCACTCCTCAGCTTTGTCATAGTCTGAGTCCTCAGTCTTTCTGTAAAAGTCTCCTAGTCTCTTGGCTACTTTGCTCTCCCCACCTGACTCAACCTGAAAACAATGCCAGAGGCAGCTGAGGTCTTGTACTGGAACAGACAGCTCCCAGGGGTAAATCTGGCTAGAGGAAGAACATACATTGCTTCCCTTGAGGCTTGCTCTGCCCTGTTGGTATGAATCAGACACTTAAGCTAAAAGCCAACACTGACCAGGGACAATCCCTATGTTTCTTCAACTATTATCTGTAAATGATGTCAGTTTTTCATGACTGTAGCTATTTAAGCATTGGTTGATGAGCTTTATGTGCAAACTATGTACCTCTCTGTGAGCTGAACTCAGTAAAGACACAGAGAAGGAGGTGCTCAGGACCCTTCTCCTCTGAGGGACTGGTCACCTTTCCTCCCCAAGTAGATCATGTTTTGGTAGACTTATTTTCATCTGCGGCAGTACAGGAGCTCTGTGGCTGGAGCTCTCCACAATATAATACCAAGGGAACAGAATATACATATTATGTACATGTGTGTATAGCATATATAAAGACAGTATGATAAACATGTGAAAGCAAAACTCACCCATTAAAAATATGGCTCAGAAGATATTCACTAAAATACTAGCATTGGTTATCCTGGAAACTGTAAAACTATGGATTGTAGTAGTTTTTCTTATTTACTACATTTTCAAACTTATTTTTACTGCATATATATATTTTCTTTATAACAGAAATATAGTTTACACTTTTAAGATAATGCTACACATGATATTGTATATGTTGATTATTTCATAATCCAGTATTACTTAATGCTCAATGAATAGTTAAAAAAAACTTATGAGATATTTATGCCTTATATGTATGCCTTATATCTTTTTCCTTTCTATCAAAGCAGTAAAAGGAGACTACAAAAGAAATAAACAATCCAAACAGCAAAACTCAGAAACTCAAAAAAAGGAGAGATTTAGTGGGATATTGTGAATTTAGCAAATATGTCTCAGAAATATGAAAGCGAGTTGAACGAGCCCTTAGACAAATTGATCTCTAAAAAATTCTTAAAATGTTAAATATTGGGCAAAATAGGAAGAGAAACCTAACAAAATAAAAAACAACTCTCAAAAAGGCTGCAGAAGCCACGTAATATCATAAGTTAGATACAGATTTTTGGTAAACATGTCACTATGCAACAAGAACACAAGGCGGGTTAGCTTTGTATCAACAGGCCTATTCCAGGACTGCTCAATCCACAGTTTTCGTCCAACCCAGCAATTCTACCTTTGCATATTTATCTGAAAAAAACAAAAATACTAATTTGAAAAGAATGGTGCCCCTTAATGTTCACTGCAGATTTATTTACAATAGCCGAGATATGGAAGCAACCTGATTGTCCATTGACAGATGAGTGGATAAAGAGGATGAGATATATGCACATACACAATGGAATACTACTCAGCCATGAAAAGAACAAAATACTGCCATTCGTGTCAGCACAGATGGACCGAGAGGGTATCCTGCTAAGTGAAATAAGTCAGACAGAGAAAAATGAATACCACATGATGTTATTTGTTATGTAGAATCTAAAAAAATAAAGTAAAAAATAAACAAAACAAAACACAAATAGACTTGGAAATAGAGAATAAGTTGATGGCTGCCAGAGGAGTGGGGTGAGGGGACGGGTGAAATAGGTAAAGGAGAATAAGAGGTACAAAGTTCCAGTTATGAAATAAATAAATCATGGGGATACAATGTTCATCATAGGGAATGTAGTTAATAATATTGTAATAACTCTGCACTGTGACAAATGGTAACTAGACTTGGTCTGATAGCATCATAAGGTATATAAATATCAAATTACTATGCCATACATGTGAACAAACTAATATCGTATGCCAACTATACTTTAATAAAAAATGTTTTAAAAACATTGCTACACACTATATTACTTAAACCAGATTGACTGGTTTTTACCTGCATGGGGAAGTGACACTATCTTTTTTGCAAAAACATTAATATTCTGAACTCATTCAGATGTGAAAAGTTTGGAAAATGTGCTACTGTAAGTTGTATGTCACACGAACCAGGCTCTCCACAGCTTCCCCACACCCCAGAGACTCCCCACCTCCAGGCCAGTCCACACGAACCAGCAAGGGGCCCGCGTGCCTTGCCTACTCTTTTGCACCCCAGACTCTGTGCACACAGCAGACAGAGCCAGCTGCCTCAGGTGGGAGGGAAGCCACAGGACCATCAAACCCTGGGGCATGAGCTCCTGCAATAGTTTGTGTGTTAGTTAACTAGCTGAGCAAGAGCAGAATTAAGTCATGAGTGACAGAGATCAGATCCACTACCTGACTGCGAAAGGCCTGCCAGAGGGGCTGTGAGTCTACCGAAAAAGCCACCTTTCCTACAAATCCCAGACCTCACAACCACTCGAGCCTACAGGGACAGTCCCTGGTCTGCACTGACCACGTGAGGGTCCGTTCCTGAAGAAAGCCACTCATTTTCAGGACCTCGTTTCCCCTCTCCTGGACCTACCCTTGGCTCCTGGGTTCCCCTGTGGAAGTCCTGTGGCTCCAGCTGAACTACTTGTGTCCGTGGATCTAAACGATCGCTCCTCTCATATGTCTTAAGGATTTAAACCACAGCTGAGGATGTTTCATTCAGTACTCCACGAATATTCACTGAACACTGGATGTTCAGAGACGAAAGGACTTGGTTCCCTTCCCTCACGAAGCTTCCAGTACATGGGGAAGAAAGAAAGATATGCAAACCCATGGTTCCCATGCCCCTAGTCAGGGTTGTAACAGACCCACACAGTGGAGAGAGTGCATCCAAAGTCAGGGAAAGCGGCGGGAGGAGGCAGCAGCTGAGCAGAGAGAGGTGGCCATAGTGAGTTCATTCTGGATGGCAAGAACAAGTAAGTGGAGCAGGGCTGGAACCACGATGTCCAGCATGGTAGCCCCACGCCACATGTGGCTGCTATGCCCTGGGATGTAGCCAGTCCAAAATTTGGTAGGAGCACTATGAATGTCAAACACTCAAGGACTTTCAAAGACTTAGTATGAAAAAAGCATGTAAAAGGGCATTAATAACTCTGAGTATTGATTACTTGTTGAAATGATACTATTTTGGGTGGTATTGGGGTACATAAAACATTAAAATTAATTTCTGTTTCTTTTTACTATTTAAAGTGTGGATACTAGAAAATGTTCACTTATATATGTGGTGAATATTAAATTTCTGTTGAGTAGTTCTGGGTACAGTATAAAACTCTAGGTTGCAAGTGCCAAAAAATAAATTATACTTATTGCTACAAATAATAAAATAAAGGATAGCAAACTCACAGTTACAAACAACCACACCTAAAACAAAAGCAAACCAAGAAGACAGCTAGATCAGGAACGGAACCATAGAAATGGAGATCACATGGAGGGTTAGCAACAGGGGAGTGGGAGGAGGAGAAGTGGGGAGAAGGTACAGAGAATAATAGCATAGATGGTAGGTAGAAAATAGACAGGGGGAGGGTAAGAATAGTATGGGAAATGTAGAAGCTAAAGAACTTATGACACTTGGACATGAACGAAAGGGGGAGAATGGTGGGGGCGGGGGTGTGCAGGGTGGATGGGAATGGGGCGAGANAGAAGACAGCTAGATCAGGAACGGAACCATAGAAATGGAGATCACATGGAGGGTTAGCAACAGGGGAGTGGGAGGAGAAGTGGGGAGAAGGTACAGAGAATAAGTAGCATAGATGGTAGGTAGAAAATAGACAGGGGAGGGTAAGAATAGTATGGGAAATGTAGAAGCTAAAGAACTTATGACACTTGGACATGAACGAAAGGGGGAGAATGGTGGGGGAGGGGTGTGCAGGGTGGAGGGGAATAGGGGGGAATAGAACAACTGTAATGGTATAATCAATAAAATATGTTAAAAAATAATAATAAAATAAAGGGGTTGGCACACAGCAGGAGCCAGATCACTCAGGCCTTAGACATCACACAGGGAGTCACCACCGTCCTGGGCAGGGAAGGAAAGGAGATGTCAGGTGTCTCCTCTGGAAAGTCGCTCTGGCAGTGGAATGGATGAGAGACCAGAACAAGGAGAAAAAGCAGGGGCAGGAGAACCCCTGCAGGCAAAAGCGAACCAGCCAAGAGCGGCTGGCCTGCCTCCGGCCTCCTGCAGCCACTCTGAGCCCTCCCTGTGTGTGGTGAAGCCTACGGACCCTGGCTCAGATCACAGTTCTCACACATGGGAAATAAAATACCCATGATGGTGAAGGCGAGCAACGAATGAAATGCAGGCATCACTTAGAAATATGTGATATGGTGACATGGGTGCATCTTTACTGACATTCTAAAGAAGATGGAGCAGGAGTCTAATGATCACTACAACGAGGAAGCCATCACTACAACGAAGAAGCCATCACTACAACGAAGAAGCCATCACTACAACGAGGAAGCCATCACTACAACGAGGAAGCCATCACTGCAACAATGAAGCCATCACTACAACGAGAAAGCCATCACTTCAATGAGGAAGCCATCACTACAATGATGAAGCACCGCGGACACGAGCGTTTCAAGCGACAGCCATCACAAGGCACAGCAGCACCTGTGCTTCCATCAGAGGCGAAGCCGCGGGGACTGCTGGAACAACTGTGGCTTGTTGCCTGCCTTTGCACTCAAAGAAAATGCTAAGTTTTAGTGAGTGGTTAGTGAAAATAAAATGTACTTTTCTTCCCACCCAAGTCACAGACCACCTTCAATTCTCTTCGTGGACCCTGAGGGGTCAATGCGTCCTCAGCACCCCCTGTCAGATAAGCCTGGGCTTTCCTCACTAGCAAATGTAAGTCCCTCCAAAATGGGAACGTGGGGGGTGGGGGGGTACGCAAAGAGTTGGACACTGTTTTACTTTCAGGATCTGTTTGCTGCCATGGCCACACCCACAGCCTGTGGGATTTCTCCGAGTTCTGATCAGAACCCATGTCTTTTTCTCAGGAGACGAGGGTCCTGACCACAGGAACAGGCCCAGGAGACCCAGAGGGAAGACTGTGAGGGGTTGTTCTTTAGTTCTCAGTCACTCAAAGGGATTTAGTTAAAAAAACAAAAACAGCAAAAAGATATGTAATATGATCACACTTATATAAGCTATAGCAGTGGTCCCTAGTGGCTGGGGGAGGTGGAACAGGAGAGTGATTTTGCTACCGTTGGTAGTTAAATAGTTATTAATAAGAAAGAGAGCAAAGGGAACCAGACAGTGAGCTCAGTGAAGTGGGGAGCATGAGCCTGTTTGCTCCACCAGGAAGCTGCAGCTTCACACCCCACAGGGCGATCTCAGCACTGCTCCTCCAGGGGGATTCACACTCCTCCCTTCCGCCCTGGTACTGGATTGTTGGGGGACACAGCAGTAGGTGCCTGACCACAGAGGCCTGTCAGCCTCACTGGGGGGTGGACCCATCCAAGAGCCCATGAAAGCTTGGGACGTTGACTAGTTATTTTGAAAAACAAAAACAAAAAACCCCTCTTGGTTATAACCCCAGGGGGACAGAGAAGCACTCTCTCCCTCTCTTGTTGTAACCTGCAATCGCCCCATGCATCCACACGTCCTCTCTCCACAGCCACGTGGGGCCAATGGCCGCATGGACTCCACACCCAGGCTCCAGGTGGGAGCCCGAATACCTCAGCACTGAGTCAGACTGCATCTGGGAACACCAGCTAGACTAGCAGGATGCTGCGCTGGATTGAGCTTTAATATGGCACGTGATCTCTGGATACCGACTCCATTTCTGACCCTGATTTTCCATGACAAGACAGACAGAGGCGGGACCCGGGAGGGGCATTCAGTCATTCGTGCATTCATTCATTTATTGGAGGGGCACCCTTTTGACTTTGCTTCCTGAGTAAATCTTACCACCAGACCTCATCCTCTTTTGTGGGTCCCTGAAAATGCTTTCTCTCACAAAACGGCAAAACCCCCACTTCCACCAGCAACAATTTAACGGTGTGGAATTTCAGATCTGCCAGGTGAGGAAGTTCTGGAGCTGTTCCACAATAGTGCGACTATAACCAACACTGCTGAACTGGACACTTAAGAATGGTTAAGGTTGTGCCTTCCAGGCTGTGGATTTTTATCACAATAAAAAATAGTTAAAATTGCAAAGCAAACAAATAAGACACTCAGATCCCAGTTCAGCTCCTGTCGTTCCTGAGTGGAACAGACCTGCTCGGCCCTGCACATACGTTTCTGTAGGCATAAAAACACATAAAACAATGCTTTTTAGAATGAAGGCTTCCATGTTTTTTAAACAGTCTTTTATGTAACAGCAGAGCTCATCTTTACAATTCCGTACACTGATTTATACAAACTAAGACTAATAATAACAGCAAACAATCATACTAATTACGGGTTCACACTAGTTTAAGCGCTTCACAACACCGACTTACTGTCTCACTCAACCCTAACTATCCTGCAGCTCGGGTCCTATTTTTATCTCCACTTTATAGATAAGGACGGTGACCTGCCACAGAGAACAAGTAAATGGCAAAGTCCGGAGTCAAAACAGGCAATTCCACCTGTGGCAGGGACGGAGATTTTTATCTCTAAGCTCCAGCACCTGAGAATCCTACTGACTCATACACACTGGGCGAGTCCTGCAGCAACCATTTATTGAGCAATCAGTTACAACAGAATTGTGGGAAATTTTTACCATATCGCAGAAGAAGGAAGATCTTGCTGTCTGCTTGCCTCTGCCACTTTTTTTAACTAGGTAAGGAGCAAGTTTACAGTACAGATGACTGCGGGTGGGTGAGGGAGGGGCTGCTGTCGCAGCAGGAGGAGGAACACTGCGGGAGGGAGCGCTGTGACCCCGAGCTCCCCAAGTGCCTCCCTCTACTCACCTCTGAAAAAACCAGTAGAGCAATTCTTCTAACTCCCCAGCACGTGGACTGGGGGGTCAGGGCCAGAGAGCAGCCTGCACTGCCACTGGTTGTTTTCCGTACCCAGGAGGGCAGGGGAAGATGCAAGGAAGAGACGAGGGGCCTTTCTGTGGACCAACAGTGAATTTTAGAAACTGGTCTAAAACTAGTGGGGAGGAAAATTGAGGAAGGCTGCAGAAGTCACCAAAGAGAATCACAGGGGGCCACGAAAGGGGTTGGGGTGAGGAGTCACTCTTCAGGGCTCAGTAACGCTGCCGTGCCGCCAACTCAGGAAGAAGCAGCTGCATTTCTGAGCACAACAGGCTGCTGGCCCGGCCAGGTCCCTGGCGGGGGTGCGTGAGAGAGGTGACCAGTCAATGTTTCTCTTCCTCTCCTTCTCCCCCTCTTCCCCTCTGTCTAAAAATAAATAAATGAAGTCTTTACAAAAATAATAAGATAAGAAATAAACAGAGCAAGCTGAGACTCAGCTCCAGGCCACAGAGCCATTCTCACCCAAACGTAACCAAGGCTGTGCTCCCAGCAGGGCTCAGAGGACGCTCATGGGAAAGGCCGAGGGCTCAGGCTAGGCACAGGGGTGGGGAGGCAGTCAGGACTCACCTGTAGGTGTATGGCCCCACTTCTTCTAACCGAGGGATCTCCCCTTTGAGGATTTCCTCTGGGTTGGTGACATTGAAGAAATAGAACTGGGAGTACACGGGCAGAGGGGGCTTCTTCCAGGAGTCAAAGGTCTCGGAACCGTTCCTTAGCACAATATTCTGGGGGGAGAAGACCAAAAGGAGGGTAAGGGTAAGGGTAAGGCTGCTGGCTTTGAACACAGGGGTAGAGTGAGGGGCATTCCCTCTTCTGACCTCCTGACTTGCTTATTGTTCTCACTGGCATTCAGTGCAGTCGCTGGAGAGGAGAGCCATGCCTTCTGCCAGTAGGAAGCTCACAGCTCTGTTAAAATATAAAAGGTCTTGCCCTGGCTGGTGTGGCTCAGTGGCTTGAGCGCCGGCCTACGAACCAAAGGGTCGCCGGTTCTACTCCCTGGTCAGGGCATGTGCCTGGGTTGCAGGCCAGGTCCCCAGTGGGAGACGCTTGAGAGGCAACCACATATTGATGTTTCTCTCCCTCTCTTTCTCTCACCCTTCCCCTCTCCCTAAAAATAAATAAATAAACAAATCTTCAAAAATATATATAAAACATCTTCATAAATACTTGTGGTAAAGGAAGGATGCTGGAGCCACAGCTTGTGGGTCCTTAGAAATATGGTGTTATTAAGGCCATAGGTTTTTTCAACAGCTATAGAAGTGTATTTATAATTGAACTCTTCATAAAAGATATTTATAAGACAACCAATTTTATACATTGGAAATGGTATTGAAGTATGAATTACAACACAGACAACGATATGAAATGAGGCTAAAACAAAGCTGAAGTGGACAGATAAGCAATTTCTCTTTTTCATTAATTAACGCTAGCTTAAACTTTGTTAAAGAAAGTACCCAGCCCTGGCTGGTGTAGCTCAATGGATTGAGTGCTAGCTGCAAACCAAAGGGTCACCAGTTCGATTCCCAGTCAGGGCACATATCTAGGTTGCAGGCTAGATCCCCAGTACAGGGCACACAAGAGGCAACCACACATTGATATTTCTCTCCCTCTCTTTCACCTTCTCTTCCCCTCTCTCTAAATATGAATAAATAAAAATCATTAAAAAATAAAATAATAACAACAACAACAAAGAAAGTACCCACAAGGCTCCATTGGCTTCGTCACAGAGAGTCTACGATCCTAAGCTGCTATGGAAGATGGGGCCATTCTGAGATGCACCATGCACTTCCAGTTTGCCCAGGGAGGACAAGAACAGTGAAAGAGGCCCAGGAAAGCTAGTTTTAATCCTTCCGTTTGAGGAAGAACCATACCCATCCCTACGTATCCACCACCAGCGTCTTTAATTGCATTTCCTCATACCATCCCCAACAAACCCATAACACAGAGATGCTTACCCCTGCCTTACAGATGAGGAAGCTGAGCCTGACTTGAAGTGAAGTTCGCAGGGTGTTCTTTGCCTACAATCCTTTGTTTTCCAAACTTACCATGTGCTATAAGATGAATTGTGTGCCCTCTCCCACCACTGCACACACTAAAATTCTTGTACTGAAGTCCTAACCTCAGAATGTGAGTATATTTGGAAATAGAGTCTTTAAAGAGAAATGTGAGGTTAAGTGAGGTCAGGACTGTAATCCAATATGATTAGTGTCCTTAAAAGTAAAGGGTATCAGAACAAATAAACACAAAGGAAAGAGCATGTGAAGACACAGGAAGAAGACGGCTGTCTACCAGCCAAAGACAGAGAGGCCTCAGAAGAAATCAATTTTGCTGACACCTTGATCTTAGATTTCTAGCAACCAGAACTATGACCCAATAAACTTCGGTTGTTCAGTCCGCCCAGTCTGTGCTATTTGTTAAGACAGGCCCAGCAAACCCAAACGGATACACCCCGCCCCTACCTTTTCACCTTACTGACGTCAGGCTTGGCCTAGAGACTTGATTTAATCAACAGAATGTGGGTGAAGTGCAATGCCCCGATTTTCAGCTAAGGCCTTCAGCGACATGGCAAGTTCCCACCAGCCGCCCTCTGCCAGAGGAAGAGCATGCCCCAGGGCGCTGCCGTCCCTCCAGCCAAGGCCCTAACATGGTGATGCGTGGACCAGACATGAAGCCTAAACTCCAGCCTAGTTCAGCTGAGCCAGCCAGGCTCCAACAGCAGCCAGCCCACACCCCAAAGTGTGAACTAAATGTCACTGCTACNGCCTTCAGCGACATGGCAAGTTCCCACCAGCCGCCCTCCTCTGCCAGAGGAAGAGCATGCCCCAGGGCGCTGCCGTCCCTCCAGCCAAGGCCCTAACATGGTGATGCGTGGACCAGACATGAAGCCTAAACTCCAGCCTAGTTCAGCTGAGCCAGCCAGGCTCCAACAGCAGCCAGCCCACACCCCAAAGTGTGAACTAAATGTCACTGCTACAAGCCACTGACTTTAGGGGGTTCCTTGGTATTTAGCCAGCATTGCAGTAGAAGCCTAATTAATACCTTGCCCAAGGTTAATGGACAGAAACCTGATATCTAGTAGAAAGGTTTCTATCTAGGTTTCTATCTAGAAACCTGATATCCTAGTGGGCCTCAGCTTGTTAATGGAGGAACACTACATTTTTACAGCACAAGTTACTAAAGTACACAAGAAAGAGAGGAGAGCACAGATGGCAGATAAACAAACCAGAGTATGAACAGTGATTAATTCTGCTTGTTCGAAATCCAGATCAGTGTTATTTTCTTCTTGATGGGATTTTGTATTTCCCAAATTTGTATACTGAGTGAAAAAATTAACACTGAGAAAATTATTAAAAAGGAAATGAAAAGAGGAAAATGGGATCTACTAACACAGACAAGAAAAGGCCGCCAGTGAAACCAGAGATTCCAAGAGACGCACCCCCTGACGTCACTTGGCAGGTCACGGCCATTCCTCCAGCAGGAGGGTCTGAGTGACAACAAACAGGAAGACCAGCTTCAAAACACGTCAGAAACTACATGCTAAAAGGTGCTGTGGTACAGCACATAACAGGACATCAAATTTTACCAGGCTGGGCGTCCAATTTAATAGGAGCCATGCTGCCAGGAACCCTAATGCTATGGCTCTGTTATTAAACAGAAACTATCCCAAGAATCTCTGCAGGGAAAAACAAAGTGGCCCTGGAACGCAGGAATGCAGAAACCGGAAGCTCTCAAAGCAAAGCCGCTCATCTGGAGGGGCTGGGAGCAAACTCACGGCCAGGGGCTGGCCCTGGCACAGCACTGGGGATTACCTGCAGTTTGGCATCAGTTCAGAAGGTCTATTCATCAGGTTTCTATCCAAACAGCACATTATTAAAATGCTCTTGGCCTTTACTATCAGAGCTGACTTACTGATTTGAGATCAGACGGAAAAGTTTCCAACGAGCCATTTAAGTCACAGTCAAAACACAGAGAAAGCAATAGCTTCATTAGAATCACCGAAACATGTAGCTCTAACACCTATCAGTGTGTGTAGCTCATCGGTAATCCAGCACCCTCAAGAGCTAAGAGTACCAGGTCCTTCTGTGGGTCCCTCCATGACCCCTTTTACTAACAACTGTTTAAAGGCGTGCTATACCCATGGTTTTCTTGCAAAGTATAGAACCCTGGTGTAAATCATCAAAACACTGTAGGAGATACCCAGGAACATAGGCATGGCTTCTGTGTTCCAGGAACTTGCCCTCTGTTTAAGGGAGTATCAACACACACATGCAGAGTCATCAACAATATAAAGCAGCAGGTGGTAAACGGCCAAGGACTCCAGTGGTCTCTATACTTTTCAGACAATGGACTCTTTGAACCCAGGGGGAGAAAGGTGGTGCTTGAGGTGAACCAGGAAGAATGAATAAACGCTTGGCAAGTAAAAGGAGGTCATGGGGCGGGTGCCTGACAACCAGGGTTGAATCAACTCTCCCATCTGGCTGGACGGGGTGAGCCTTTCCTCTCACCTGCTCCATGGCCGTCTTTCCTGGAGCCCTCTGCTTAACCAGAAAGACAGTGGCTGTGGAAAAGGAGACCATCAAAGAAACAGAGATGGATGGTATTAGGTGTGACTGTGAGCTTTATAGGGAGTAGGGAGAGTCATTTAGAGAGATGCGTTGAGGTGACAGGAGTCTAGACTTTATCTGATATAACCACGGGGAGCCGTGGAAGGTTTTTGAGCTGCAGAATATTATGAAGAGTTGGGCACTGTGTTGTCACTTTATCTCAGCTAAATGCCCTGATGGTCTAAAAGGTGACACTCATCTTTCCAATTTTACACTTCAGAAGAGCAAAGCTCAAAAGGGTTAGGAGAATGCCTGAAGTCTGCTAGCAGCGGGTGGGGCTAGCCTCCCACTCCCAGATGCACTGCAAACCTGGCAAAGGTGAATTTCACCAGAGCCCCAAGGTCCTGGGAACCAGCCGTGGGTTGGGGGCCCTCACTTTGCTTTTGAGGAAAGGGCATACTGCAAAGAAACACCCTTTCCCATACACCTTAGATAAGGTTCCCAGACATCCCCCGTTGTTACCTAACCACTTTCAGACTCCCATTCTTTGCCTCATAACTGATCAGTAGTTGCTCCCACAAATCAGTGGGAACAAACTGCCTGTTAACTGCAGCATGGTGACTAGAGTTGACAGTCCTGTTCTGTGCACCTGAAGGTTGCTAAGAGAATACCACAACGCCACACTCTGTGAGGGGGCGGACACGTTCACTAGCTTGACTGTGATCATCATCTCACAATGCATATGCTTATCAAACATCATGTTGCGCATCTTAAACTTCTATGGTTTTTCTTTGTGAGCCACACTTCAAAAAAGCTGGGGGGGAAATGCTTGTTAGCCAGACTTTGGTTATGTTTCCCTCCTTCCTAGACCTGTTTCCATCTCCCAGGACAAGAAAAGCCCTGGAGGCCCCCAAACACCACACAGTCACGGGTTCTCCCCTGCCCCACCTTCCACTGTAATCGTCTTTTCCCTTGTGCAAGGATCACTTCAATGGGTCTCTCTTGGCCTATGTTTTCTTATTGTGCAACGCTGCCTGGTTTGAACTGACACAGGAGAGAAGTGTTAAGAGTGGAAAGGGGAAAGGGGGCCTGACTAGAATTACTGTAAGGAGGAAATGAGCTCTCAGCAGAGAGCCTATCTCAGGCCACACTCAAAGTACTCAATAACCTGGCTGGTGTGGCTCAGTGGATTGAGTACAGGCCTGTGAATCAAAGGGTCATGGGTTCAATTCCCAGTCAAGGTACATGGGATATACCTTGGGTTGTGGGCTTGGGTTGTGGGCCAGGCCCCCAGTACGGAGTGTGAGAGGCAACCACACATTGATGTTTCTCTGCCTCCCTTTTTCCTTCCTTTCCCCTCTAAAAATAAATAATTAAAATGATTTTTTTAAAGTGCTCAATAAAGGGCTTTGCCCATCACAGCCACCTTCAAGTTGGGGATCAGAGAGAGGGTTCTAGGACTTGGCTTGAATTACAAAAGTAATCTGGAGACTCTCATTAATTTGCTCAAATATAAACAATCCAGCAAAGGTTAATCAATAAAAGAGAAAAACAAAAAACAAACAGAAAGGCTTTCGTCATGATCCTCTCTTCCAGCCCTATATATAATTCCGCTTATGTTGAAACAACAAGGAATTAGCATTAAACTAGAAATAAGCAAAGTGTTGAACAGGAAAAGAATGCCTTAGTAAATTATGGTAATTCACAGGCTGGAGCGGATGTAAGCAATCACAGTTATAAACACTACACAGAAATAAGAAACATGCTCGTGGTCTGTGTTAAATGGAAAAGCTGACAATATAAGCTGTGTGTGTGGATGAGACTAACAGATAAAATACACACATGAAAACGTGGAGGTGAAATACAGAAAATGTAAGTGACCCTCAGCGTCTCCGAGCCTCCACAGTAGACGACTAAAAGTGCTGATCTCTGTGGAATAGAATCACGAGGAGTCTTCCCTTCTCTCCATTAAGCTTTTCTACATTGTTGGGGTGTTTTATAACAGAAATAAGGGACTTCTATAGGCAAGAAAGACATAAGTGTTCCCTTATAATTTTCTAAGTGAAAATCTACCAAGAAAACTCAGATTCTAGAAAGTGTTATTAACAGTCTCTAAGGAGTAGTGGATGCAAAGAGAAGCAACTTCATCTAAGCTTCCCCTCTGCTCTTGCAAAACAAAGGCGAGGGCGAAGCCTCCTCCGCTGTGGTCAGGTCTTCCACGCGAGCTCCAAGGGCCCCCCTCCTCCACAGTGAGCTTTGCAGTATTGCATTTCCGATCATTCTCTGGCTGACTGATTTAGCATTCCGGATCCCTCATCAGCTTTTCCTGACAAGCACCATCAAATGTGGAGGGCTCCAGGGTGAGAAGGGACTTGGAGTTTCATTTATTTATTAAAGTAAAGAAAAGCAGCTCAGGATTACAA
Source organism: Sturnira hondurensis (assembly GCF_014824575.4). NCBI lineage: Eukaryota > Metazoa > Chordata > Mammalia > Chiroptera > Phyllostomidae > Sturnira > Sturnira hondurensis. Next base: position 1,109,219 of record NW_028079667.1, read on the forward strand.
ACCTTGAAAGAGCCCGTAAGTGTGAATGAACAGATGGTTAACTGCCCCAGGGCACCTTGCCTGGTCTGTATCCAGCTCTTAGGCAACCAAAAGCCCAAAGACAACGGCCAGAGTTTCTAAGGAGGGCAAGATCTCGTCCAGAGGGAGGCTGTTCTTACAACCGTGGAACACGAACCTTTTCCTCTAAGTTGACTCGGGAAGTTTCAGGATAGAAATAAACATTAAGTAGACCTGAGTCCTTAACTTAAAAGAAAAAAGAAAAAGAAAACCCTACAAAAAATGATGATGTTTGACAGCTTGCCAGAGTCACTGACAGATGTCCTTACAAGCTGGGGTTGTCCTCATTGTCTGTCTCCGCCCCCCTGTCGCCTGCCTTTCCCTGCCACTCTTAGCTGAGGCAAGGCCCACACAAGTCTCACGCCACTTTTTATTCCATTCACATCTTGCCCTCAAGAGCGCTGGCTTTTCCTGCACCTTTAATGTTTCTCTTTTCCTCCACTCCCTACGGCTGGACATCTGTCATGGAACTCACTGTAAATCTCCTCAGGAGACAGCATGTGTGTGCGTATGTGTAGGGAAGGAGAAAACAGAGGGAAGTGCATGAATACAGCTGCTAACATTTCTAAAACGGTTGCTTCTTTATTTTTATCCCTTTCCCCCACTGTGTGGCTCAGAGAAGGATAACTTGTCATTACTACCACAGCCAGCTGCTACTCACGGGCGTCTCCAGTTGTCAGGTGCTGCACCAGGGCTTCGTGGGCTCACAGCCTTACACTGGCCCTGCAAGGGCCCACTCTGCAGATAAGGAAATGGCACTGGCTTTCTTAAGCTCACAGAGCCAGTCGGCCACGTCAAATCTGACCAAGTGCAGGTCTGTGGGCTTGCAAGGCCCATGCCCACCCACTCCCACAGCTTCTGGCCCACCATACCTGCAGGGTGGAGCTGCCAGCTTCAGCTAATAAAGAAAGGTACGGGATGCCCAAGTAACTCCCAAACACAAACTTCTGGCTATGTCAGAAATGCTTTCCTTCTTCGGAGATGCATGCGGAAGGACACGGGGCACGGGAGCAGAGTGTTTCCAACGTCTGGAACTTGCATTCAAACAATTCCAGGAAAAGTATACATCACAGAGAGATGAAGTAAATGTGGCAGGATGTTAAAAACTGATACACTGAAGTGAATCAAAACTGCATGAGGCATACTCACTAAAACAGTATTATTTACCTGAAATTCAAATTTAACTAGGCATCCTGTATTTTATCTGACGGCCCTACCCCAGAGAGTCCCTGTAGCTGTGGAGCCATAATCTGGGCTCTGGGGCCTTCCGGAAGAATCAGCCCTTTGGCCTAGAGAAAAAGAAACTAGGGCAGCTGTGTGAGGTCATGGTCAACTCCCTGCTGGAACCGACACACGGAAGTGAGAAAGGAAGAACTGAGCTGTCGGGTTTTCAGGTGGCTGTCCTGCTCAGGTTGCTGTTGTGGTCGAGGACAGCATCTCAAACTCCTGTTGCGGGATGGTACAGAGAAGGGCTGCATTTGGCCTTCGACTTCTCACTCCTGCCCCCAGACCCTGAGGACTTTCCATTATATACTCCCAGGGGCTTGCTCTACAAAGGAAGGACTCAGAAAATGAACAAGTGACATCGTAACCCCAAGCCCAAGAATGTTTGGCGTAGAAGTCATTCATCCCACTGGACAGAGGGAGCCAGTTTCCCTGGTTCACAAGGGGCCCTTTGCTCGGTCAGGACACAAGGCTGCAGCTTGCAAACAACTGATGCTCCTCACTGAGGACCCCACTGTGCTGGTGACAGCCACCATGTAAACCCTGTAATCCACCGAGTTTTCTAGTTATACTAAATTAAAAGTCAGCATAAGGTCCTAAATCAGTTTTACAATGTGGTTTTGGATATTGCTTATTAATTTTAGCCAAGAAGAATAAGATGTTTTTTTCCGGGTATGATACTGTGGGCAATACCACCAAAGGAAGTATTAGAAAGATTATCAAGTTACATGATGAACCTGCAGTATCAACAGCCAAAACAATCATATGGACTGAAAAACTTACTTTTCAGTTAATTAGCCAGTACATAGGGTCCAGCAGAAGTAACACCTGCTTGAGGTGGTTGGTAGGGTAATAATGGGGGTGTAAGAATTTATAGTTTTAATTTCAATTAAAACCATATGTCAAATTTCAATATGACATTTTCACCTAAAATGTCATATGGTGTGCTTGAGTGTGATATTGTTGTGTTACAGAATTACATGCTTATGATTTTATAATTAAAATTTTTGTAATCAAAAGGGGCATTATTTGTGCCACACCCTATATATATCAAGAGCTTTCTATATGCCCAACAGGCACAGGCCATGTTCTCAAGAAAATACTTAGCTAAGTGCACAAAATGGACATGCATATAACAGTGAACAATTACGTGCAAGTCCCAGCTCCAGAGAAGGTTTATGTCTGAAATTACTCAGATAATTTCAACTGTATGGATCCATCATCAAATCCCCATCTGGTCATCTCTCAGACTGCCCAAAGTTAGTGGGACCAAAACTGGACTCGTGATTTTCTCCTCTAATCGGTCACTAAGTCCTACTAATTCTTCCTCTCTCCTCCATTTCCATCTTTGTGCCCACGGCATCACCAGCTTGGACGGTGGCAAAATAACCTCCTAACTTGTCTCCTTCTCTCCAGCTTTGTTCCTTTCAAAGACATTATCTATCTCAGCCTCCTGAGAGTTCTATCGAAAGTGCCTATCTGAACAGCTACTCTCCAAGGTTCACAGGATAAAGTCCGAAGTCCCTGACCTTCGGTGCTAAGCCCTGCCATGACTTGATGCAGCCTGTCACCTGTCATCATCTGTCATTTCCAGTAGACACTTTACGTACTAGGAACACTCAGCCGGCTGCTGTTCCCCAGGTGCAGGCTGGATTTGCTGCTTCTGCCAAGAGCTGACAGGATTTGATACAGTCACAAGACACAATGCATCCAAGTTAACCCGGCAGACTGGTTCGGGAAGGCAACATCAGGCAGGTTGTTGAACCAGCTGTCCTGGTAAAAGCTACTTCCAAATGATAGAAGCAGCACTCAGGGAATTGCATTAGACTTTTCTGGACTTTTAGGGAAACTTCCCGGACTTAAGAGTACTGCTGATTGTTCTTGTAGTTCAGCAAAGTGCTACTTAATAATTAAACACGCCTCCAGTATCCACGCTGCCATCTACACAGTCTAAATTCACCCAGAGAGAATGTAGACCGGCTTTGAGAACCTGGCCTCAGAGTGTGTGCATGATTCTCACCAGACTCCAGGTTAATGAAACACCAGACATCACAACACCAGTTGGTTTGCTTTGTTTTTAAAAATTTCTCCCTGGCATTAAGCAAACCAATCTACACTCTTGTAGTAATGTCAGTAATTTTCACTACCTACCATTTTTTATTCTCTAGTGAAATAGAAGAAATAAACTGCCATTAACATTCTACTCTTATTCTCTGACCCTATTTTAACTCGGGAACAGATGCATTCGTGTTTTCTTTTTAAATGTCACTGTTGTTGAACTCATTTTGCTTTAATTGCAACTGTAAGAATTTCAGCTAATTTGATCTGACAGTTTGAGGTTCAAATGTTAGTTCATGTGTAATCTGCTACTCTGTAAATTATATACAGGACAATATGATGAAATAGCTATTACGGAAAAAGCTCCTGCTACAATACACCCACGAGGATACTTTTTAAAAGCTTCCTGGTAATTACAAATGTGAAATCAAGGCTGAGAACTGCCAGCCTGAAGGGAGAAGAAGCAGCCGCCAGTTGGTTCCTTAACCATAAGAACCAGGTGCAAACTGGGGAGACACGTCTGTGTGTGAGGGTAGGGGCTAAAGGAGTTGCAGAGAAAGGATTTTAAGACGTGAGTAAGTAAGAAGCGTGACCACGAAAGCAATGCCTGGGTTCTGTCTGTAACTGGTGGAGCCGGTCTTATTCTCCAACCTGTGTGATTATGATTATAACTCTCAAAAATAAAATAAGTGATATTTTCACTGCTTGTTTATCTATGTCTCCTCTTCCCTCCATTACTCATGATTACCAAAAGTACAGTGTTTAAAGCAAATATCCTTAAAATGGGACTTGCAAGAATGAGTACATCACTCTGACAATGGCATTCTGCCACTCTCTGTCTGTCTCTCTCAACAGGTCATAACGCTCAGAGGCTGGAGGGGCTAGGTGGGCAGTGTAAATTAGTGAAGTGGGTGTGAGCTCGTACATGTGTTTGCATGTGAAACCACAGCAATAGTATTCACTTCCACACACCTCATTTGTGTTCTACACCTGATGTGTTTAACAAAACACCTGAGGTGATAGCCTGAGAGGTTGTGCTATCTTTCATTTTCCTTCTTTTGCTAAAGAGGGTCAGATACAACAGATGTGTCTCTGCTCTAAGAAAGGCCACACAGCAAGCACAATGACAAAGGACACTTCACTGAGCCTGGGAGTGGGAAGCCACTGGGGTGTGATGGACAGCGGGAAGGGGGAGCCCGAATCAGGGGCGTCCCAAACCACTCTCTTTAACACAGACTTGGGTGCGGGGTGAGGGGTAATAAAAAGGACATTTAATATTCAACCCACCAATGAAAATTCTGCTGGTGTGAAAACATTAATAATACAGTTCCCAAACTGGTTTTACAGAAATACAACAAGGATATTTTGTTATTTTTTAAAATTATTCCAAAAATCACCATAATTAATGAAATGAAAACTAGATGGGCAGTTCTCAAAGTATGGTCTGAGGATCCCTGGGGGTCCCAGAGGTCCTTTCAGGGGGTCCACAAGGTCAAAGCTATTTCCATAATAACACTAAGACATCAGTGGCCTTGTTCCCTTTCTCTCATGAGTGGAGAACAGTTTTCCAGAGGCCACATGGCCTGCATGTAATGATGTCATTGCCCTGATCGCAAATGTGCTTGTCTAGTCTTGTATTTCAAAAACTTATGTTTTAATTTCTAATATTGTAAATATCAAGGGATATTGTAAATATCAAGAGAGACATAAGTTCTTTGGGGCCCTCAATAATTTTTAAGAGTGTAATGGGGCCTGAGGCCAAAAAAGTTGAATTAGATTAGAAAATCTATAAGCATAGGGAGAGTGTCTGGTGTAGTATTTCACCCACGGTTCTTCACATACTGCCTCACAGAGAGTCCACACTCTGGAAATATTTGCTAAATAAACGAATGCCTGTATATCTGAGAGTGCTTTGAGATCTGGAGAGCAAAACTCTGAAAGTTGCCTTTATTTTCCTCAGTAGATTTTGACTAGCTACCAGCTCTGTTTAAGAGGGGTCCCTTCATTAGCATATAATTTGTATATATATTGTATATAGCTCAGTGAGATAGGCCACAAATGACCAATCACTTGGCCAACATCTTGTGTTTTCATTAATGATCTTGTAACCCCACCTGCTGATTCTTCCCTGGGAACAAGCAGATGCCTGGAAGAACAGATGGCCTCTTTGCCATGGCCTGACAGAATGAAACCTTGCATTGGATTAAACAAGAAAGCAAAAACGGCTTCCACAGGCAAGAACCTTCCCCTCTCCCCACCTTTCTTTCTTTTAAGCTTGCAGAATAACAGCAATTATTACTAGTAATATCCTCAACTAGCATTGCCATCTCTCTTATTTGTTAGCCATACCTCAACAAAGCTGAAATTATAAAGAGTGGGAACAGAAGCACCCCACTTTTGTAAAGTAATGTGTTTACTATATATGGATCAACAGAAAGGTAGAATCATCAGCAATACGTTAACAGTAGTTATCTCTGCTTTATTAATTTTTGTTGTATCTGGCTTTTTACAATGGCATGCATTCCCTTTCTTACCAGAAAAATAAGCAAAAGTCAAGAATAAAATACAAAGGTGCAAAAGAGGACTTGCCATCTTAAGGAAGGAAGACATGGGCGGCTAAGACAATCGCCGCCCAAACCAGCCGTGGACTTCACGGTTAGCTCTGCGCCCTGGGTGCAGCTCCTAAGGAGTCTGATTCGGCAGGGCTGGTGGGGACTGTGTTTTTAAAATCTCCTTAAGTGATTTGGATGCAGTTCTTAGAGTCAAAAACTACACTAAGGAGTACTGGCTTACCCCTCATCTTAATCATGAATATTGAATGCACTCATAGTCACCATGAATGAGTAAGATGTTGAAAAAATATAATATGATTCTGCTATCACAAAGTCAAATTTCTAAAAGCCAGGGAGGAGGTACGTACTTTCGCTTAGGCGTTGAAGAATCTTGCAAGGTTATTGCCTCTGTTTATAAATCTATGATTCCTGCTTGTGCTGAGCCAGTGATGTTGCTCTGTGACAAATTTGGAAAATAGAAACTAAGAAATGGAACATGTTCGCTGAGGGAGGCTGGGCAGCCGGAAGGTCAGGAGGAGCTGTGGCTGAGGGAGCCCCAGATGAGCAACCCGCCTGGGGCCCAACAAGTACATAGAGGGAGCGGGCTGGCGGGGAAGCAGCCGGAGAGGGACACCCGGAGTGGGACACCCGGAGTGTGCCCGTGATTCTCCAGTTTCCATTGCACTCTGAGGAAACTTCACTGTGCGGTGGTTCTCATGCTTCGGTTTCTATGAGCTTCCTTTTGCAGCTTTAGAAAAAGAAAAAAGTCCTATCTTTCATGAGCCACCTTCAATGGGCCTGAGCTCCTTAGAGAGAATTGTCCCCCTTTAATGTCAAGAGGTGGAGGACAGTGTGATGTGTGAGGGCAGAATTTATTGTCCAAACCAGGAATATTTTGAGAGGAAAGAGGGTGCCGGTAATTACACCAGGACAACAGTGCAAATAAACCAGGACTGTCACTGCCGACGCGATGTACGGTCATCCTCAGAGAGGAAAACATGAGTTAGGAGACCCAGCTGACACACCTACACCCACCTCTTCCTTTACATTCAGCCTTCCTTCCATAAGTCACTTATCTATGTTCCTACAGTCATATAAATACAAAGGCAATTTGATGCCTACTGTCATGCACTTAAAAATGAACCTAGTCTCAGTATCCTTGACTATAAAGTATTGGATTAAGTGATGGCTAAAGTTTTTCCTTACTCTCAGATTCTGTCTTCATAACTCTGCAAAAAGGCAGCTCGAGAGATGAGGTAGATGTACAAGAAGGAGCCCTTTAGGATTATATAGAGTCGATTGTCCTTACATAAACAACAATGAGGATATTTTGCTAATTTGACTTTTAAAAAGAAGACCTGTACATTTTCACCCATCGACGCTATCTGTTTAAATCACCAATGATTATGTTTCTTGAGGCATCAGCACAACAGCTCCACAGTTGCTATGGTTCCCAGAAGAGGCCAGCGGGGATTCCCTTGCCCAGAGCCTCGGGTTCTGGCAAAGGGTAGATGTGTTTGTCTTGTTCATCTTACCCCTGAGACCTAATGCTATTGTTCTACCTTGGCCCGTAGGAAGCAAATAGGAAGCAGAACATGAACCGTCTCTTCTCCTCTCACTGGTCCCCTTGCCAGCCCATCTCTTACTGGCCAGCCCTGACTTGGGCCAGCTCTGAGTCCCCATTTCTGGGAGATGTTCAAATTCAAATATAAGGCCGAAATTAATATTCTGAGCTGCAACGTTGCTCTCAAGCACAGGTCACATGACCATCAATAGAATCCCAGAATTTGGGAGCTAGAAGGAACCTTAATGACTACATAAGCTTCAGTTTCTAGATGAGAAAAGAATAAGCAGAAACAATAACGTAATTGTTAATGTCCAGGCAATGCGCAAGGGACTTTGCTAGATGCTTTCCACCAATCACTTTCTTTCCTTCTTGCAACAACCCTAAAGCTCTTCTTGCTACCCCCAATTTCAAAATGAGGAAACTGAGGTTTTGAGGGGTTCAGTGACTTGCTACTTGTCTTGTTCCATTTAATCCAAGTCGTTGTTAGTGAGAGCAAAAGGAATTTTAACCACATTCTGCTGATGCTCAGAACACTGTTCTTTCAACCAAAATGATCAAGAGAGGCAGCGGGCATTCGTTACGCTCCTGCCTCGTACCGGGCACCGTGCTGGCGCCAGGGCAATCAGTGGGCTCACCAAATGAAATGAAAGGTAACATAAAACCCTGTCCTTCTGCGCCCTACAGAGGAAAAGAGATTGCTGGGTCTGCGCAAAGCTCTGTCTTCAGGGTGATCAACACGCTTGATAGAGAGAGAAGGCCTGCTCGTGGCTCAGAATTATCCCCCAGGAAGTGAGTGGGGGCATAGGGAGGGAGGCATCTCTATGCCTCTTTTGCATTTGAGAAAAGTGAAGCAGAAACAACTGCAGGGTTTGCCCAGGGTGAGGCCAACTAGTCTTGCTTCCTTCCACTATGTGCACTGGCCCAAATTAAAATCTCCTTTCAATCACCTCTGATCATTGCAAAACTCAAGGGCAATTATGACTTGAGGCAAAATTCTTCTGATAGGAATTATGTTACTAAGCTTCTTGTAACTAGCCAAACCATCTCATCAGAATGTCATCCCTTTTCTCTCTTCCACTTCTGATGTAGACAAGCCAGGGCATGGGCAATCTTCAGATGAGACAACTAAGAACAGGAAGTAAAATGGTGGATTATACTACAACTATGTTAAAGTCAAGTTGTGAATGAATTGTTCATAACACTATTGGAAATAATGACCACAGTGCATCACCTATTCAGTGCCTGATGCTGTGCTGAGTGCTCTACACAGATGCTGCACTCGGTCTCACGACAGCACACACACAGAGGCAGGTCCAGGATTTGTGTATAGCTGACACTATGAGAGGAGGCCCTTCCCAAGAATAAGGAAATTCTGGATGCAGAATTAGGTACAAAGCTTTGGAAGGACCTGTGCAAGTAAGGGGCCAGAAGCTTAAGCTTTGTGAGTCTTATGGTAAACGCAGCACAGTGCCCAAGACAGCTAACATCTTTGCTTTTCCAAGTAATGAAATCAAGGCTCAGAGAAGTTAAGTAACTTGCTCAAAGTCAAAAAGCTTATAAATCACAAGGCTAGGATCTCAACACAGGGGTCTGACTTGAAATCTCATGTATTTTTTCTTTGTTTATGTGGCTTCTCACAAAATATAAAACTGGTATCATTTACAAAGCACTAACTATATCCCTCGAAAATACCCATTTTCTTTAAGAATTCTTATAACCCTTCTATTTACAGATGAGGAAATTAAGGATCAGGAAAAGTTAAGCACCTATCTAGCAGGTCGGCCAGCTACTGCCCTGGTGGAGCCAAGATTCACACCTCAGAGTGTTGATCTGCTGAACCTCATTCTCTCCCACTACCCCACAAGGCCACAGGTGATCCAGGAGAGCAGAATGGTGATGATGGGAACACCTAACCTCCAGTTGACTTACCATAGTCCCCTATCTTTCCACTGAAGCTGGCCCTATTGTTTGGTTTCACACACCACATCATGTAGTGTTCCTAGTGGGGTTGGACAATTCTGAAGGCCCACTTACCCTGTCTTAAAATGTATTACTTGGTGCAAAGCCCAATCCCCATGGAGAAAACCGCGTGAAAAGCTAATCACCAAATCTCAATGCAAACTCAAGCCCCAGCCTAGATGCTGTACAGCTACCCCTTCCCCCATGAAGTACAGACCGATAGAGCATCTGAGTACAGGTAATATCTAGGCGCTGGGGAGCTCATCATCTCACAGGGCTCTCCTGAAATAGCCTTTCAAAGCCACATAAGAAAATTCATGTAGTGACTATAATTGGGTTAACTCTAGTCACCCAAGCAAGAGTTTACATCCTTAAACAGTTTTGCCACGGATGTTCGCATGGGTGGGAGTGAAGAAGATTCAGTTCAGTTTTTTCCTTGAACATGGATGCTCAGGGAAAACAATGGTCTTTAAGAAACTCAGACAATGGGCTTTATCTCCCTTTGACAATGTGAACTTAAAAATATTAAATTATGCTTTCCCTGGGTGGTAGGTTCTTTTTTTAAGTTGCCTTTAACTGCCAGATTTGAAATAATTGATGGCTGTATATTCCCAACAGAGGTTTGGGAAACCTCTATTAAAGGAACATGTCTGTTGCCACCTGGAATGAGACAACTTTACTGGCAGGGAATGGGTGCAGTGATCAAACTGGACAAGCCCTGAGATGTTTTATCTGGCCTGCAGCAACTCAAACCAGAAGGAGAAATTAGGCTGCTCCAATGTTGTGTGTGTGTGTGTGTGTGTGTGTGTGTTAAGGAAAAAGTGATAGCAGTAAAACTCTCTTTCTTCTTTCCACACAGACTGGTGATTCTGGGCGAAAGGGCAGAAGAAATGATCACCAGTGAAGTCAAACGACAGAGGAACCTTCCAAAATGACTAGCTAGCTCTCCAGCTCTCTCACTAAACAAGAGGTGACAGATTTATATTCTTCCAAGAATCAATATAATGCATCTTTGTCTGAAGCGTATGGCTATTTAAGAAGAGCAAGGCCGGATGATGAGACAAAGCAACACACTGTTGGTACAAGAATAGCACACTGCTAAGGAGGCGAAAAGGCACAGACTCGAATGGACTGAAATGGCACCCAGCCCAGAGGCCTGGCCTGGCTACCCACTGCCCTGGCTGCCCACTGCCCTGCCCAGCCCAGGAAGGCCAGAACACAATAGACCACACACCTGCTTCTCAACCCCAGCCCCACACCACTTCAAAGGCCCCAGCAAGCAGCCAACCAGCCTGCCTCTTTTGTTGTGTCTTTCATTTAGTTTTGTTTTTTCATGAAGTGGGAGGGAAATGAGTTTGGGCCCAACAGAGATCTGGGTGTAGGAAGGGATGGGGTGGAGATGGGAGTGGAGATACAAATAATGGAACGCAAGTGCACGCCTTTTAAAGGCACTAGATTCAGTCTTAGTGTTATAAAGGGAGCATACCGTGGTTATGCCATTCCTTTTCATCCTTCTTTAACCCTTGCCTACTAACCCGGGGAAGACGAGGAAGGAAGGAGCGCTCTAACAGAGAGTTTGCAGAGGTGCAGGTCTTTCCTGCACAAGGTTCAGCAGTGGGAGGGGGGACTGGAAGTGCTCCCACCCGCCCCGCCGCCCGCGGCATCTCCCAGGGCGCGCGGATACAAACACACACACACACACACACACACACAGCTCCGCCTCACCTTCTCGATCGTCTGGTCCACGGCCTTCTGGAAGACCCTGGCCACTAGCAGCGTGACGCTGGTCACCAGCAGGAGCAGGGACAGGGTCCCCACCGCGTAGAAGCAGCACCGGGCCATTCTGCGCGCGGCTCACCAGCAGGGGGCGAACGCCGGGGACCCAAAAGGAAGGGGAGAGGCCGCCGCTGCGGCCGCGACTCTCGGATGACCGCGAGCCGGTGGATGCGCTGAGCTCCGTGATCTGAGGCGGGGTGAGAGGGCCCTCAGGACACCTGGCCGGCCGGCTGACCCGGGACGGGTGCGAGACGCTTTGGTTTCAGTTTCACCCGCTAGGGCACCCACGGCGCCCGCCTGGCGCAGCTCCGGAGCCAGAAAGGGGGCGCCCAGGCCGTGACGTTCTCCAGCCTGCTCGCCGCAAACTCCGGAGGCCACCGCGCCGCCAGCAGCTGCGCGGGGAGGCGGGCGGGGCGGAGACCGAGCCCGCAGTCATGTGCCTCGCGGCGGAGGCGGCGATTCGGCCCGGGAGAGCCGCGCCCGTCTCGGGCTGCCCTCCCTCTCCCCGCCCGGTCCCTCCCCGCCCGGGTCCCCGCGCCTGTAGCTCCGGACCCCAGCCAGGCCTAGCCACTACCCTGCCCTCTCGCTGCAGGCCCCGGGGTCGCCCAGCAAATCGCGCCTCTTCCTTGGCTCATTCACATATTCAGTCTGCAGACCCGTACTGCGGGCCTACCAAGTGCCAAGCCCTCGGCTTTCAGGATGGATGCAACATTGCCCTCGCTCTAAACCAGTTCACAAGTTAGCGGAGCCACTGTTACAGCAATTACAGAACAGAACAGTGTAACCTCGCTTTCACGAGGTGCGTGCCCAGATCTGTGCAAACAGGCATGTCTTCCTGTGACCTAGGACCCCACAAATGAACTGGGTTTTGGTGGATGTGTAAGGGTTTGTCACGTGAGGGTTGTGTACAAGGGAGGGAAGAGGCTTTCCAAGGAGAAGAAAAAGGTGTGCTAAAACATTGGGGATGGAAGAACAAGACTGTAGGAGGAAAGAAGTTCCTTTTGATTATAGGCTCAGGTTGCAGATTGTGCAGTGGGAGGTGTCAAGGCCTCATAGGATCAGACTTTGAAGGGTTCTTTGTGTCTCTTCTAGAGAAGAGTTGGGACTTTATTTCTCAACAGTGCAAGTCAGCAGGAAGTTTCCAGCGGTGGTCCTGACGTTGGCATTAGTTTTGCTCACATGTATGTACCAGGCACCCTAGAGCCTGCACACAGCAGGGACTTAATAAATGTTAAATGTGTCCGGCTTTGACTGGGTTCTTACATACACCCATTTGTTTATTACCCACAGCAGCCCTGTGAGCATGTGGCTGTTTGTCCTCGTCCCTCAAAAGCAGTGCCAGACAGTAGTGTAGTGCAAGAGATTTATTAGGGAAACAGAGAGCGTGACCTGGAATGCAGGTGTGATCCTTGTGAAGGAGAGAGGCAAGGAAGGAAAGCTGGGTGGAAGGAAGCATCTTATACTACAGTGCAACCCTGAGAAAGTTCAGCAAGGCCCTGAAAGGTAATTGAGCCAAATCACAGGCCTATCCCAGAAGCCTGGCACTTTCCAGGCATAGGTCTCTTGTGCTTGGTCATGGGCTGGGAGCCGCCCTAGGAAACTGGCCTTGGCATAGACAAACGAATGTCAGAGAACAGATTTTACAGCTCAGCATCTGGGGCTGGGAAAACACAGCTGCATGAGATAAGTAACCTAACAAGCTCAACCGGTTAGTTAATGGTGGATCCTGCCTGGGCCAGAATACAGGTCTAATAGTCTTTGAAACCCTCACTTTTTCTACCCTGTGCACTGCTGCCTCCCCACTGCCATCAATGAGAATCTGGGGACAGGGAATTCAGCTGGGAGACTTTGCTAAGGATGTAGTGAGGTGCTGTGATGCATTAGAAATGGTGGCAAATTCTTTGACATTCCTGTTGGGAAGTGAGTTCTATACCTTCTCCCTTTGATTTTGTGCTGGATTTAATGATTTGTTAAATCAGTAGAATATGGTTGAAATCACCATACTGTGGAACTTCTGAAGCTAGATGACAAACGTCTTGCAACTTTCGCCCAGGCCTCTGGCAATCATTGCTCTTGGAGTCGTGAGCCACTACTAAGTCAGCTACCCTGGGACCTCCATGCTGCAGAGAACACAGGGGAGACTGCAGAGACATGCCCTGTTGGTCCCCAGCTTTTTGTGTCATGGGCCCTAGACAAATAGAGCAGAGTGGTCCTTCCTTGCCCTGCCTGAAATGCAAAGTAAAAGATTGTTGTTTTAAGCCACTAAATTTTGATGTAGTGTGTCTGTCAGTTTTAGATAACTAAAGCAGATTTCGAGGGAAAGGCTGGGCCTGGGACATTCTCAGTGACAGTGACTGCCCACTCCCAGCTCTATGCAGCTGAAGCTACTAAAGGTACCAGAGGACCAGACCAGAGTGGAGTCTAAAATGATTCAAGTCTTCCAAGTGTGCTGGCCACAGTGCCTGGTGGTTCCCCAACCGCATGTATCCGCAGTCAGCAGCCTTTCCTGATCCCTAATTCTGCCCCACCTCTGCTTTAGATTCCAGCTATCTAGCTAAGCTCTGCCCTGTGCCCCAGTTAGCTCATCCTCACTCATCCCCTTCCTAGGCATTGGTTGGGGTCTTCTGCAGTCTGTGTGTGTCCCCTCCTTCATTAACTACAAGAAAAATTGGTAACCTGCCTGCCTGTTTGGTGCCTAGTGGTTCAGGCTCAGATTGAGATCCCTCTCCACCATCTGCTGATTAAGACCAGATTTTATGTTTGTTGGCTCCAGTCTTGGGAGCAAACTCCACAGTGCCAGCCCTGGACCACCAATCCCAGTTCAGCCCTCCATCTCATTGTTCACTGAGGTCCTTTCTCGCCTCCTGCTGGGCCACAGTAACAGACTGTGGGGATGGAGGGAGAGACCCAGATTTGATAAACGCACCTTCGTGTGGGGAGAGTTTCTGAACAAGAGTTTCCAACTCAGTTGCCCTCGGTTTACCTTCCCTTTGAGGCTCTCACTTGAGCAACACTCATGTTCCCACAGTCAGGTGGTTGGCAAACTGCTTCCCCTTTCAAATTCTGGTTCATGCTGGACAAAAACCTCTTTCTTGATTCCCCTTAGCACCGCTGACCAGACTAGCATTTTAAAAATCTACTAAACACGAAGAGAACAGAAAGGGGCTGATTACAGAAAATACAAACAACTTAAAAAAGAAACCTAAAACCTCATGTCCCCAAAATAGCAGTCTGTGTGAACCCACAATGATCTGTCCCATTGTAAGGAGCTGACACAACTTTTTAGCACCTGGCCTGGCCGCCTTGGTTCCATTTTCTTCTCCAGCCCACAGCCGCGTCTCTACCCAAAGCCCCAGAATTCTCAGACGAGCTTCCCGAAGCCCCTCGATTCTTCCTCCTCATTTCTGATCTACAGGACAGGTCACCTCCACTGCTAATAGGCACTATTAAGTCTTTTTCGTGTGGGTGGCACAGAATCATTTCACCCTCCAGGCGAGACGCCACCTCTCCATCCAGGGCGCGGCCGCTGCATGGCAGGCGCACAGACTGATAACCCCCATCACACTCCGCAGGGGCAGACCGAGTGGGGAGAGATTAGTGCTACTATGTAGGCGGGGAGGCCGATAATGCCCTGGCAGGGAGCCAATCAGGAGCTTTCCCTATGATCTCACTATACCTACAGTCAGAAGAAAAAGAACTTTGAGAAGACCAGGTGCCCTTGGGAATGAGTGACTGTTGGTGCCTGTTATGAATTACACAGTCGTTCCGGACTCAGAGAGAAAAAGTACTTCCTTCCCAGACTCTGAGGCAGGCTCCAGGAGAACAGAGTCTAAGACCACGGGAAGCAAGAAGGGTTCTTTGTGCCCTACCTTAAATTTAGAATAAATGTGTATTGATATATTAAGTTTATATTGATCTTATTCTCCAAGGAGGTTCATCGTATATAGTCATTGCATACTTGAATATTCAAAGTGTGAAGGTGTTAAATATAAACATTTGAAATACACCACAATTTTTACCGCCCCGTATGGTAAGCAATCTCCAAATACAATGATCAACAACTCTTCCTTTCTTTGTGGGCTCCTGCTGCTGCTCCAATCAAAGGTGGAGTTTATCACCCTCCACTTAAATCTGGGCTGGTCTTGCCCCCTGCTTCAACCAAGAAAATGTGACGGAACTCATGATAGAGGACAGTTCTAGGAGCGGACGGTTCAGGGACCTAGCAGCTCCTTCCTTTACCTACTTGGGATCTAACTACTGTGGTAGCTCGGATTCCACTTGTGGATGAGAGGGAACCGCAGAATGAGAGGCCACCAGAGATGTCACAGCCCATCTAACTCCCAGATGAATCGAGTCATATGCTGCTGGGAACAGAGATGACAAGACCTCCCAGCTGAGCCCTGCCCAAACTGCAGAGTTGTGAGCAAATGAATGAATGTGCATTAACCTCTAAGTTTTAAGGTGGTTTGTTGCAGCATGATAGAAATCACAACACCATGTTTTGTTATTTACTAATTATTTTAATATTCCAAGGGCCTAAAAAAGAGTGGGCGTGACTCTAGGCCTTTCTTACTAGCCCTGGGGAATGGCTAGTGGCTATTCAACAGCATGTGGCTATGTGATCTCCTAGCAACCTGAGAGACCAGAAGGCACAACATTGAAAGGCTCAGAGGTTACACCAAGCCAGTGCGTGGCAACAATGGCAGACCAAAGGGGGCTATTCCAGCCTAGGGCATTAAACCTGATTGGCATGAACTGCAGACCCTGATAAATGGCACAGGTGCAATGTGGGGACTCTGGAAAACCCTTTTGCTGGGGGTGGAGTTGGGGCTAGGATGGGTGACGGGGCTAATGCTGGGGCTAGGGCTGGAACTGGAGCTGCGTCAAAGGCTGGGCCTGAGCTGGGTCTGCAGTGAGGGTGGGGTCAAGGGTGGGTATTGGATCTAGGCTGGAGCTTGAGCTAAAGGTGGGACTGGGCTGGACTTGGGTTTGAGACTGGGCCTGGGCCTAGGGATAAGCCTGGAGCTGGGTCAGGAGTTGGTTCATGGAGGCCAAGTCCCTAATTCTGAGCCTTGCCCTTGGTACACCTGGCAGTGTGGCCTGTGGGAGGCTGTGGGTTCCCACTGCACGGGTCCTGAACTATGCCCCTTCTTGTGCTCTGAGATCAGCATATAGATACATGGTCTGGTATGCTTGCTGGCCACGGTGGTGTGAGCAGCCTGGGGGGCTAGACCTTTGTGGATGGAGCCCCTCTGCCTTCACATGACTAGCTTCAGTGGTCTGGTAGGGGCCTCGGGCCCCAAGAATGAGAAGGTGAAGTGAGCAATGGCAATGCCGACCCCACAAGTACGCACTGCAGGAAGAGAGAAGGTGAAACCAAAAAGCTGTCCTCCTCATTTGCATAGCAGACTTGGGCTCCGGAATAAAACTGGAGTGGGATTTCTGCATACCAACTCTGGTTCCAGGGGTAGCTGAGTTCTTTCTAAGTTATGTGGAAAAGATTGGCCTGGAGCTGGGCATTTCCCACTCCCTCAAATGAGGCAACATTTTAATTAATAAAGAACTTTTTTCTTCCCCACCCATCTCTGTTTCATACCTGTATTTGATTATAGGTTGCCAAATCCCACTTTGTTTGATGACAGTTTTGGCAACACCCATGTGGGACAAAGTGGACCTCAGTCAGGTCCCAGCTGCCTCTGGCTGGTTGACCCAGAGAATGCAGCTGTGAGGATTTCCCAATCTCAAGGAATTTCCCTTTACCTCAGCTCAAGGTGCCAGTCACTGGGAACATCAAGATGGTGGAAGGAAACAGGTCTGGGGAGGAAAGGGATCCCAAGACCAGGTGAGTGTAGCCAGCATGCACACTAGGGGTTGGGCAGTGTGCTGTGTGGGTTCTGTTGGAGCCTGGCCTGTTACCCCTGCCATTCTGGCTACAGGCCATGTGGTTGCTTCACCACTCAGGCTATGCGTCACATGGGTGCTGTTCGGGTTTCTGCACAACTTGATTTGATGGGGATAGCTCCAGTTCTAAGGATCACAAGTTGGGGTCCAAGAAAGACCATTTAAACTCTCAACTGAGATCTGATGGGGATTGTTTGAGCTCTGGAGTCCATGAACTAGTGTCCAACAAGGACCAATCTGAGAACCATGAAGGGGGGGTCTCATTGAGGACTGCCCAAGTTCTGGGGAGCCACTGAAAAATCAGGTCTGGGAAGGAGACAGACTCTAAGTATGGGTGAGGGTCACTTAAACTTTGGGGGGGCACTGTTCAGGAGCCACTATTTGGTCCTCTGGCTTCCCATGCAGGTCCCCGGGAAGATTGCTTTCCTAGAAAATGGCAAGGAAGGAACTTAAGGCATATTGAGAACCTCAGGGACTTGAGAAACATGGGTACTGCAGGCAAAGCTGTATGGCAGTTGTGTGACTTGGCTTCTGTGCCCTGAAGGGCTGACTAAAGCTCAATCTAAAGATTACTCATATCAGTTTCAGAAAAACAAATTTATAGAGCCTTCATGATGAATTGCTGTTGTTATTGTGTTTATGCAAATAATCAGGAAAAGTTAAAAACTGAACCTAATGCAGTCCCTTTGATGACCATTGGGGTAATATTAAGGAAAAAAATACATTTCAAGAAAAATCATAATATTGAGTTGAGAAAATTGGACTCTAATATGGGAAACTGTCCTCAAAGTTTTGTTTTCACTTGAAAGCTGAACTGGATTCTGCATACCAATCTTACTGCAATACCTGATGACATCACCAGGGATGTTCAATTTACAGGCAAGAAGAATTTATGTAAGAAAAGAAGAAGAATTTATCAAATCGCCACTGTTTAACATCATTCCAACAAAGGTCTTACAACTGGACATCTTCTCAAAAGACAGTATTGCAGACTCAGAGACTGGTTTATGATTTATGGTGTGAATTAACCTTTGTGTCCTTCCTTCTGTTTTCATAGGGTATATGCCTACAACCTCATTTACATGGGTGTTTGTTTATACAGTATGGACCTCACTTTAGAAGCCCACCTGCATTGCTGCCTCCTAAGACTCAAGGGTTTGGCTAGACTAGATGGTCGAGTTGGTGAAGTATTGTGCTTTCAACTGAGTTTGCTTTAAACTGTTTTCCTTTTCTTCCCTATGATACAGACAAACAAAAACCCACAATTCTTTGGGGGTGGGATAATCTTAAAATATTCCCCTCTGCCTAAGTTAAGTTAAATATAGTGAACAAAAGAGCTTTGGACAGATGTGACATGCCTTGCACACCTTCCTCCAGGGAAGCCACTCCTTCTTAATCTGGGATATTGTAGAGTTAGTCTCTACCTTTGTCACTTAGTTATTATGGTTCTGATTATGCCTTCTAACCCTCTTTTCAAATTTGTCACTTCCAAAATACAAGGGGGCCAACTCTGCCATCCTTGTATTTTGGATGTCCAGCAATGTCATCCTTTGGACATTGCTTATGCTACTTCCCAGAGACAGCCAACTGACCTGGGCTTTGCAAAATCCTCCTCCCTTGTATGAAGGCTTCCCTCAATTCCCAATCCCCAGTTTTGTTCTCTGGACCCAGAGAAGGGTAGGACTACATCCTTAGGGTAGGACTACATCCTTAGGGTAGGACTACATCCTTAGCCAGCAGGAAGTAGCTACAGAAAAACAAGACCTTCCCCTATTTGCCTTTGTAAGATTACAAAGGTCCAGAAGTGTTAAAGGGAGGAATTGTAACAGGGAGACCTGGCAAGAACCTTGGGGAGCAGGGAAGGACCCTGGAGACACTGCAAAAGTATGCCTTCCCTAGAGTAGGGGAGGGGTTGGGAAATGCCAGAGGTGATGGAGAGGACTGAAGTTTCAGTGAGCGTGATAGATTTCCATACACCTGGGTAAAGGGTAAACAAACCAGCCCCACTGTGTGTGATGCTCTTCTCTGGAAACAGATGCTGTAGATGACTAGAAAACCTCCTACCATCTTCCAAATCATGGCAACAGGAGAAGGGGCAAAGACACTGTGCAACCTGAGGAGCATGATGACACTAGGCTGAATTGGCTGGGAATTAGGATCTTTCTGCCACATGTAGGACATTGGAACCAGGAAAGAAAATGAAGGGCAGGCAATGTCTTGCCCCTTTTTCCTTCTGCACCCCCTCACTCACCTGGTTGGGAGCCAGCTCATGGACAAAATTAATACATGGAACAAATATTGTGAGGATGCAAAATTCATGAAAATAGGTGCTTTTAAAAAAACTCATGCAACAAACACTAGAAATGAAGTACCAAGCTGGCAAAGACCAAATCTGTTTATCTTCCTTTGCCCAGCATCCCAAGTGTCTAGCATGGTTGGAACAGACAATAGCTATTCAGAGAGGATCTACAGTGTGCCGGACACAGTACTAGGAGCAAGACAGACATGGTCCTTACCTCAGTCTTATGGAGAAAATCCTACTTCCTCAAAGTAATTAAACTTGAATTTACAGTCAATCAAACTATATCAAAGCTATTATCAAAGATAGAAAAAACAACTGATCAGGCTCCTTATAATGATTATATTTGTACCTTTCTCCATTAACTGATTCCTATAACAACTTTGTGAGGTAGGAAGGCAAATTCACCCATCTCCATCTCACAGCTGAGATGACAATAGTACTCAGCAGTTACTGAGGGATTCTACATTGCCAGCCCTATGTTAAGTATTTTGCATTCCTTATCTCATTGACTCTCCCAACAACCCTATAGGCAGATACTATTATTTCCCCCATTTTCAGAGTAGGAAATCAATGAAGCTTGAAAACATTTAAGTAACTGTGCCCAGGAGAGCATAATTATTAAGTGGCAGGATAAGGACTCATCTGAGGTGGTGGGACTCCAGGGGTCTCCAACTGTGCACGGAGAAGGCAGCTGATCACACACAAGTGAAGATGCTGAAACTATTATCAGTCAGGGTACCTTTTATACCATCCACAAATTTAATAAATCCCCAAAGATGGAGCTTATTTTTCTCCAGAGAGTCTGAAAATGAGAAGACATCGTTACATGACTACAAAAATTAGTTTCCCATAACAGACAGAATTTAACTACTGTAATAATTTTGAGACAGGAGAATGCTTTCCTGCTATTTTCTCTGGGAGCCATGCTTTAATATTTAAATCAGAAACACTTCAGAAGTAGCGAGAAATTTTAGCAAAACCCAAACATTCTCACGTAATGCACATACACATGAGCATCTGCCTACCAGGACCAACTGGACAGTAATTTCCCTGCTGGATGTGGGTCAAGGCAAAAGAACAAAATTACATACAAGCTGCAATGGACTCTGGAAATCAGCTGGTGACTAGGATTCTCACCGGCAGAGGCTGTGATGCCCAGACAGTTCCAAGACCTCCAAGAAAATATTTCTTGCTAAAAGTCCTTCTCACCATTGGAATCACTCTATTCCTTTCCCTCTCTTCCCTCTTTCTTTCTCTTGCTATCTCTCCAGCCAGCTACTCTCTTCCTTTCTTCCCTTTGACAAACATTTTTTTGAAAAGGTAGTGAGCAAAACAGACATGGATAAGCTTAAGGTAAATCTCAGTGGAAAGATGAAAACATCTTCCCAGCAGATTAAAATAAAATTAAACCAAGGACTTGGTCCTCTCCCTTCCCTCTCAAGCCGGGGCGGGAGTTCCCTGGGGTGTTGGAGGATTGTATTGTGCAAGGACCCATTGTCTCAAAACTCTGGGCTTCTGGGGGCGGGGCGCCTGAGCTGCCAGCCACCCCTCCCCCGAAAACAGATCCGCAAGTGGCTATGTGGTCTCCTAGCAACCGGAAAGGCCAGAAAGCACAAAGACCACGCGCAGCTCTAACGGCGGAGCCGGTGCAACTATGGTGGACCGAAGGCCTAGTGCGCCGAACAGGGTTGGCAGAAACTGCAAGCCCTGGTAAAGGCCGCGGGTGACACGTGCGGGGCGCTTGAAACTTATTTTTGCTGGAACCGAGCTGGGGCGGGGGGCTGGGCTTACGCCTGGATCTGAGGCTAAAGCTGGGGCTGGCGCCCGAGCTGGCTCTAGGGCTAGATCTGGGGCTGGGCCTTGGTCTAAGGCTGGGCCTGGGGCTGGGGCTGGGGCTGGAGCTGGGGCTGGGGCTGGAGCTGGGGCTGGGACTGGGACTCATTCTGGGCCTGGACCTGGCTGGGCCTGGGCCTGCCTGGGGTTGGGGGGGCAGGTAGCCAAGCAGGGTTCGGCTGCAGTCCTGCCTGCCTTTCCTATTCAACGTCTCCAGCACCTAAATGACTATAACATAACCAGAGCTTGATACTGCTCAATGCGTAGGACAGTTTTTATTCTGTTTTCCTTGCTACCCCCAGGGGATTTAGATTCAAACACCTCTTCCAGGTGGGAAAGTGATCGCCATAGAGTCCTCTGTGGAGACTGGTTCCGCCTAGACACACAGTTCTTGTGGGGTTGGCCAACAAAGTGGATCCCTGCATCCCCTGTGAGGGGTTGGATGCACCTGGAGCCCTTGGCTACCCACTGGTGACTGGCACAAGCTGACCTTGTGTCTTGCATCCTGGGGGGGTTTGTTGCCATTTTCAATGACTAGTGTCACGGCCACAGGGCATGAGTCCGAGGCGTTTTGCCTTTGCTGATTGCTTGAGTTATATATGAGGAGGAATTTTGCTCTCTTGGAGGCTCGATGACGTGGTAAGGGTCCCCAAGTGTAGAATCAGAAGGGCTGAACTCGAAGGCCAGGGCTCCTCTTGCTTACAAGGTTACCTTAGGCAAGTTAGTTGCCCCTTCTGGGCTATGTTTTCTGAAGTGTAAAATGGAGATAAGAAGATTCAGTTTTACAGGATTGTTGTGAGGACCATCCATCATAGCACGTGAGAAGCAGTTACTGGCACATGGTATGTGTACATGGTGGCCATTGGGAGCTCTTTGGCTATCCCCTTTCATTTTCTAACTTGTCGTTTTGGAATAATTATAGACTGGAAATAAAATATGGACACTGAAGTTCTCTCACAGTGTTTCAAATAAGACCCTACTTGTCCTCCTTGATGGTTTTGGAGCAGGTTTGGGCTCTGGACACTGAATTTTGGAGGTTTTTGCACCAATAGAGCCTCGTGCATTCTTGACCTGTTGGGCTTTGGAGAAGTGGTAGACCCGTGTTTGACAGTGATGCGGAAGAAGTGGAGAATCAGTTTGTGGAATCCATTAAAGAGTGGAGATGTGCCCTAGGCCTGAACAAAATGATCTTGCTTGGATTTAACCTGTGCGGTATCTCGGCCGCTGCTTAGTCACTGTAGTACCCGTGAAGGGTTAATCATCTCATTTTAGTGGAGCCTTGGGGTTTCCCCAAGCCATGGACCTTGCTGATCAAGACAGAACAATCCCAGCTGGGATCAGGGCCTTGGGAGCAGTATTGACTCCCTGCAACCCTTTAGCTGAACTCAGGATCTCAGGGCCATTTGGTTTAAGTCTAATATAGCGTCTAAGGCCTGATTTCGAATGGGAGTATTCTTCAATGTTTGAAGATGATACTATGACAGAATACATGTCCCACTGTGATGTACAGACTCCAAATGGTGAGACAGCGTTAAAAAATGTGACTGTTCCTTCTGGATGGGCAAAAAGGCCAATGCTCCAGTGAACTGGACCCTGTGCAGTTTGGAACCAGTTGCAGTAAGTGGGCCCTGAAAGTGGGCCCTGACATCCCAGTTTCGGGAGTAAAGAAGACGAGAGAGGCCTTGCACGGACCAGTGATAATGTGCCCTGAACTAGGAGTATGACTAACTCAGCCTTTCCATATGAACCCCTCTTCCCCTACCTTTCCTCAAAAAAGCCTCCTTTCAGCCTCCTTTTCTTACCCCAATCCTTGTGGTCCATATAACTGGGCCTGTTGTCTTCCAAGTATAGAGAGTACCTGCCCAAGAGCAGGCTGACATTCCCCACCTTCATGCCCACAAAGCAGTTTGTGTTTCTGAGAAGCAGACTGGATGATTTCTGGTATGGGTGAATTCCTTGGGAAGGTACAATTACTCAGGGCTCTCAAAAGCACTCTGTTCCCCCGACAAGTCACCAAGTCCCCAGACCTCCCACCCCAAGGAGGCAGCACAGCTGCCCAAGGAAGTAGATCTGTGTTCCTAGCTCTTGCCAGCCCGGCAGGTACAGAAGATGCTCGTGGCGGACAGTGAAGCCCAGCTGACCCCACATCCCTTGGCCTGCCACCCAAGTCTGGGAGAAGATCTCCTGTCCTAGGGTTGTGGCAGGGCTTTCCCTGGGGCCTAGAAAATAACTCCTTAGATACCTGGGGAGTTCCCTCTAGGGAATGACATGCTTGTACAGAGGAGAGGCCGAGGAGTCTCCCCAGGGTGAGCGTTCCCACGGGGGTTGGAGCAGCTCCCTTTCTGCAGCATTTCCCTCGGCTCCCCACGAGGGTGCACAACTTAGGAAGGTCCAGCACACTGGAAACATTCGACTTCCCCGCTGAAGACACCCCACCAGTCTACTCTGCCTGTGATTTTCGCAGGGAGGAACACAGTGGGAAGGAACTGTTCCGTCTTGCTTATGTCACCCAGACCCGCTCTTAAGAGGTGTCAACAAATTCTTACTAACTGATGGGTATAAGGCGTATGCGAACCTGCAGACTCACAGGGAACGTTCACCAAACTGTCAGGCTCAGGTTGGGCCGAAGCTCCGTTATGTCACCACGGTCCCAGGCATCTTTCAGTTCCATAATCCCCACCATACGTCTCTAGTTCTGTATCTCAAAATGGCTTCCATGCGTCCAGGCACAGTCTTCCCAGCAAGAAGGGGGAAGGGGCAAAGGTTAAAGGGTACATGTCAGCTGACTGTCTTTTCATTAGGCAAATACAGTTGACCCTCCAATAGGGCCAAACTGCACAGGTCCGCTTATAGGGGGATTTTTCGAGATATACAGTTGGCCCGTCCTCGCGATGGGTTTCACTTACCCAGGTTCAACCAACCAAATACAGAAGACAGAATCCCAACAACAGACACAGGATTCCCAACTGCAGATTCCCAACCACAGATCTAAAATACCGTTTTTGAACTCAGTTGGCTGAATGCACAGATGCTAAGGGCCCACTATAGAGTCAAAATTTCTACCTTGTTTTTTGACTCTGCGGAGGTTGGCATCCTTGACCCTCACAGTGTTCAGGTGTCTTCTGCGATAGCTTTCCCAGTAAGCAATTCATTCATCTCACCACTCCAAGATGTTAGAAAGTCTAGAAAATTGAGGTTCTTGATTGGGTATTGCAATGTTGAACTTAATACAGAACATAATTATTACATTTAAGGGAAAAGAGCAGAATGATACTGGGCAAAAAACGAGCAGTGCTTTCTCGCCTCCCCGCCCCCGCCCAAGAGCGGGACAGTTGTTCAGAGACATGAACACTTCTGCAAAGTCCCCCAGTGGCCCCTTCTCACTCGAGTTAAGTCCTTGCTGTTGTCTGAAAGGCCCTCCTTGCTTGCTCTCCACCCCACCCCTCTTGTGCTCCCTCTCCATCCTCACTGCCCACTCCTCTGCTCTCACCCGCCACAGCCGCTGTGATCGCCTGCCTGCCTGCCCTGTGAACATTAAAGGCATTCCGGTGCAGCTCCCTGTTCCTGTGTCTGGGTCACTTGCCCCCCAAGTCTGCCTGGCTCACTCCTTCACTTTCTTCAGATCTTGGCTGGAATGTCTCCTACTTTGAGAGACTGTACATAATAACATTTCCTTTCCACCCTCATTCTCTATCCCTTACCATGATCTGTATTTTTCAGCATAGCGCTTGTCACCACTGGGCTTCTCACTAGACTAAAAGCTCCATAGGGCAGGGTCTCTGTGTCTTTCACTGTGTACCACCGATACAGCACGAATGGTAGACACTCGAAATATGCTCATGTGCAATGAACCAGGAAAGAAATAATCAGGGCCAGAGACGTCTGTGGGAGGGACAATTGGAATTCAAACCAACTATTTTCCACCCAGGGCTTCCCTGCACTGCCTCCTGCAGGTCAGAAGTTGAGTCCGTGACAGAGAGATTGTTTGCACATTCCCTCAGATGGCACGTGGGATGGTGGGACTTATTCCATATTTGACCTCCCAGCCAGGTGTGTTAGCTTTTTCCTGAGGCTAGACCTTTTTAGTGGTGCTACAATTACCAGCAGCAGCTCTAGATTTAAATTCTACCCAGAAAAAGGACAGGTGTTTTTGCATATCTCAGAAAAAATTCCATAGCTTAATTCCTGTGAGTCCCACTTGGTTTATGTGCCTGTTCCTACACCAGTTGCTGATTCAGGTCCTGATAGGACTGGCCTGCCCGTGGACTGAGAATGGGGTCAGGCCGCTTTAGACCATGAGGACTGAGGGTGGATGGGAAGGTGGGTTGCCAAAGAAAAATCTCGATGCTGGCATTTGTAGGAGGAAGAATGGATGCTGGGCAGCCAACAATGACATAAATCTTTTAGAAGCACTCGGTGGAGCAGCTGGGGACCAGGGCAGACCCAGAGGTATCTAGATGAAATGGAAATTCAGTTCAAAGGCTGCCTACCTAATGTCTGGGTGATGGGAGTTCACCCATAGCACCCAGCCCAGGTTCTACCCAGAAACCGACGAATGCATTGACTGACCGCAAAGGAAAAGCAATGGGGCAAGATGACCTGTTTTGTGGTAGAATCAAGGCGCCCCAGGTTTCAGCACATTTTCCTGCCATCCAAAACTTTCCTGTTGGTAGCTCTTACTAAAGGTGCTAGAAGTGCTGAATCCTGACAGGAAACTGGAAGAGACTCGGGCTCGCTGTGAGAGCATCGGGGGAATAAATGAGGGAATGTGTAAAACATTATAAAAACCATTCTGCAGACCGGCTGGGACTGTGAATTCTATTCTAAACCTCTCGGATCAGCTGGGACTGTGAATTCCATTCTAAACCCCTCAGTTCACTCCTGGCACCTGAAAAACATTTTACGAGTTCACTTCTCGAAGCGTCTCATCTTTAGAATAATTTAGAAAAGCAAGAGTAACTAAGTTCCTGAGGAGGATGGAAAGGACCCTGGAATCCTGCTCTAAATAGTGGGTTTGTGTATTCAGTTTTTGTTGTTTAATTAATGGGTGTGAATCATCTAGCAATGGGGCAGACGTGCGTGTGAGCACGACTCTGAGAGCTGCTGGGGAGGAGGGAAACTGCGGGAAACCTGGCTGCTCGGCCCACAGTGGCTCTAATTATTGATGGCAGAAGCACTTTTATTCACATGATTGAGACCAGTAGTTGGTTGTAAAGATAAAACAACAACAAACCAAAAAGTTTAACGGAGGAACTTGTAAGAGATGACACTTAAGTTGTTAAAACATCTTATTTTACCCTGGAACATAACTGTACATTCACATGCTTGTCTTTTAAAAGCTTTTTTTGAGTATGGATCTGCTGCTTGGAGCTTCAAGTCATCTTTTGTACATGAATCGCACTAGTAATGACACCTTTGTTGAATCTTTTCAAAGCACTAATATTCATTTTCATAGAAGCAGCTCTCTTTTGTACTACACTCTGGGCTTCTCGGCTCATATAATATTGAAAATGTCAATGCAATGAGATGGTAGTATAGTCAACAGAAATAGATTTGGGATGTGCATTTAGCTTTTGAAATGAAATGGTGTCACTGGTAGGGGCTGAGGAGTGTGAGTGTGACAGAGAGACACACAAGCCCGTCCGCAGCACCCAGACCACTTGCAGGGCCCCAGAGCCACGGTCAGGGCGTTGGGAAGGGGCTCTGCCACACGTCGCCAGTCACGCGAGTGGCCCCATGGAGGTGGAGTGAGAGAGGACCCACTGTACTAAATTGAACGTGTGAGGGAGCAACACAAGGTGACAGGAACTCCACTGCCCTGGTCCCTGAGTGTAACCCCCTGGTAAATTTGGGAGAACAACTGAGCACGCTCATCTCAGCTCTGCCTTTCTTTCACTGGGAAATGAGATAGACCACTTGAAGCATGAGTCCTCCTCTGTTTCTCCCTTCTCAAGGGAAGTCCACCCTGGTCCACGCTGCTGGGGCCAGGGTTAGACAGTCTGCCTATTTCTGGGTTTCAGTGACAAAGTCTTGGACCTAAACCCATGTCCTCCAATGTGGTCGATGTCAGTAACAAAGGTGGTGCGTTGGTTTCATCTTTGACTTTTGTGTTATTTTTCAAGATGCTTGGAACCTGTGTAGGGACGAGGGAGGAGTGTTATATGAAGAGATCTCCTTGGAGATTCCAGCAGTGTGGGTCGGTGTGGCCCTGGGAGCATCTTTAACTTCTTCACCCTGAGTGAACCATGAGCTAGTTATGATGACATGTGAATTTATCTCAGTTCTTAAAAAGAAGCCCTTGAAGAGAGTTTAACTCGGGGTGAAAGATGGCTGCGTTTGATATGATGAGATTTATATTTTGAAATTATCATTTTGACTGCAAGTTTAGAGAATGGGTTATGGATCGGGGGGGTTGGGGTCATAAGAGAAGATTCGCAGACACCAGCGAGGAGTCTTTGCAGCAGTCCAGATGAGAAGACAGAGTTGACTTCTATCAGACTTGTGAACGGGCTGGAGAGTAGGGATGAGGGGCAGAGGGGTCAAGGATGTCTCCTCCTTGTCCAGGTTGTCTGAGGCTTTGCGCAGTAATTGGCACTTTTACCAGGCTCGTGTCCACATGTCTTAATAAATGGTGCTCATAATCTTAAAAATCACCTTATTATGATGGTAATATGCTATGTAAGTGTTAATTGTTGTCACTAATCATGATATGTGTGTCTTTATGCTATTGATAATAGTAATGAAATCTTTGAAAAGTTAAAACAATAAGTGCGAGCTTGCAAGAAACTGTTGGAAGTACTTGTTTTATGATCTCTTTTCTCCCAAGATACTCTGAATTCCTCTTGCATCCATGGTGGCTCATGTTGCAATTGTTTCATGATTCCATTTTGTTTAGTCCCAAGAGGATTTCTCTGACACCTCAAGGGACATGGCTTTATGAAAAGAAGAAGACAAATGGAATGGATTCACTCCACGAAGACGGCTCACCTCTCTATGAAAATGCACGCAGAGCAGTCAATGACTTCTGCCAGTGGACTGGTGATACTGTAAGTTAGTAGTAATACAACTTTCAGAGTCAAGCTCAAAGTTACTTTCATAAAAAAAACAACAACAGCATTTGTATATAATCTAAGTCAAATAACCAAAGTCGTAAAGGAATCTTTCTGATTCTCCCACCATTTATAATACAAGTGTTTCTTGTAGATGAAATTTCTGGAAAGTTTTTAAGTTTGCAGACAATTTGAATGTTTATTATTTATATTTCACTTCATTGTGGTTGTCTCATCGTTTTTTTGAGTGACTATCTTTTTTTCTTCCCAGCTTTACTGAAATGTAGTTGACATACAACATTGTGTAGTTTAAGATGTACAATGTGATGACTTGATGCACAGATATTTTGCAAGATGATTATTACAGTAGTGTCAGTTACTACATTCGTCCCTTCACATAACCACCTGTGTGTGTGTGTGTGTGTGTGTGTGTGTGCGTGTGGCGGGAATATTTAAGATCTACTCAGCAACTTTCAAGTTTGTGATGCACTGTGGTTAACCACGGCCACTATGCCGGACATTGGATCTCCAGAATGTATCCATCTTACAAATGGAGTTACGACCCTTTGGCCAACATCTTCCCATCACCCCCACCCTGTTGTGTCATATTTTAATTTTCAATTTCAATGTCAAGATCTTCTTCACCCTCTTTCCTTCACTCCTTGAACTCATTTAGCTCAGTTATATTCATCTGGTGGTTATGGTTGACTGCAACCTTTACCAAAAGTTTTTCTGATATAAAGAGAGTTTTGACCCTGTTACCAACACCGTTTTCCTTGCTTTCCTTCCAAGAACCTATTTAGTTATATTCCTGTTCTCAGGTCCCTGTAGATGTTGAGATTTCTGATGCTTTTCCTGTATTTAAGGCCTTATAGGATTTGCAAGCTCCCTTTTTTGAGTGCATGAGTCCATTCTGGCCAAAGTAATATGTAGGATCACTCACTGGCAAGTGACTGAAATTTAATTTTGACTGGATTAGGGAAGAAAAGGGGGCCATCCAGAGGTATTAGTAGCTGCAGGCCCAACTGCATCAAGGTGCTAACACATTTTTAGCTGCTCTCCCCATCTCTTGGATGCTCTCCTCTATCTGACTCTGTTTTCCAGCAGTCTTTCCCCAAGAGATGAAAAAGTAGCCATCTTACCATGTAGCAATTTAAGTGGGAAAAGAGCAACCCCTCTTTAAAAGGAAAAAGTCTAGGGCTTAGTCTCCTTGGGTCACATGCCTTGTGCCTAATTATTCACAATGAGTAGGGAAATGAAATATGCTCATTGGCCAAATCAGGTCTCTTGTCTAATCCCAAAGCCAGGAGGTGGGCGTGTCCAGCCCAGCTGCAGCAGATGAGGGGGAGTGGGAGAAGCAGGCCTCCTCCTGCAGGGTGACTGGGGCAGGGCTGCTGGCTAAGGCAGGTGATGCATACCCTCCCCGTTGCCTGACCCACTGCTTGTCCTTAATCTGGAGGAAGTGGATTACCTGAATCCCATCCCTTCCACTTCTCCCTTTCCTACCACCAAAGACTATAAATCTAGGCAGGAAATTTAGGAACTGTAGGTTAAAATTTAGCTGCCCTGGTGACCAGCCTTATTTTCAGTCCTTTATGATCAAAGTACCATCTTTACCTCAGCTATGCTACCTAGGTCCCTATCACGTCACCCAGAGGTATTTTCTCCAGAGCATTAGCTTATTACTCCCCTTCCATGCTGTTTATTTTTCACTAATTGATTCTGCTTGCTCTATTTCTGCTTTGTTATTATTTTAGCCTAGTTTTGACTCTACTCCTTCCATTATGTCCCCAACTCTGTTTCATGACTCCTCTCCATAAATATCACTTCAACATCAGTGTCAGTTGCTAATGGCTTCCTTCTCTCTGTGTTCCCCAGTTTATATATCCCAAAGTGGACTTGTGTTGAATCTGTAGAGGAGGAAAATACAATTTCTCTTCTACTGTTCTCAGTCCTCTCTAGTGCTTGCTCATATATCAAAGTTCAGATTAATGAGAGAAAAGTAAGCTGAAGTTTATTAACATGCATGCACCATCCATATATGGGAAATACCCAGAGAAAATGAGTAGCTCTCCCGGGTGGCTTAGAATTCAGGCTTTAATATCATCTTCAGCCAAAGACAAAAAGAAAAACATGTGTGGGGAGCCAGCTATAAGGAGGAGGGCAGGAAAACTAGGTAAACAAACAAACGATTTGCTCTGCAGATTGGAGCAGGTGCTTTCTCCATTGATAAGCATTTCTTATGATTTAGAGTCTTCCTCCTCTCCCTGGTACACCCTTATTAGAAACAGACACCCTGATGAATGGAGATTATTCTCTTACCAAAGGGTAACTTACGCCCAGTTTCCAGAGCTTTTCCTGTTTTCTCTGCTGTTGTTTCTCAAAACCATCAACTCAAA
This sequence comes from Sturnira hondurensis, assembly GCF_014824575.4. NCBI lineage: Eukaryota > Metazoa > Chordata > Mammalia > Chiroptera > Phyllostomidae > Sturnira > Sturnira hondurensis. The sequence goes on from NW_028079667.1 coordinate 1,139,896, forward strand.
ATGATTCTTATGCCAGAGGCATATTTTGGAGTGGCATGTTCTGCTACCCTTCAAGTCCAGACTATTTTTTAGCGGTCAGAGGTCAAGGGTCGGCCTACAGATCAGCTGCTTTTACTGTGCAGCTCCACACTCCACTCCCACTGGTTGTGGTTGGGGGAAGGGAGCGGAGGGCATTGTTCTGTGCACAAATTACTGTTGACTAAGACCACCTTCTCCAGCAGGAGCCCTGAATGGGGCGGCTTCCCCTATAAGAGTCAGCAAGCAGAACAAACACATTTCTAGATATGGCTGGAAAATACTTCTAGGGATGTCACTGCTAGAAAGCGTTGGAGAAGTTTGCTTTTGGACAGACTGAATTTTCCCCTGCCCCACGCTTTTCCTCAGGGACTCACTGCTCCTTGCAGGTCCTATATTGTCTTTTAAGGCACTGACAAAGGCCCCCATACCCTAAATACAGTTGACCCTTGAACAAGATGGTTTGAACTGTGCTGCCCCACCTGTACATAATTTTTAAAAATAAATGTTCATACTGTTTTCATTCGTGGTTGGGAGTCCAGGTGTGGAGGGCCGACTGTATGCATTGTTCTACACCACTTTATACAAGGAACTTGAGCATTGCTGGGGGGTGGGGGGTGGCATAGGGGGTCCTGGAACCAACCCTCCTACCAGGCCCGTCCTTCAGATACCAAGGGCAGTTAAATTTTGGGGGAGTCAAGAATTATACAAGATTTTTGACTGCGCTGGAGGCCAGCACCCTTAAGCAACAGCCCCCCAACCCCCCTCCTGTTGTTCAAGGGTCAGCTGAACTTCTGATCTCCAGTGAATGCTGACTGAACCTTTCTTACTTCTCCAAACTACCGCTTCTCCAGCCACGGTCAAATACCTCCCTTAGATTAAAGGAGAAAGCAAGAAACACTCACCGTTTGTCCTTGACTTAGGCAGTATGATATTTTTCCAGGCAAGCTTGAAGATTGATGAAGAGTTTGTGATGAAACAATTTCACCTTGACTGTCAGAGCAAACCAAGCTGTTATGAGCTCAGCATGATGACGCTCGACCAGCTCCCTCTGGAATTAAAGAAGAGTGTAGGGCTCAATAAATGGCGGGAAGCAGAACTTTTCAAGGAACGAGAGCAGAAACTTGAGGTAAAGGGGAGAAGACCGAAAATCAAAGAAAGTGAAGTTGTATTAAAGTCTGAAATGTCCTTGGATTCTGGTACTACGAGGGGCACCAGTCTTTTTCAGTTGAATTCTTGACTGTTCTTTATGTTTAACATTTGTTTAATGAGTGAATATTTCATACACATAATAAAGATCATCTCTTTATGTGTTTTACAGCGTATGTTGAAATTCTAATAGTCAGTGGAAATACGTGTGAACATCTATTGTTGCGACAGTAAAAGGCTGCAGTTGACAATTGTGAGCACTGTTCACTTTATATCTAGAGAATTCTTGGATTTTTAGGGTTGCCTAACTGATGACCGACCATCATTTCTGGTCGCACACTTGCTGGATCATCAACACCCTGCCCAGTTCCCCATTCCTAATTTCCTGTGAATGTAGAACAAGCTGACAGAAAGGGGAAATAACGTGCTATCTTCCAAAGGAAAGTACTGTGGGCCCCTAAGCACTTTTCCACTTTTTTACACAGCGTGTTCTTGCAAGCATACGCACAAGTCGAGTGTGCCCGTCCAACAGACTTAAGTGCCTAAATGAGAGTTGGGGATAGGGGTGGAGAGATAGTTCCTTTCTCTGAAAGTGAAAAACAATATGTAATCTCTAATTACCCTCTTGACTTTACACATAATCTTTGATACTAGATTTCCAATATTTTGGACATACTTACCTTGTCTTTCACAATCCAGCACAATTGTTAGTTTTTTACATATGTGATTTTCTATCCCTGGCTGTGTTGTATAAGGTTTATGAAAAGTGTGCATTCATCACTAACATCAGCTCTTTTAAATTTTCTATTTTCCTCTCATTTTTCTGAAGGGTAAAATGCAAACTGATGATGGACAGAAAAATTATGTCCATCCCACGTGGGGCCTGAGTCATTGCTTGTCCTGAGGCTGGGCTGGATGAAATTGCTCAGTCCTTGTACTTACAAATAATTGCACAAACGCTTTATAAAAACACTGTGGTTATTGCTGAAATTGGACTTTTGACTGGCAGATGGAGGTCACTGTGCAAAAGTTCAAAATATGTATTTCCACATGGCTCTTCTGCCTGAAGGACTTCCTTTGATACTTCTTTTAGAGAAGATCTGCGGGTGGTGAATTCTTTTTGCTTCTGTCTGTCTAAAAATATCCATATTCTGCCTTCATTTTTAAAGATCATTTCATGGTTACATAATCCTAGGTTTGTTTGTTTGTTTTCAGAACTTTAAATGTGTTGCTTCACTGTCATTTTGGTTGTGTTGTTTATGATGAGAAACCTGTCATCTTTGTTTTTCTGGATATGTTTTATTCCTTGGCTCTTTCTAACATCTCTTTTCACTGGTGTTCAGTAATATTATTATTACACATGTTGGTGTGTATTTATTCATGGTTTTGTGCTCGGTCGGGGTTTGCTAGATCTCTCTCATCCACGGGTTTATAGTTACCATCAAATTTGGAAAGATTTGACAATTATTTCTTTAAATATTTTTAAAGACAAATGTTTTGGTCTCTCAAGCCCACTCCCAGGACTGTAATTACATGTAATTTGGCTTCATAGAGTCATCTCACAGCTCATTGCTGCTCTGTTCAGTTTTTTATTCTTTTTCCTGTCTATTTCTATTGCCATCTCTTTCAATTCTCTAACGTGTTTTCCCTGCAATATCTGTTCTGCTGTGCATCCCATCCAATGTATTTTTCATCCCATACATTATAACCTTCATCTTAAGAAGTTCAACTTGAGTTTTTTTGAAAGCATACCTTCTGTGTCTCTACTTAATCTTTTGAACATACAGAATATAATTATAACTCTTTTGATGTTCTAGTCTACTGAATCTAACATCTGAATTGGTTCTAAGTGAGTTGCCATTAACTGATTTATTTCCTCATTGTGGACCATGTTTTCTTGCCTGTCTGCGTGCATGGACACTGTCCCTCTTACCTCATTGGGGACTGTGTATTTTTGTGTTCTTCTAGACTGGAGTTTTGTTCTGGGATATAGTTAGTTACTTGGAAAAGTTCGATCTTTCTGGGTCTTGCATTTAAGATCTGCTGAGGAGAACCAAAGTAACATTCAGTCTAGGGCTGATGCCCTGCTGCTGAGGCAGGATGGTTCTGTGTGTTCTACCCAGAGTCCTGTGAATCATTAGACTTCTCAGGAGAGAATGGGCATTGTCCCGGGCCCTGTGTACATGCTGGACCCTGTTCCCTCTGATCCGTTCAGTTGCCTTTTTCTGGGGCCTCTGGTAGTTTCCTCCCACACATGCACAGAGAGAGAGACTGTAAACCTCCAGGATTGCCTTTCTGTGCATCTCTGAGCTGCAAACTTGAGTTGTTTTAATCTTCCTGGATTTTCAGTTCTGTCTCCTCAACTCACAGAGTCCTCTAGGCTCCTCCTGGGCTCCTCACTTTGTCCAGACAGTAAGCTGTGGCCATTGTGGGGTTTATCCTGTTGGTTTCCTGTCTCTGGAGCATCACTGCCTTTTGTTATTCAATGTTCAGTTCTTTAAAATAATTTCTTTCTATATACTGTTTTTTTTTCTGGTTTTTGGTTGTTGCTGGTGTGAACGTAAATCTATTTACCTTGTTCCACCCGTGGAAGTGCCCATGTTTATTTTTTTATAAGCTCTCATGCTCTCAGGCCTGCTACACTCTTTTCTTTGGTGTTCTTTAAGACTCTGAGCTTTCCATTTTTAGCTTTTTGAGGAAACTCCATAATGTTCTCCACAGTGGCTGCACCAGTCTGCATTCTCACCAATAGTGCAATAGGGTTCCCTTTTCTCCCCATCCTCGCCAGCACTTGTTGTTTGTTGATTTGTTAATGATGGCCATTTACACAGTGGAATGCTATGCAGCAGATAGAAAGAAGTAATTCCTACTTTTTCGTGACAGCACAGGATCAACAGGTAAATGATTAACTATAGTGAAATGATGCCATTGTTTGTACAGGATAGAGGAAATAATCGATTTCGCCAAGCACGGAGTGAGGTTAGGTGCACAATTAAGGCATCACAGAAGAAACTGTGTTTGTGCCGAGTCTTAAGAGAATACCAGCCACCCCAAATATAACAGATTCCAGACTCGAGTTCTTCAGTAGGGTAGTGGTATAGATTCAATTTTGCTTCCTTCCTTTCCTTTTACTTCCCTTCCTTCCTTTAATTAAGTGGTTCTTAACTATGAGTAATTTCCCCCCACAACCCACTCCAGGATATTTGGCAATGTCTGGAGATGGCATTTTTGGTGATCCCGGTTTGGAGGGTGCTATGGGTGGCATTTGGGTGATCGAGGGCAGGGATGGTGCTAAACATCCTGTGATACATAGGACAGTCCCCTCCATCTCCTTAACTATTGCCAAAGTGAAGGAACCCAACTTCAATTCAACAAATACTTATTGAGCACATATTGCATCCTAAATATTGTTCTAGATGCCAGAGGATGTATGGGGAGAGGAGAGACAGACAAACAACCAGAACAGTATAGAACATGTCAAGTGGTGATATGTGCTATTAAGAAAAATGAGGCAGGGAAGGAAAATGAGGAGTGTTGTGAGTTGGTTATAATTTTTAAACTGGGTGGTCAAGGAAATATACTACTGAGAAAATTATGTGAATTATCTACGGGAGTAAATCATGTGTGTATCTTGAGGAAAAGCATATGGCAGGAGGAATAGTGAGTGCAAAGGCCCTGAGGCAAAAGCATGAAGGGAGTGCTCTAGAAATAGCAAGGTGGTCAGTATGCTTGGCAGGGAGGGATCACAATGCTCAATCCAGCTCTGCGAAGTGGGAGTTTCTTTCCCTTTGTTCCATCCTCTCTGTTTTAGATAGGTGTACCTGGATTGACCCTTGGATGCCCAACCCATTCTCCCTTGTGGTTTAAAGGGGAGGAGAGAGAAGGGCAGCATCTTTGTGTTTTTTTGTTTCTTTGTCCTTCCCAAGCATTAGACCCTCCCCGCATTGTGGTGAGACAATATGTGGGTATTGTATCCACAGTATCTGCCTATGAGCCAACTGAGGCCCTACTGAGGAATGGGAGACAGAACAAAATGACATCTATTTTCCTTCCTCTTTCTTCCCATTAGAGAGGCAAGAGAGAGCATTGGATAGCATTGTGATCAAAAGTAGTATGTATGAGGCTGAGCGCAGTGCTGGGTTACCATTTTAGTTAACCAAGTATTATTTAAGGTCATTACCCTTTCACGAAATACGTAATTTTAACATGATTTTTTGCTGCTTTAAATAATTCTTTCCTTTAATCTTCCCAATAATTCTATGGGGTGGTACTGCTAGCTTAGTTTACAGATGAAGTATTTAAGTAAGTTACCCATGGACTTCAATATCTTCTAAGTGGAGGAGGCTGGATTTGAGCCCATGTCTGTCTAAATTCAAAGACCATGCTTAACCACCTTGCTATTTTCTCAGTCTTGAATTTTTCATGTCACCTTTGTAAATCAAAGCATACTGAAACATCATGAAGTACTCTGGCAAGGATTAATCATAAATTCAAAATAAATGCTAGTGTTTTCATAAGCTAAATTTTTATCAAAACGACAGACCAAAAAAACTAATGAAATTGGGAATTATGTTATTTTCTATAGAATCCTGCCAAACCAAAGTACGTGAAGATGAGATACGGAGCATGGTATCTGGACCCCAAGCTGTGGAAAATGCAAAGAGCAGATGAACCTTTGGTTGACCCCAAGGTCTTACGTAAAGCTCAAGATGAGCTTTTAAAAAAGCAGCAGCAGGAACAGGTAGGTTTATATGCTGTGATTTGATCATCTGAGCTAAACATCATCACAGTGCCGCCGCGACCTCACATTGAAGCCCGAGTCTCTGGAGTAACACAGAGGCTCCCAAAAGTCTTAGAGCTTGCCTATTGAAACCAGCAATGAGAAAGCCATTCCCCATCAAATGGGGAATTTGTAATAACATATTACAAATATAATAAAACTTTCTCAATTAAATATCTTTAAAAAATAGTTCAAGACTATTGTTTTAAGGTGTCTAGATGTCCTCTTTTTATGTAAATACATTCTTAAAGACTGATTGTTAAAGACAAATAATTTTTCCAAAAGTAGTTTATTGACAGCAAAAGGTAGTAAAGATGCTTACCAAAATGAGAACGATCAGCTCATGAAAACCAAGTAATATTTAAATTTTGGAAATAATTTACAGTAAATTATTAAATTATTAAATAAATAAATTACAGTACAAGATTTCAGACACAGGAAGGGTTCAAAACAATGGAGTTCTTCTGTAATGGCTTTTATAAATCGCACTTTGTAGCACCTGAAGACGGAGCTGCCTGTGCACTGTAGGTGGTACCGCATGGCTATGGCCCCCCAGTTTGCAAGACACAGGTCCAATAGTGTGCTCGTAAGGAAGGGACAATGACTATAATGACATGACTGTCTTTCTGCTAACACATGAGTTTTGATGGTTATTGATTGGGTTTGTTTGGAGGATGAAATGATCTTAACCAAATTGCAATGATATAATCGTATACATTCAAATTTTAATTCAAATAAATGAAAGGGAAAACCAAATGAATGCTTAAATGTCCTGAACATAGTGGGGCTGGATCAAATCTTTTCTTAATTATTGTTGTTCAGTTACAGTTGTGCCCATTTCTCCCACAGTTTCTCTCCCCTGCCCCATCCAACCCCTGCTCCCAAAGACAGTCCCCTCCCCGTTGTCCTTGTCCATGGGTCCTTTGTACATATTCCCCCTTTTCCCCCCTCTCCCCTCTCTTCTGGTCCCTGTCAGTTTGTTCTTTATTTCCACATCTCTGGTTCTTTTTGCTCATTTGTTTCACTTATAGGTGAGGACATATGGTATTTGTCTTTCACTGCCTAGCTTATTTCACTTAACATAATATTCTCTAGTTGTATCCATGCTGTTGGGACAGGTAGGAGCTCCTCCTTTCTCTGCTGCATAGCATTCCATTGTGTAAATGTACCACAATTTTTTGATCCACTCATTTACTGATGGGCACTTATGCTGTTTCCAACACTTGTCTATTGTAAATAATGCTACTATGGACATTGGGGTGCATAGGTTCTTTTGAATAGGTGTTTTAGGATTCTTAGAGTATAATTCCAGCAGTAGAATTGCCAGATCAAAGGCAGTTCTATTTTTAGCATTTTGAGGAAATTCCATACTGTTTTCCACTGTGGCTACACCAGTCTGTGTTCCCACCAATAGTGCACTAGGGTTCCCTTTTCTCCACAAGCTTGCCAGCTCTTGTTTATTGATTTGGTTATGATGGCCATTCTGACCGTATGAAGTAGAATCTCATTGTGGTGTTAATTTGCATCTCTCTGATGGCTAGTGATGCCGAGCATCCTTTCATATGTCTCTGGGCTTTCTGTATGTCTTCCTTGGAGAAGTGTCTGTTCAGATCCTTTGCCCATTTTATAACTGAATTGTTTGTCTTCCCAGAGTGGAATCGTGTGAGTTTTTTATATATTTTGGAGATCAAACCCTTGTCTGAGCTATCATTGGCAAATATGTTTTACCATATGGTTGGTTCCCTTTTTATTTTGCTGATGTGTTCTTTAGCTTTGCAGAAGCTTTTTAATTTGATGAGATCCCATTTGTTTATTCTTTCTTTTATGTCCCTTGCCCCTGGGGACATATTGGTGAAAATATTGCTGCATGGAATATCTGAGATTTTCCTGCCTATGTTCTCTTCTGGGACTTTTATGGTGGCATGACTTATGTTTAAGTCTTTTATCCATCTTGGATTTATTTTTGTGTATGGTGTAAGTTGGTGGTCTAATTTCATGTTTTGTTTTTGGTTTTGCATGTAGTTATTCAGATCTCCAAATACCATTTATTGAAGAGGTTATTTTTACTCCATTTCATGCCCCTGTCCCTTTTCAAAGATTAATTGACCATAGAGACTTGGATTTATTTCTGGGCTCTCTTTTCTGTTTCATTGATCTATGTGTCTGTTCCTGTGCCAGTACCAGACTCTTTTGATTACAGTGGCCTAGTAGTATAGTTTGATATCAGGTATTTTGATCCCTCCTACTTTGTTGTTCTTTTTCAAAATTACTGAGGCCACTTGAAAAAAAGTGACCCCGAATACAAGGTCATTATTGGTTCCATATAAATTTTTGAAATATTTCTTCTATACCTGTGAAATTTGTCACTGGTTTTTCAAGTCTTTTTTTGATATCAAGTTTTTGGAGTTAAGATCTGAAAATTTTGAACACAGTGTTGAGCAGGAAAAACACTGCTGTTTCTTCCTTTGCCACTGTCAGGGATTCTGGTCACCAAATATCGGGACTTTTCCACACACACACCAAGAAATTCTCTGATTCTATGGACATTGGTGGGTGTCTCACACTTTAACTCCATTCTTTAATCCAATCTGGAGATTTAGTCACATCCCACAAGTTAAGGGCCCAGTCCCATGAGACCGCCCTTACTTCAGATGTCAGTCTCAAGTCCAGGTTGTCATCTGTGCTTCTGGCCAGCTGGCTCTATACATTGCAGATTCCCACAGCCCTCTCCCCAGGTTCAATAATCTGGTGGAGCAGCTCAGAGAACTCAGGAAAACCATTTGCTAACTAGGTTACTATTTTGTTAGAAAAGGGTACACTCAGGAGCAGCCACATGGAAGAGAATCATAGGGTAAAATAAGTGGGGAGGGGAGTGCATGGAACTTCTGTGCCCTCTGTCAGTGTGCCACACTCCCAGAACCTCCGCGAGTTTACCAACCTGGAAGCCCTTTGAAACTCATCCTCTTGGGGTTTTATTGAGGCTTCGTTACATAGGTATGATTGATTGTTGGCCATTGGGAGGCAGAGCTGAAAGTGTCAAGCCTCTCGTCACCTGACTGATTCTTCTGGCAACCACCCCCATCATGGGCTCCCCAAACATCACCTTTTTAACATAAACTCTTGTGTGCTTGAAAGGGGTTTGTTATAAATAACAAAAGACTCTCCTTTCACCTTTGTGGCTGTTAGCACTTAGGAAATGCCAAAGTTTTAGGAGCTCTGTGCCAGTTCTAGAATGAAGGTAACATTAGTTAATACAATTTTGTATGTTTCAAGTACAGAATTTGATAATACATCATCTGGATATTGCATGGTGTGTTTACCACACAAAGTCAGATCTCCTTCCATCACCATATATTTGACCTCCCCTTATACTTTATTATCCCTACCCTGCTTTCTTTTGTTTATCTTGTTTGTTCATTTATTGCTTTCAGTTTTATATGCCACATCTGAGTGAAATTATGTGGTTCTTCACCTCTTCTGTCTGGTTTATTTCAGTGAGCATGGTATTCTGAAGATCTAACCATGTTGTCAGAAATGGCAGTACTTCATCTTTTCTCGTGGCTGAGTAGTATTCCATTATGTGTATGGACCACATCTTTATCCAGTCATTTATCAAAGGACACTTGGGTTGTTTCCATGTCTTGGCCACTGTGAATAATGCTGCAATGAACCAAGGGGTACATGTTTCTTTGTAAATGATGTATATCATAGCATCACAATTGTTATTCTTAAATTATTTAGATTTCAGACATTTAGGTCAATAATTGTGTAATTGCTAAAATGTATGGCTTAGGTGTTTTTTTTCTACCTTGTCTTTCAGATCACTGATTCGACCCTCTGTTTCATCTAATCTACTGTTTATTCCTTCCAGTATGTTATTTATTTCAGATATTGCATTTTAAAAATTTTTGACAGTTCCTTTTTTATGGTTTCTATGTCTTTTTTCATGCTGTGGGGTATCCTTATAATCACTACTCTAAACTCTGTATCTGATAAATTGCTTGCCTCCAATTTATCTAGTTCTTCTAGATAATTCTCTTGTTCTTTTTGGGGGGCCTGGTTCTTTGTCTCTCCATTTTTGGCTGCCCTTTTGTGTTTGTTTCTATGTATTTGGTAGATCTGTGAAGACTCTGGTGCAGGCCTATGTCAGATGCTGTGACTGGCCCTGGACAACCTGTTTGGGGTATCAGCATTCCACAGCTTGTGGTTCCTCTGCTGGACCTGGCTGTGTGCACAGAGAACCAGGCTGTGCACCAAGGCTGGCCTCTACCAGCACCAGGCCCAGGGGAGGGTCAGCTAAAGTCTCAGAGCTCCCAGAGATCCGCCTTGGCCTGTAGGCTTTCTGGAGAAATGCAGTAGCTCTGCCCTCTGGACTTCCCGTCACCCCACCATGCATAGCTCATACCCTGCAAAAGAGTCAGCTGCATGGGCTGGGGTAAAGAGGTCTGAATAGAATCAGGGGGATGTCAGTAACTGAGTACAAACAAGCCAACAGCAATCAAGACTCAATCACAACAAAAAGGCTCACATGACCCACACAAAGGACATTCCTGGAGCACTTAGCTCAAGTGATCAAGGAGACTATGGTTCTGGGGTAAGGGCCATTCTCCTCACTTTCCTATGAACCTGACAGTGGCTCCCCATCGTGGAGGATCCTCTAGCCCCACCCTCCCAACTCCTGGTGGCCCCACCTTGCTGAACTCAGGCTCTCCAGGAGGGCTGGCAGAATCTGTTACAGACTGAGTTGTGTGGATCTGGGGTAGGTGTCTCTTCCTGCACTGTCCTCCAAGCCTGGCAGGTACCTACCCCTCATGGAAGATCCATTAGCCCCACACTCTCCACCAATGGCTGCCCTTCCCTGCTGAGCTCAAGGTCCCAACAGAATCTAGGACATACTGAGTTGTGTGGCTCTAGGATGGCACCATTTGTCCCTTGCATACCTGACTGGTGCAGAATTCTCCTTTCACACAGCCAAATCTTAGTATGTTCGGACTTGATAAACTATGCTGGCCTCACCCTGATGGCTCCCTGAGATCCCTGCACTACCACAAAGGTCTGTTGTCACCTGGTGGGTGGCAGCTGAACTTGATGTACTCTGGAGCTTTTGCTGAGTAGCCTCAGACCCACCCTGGCACCAAGTTTGAACCTGTATTAATCTGATAGACACCACTCGCTGCTACTGGGGGACTCATTGTGAACCTACTTCATGCAACTTGAGTACTGCCAGAAGCTATTTCAGTGACTGAGTCTAACAGGCAGCTGACAGGCAGAGGCAGGTTGAGGTGGATCTCAAAGTGCCTTGGACTTTTTGCTCCCGGGCTCACTGCTGATGGAAGCCAGCCTTGGTAAACAGCTTAGTCTTTCCCACGCACACCCAAGCCCAGAAGAGTTAACTACAAACTACAGATCACTTTGCTACCCAGGGACAGACACAGGCAGCATCTGACAATGACCTGCACCAGAGTCCCTCCCAAGAAGCCACAGAACCAACACACTCAGTTGCTAACTTCAAACAGTATTAGTGCAGTGCTCCACTAGTGGCATATCCAAAAGAAGATCTTGGCAGGCACCAGACCCTGCTGAGGCAAATTCTGTTTCATGTGGTCAGTACCTGCATAGCAGTTTGTATACTATGGTCAGGTTTGACCCTCATAGTCAGCCACCCTGTGGGTTGCCCTCATGTACGAACAAGCCAACAGCAATCAAGACTCAATCACAACAAAAAGGCTCACATGACCCACACAAGGGACATTCCTGGAGCACTTTACTCAGGTAATCAAGGAGACTGTGCCACTGGAATACACTAGAATACACTAGTGTATTCAAGAATACACTAGAAGGAATAAACAATAGGTCAGTGAAGCAGAGGATCTAATCAGTGATTTGGAAGACAAGGTAGCAGAAAACACCCAATCAAAAAATTGTTTTTTAAATAAGGAGAGTTTAAGAAACCTTTGGGACAACATGAAGCATAACAACATCTGCATCATGGGAATACCAGAAGGAGAGGAAAGTGAGCAAGAGATTGAGAACCTATTTGAAGAAATAATGACTGAAAACTTACCTAATCTAGTGAAAGAAAAAGACACATAAGTCCCAGAAGCTCAGAGAGTCCCAAAGAAGTTGGACCCAAAGAAGCCTATATCAAGACACATCATAATTAAAATAACAAAGCTTAAAGACAAGGAAAAATTCTAAAAGCTGCAAAAGAAAAGCTGGTAGTTACATATAAGGGAGAACCAATTAGACTGTCATGTGATTTCTCAACAGAAACATTTCAGTCCAGAAGGGAGTGCTGTGAAATGTTCAAGGTGATGAAAAACAAGGACCTTACAATGAAGGCTACATTACCCAGCAAGGCCATCATTTAAAATTGAAGGGGAAATAAGGAGCTTCCCAGACAAGAAAAAGCTAAAGGAGTTTGTTAACACCGAAACCGTACTGCAATGAATGTTAGAGGGCTTCCTTTAAGAAGATAGAGAGAAAGAAAAAAAATGGAAAAAAATAGTCTGACAACAAAATGGCATTAAATATGTATCTATCAATAACCACCTTAATAGAGAACAGGGGGACAGTGGCCAGAGGGGAGAGGGGAGGGAATTTCAGGGGAAATAGGGGAGGGGTTTAGAGGAACAAATATAAAGGATACATGGACAGCAACTAAGAAGGGTGAAAATGGGAGGGAGGGGGGAGCACGGGGGAGTGGGTTGGGATGGGAGTAATAGACAGAAAACTGTACTTGAAAAATAATTAAATAAATAAATAAAATAACCACCTTAAAAGTAAATGGCTCAAATGTTCCAACCTAAAGACATAGCCAAATGCATGAGAAAACAAGACCCGTATATATGCTGCCCCCAAGAGACCCACCTCAAATTGAAAGATACACACAGACTAAAAGTAGAGGGATAGAAAAAGACATTTTATACAAATGGAAAGGGGAAAAAAGCTGGGGTATCAATACTCATATCTGACATAATAGACTTTAAAATCAAGGCTATAGTAAGGACAAGAAGGACAGTACATAATGATAAAGGGAACAATCCAACAAGAGGATATAACCCTAGTAAACATTTACACATGCAACATAGAAGTACTCTAAATACATAAAGCCAATCTTGATGGACACAAAGGGAAAGATGATAGTAATAATGGTCATAGTCAGGGATTTTAACAGCCTTTTGATTCAACAAATAGATCTCCCAGACAGAAAATCAACAACGAGGCAGAGGACTTAAATGGCACATAGATGAAAGGGATTTAATTTATATTTTCAGAGCATTTCATCCCAAAGTAGCAGAATGTACATAGGTTTCAAGTGTAACCTGGAATGTTTTCTACAATAAGCTACATGTTAGGACACAAAACAAGTTTCAATACATTTAAGAAGTTTGCAGTCATATCAAACACCTTCTTGACCACAATGTTATGAAACTAGAATCAATCACAGGAAGAACACTGAAAAATACACAAAGACATGAAAACTAAATAACATGTTATTAAACAATGAATGGGTCAACAATGAGATCAAGGAAGAAATCAAAAGATACCTTGAAACAAATGAAAATGAGAACACCAATGACCCAAAATCTCTGGGACATGGGAAAGCAATCCTAAGAGGGAAATTTATAGCACTATAGGCCTATCTCAAGAAATAAGAAAAAACTCAAATAAATAATCTAACTTTACACTTAAAGAAACTTGAAAAAGAACAACAAAGCCCAAAGGGAGTAGAAAGAAGGAAATAATAGAAATCAGAGTGGAAATAAATGAAACAGAGTCTAAAAGTGATATAAAAATTAATGAGTCCAAAAGCTGGTTCTTTGAAAAGATAAATAAGATTGACAAACATTTAACTGGACTAATCAAGGAAAAAAAGAGAATACTCAAATAAATAAATCAGAAATGAAAGAAGAGAAGTAACAACTGACACCACAGAAATACAAAGGATTATAAGAAAATATTATGAACAAATGCAGGCCAACAAACCAGATGGCCTGGACAAAATGGATAAATTCCTAGAAACACAAAATCTTCCAAAACTAAATCAGGAAGAATCAGATAATCTGAATAGACAGATTACACTTAGTGAAATCAAAGCAGTAATCAAAAACTCCCCCCAAAAACAAAAGTCATGAACCAGACTGCCCCACAGGTGAATTTTACCAAACATTTCAAGAAAAATTAACACTTCTCCTTCTCAGACTATTCCAAAAAAATTCAAGAGTAAGGAAGATGCCCAAGCTCATTTTATGAGGCCAGCATTGTCCACATACCAAAACAAGATAAACACACTACAAAAAAATATCCCTGATGAACAGGGCTATTTCTCAACAAAATATTAGCAAACCGAGCACAGCAATGCATCAGAAAGATCATACACCATGATCAAGTGGGATTTATTCTGGGAAGACAAGGTTGGAACAACATTTGAAAATCAATAACTGTCATTCACCAAATAAACAAAATGAAGTATAAAAACCACCTGATCATATCAATAGATGCAGAAAAGCATTTGATAAAATCCAGCACCCATTTATGATAAAAACTTTTGGCAAAATGTGAATAGAGGGAACACACCTAAACATAATAAAGGCCATCTGTGACAAACCCACTGCCAGCATCATACTCTGTGGGCAAGACCTACAGGTGTTCCCCTTGAGACGAAGAATAAGCCAGGGATGTTTGCTCTCACCTCTCTTATTCAACATAGTACTGGAAATCCTAGCCACAGCAACTAGACAAGATAAAGAAATATGAGGCATCCAAATTAGAAAGGAAAAAGTAAAACTGTCTTTATTTGCTGAGGACATGATACCATACATAGAGAACCCCAAAGATTCCACCAAGAGCATACTAGAACTGATGAGTGAATTCAGTATAGTAGCAGGATACAAGACCCAAAACCATAAAAATCATAGAAGGAAACACAGACAGCAAAATCTTGAACATTGCTCGTAACAGTTTCTTATCAGATATATTTCCCCAGGCAAGGGAAACAAATAAACAACAAAAAAACAAAAACAAATGGAACTCCATCAAACTAAAAACTTTTTACAGAGCAAAGGAAAACATCAACAAAATAAAAAGACAACCCACAGAATGAGACCTCAGATGCATTTGATAAGGGCTTAATATTCAAAATTTATAAAGTACTTATAAAAATCAACACACACACAAAAAAAACAATTAAAAATGGGCAAAGGACCTGAATAGATGCTTCTCCAAAGAGGACATACACATGGCCAATAGACACATGAATAGATGCTCAACATCAATAATCACCAGAGAAATGCAAATTAAAACCACAGTGAGATATCATCTCACACCTGTCAGAATGGCTGTCATCAATAAATCAACAAACAACAACTGCTGGTGAGGATGTGGAGAAAGGAGAACCTTTTTGCACTGTTGGTGGGAATGCAGATTGGTGCAGCCACTGTGGAAAGCAGTATGGAGATATCTCAAAAATGAAAAACATCTGCCTTTTGACTCAGTGATCCCACTTCTGGGAATATATCCAAAGGAACATGAAACACTAATTCAAAAGAACAAGCACCCCTATGTTCATTGCAGTGTTATTTACAATTGCTAAGATATGGAAGCAGCCCAAATGTCCATCAATAGATGAGTGTATAAAACAACTATGGGACATTTACACAATGGACTGCTGCTCAACCTTAAAAAAGAAGAAAATTTTACCCTTTGCGACAGTATGGATGGAATTGGAGAACATGCTAAGTGAAATAAGCCAGAGAAAGACAAATTCCCTGTGATTTCACTCATATGTGGAATCTAATTAACAAACTGAATTAATAAGCATAACAGAGACAGACTCATAAATGGAGAGCAGGATGACAGCAAATGGGGGAATGTTAGGGGATGGAGGGATTGAGTGAAAAGGAAAAAGGACTCATGGACATGGACAACAATGTGGTGTTTGCAGGGGCGGGGGAGGTGGGTATAAGGGAACTACATGGTAATGGAAAAAATACAATAAATAACTTTAAAAAAGAACATTTATCTTACAAAGATTTTATCATGTAAAAATAAAATAAAATGTATGGCTTATCCTTAACCTAAGGAAAAAGATAGGGAAAGCAGAGAAGGTTGTGCATCTTTTGAAAGCCTTTATATTCATTAACTTGTGGACATAAGCTACACACAGATTTCCAAATGAGCAAGTGGTTTAAAATGAGGTATTTCAGAGTTAAATGCTTCTAATTAGGACAGTTCTGAAATCAAGCTTCTGACTGATGCTTGTTTGTTTTTTATGTGGACCCTCTTTTAGGAGGAGCTACTTGCATTAACAAAACTTTATGGACCAGCTGCCTTTAAGGAATTCATTCTCAGGAAGGGCTACAGGATGCCAAGTGTGAGTAAAGGGTCGGTTCAGAAAGACCTGCTGAGGGGCTCACGGGAAGGCGTCAGCACCCTGCCGAAAGCAAAACCCTTCTTTTTCTTACAGGCATGCAGAAGGGGCATGATTTTTCCCAGACAGGGGCCAAGATAGGATTTGGCATTTTTCTCTTTTTACTCTGCCTCTGGGGTTTCTGCTGTCAGAGGTGCCGTCTCCCTGGGGATGCGCCTATGTTGGGTTTGGCCTTAACGGGACCACAGCGAAAGGGAACTGTGTCCAGGACACGTGCCTCACAAACTCTGGCTGGCACTGAAACACTCTGGATTCTCTAGGAAGTATTTAAGTTTCCTCTGCTTCCACATCTAAGGGCAAAGAGCTGTGGCTTGTGTCAGGACAAAGTGGAGTTGGGATGGACAATATCTCATTGTCAGCCTCACGTGGAAAGAGAACAGGGCAAAGCTCACTTCCTGGGGGCCCACCAGTGCCTTCTGTCTTTTTACCATTTTCTCTTTTTGCCCTTCTAGTGTGCCCTCTCTCAACTTGTAAAGCTTGCCCCAGCTGCCTCCGTCATGCAGGTCCCCTTAGGAGAGTATGTGTAGCAGGGGTGGGGTGAGAGGTTGGGGGAATGGACTGTGCAGCAGGAAGTTCGCACCCAGACCAGCCCTGTCACAAAGCAGGAAGCCAGCTAAGCCTGGGGCCAGCCGCAGAGCTAGCCGAGAGTAGGTCACTGGGTGCACATCCCAAGGCGTCTTTGAGGCCGTGCAGCCAAGATGGTCGGCATTTCTGGAAGTGGATTACAGGATTTCTTTTTTTCTACGCACTAACAGTAGCTTATACTTACTGGCATGTGAATGTATTGACCGCACTCAGATCCAGACTGGTTTCGAAGTTAAATTAGGCAAAGTGAAGGGAGGCTTAGAGTATGAGGTAGAGAGGGCCTGAAAGACCCCATTACGCAACTGGGATGAAATTTCTCTTCTCATTTTTGGCACCAATGACAGGCCTGCCAGGTATATTTGATATGCTTATATACATTTACGTATTTGCAGTAACTGCCTATTCTATACTAAGGTCACAGAAGTATCTTTATATGTCTGATGTATAAAATATGCTTATATAATACATAATTATATATATGATTATATATGTAAAGATACTTAAGCATAAATATAATTATGTGATATATAAATGTATCAGTGTATATACATACACACTCCTCTTGCCATGACTACGTATCTATATCTACACAGATGTATATTTATATATATCTATATATACTATATATACTATGATTTGCTCTTCGTGTTGTAGTGATTCATAGTTCTAGTTAACATTCTTGATGGAAAATATTTTTTTTCATTTTGATTTGTCCGCTGTTGGTTTAATCCTGTTGATGAACACTTAGCACGCCTGACACACTGGCCATACTCTTGTAGCTGCATTAACTGAAGAGAGATGATGTTCCTGGCTACATCAAGTCTGAGAACACCTGTCACTCAAAATCCTCTATTCTTACATCCTATACTCTCTACTGTATCAGGAGTGGAGGGAATCTATTATAGTAAAGTTTTCATATATACACACACATAAATATACACACACATACACACATACAAAAACTGTCATTACTTATTTAAATTTCTGTACGTATATTCACTATATTTTAACTCCTATAACATCCATGTTCACTGTGCATATACATACTCATATATGTTACATGAGCTTACATACTTATGTATACATTCCAGGACCTGCTGCTGGATTATTTGCTCTATGCATTACCCACAGCTTCCTTACATCTGCTACACAGAAGAGAGCTAGGCCTTTAGTAGCAAAGATGAGTGACATGAGGCTCTGCTGGGCTGGGCTGGGCTGGACTTGGGCACCAAAAAAGTATGAATTAGACATATGTATTTCTAATGTAGTGCAAATACCTTCCAAAGCCCAACTATTATTGGTGCCTAATTAGTCGTGCCTAATTATTGGTGCCTAATTATTAAGCCCAACTATTGGGCTAATTATTGATGTGAAATTTTGAGTACGAGACTATATGTTGTAGAGTGCAAGGCTGTGAATTTAGGTTTGGTTGTGGTGGTGGACAGAAATGTACAATTTTTGTTTGCCAACCTATTGATAATTCTCTCTCATCCTTTGTTTTTAGTTCCTTGAGAAGATAAATGTCAGGAAGGATGTAAATGCAAGTGTAAAAAGACTCCTATGAAATAACTTAGCATAGAAGAGTTTGGGAAGACGATCAGACAGATTGTATTTGCTGTATAGGACTTGGCTATTTTTTCTCTCATTAAACATTAAACATAACTCATGATGAGTGTTCCCACCACGGATATAGGACTTTCACATGACAATATTCATAATGTTATACCTAATACTAGTGAACTTTTCACAATGGCCTTCTGTTAACTAATAAGTTAGTTATTAACTTTTGTTGACTGATGCTTTTGTTAACTAATATTTTGTATATTTTTGCCAACTGTACAATCGATATTCACGTCTTCTCACATATTAGCAGCATTATAAATAAACATAGTTTTATTAGTTATTTGTAAGCATTAAATAAAACCATAAATAAAAGTAGAATTACTCTATTGCTTTTCCCAGAGTATTTTTTCCTGATTTTGAGTGATATTTTCTTTATTGTGTCTTTAGAATATAGTTTTCTTTCATTTTAAATTAAGCTTACTGAGTTTTTCCCCAGTTTTTAGGTATACTAGTCTTTATAATAAATGTGTACTTACAAGGTCATAGACCACAAAGTTTAATGAAAACTCAAAATGATGTACTTATTTATTCAATTTATATTGATTTTTTTGAGAGAGAAACATCAATTTGTTGTTCCACTTATTTATGTACTTATAAATATCCTTCCTGTATGTGCCCTGACGAGAGAGCAGCCTGCAACCTTGGTGTATTGGGATGATGCTCTAAGCAACTGAACTACCAGGGCTACATATTTTTAAATAATTTTTTTGAATTAAAAAATGTTAATGCTCATGTAAGACAATCAGAAAATACAGACGAACAGAATAATGTTAGCATGCTCGCATATTTGGTTCCCACAGGAGCCACGAAGGGAGAGCTGCCCCTCCTGCAGGCCCAGAGGAGGAGGCGTCCAGTTCTGCTGGACAAGCTGGGGCAGGGTTTCGGCTTTCATTCCCCGGATCCTGACATTTAAATGCTGAGATGGTATTGGCAGTGGTGGTCTGGAGAGAATCCATTTCTTTTTCTGGCTACATTGTTCCTGGCTTTGTTACATTCAAGCTTGATTCATAGCAGGGACTCAAGTTTAGGTTTAATTGCTGGGCAACTAAATATTCAACAGAAACAGTAGCCAGATCAGAGTTGCTGAGGGGAAATCCAAGTTGCTGAAGCCACATACCTTGCATTTCTGCCTCCATACTCGCTTTGTTCAGATCACCGGGCAGCACCAGGCCGCCTAGAGAAGGAAGCAAAGCTGCTGTGCAGAGGATCAGCCAACCTTCTCACCTGATTGTTGAGTGCTTCCTCTACAGCGGAGACCTTCTGGCGATTGCTCACAAAGAACCCAACACCCTCACACTCTGGATCCACTTTTAGAGATCCCTCATATGGCCCTTCCCGCTGATATGCTTGTCTAGGTCTCTGGCTGTTTCAGCTACTGACATAGGCATCTCCGACCATTTCTCCTTTCAGACAAAGTGGCCAACTGGGTGAAATACTTAAAATTTTGTCTACTGGAGCCCTGGCTGGTGTGGCTCAGTGACTGAGCGCCAGCTGCAAACTGAAAGGTCACTGGTTCAAGTCCAAATCAGTCCAGGCACATGCCTGGGTCTTGGGCCAGGTCCCCAGGTCAGGGTATGCAAGAGACAACTGATCTATGCTTCTTTCACACGTCAGTGTTTCTCTCCTTCTTTTTCTCCCTTCCTTCCTCTCTCTCTAAAAATAAATAAATAAAATCTTTAAAAAATTTTGTCTATTGGAAAACTCTCCTCAGTTGTTCTTCAGGGCTCTTCTTGAGTTGGGTTACAGTGTTGTGGCATGTCACTTTTGCTGGCACCATCGTATTGTGCCAGTTATCTGTTCAGTCGCCTGGCCTTTGAGACAGTCCCTAGGTCAGATGTGTGGGGTAGAGAAAAATGGTCGTGCGATAGGAGAGAGCACACCATGCAGTGTGTTGTGTCTTCAGTTTCTGATCAAGCCCAGTCCTGTGTCAAAAACTTCCACTTGTTCATGAGAAGCAATATAATTTGGCAATTAAATGTGACATTGGAGCCGAAGGGCCTGGGTTCAAATCAAGCTCTGCTTCTTATGAGCTGCATGACTATAGGGCGAATAGCTTATCCCCTCCCTGCTGCAGACTTCTGAAGTAAGGGTAATAGAACAGTTCTATCTCCTGGAACTGTGGGGAGGACTGAAGGAAACACTACACGTAACGTGCTAAGAAGAGAGTCTGGCACGGTGTGCACACACACTAAATGTTAGTTGACTTTATGGCTGAGTGGATCAGGTGACCCCCAGGTTATGACAAGCACCAGTTGCTTGGTTACTTAATGTCTTATGACTGAACTGCTGTATTTACTAGTGCCAAGGAACAAACCAAGACTGGTTTCTCAAGAGGAGAACAGTTCAGTGCCACCGAGCTCATGGCCTGGCTGCAAGCTCGGGGGCCCGTGCTCTGGTTTGCCTCTCTGCATGTGCCAAAGCAGCCTCCAGGCCACGGGTGGTTCAGGTCCACTGGATTCACTGGATCACAGGGCAGAGCTCTCTGGTCCAGCAAAAAGCCTTCTCTTGCTTCAGGCTGCCCTCAAGGCTGGCAACCTCTCAGGTTACTAAGGAAAAGACCTGAAACAGCACATCTAAATCTGGCCTCTAAAATCCAAAGAGAAGTGCAAGTAGCACACTTATATATCATTTCCAATGCCCAGATAGAATAGATGTAAGTAACCTAAAGAGTGTATATAATAATGGAATGTTGCTAGTAACTAGGAAGTGATGAGTTTTTGAGTTGTTGCCTTTGGTTTTAACATAATTTGCCTAATTGTAGGTTTATTTAATGGCTGTGTTTACCAACTAAACTAAATTCCTGAAAATGTAACAGTTTGCTTTTGTGAGCTGATACAAGCTGTCTCTAGTACATTACTGTTGGTAGAATCGAAGGCAATGAGGCATGTTAGGGATAAAGAATGGAGGAAACTGGCTTCCCTGACCTCCTGCCAGGCTATTTGAACAAAGGTCATCGCAGAGTCTTCACTCAAGGTGGGAGAAGCCTCGTGTCACAGGGGGAGCAGGGAGAATTTCTCTGACAAGGAAGGCTGGTTTGGTTGGTTCCGACTGGAAGCAGATGGCAAAATGAGATTAGGTGTTCAAGAGGTTTCCTGGGGTGGGGGTGGGGTGGGGAGCAGGAGAAGGGTAGGAGAGCCGTTAGGCTGTGAGGCAGGCGTGGTTCCCCGAGAGGAGAGGAGGAAGGAAGGAGGGTTGAGAGAACCTTGAGCTGCAGCACAACTCAAGTAGAGGTTCGGCCAGGCCAGCGGAGACTTCTTTATTTATTCTGTTTTGTTTTTTGAGGCTTTGAACATATAGTGCCAAATTGCGCTCCAAAAAGTGTGTCCCACTTTCACAAACTGAACCGGAGTGCCTTTTTCTTAGCGTCTTTGCCAACGTTGGATTTTGTCTTTAAAAAAATCTATACCAATTTGAGAGGCAAAACTTTGTATCTTGCTTTAATTTGTATTTGCTTTGTTATTGGAAACTTTGGCCACTTAAGACACGATTTAGGTCTGCTGTATCTCTCTGTGACTTAGCCCATTTTTGTGCGGGGGCCCCCAGAGGACTCACGTTCTCTGTGAGCTGAACAGACAGTGTTGCGCATTCTGGTGCGGAGGGGCCGGAGAAGCCCTGCTTCCCCCTGTCCCCCTCCTGGGCAGGAGTCTGGTGGGTAAAATTCTCCCGCTAGAAAATCTATTCTTTTAGTTTGTTCTCTGTCTAGATATACTTTAAAATATCAAGCAAATCCCCTCTAAGTTATTGGTGACACATCAGCTTTCTTTTTGACACATGTGGATGGACAACAGTGCTCAGCACCATGGCTGGTGGGGGCCGGGGGCGGTAGGGATCTGGAAGCAGTTGTAAAATAATACTCAAAAAAAGGAAAAAGACAGGAAACAGGGATAGAGGGGTCCCCAAACTTTGTGCATGATAGTGTTTTTTGGTTCTGTCCTTTTCTAATAGACTTCCCTCTTTCCCAAGAAGATAACTGTCAGTTCTTTAAAATTTTTTCTAGGTATTTATCTCATACTTTGTTAATACATTTTAGTGCTTCACCATTCCTGGTATTCATTCATTTGTTCATTCATTCATTCAGTACGTATTTTGAGCCCCTATTATATAGGACTCTAAGCATGCTATAGGCACCAGGAAAAACCTATGAATTTCCTTCCCTAATGAACTTACTCTGGTGAGGGAGACACACCATTAATGAATGGTCAGAAAAGATAACAGGGGGAGTGGTGTGAGATACTATGATCATCGCTGTGGTGAAGGCTGGGGAATAACAGGGCAGGCCAGCTGGATGTGGCCGGGAAGGGATGGCTCTGGATGGAGGGGTGGGATGACGTCTGAGGAGAAATCGGACCTACATTCTCTTCTGTAACAATTTGCCCCTGGTGGGAACGGGGAGTCTTTTGTTCTTTACTACAATTACTTGAATTGTTTCTGCTTGGGTGAAGAGTTGGCGTGCAGGGCATGGCCTGACATGACCCATGCCCAGCCGCGGAGAGAGGGCCGCATCATACCTCGTTCCTTCTGAGGTTTTCTAGACCCGCTGCTGTGCCCTGGGGGCCCTGCCACCTCCCTTAAATGAGTTGCATTTGCCCCTGGCTGATCCCTCTCTTCCTCCCTTCCTCTTGAAACATTCCAGATTGGAGTTCACCTTACTCCTAATGTCATTGCTACTTAAAGTTCACAGACCAGCTGTATCAGCGGGCAACTTATTGGAGAGGCAGAAATCCAGACCCACCCCAGACCTACTGAACAGGGATCTGTACTTAGGCGTATCTCCAATGCTTCCTCTGCCCGTTTAAGTTTCAGAAGCCCTAGTTCAGAGCTGTTATCTTCACTGGTCTGAGGAAGGCCCTTCTTCAGTTATTTATTCATTTCCACAGTTTCCTCCAAAGCTCATTCTTATCCTTTTGCCCACTGAAGACACTCTTTAATCTGTTTGAGAATTTGCCTCAAATATGTATGCATACATCTTGGAAACTTAAGTGTGGTTATTTTGAGTGTATATGTCTTCTCAATTTAGATAAATACTGTTATACTAGAACACTTGTTTCTTAGTTTTAAATCATTATGTATTTTATGTTTAATTATGTTACTTTGTGTAGATCTAGTTCGCTGTTCTAACTGTTGCATAGTATTTCATAGATATCTACCATGTTTACTTAGCTGTTTCACCTGATGGACAGCTAGGTGGCCTTGAACTTAACAGTCACTCCAGAAAACATCATGTTTCCCCTTAGAGTCTTGTGCAAAATTTTCTGGGTCATGCACTAGCAGTGGGAGTGCTAGTCACGGGGCATATACTCACCTAATTTCACGAAAGCCTTCCAGATGGTTCTCCAGATGGTGTGCAGTCGTTTACACTCCTCCCAGCAGCATCGCATCTCCTCTTTCTAAAATGTGCCTTCCTGAGGGATGTAAAACCGTGCAATGGCACTGTTGTAACTTGCATTTATCTGATTACCAGTGAGTTGGAGCATTTCTGCATCTTTTTCTAACCATTCATTTATTCAACCAAAAATTACTGTTTGTTATGTTCCAGGCATTGTTTCATGCACCAAGAAAAAACATCCCCTCTCCATTTATATTGGAGCTCATGCCTTTTTTGGTCAGTTTATAATAGTTCATTGTGTATCTACATATTAGTCCCTTGTCAGTTTTACTAACACTGAAATCATCTCCCTGTGTGGATCTACCTGCTAATTCGTCTATGGCATCCGCCACTCACCAGGTACCCTTATTTTGATGAAGCCAAGACATTTTTGATACCCTACATTATATAACACTGTGTGATTGTCTCCTGGAATTTGTTCTGTTAGCTTCGTAGCTTGCCACTTACATTTAGCACTTTATTCTAGCTGGAGTTCACCATTTTATGTGGCAGAAAGTAGTGCTCTAACTTTATTTTTATCTATAAGATGAGCAAGTTCTCCCAGCA
The DNA here is from genome assembly GCF_014824575.4 of Sturnira hondurensis. Classification (NCBI taxonomy): domain Eukaryota; kingdom Metazoa; phylum Chordata; class Mammalia; order Chiroptera; family Phyllostomidae; genus Sturnira; species Sturnira hondurensis. The sequence continues at coordinate 1,164,412 of NW_028079667.1, forward strand.
CAGATTTCGCTTTTCTCTATAGGTTTCATCATTTAGCTTAAGAGATCTCAGCCTTGAGTCTCCTATTCTGGAACTGAGATGAGTCAGAGGTTTGCAAACAGTTGCAAGAGAAAAATGTCTCTGTGAAACCTGACGCGGGGCAGTTCCATGTGACCGACTGCTCTGCAGGAAGGTTTGACTTGTGGTTAATGCTATGTGGAGCAACAGGAGCCAGAGGCGTGACGGCAGCAGACAGGTGCTGGTGGTGGTGAGTACCTTTCCCTGATGAGACCAGGGCGCCAGAGCTTGTAGGGAGAGGAATTACAAATCACGAGCAAGGCTGAAATCCACCATACATCTTGGAATACCCTCAGAAGTGCCACACATCTAAATGTGCATACTCACTTTCAAAATTTATGCTTGGACATTTGATTTAATAGCCTTTAGGATTCAGTTTAACTAGAGTTTCACGCATGGGCCCTAGGAGGTCAGAATACTGTGTTCAAACCCCAGCTGTCACTTATCAGCTGTAGGACCTTGGGCAGGTGACTCCTCCCCGGGTATCACATGAGATAATCCCTGTAAAACCCTTAGCCTAGTGCCAGTGTGTAGAGGGTACCTCAGTACTCATCGTTAATTTGTTCTGGAACTCGTGACGAGTACCAAAACCAGTGAGTGCCAAGATAAATTTTCAAGCAATGAATGATGAAGCATTTTCTCTTGAGGAGAGGGGGCAGCAGCGTGACTCATACAAGTTCCAGCAAGTGGGACGAGTCCCAAGCAAGCACTGACCATTGAAACATTTTTTACTCGTCCAAATGCAACAAGTACAAGGCTTGATGCGTTCCGAAGCTGGTGAGTACCAAGTATGTGTGCATTAGGTATTTTGTGAGCACAGATAATGGAAAGGCTGTTAGATAATAGCCTTTGTGTTCCAGGGAATGCAAAGAATAAACTCTGCCCCTCAAGAAATTTAAAATATAATATGCAGATGAAGTGAACTACAAAAATAATTATGCTATGAGAGAAGAATCTCCTGTTTTGCTCTAAGAGAGATAATCTGTAGTCAGGGTTCAGAGGAAATGCCATATCGATATGAGGTCTGGGGGCCGGGGTTGGATTGGGGGCTGGGGAAAGTTTCATGGAAGAAAGTGGCTTTTAGGAAATGTCTAGACCAATGAGTGAAGGTGAGTCTTACTTTGGCTGGACGGCACATAAGGGGTCAGAGAAAGCCCTGGAGAGGTTTTTGGGGCTATGTCATAGAGACCTTGAAGGCCAATATGGGCTTAGAGTTAGTCTGGTAGACACGTAAAATGCCTTGCTCAAGGCTGCATTTTAGGAGAATTAAATCACAAGTGGTTTCAGAGTAGAGCACGGCCAGAGGGGAGGGAAGTGCAGAGATGAATTAGGAAGCAATTGTGTTGTCTGGACAGAGGGAGTGACCCTCAATGGGGGCCAGGGCCCTGGGGCCGACAGAGGAGGGGGCAGTGCAAGAGGCCCATGACTGAAGAACCAACAGGGCTCAATGAGCGAGAGGGCTCCCAAAGGGCAACCTCTTCTCCCAGGGGCTGTTGCCTATATCCTCTGCGCTCCTGAAAACCTCAACCCTATCTCATGTCTCTCTCTCAGCTGATAACCTCACTCTCTGCCTCCTTGGCACCTCAAAGTGTTTCTGATGTTTCTCACTCCTTTTTTTTTCCAAGTCTGTCTCCTCTCCTTTTTTCATCCAAGGCCAACCCTTCCACTGGTGTGCTCGACCCATGGCTTCCTCTCCCTTGTGGAATTCCCAGCAAGTATTTCCTCTCATATCCATCGACTCTTTCCTGCTTACAAACATGCCTAGGTCGCTCTCCCTTTAAAAGAACTTCCTTTGGGTCTTGTTCTTTTCTTAAGCAACACTTCAACTTCTTTCCTACCTTCTGCCTCAAATTTCTCTAGAAAGGATTAATTCAAAGATGGACAGCACAGCCTTTACCACATTTACACCCCAGCCTCTGAAACAACTCCCACACCCACAAACACTGCAGTTACCAATGACCTCTTGTATATCAAACCCAAATTTCTCAGTCCTCTGTCCACTTAAACTGCTGAGCGACATCCCCGTTCCCCCTCTCCCACTGCCTTCTGTACCCAACTTGGAAACAAGTATCCCAACCCTCTTCCCTGGTTCTTCCTTCCTGCCCTCTTTAATGCCTGCAGCCCTGCAACAAAGCTGCTTTTCATTGCTTTGTCCTCGCCACATCTCCCCACACCCAGAGTGAGCAGGCAGTCTTTTCTTGCATGAGGTTAAAGAAAAGAGGAGGAGTTTGTTTATACACACACACACATACACAAAAACTTGAAAATATCCATCCATATCTATACCTATCTATTTATATTCTACTTAATAGGATAATAATCACTAGAACATGGGCACTCAACCAGTAGGTTGAGTGCTGGCCTGCAAACCAAAGGGTCACAAGTTCGATTCCCAGTCAGGGCACAGGCATGGTTTGTGGGCCAGGTCCCCAGTAGAGGACACGTGAGAGGCAACCTCACATTGATGTCTCTCCCCCCTCTTTCTACCTCCCTTCCCCTCTGTATCAAATAAATAAAATCTTTTTTAAAAAAGAATTTGTGTTAAACTATCAGATCAGCAGAAGAGTGAATTTAGAAAGTGCTAAAGAACACACACACACACACACACACACACACACACCCCAAAGAGCTTTATTCTTGCTAAAAACCCACAACGCCAAACTTAGGTTCAATTCCCAACCTAACTGCGGTGTCAGCCTCTGTGTCCCTCTGCCCCATGGGAAGGAGAGGCAGTCTACACAATAATGACCTTCTCCATTTCCCCTCCCCAAAGATGTTCCAAATCCAAAATTATCCTTCCTTTTCTTCCCATAATGCCTCTCTTTCCCCAGTTTTCTTCCTACAAGTTCATTTTGTACAAGGCCTCAGGACGCCCTTCTAGTTGCCAGATGGGATGCTGCGCCACACATAAATTGCTTAATAAAGCCAATTAGATCTTCAAATTTACTAGGTTGGAATTTGCTTTTTAACAAAACAGGTGTGCAAATTCTTAGATCACACGGTAGTGATGTTTGTGAGGATCAAATCGAATGCATGCGTTATACAACTGGCACATGGCGCTCAACATAGAGGGTGTCTGCTCTTATTAACAAGCTCATTGTAGGAGCCTGTCCCTGGGCAACATCCAATCCGTCACTGAGAGTGCGCATTTCGCAACCATCATACCCACACCCCTCCCCAACAGAAGATGGGGAAGAAGCAACGACTGGAAGTAGTTGAGATGACTGGCATTTATACATGCACGGCTCTCAGTCCAATCCTTTGGAGGCAGAGGCTTGGGGAGGCAAAGCACGTCTAACTGGCGGCCGAATGGAGCTTCCGCTAGATCCCCGGGTTCCCCCTCTCTGCGTCCGCAGAGCCCCCAGCTCACCCGACTCAGGCGCCAGAGCTACTGCTGCAGCCTGAGTCGTAGTCCCGCCAGCCACCAACGCACAGTAGCCTCCCCTAGGACTAAGCTCCGGGAAGCTCCCACCTCTAGCTGGCTGCGCTGCCGCGAGTCTTGCTCGGGAGGAGGCAAAGGCAAAGGGGTGGAGCGGGACTGATTTTTGCGCGCGGGGCTGTGCGCTTTTGGGTTCTTTACGCTTGCGAAACACTCTTGGAATTGGGGGCACCCCACTAGAACCGACGAGTGGCGTGGTCGAAAATGGGAAACGTTGGAAAAAGAGAGCGCTCCAGTCGCCCAGGCAGAGCTTGGGGCTGCAGCCCAGGGGCGGAGCTGGGAAGTTGAGTTTTAGACCTGGAGGGCTGGCCTCCCTGCGGGAGCGCGGGCCAACCAGGACCATAAAAGGCTGGAGCGGGCGGGGTAGGTGTGGCTTTGCCTTCTTGACCTGAGCCCGGATCCCTGTCCCGTTTTCTCCCGCAGCTGCGGCCTCTCAGCCATGGGCGCCGTTTGGTCTGCCCTGCTGGTCGGAGGAGGTCTGGCCGGAGCGCTGGTCATCTGGCTGCTTCGGGACAAGGGGAAGAAGGGGGACGCGGAGCAGCAGCAGGACGCCACTCCTGGGAAGGCTGTGGCTTCGGGAGGCGATCCTAGTGGCGGCAGCAGACTGAGTCCCGCAACTTCCAGGCCCGAGCTGGTCACCAAACCAGGTATTCTCCTCTCCCTGCTCGAGGGCACATCCGCCAGGGTTTTTTGAAATTCCTCCTGGAGCGTTCCTAGCCGCCAGGTCCCAGGACTAGCTTTCCTCGCCCCCGGTAGGACCGTTGCACGCCCAGTATTTCCCATGCTGGGAGCACGCACTGGACAGGTATCTCGCCCCCTACCGAGGCCCTGGAAATGCCCTGGCGGTTCGTCCTAGGGCGGCGCCCCACAGTCTGGGTCCCCAGCACCCACCTGGGCGGACCTGCCCCTTCCCCTCAAATAGGGATGGACTCCGCTGGGCGGCACGTGGTGCAGTATGAGTACCTGCAGTGGCGCCGTCCCCTCTCCTCCCCCAGCTTCGGAAAGTTGTGCGGAGGTTTGGGGGACTCTGCAACCCTCCTCAATCTCTGATCAAGTAGGGGTACTTTATCAGTGTCCATTGCATAGACTCACGCCCTCCCATCCCTCACTCCACCGAGGGGCTGGGATTGGCAACGCCCGAAGAGTGAGCACCTCCGGCTCTCTGGTTGCTTCTGTCAGGAAGGCAAAGGTCAGGTTGGACGCCAGCCGTTAGGCCTGTGCTGGAGCCCTGGGGCTGCGCGCTGGACGCCGGGTTCGGACCTGGCGGCCCTCGCGCGCATGCTCACCGCAACTGCGCCGGGCTGTCTTTTCCCCCGGGAAAGGACTTAGGCAGGGTTCTTAATAGGAGACGCAACCTCGAATTGACATCCAGGTTTAAATCTCCACATTTTAGGGAGGGTGTGCTAGGCAAAATGGAAACACTGGCAGGAGCCCTTACTTGCCAGCGTCCTCGCCGGGCTAGTCGCCCTTGCTTGGATCCCGCTTTGGTGAGAATGACATCTNCTCTGGTTGCTTCTGTCAGGAAGGCAAAGGTCAGGTTGGACGCCAGCCGTTAGGCCTGTGCTGGAGCCCTGAGGCTGCGCGCTGGACGCCGGGTTCGGACCTGGCGGCCCTCGCGCGCATGCTCACCGCAACTGCGCCGGGCTGTCTCTTCCCCCGGGAAAGGACTTAGGCAGGGTTCTTAATAGGAGACGCAACCTCAAATTGACATCCAGGTTTAAATCTCCACATTTTAGGGAGGGTGTGCTAGGCAAAATGGAAACACTGGCAGGAGCCCTTACTTGCCAGCGTCCTCGCCGGGCTAGTCGCCCTTGCTTGGATCCCGCTTTGGTGAGAATGACATCTGTGCACTTTATTTTTAGTGGAATGCTGTTCGCGTGTAGCCACTTGAAAACCTGCCCCCGTGCCTTTCCTGCCATTGGTTTGGGATGAGCAGAGCGCTCATCTTCCTTTATCTGACCTTGAGTTTTAGGTTGAAAGATTGGGGGGATTCAGAGTAATATTTGTTTCCCTCTTACTTCCAACCCCACCATTAAAGAGAAAATTAAAGACCATCTCCGCTGCCCCCCCCCATCCACTCCAAAAACCCATGTGTGAAGACAGTATGACTTTAAAGATGTTGATCTTGTAGGGGAGCAATTTAGACTACTACTGACGTGACCAAGGCAGCAATGGAATCTTTAGAGAGCTTGGGTTGTGTACTTTTAAGAACATTTTAAAGCATGTACAGTGGGAGGGGATGGGAAAAGCCTGTGGCTCGTTGAAGAGCTTCCCCATGCACATGGGGTTGGCAAGGAGAAACCAGCCCTCTCTGGCCCCTCACCCCCAGTGATGCGCTGCTGTCATTTGTATTCTCACCGCGGCCAGGGCTGCTGACCGGCCAGCAACTGTGAGAGCTGGTCCGTGGGCTGCACGCAGTTGCATAGCTCACCAGTGGACACCACTGCTTTGTAGGGTAGCCATCCAGCCCTTTGCCCCACCGACTGGACAGCATTTTTTGATGATAGGAGCCAAACAGCTTGACTTGCTTGCATGCCAGTATGGCCTGGAACACAGAAGTTGAGGACCATGACAGGTGACACTTTTGCCTCTACAACTTGTCACTTCATTCAACACTCTGGGATAAGCCTGTTATTACTGGATATACATGGACATTCTTAGCACACAGCATTGGTTCAGTGTCTGAGCTAGGCAATCAGGTACTTGGTTTTAGCAGGGATAGATTTTGTGAAATGCAGCTTGATTACTGGTAACGTCTTCAATGACTAAGTTTTTTCTCCACCCGACTTACTTGTTTCTCACGAGAACTGCCTATTACATTGTTTTTATAGAGCGTCTTCAAGAAAGCAATGGACGTTTGGTTTCAGAGACCAAAGGCCCTGATAGCGTGCAGGATGCAGCATGGAGACTGCAGAATCCTTCTGGAGAACATGGTGACTGTGACAATTCAAGACAGCATGTTCCTTTTGGACGGTTTCCGGACACAGAATCTATAGCTGCGTCTGCAACTGGTTACTCTAGGGATTGCTGTGAAACTTCAAGAAGTGAAAGTGGCGAATCTTGCGTAGGAGCACGGGGAGTTCAAAAAGGACAGGAGACACTGTCTAACGCAGCTCCGCGTTTTGCAGAGAAGTTGCCTTCTAGCCACCTGCTCATGGACAGAGGTAAAGAGGGAGTGAGCCTTGCACGACTGAACAGTCAGGACGCGGCTGACCAGGAGGACTGGGAGATGGTATCCAGGCACTCTTCTTGGGGAGACATCGGTTTGGGTGGCAGTCTCGAGAATCCAATGTTAAACCCCAACCAAGGACTGGAGTATGGCAAACGCACTCTTGTGGAAACAACAGGTCAGAAAGTGGATGTTAAAACAAAAAGGAAAATAGCTAAGACTTCAGAGTCTCAGCAAGTTAGTGTCAGGTTCCAGGTCCATTATATCACAAGTGCTAGTGTGCAATTCATTGCAGTGACTGGAGACCACGAGAAGCTTGGGAGATGGAACACTTACATCCCCCTCCAGTACAGCAAGGATGGGTTCTGGTCTGGTTCTGTCTCCCTGCCAGCAGATACAGTGGTGGAATGGAAGTTTGTGGTGGTAGAGAATGGGGAAGTTACTCGCTGGGAAGAATGCAGCAACAGGTTTCTAGAGACTGGCCATGAGGATAAGTTGGTTCACAAGTGTTGGGGGATTCACTGACTCAGTTTGCAAAGTACTGAAGAAGCTGTTGCAGAATGTGGAAAAGACTAAGGTTGTGGAGCACATTCAATAATTTAAAATGAAGGAAGTATAACTCCAAGTTTGAGTTGTTTGATTTACTAATGGCTTGCATCTAATGCACAGAAATGTATCTATATATCTGTGCACCTATAGATATATAGACAGATAATGCTTCCAGTGAGTAGGACTTTTTTCTGCGGCGCTGATGAGTAGATTTATGCTGATTCATCCTCACTGTGGGCTTTGTCCTCTTGGGCAGTGATTTGGCTAAGCTTCAGCTGTGCCCTGGTCAGGGAGCGCAAAAGCAAACCAGCTGCACAGGGTTCAAGGTCAAGCCTTTGGGTGATCCTTAGACCAAGGGAGTGAAACAAGCTGCATTCAAAGAGCTGATTTCCTCATGGTGCAGCTGAAGAAATGTTCTCTTTACCACACTGTGTTAAAAAATAGGTAACAGTGATCAGAAAATTATTACTAGACGTGATTAGGGAGGCTTGACTTTACCTGACTGGTATGGTTTGAAGGTGGCAAGTGTGTCTTTGTGTTGTAATTGAAAGCTAGTGTAGGAACATCAGGAGCAGCCCATGAGGAAAGGGAACAGGAATAGGGTTGAAGCAGGTGCAGAGCCAGGTGGAATGAATGTGAGCTCATAGAGGGCTGGGAGGTGCAGATGCGGACACCTGACTGCAGAGAGGGACACACCTCGCCGTTACCCCTGGGGCCTTTGCAGAGCCATCTCTACCCACCCCAGGGACCGACAGATGGGCCAGCCCTTAGCAGTCGTTTCGCCCGCTCCCCTCTCCTTCCATGGCTATCTTGGGTAACCAAATTGTAACAGGACAATGACAGAGAAGGACAGCATCTTTGCTCTGAGAAGAAACAAACATTTGAACTTTGCTATTACAACTGAAAAAAATAAAACCTGAGTTTTAATATCTTTTTTAAATGTCTGAATTATTTATCTAAATCTTGGTACCATAACAGCTTAGATGTAAAATAAAATACTAATATTTTTCTCCATTACTAACAGACATGGAAGAAAGCAAACATCAGGGGGCAAAGAAGTCTGTTTTCTCCCTTTGAAGACAAAGTTTAGGATATTCCTTTCAAAACTGTACCTTTGGAGGGATATTATGCATATCTGTACTTGAAAATGAATTCTTATATGTTAAAATAACTTTTTAAAAGTGGAACATCTTTTGGTGAAATATTGTTTAATTTTGATTACAGATGCAACTTTGCAGAAAAAAAGCTTAAATCCAACTGAAAATAGTCTTAGAAAGTGCTTAAAAGAACTAATGTTTGATACTTTTTTGGCCCATAGAATTTTTATGTTAAATTATGTTAAAAGAAGTATTTATGTTAAATAATTCTTACATACTTCATAATGAACTTAATACAGTGAGGCTGGCCTTCAGAAGGCATTTCCTATTACTGTGCAGAATGCCTAAGCATTTCTATTCGGTAAAATTAAAACAATTTATAATAAACATCTTTAGAGTTCTGTGATTAGCCATTTTATCATTACCTGAGGAAATAAAAATTAATCTTTCAGTAAATCCAATTGATATGGGATATATACGTATAGCTACTAAGTTACACATGTAATATTATTTAAAATGGAATGTGCTTAGAGTGCTAACACTGACATTTTGAGGAGAGAGATGAGGGTTTTTTTGGTGGGCATCCCCGTGCCCTACTTGGTCTATTGTCTGTGCTGCGCGGGGCCCAGCTGCTGTCACAGACGCAGCCATGGAAGGAAGGAGGCTGCAACTGCAGCTCATTTCCTACTCACGGAGCACTCAGGAGCCAGCGGGGGTTCCTGCAGGAGGGCAGCTCTTGCAGAGACTGTCACCCAGGCTCCTGTCCTGCAATCCCCTGGGACGTGGCTGTCCTCTGAACACGGCCCACGGATGGGGACATGGAGTCAGGGAAAACCGTCAGCGCTTACTAACACTTTTGGCCAGAAAGTGCCACGTACTGCTCTGTCCACGTGCCCTTAAGTGGAGGGGAGATGGGGCTGGGAAACAGCCTCTAGGGCAGCTGTTTCTCCGTGACGTCTGGGCCAGAGAACGGAGTGCAGACTTTCTGGGACAGCCAGGCTCCTGTCACCCTGTCCCTGTTGTCTTTGCACCACTGAAACATTTCTGTATATGTTGTCCTGGTTTGGTTTGGTTTGGTTTGGTTCACACATGTGGTATAACATGGTATAATAAATATAGTTGGTCATTGTCCCAGGTTCTTGGCACGGAGCTACTCAAACTCTGAATTTCTTGGGAGATGGGAGTACCTTTTGTTATTCATAATGAAGCCCTTCGGATCACACCAGAGTTTATGCTAATGAGTTGATTTATGGTGGAGCCCCTACAAAGCCTCTGGGTTAAGCTGGTCACCAGAAAGACCTAGTGATCAGACGTTTGGAAGTCCCACCTATATCAATCTCTGGGAAGGGGTGGAGAACAGGAGACTAGGCTCTAAAAACTTGTGAAATGAGTCAAGTACCCAGTAAGGGTTATTTGGTCAACTCTGGCCCAAGGGACCGAATTCGATTACAATGGAGCTAAGAGTTCCTACCACCTAATGAGGTGGTAGCCACCCCAACATCCCAGCATCACTCCCGTGTTTGTGGTGATGCTGCTATGAACAAACCCACTTCGCTGCCAATGGTATGAAGGTCTACGCATGCAGTTACGCACGGTGTATACTCCTTGATGATAGTAAACAAGTATGTTACCAGTTCACATATTACCTATACTATACTTTTTAATTGTCATTTTAGAGTGTACTCTTTTTACTTATTAACAAAAGTTTTCTATAAAACAGTATGCCCTGGTGCACTGGCAGCAGCCTCATCTTGTGCTTTCCAAATCTCGATTGCATCATTTTCTCTTGTGCTTGATTTAATCTTATGTTGTTTTACAAATTTAGTGCAGACTAAGAGTGCAGTGTTTATAAAGTCTACAGTAGTGTACTATAACGACCTACCTTCCCCACTCCCTCACTGAGCCACCCGGAGCAATTTCTAGTCCTTCCTGAGAGGTCCATTCCTTGTAAGTGCTCTACGTAGGTGTACCATTTTTCATCTTTTATATCATATTTCCATATTTTTACTATACCTTTCCTATGTTCAGATGTGTTTAGATACACAAATGCTTACCATTGTGTTACAACTGCCTACAGTATTCAGTACAGTAACACGCTGTACAGGCTTGTAGCCCAGGACGAGAGTCTATCCCACGCAGCCTCTGTAGGTAGTTGGCTCTGGCCAACTGAGTGTGAAAGTGCACTCAGTAATGTCTGCACAGTGACGAAATCGTCTGAGAGCACATTTCTCAGAACTTGTCCTTGTTGTTAAGCAGCTCCTGACCGTGAGGGGATTTAATAAGCTTCAGGGTGGTGAACACACCAAGGTGCTGAGAGGGCGGCACACCCCAAGGGGCAGGGGGGCCTCATGCTCCAGACCCCCAAACCTCACCCTATGTATCTCTTACACTTTGCTGTTCTTGAGCTGTTTCCTTGATAACAAACCAATAACAGTAACTGAAGTGCTATGTTCTATGACCCATTCAGGCAAGTTACTGAAACTCAGGAATAGGTTGGAGGAACCCCCAATTTACAACCGGTTAATCAAAATGCACTGCCGGTCTGGGACTTTTGACTGGCATCGGAAGTGGGAGCAGTCTTGAGACTGAGCCCTCAAATCAGTAGAATCTGCATTAACTCCAAATAGTGTCAGAACTGAGCTGACGTGTGGGACAGCCAGCTGGTGTCCACAGAGAATCGGTTATTCGTGTTGGGAAACACTCCACACTCAAAACTCCCTGATTTATTAAAATCTGATTAAGGCAGACGGAATCCATTCAATCTAAAGAAGCTACCCACTAACTGAAGAATAACATATTTTCTTTATTTCTTTATAGTTCTTAATACATAAAAGAGACACTTTTCCAAAAGTTTCTATTAGGGGTCCCAGTGTTTTGTTACGGGCTCACACTCACCGATACAGACAGAACACACGGCGAGTTCGGGGTCACAGAAGGAACCCCTGTCAGTGTGGGGTGTTGGTGCTGTTCTGGGCATCACCCCACATCTTCCACTTTCCTGTGAAAGTTGTCTGTTCAGTTAAAAAAATAACCATTGCCTCAGCACCAGTACAAATATTTAAAAATACATAATTATACCAACACATTGAGTACAAATTGATACCTTATACGTTATGAATACTTTCACAAGTAGCTAATACTGCTTTAAGTTTTACTGGGAGAGCATTCAACAATATTTTATTTCAAAATAGAGTTTACAGGTCAGGGTAACTTTTATTAAATTTTCTCATAAAAAGAAAAAAGTTCACAGGGCACTAATTATAAATAACACCACAATTAATCGGGCATCATCTCTCTGTAAAGGTTAGGCAAGCAATGTATTATTTTAATAACATTTTTTCCTGGTCTTTGACTTTCTGTATCCTTTTCTCTTGATTTCTGATCATTGAAGACATTGCTGAAAATGTTGATAAAACAAAGTTAGACCAGCAACATTTACTGAGGCTTTAATTCTATCATGTGCTTTTGAAAAGGGCAGCTCGCTACTGTGGAATACATACATTCTGAGCTCAAGAAGTTGTTAAAAATTGCAAAGTAGCATATTTTTGAAAAGACATGGAACTAAAGATAAATCTTTGCTCTTTCGGTTATTTTAAATGGGCACGGTAATCATTACCACAGAAGTGATACACTTAACGTAAATAATGTGCATGCCCTGGGCCGGTATAGAGAGACAGGGAAGTCTTTGTTTCCATTCCCTTCTGCTGCCGAACCCCCTCTCAGAGGTCACTGTAAACGGCCTGGTGAGTATCTTCACGTACGTGCACCCCATCCCCCGCCCGCCCGCAAACACACACAACTTTTCTTCTTTACAGAAATGTAAATGTAGTATTAATTGTTCCTTTTTTAGATTTTTTGTTTTATAAGTTGTCCTGCAGCTCACTTTATTCACTTAACAAAATGTCAGCATCGCTGCAGGTCAGCTCCTGTTTTGTGGGGGTGGCACGGTGCTCCAGATGCACCAACGTGTTATCAAATACAGTTTTAAAAGTGACTTTCTTAGTTTTCTTTATACACAATTCTATAGGCAATACTTCTGTAAACAAACTTTAGTGCACTTGTGCAATTATTTCTTCTAGAATAAATTGTTAGAAGTGGGATTTCTGGGTCAAGGCATCTGTGCACTTTAAATTTTGATAAACGTGCCCAAAATTTTCTCCAAAATATTTGTTTCATAATTTCCAAGAGACCTTCCACCCAGACAAAGTGTGTAATATAATGGTCTTTTTATTTTTTGAACACATACGACACATCCCCCATGTGGACTTTTACATGGTGGCATCGCTCAGATAAACTCAGACGTAAACCCACGTGTGATAGAAATGGGGCAGAGAGCATAATGTATCTGCTTTTAAAAACTCACAAGAAACTTATACACAAGGATCTGGGGTTATCCTAAGAGACTTGAAATTTTCTTTTGTAATAATTTGGTATAGCATTAGTATAATAAAAACTGTGGCTTTTGCAATTAGAAATTACAGAGATCAAGTCCCAGCTCCACTACTCGTGCGATTTAGGACTTATTGACTGACTGTGGATTTACCTCCAGTTTCCTCATTTTCAAAGGACAGGAGACTAGTGCCCACCACCCAGGGCTGCTGTGAAGTCCACACGGAAAAATCCCAGGTGAAGCTCCGAGCACAGGGCCAGCACTTAGCTGGCAAATGCTCAGTAAATGCTGCTAAGCAGCTATTATTAGTAATAAGTTTAAGTTTATTTTATAAGGATTTGTTCTTAGAAAAATACTTATTATCATCCATCTGCAACTCACTTCTCTAGAGCTGAAAAGATGGAATAACATACATACTTCAAAATTAATCTCCCTTTGAAAAAAGGCTCTAGGAGTCATGAATGTATGTCAAAAAAGCATAAACTATGATAGCCCTCCAAGCCCATGGGAACATGTCCATATCCTCCCATATCTATGGGAACGTCCACCTGAAACTTATGCCCAAGAGTTGCCTATTATCTGCAGAGTACAATAATTTCTCATCCAAATAGCTTTAGTTTACTTACAAGTAGTTTATCTTTTTATTTAGTGATTCATTATGTGGCATAGTGTCTTATAGCCTATGCTAATTAAAATCCTGTATAAGGCTAAATACTATTTGTTTTCTGGCTACTGACTGCAATTATATCCTAGCTACCTCTACACAAATACTTATCTAGAGGAGAGGGTGAAAGTGACCTGCCTCAGGTCACGCAATTAATCCAGGGCTTAGTCATGGTTAAGTCCCTTATATTTTGACTAAGGTTGCTTATTCAAGATCCTGTGCAGTGGTCTAATAGGTAGGAGGCTTAAATGGAAGGGCAGTATGCTTTTGAGCAAGGAAGATCTCGCCAAATGTACATTGTACCTTGGTTCTTCATTTGTAAGTCTTCTACCAGAGTTTGCAAGCTTTCCAGTCTGTTCTGAAGCTTCCTGCACGTTTTTCCTGTGGTTTCTATTGGCTGAGACTGTGAAGCTATTAGAAAATTGCTTAGATGTGATATTAAAAGCCTATTTAATATATATTTTAGAAGTCTTCCAATTACAGGTTAAATAATCTTTCCTTTAAAATAATGAAAACCTTAAAACACTATTTTAAAATAAAGAAGAGTCTTTTCTAAATATTGCAATATTAACTTATTTGATTTTGTTACAAATCAGTCTGATTTACTCTTATTTAACTACATCACATTAAATGGGATGAGTGAGAGGAAGACTTTAATACTACATTCTATATCATCAGTGACAGCTTTTCATGCCAAACCTTGGAGTTCCATGAACTTAGGATTTGGAAGAACAAGATTTAATACAGACATTGGCAACATTCTCGAAGGTGTGTGAGGCCAAATCCACAGGTCAGCCACCATCGCTGGGTGAGGAAGGGGCTACAAGATGGAAGAGGGTGGCCTGGGTGTGGACATGGCTGCGGTGAACTGAGCATAAATGTGGAGGGAGCGACTGAGGAGGGGCTAGACACCACGCAAACTACTCTCTCATCAGTGTGCTACGTTTTGTCAGCCTCTAAAAAATTCTCAATGGGCAATCTCGAGATTTTAATTTGACCTTAGTCTCTGATGCAACAGCTGGCCTAGGTCGGCCCTCATCAAGGGGAATGATGCCCTGGAGCGCTGGGGCTCTCTGAGTCACTGTCATACAGGATGAAAAACATGTCAAGTTCAAGTCAACATCTATATATTTCATGTCACTGATTTATCAGGAACATGTTCTAAATCAAACCTTTTTTCTTATCCGCCTTACCAAAAAAAAAAGAACTTAGAATTTAAAAAATGAAGACATTTTGATAAGTTTGTATGATAGATATTTGCATTTATGAAAGCACAGACAGCCATATCTTAGAGATTATAAATAAGAGAAGTCACATGCACAAAATCTCATAATAGAAAAAAGGTCATTAATCATGACAGAGAAGGAAAGATAGTATTTACATATAATTTCTATGTATACTTATTATGGGGTGTGTATGTCTATATATATATATAGAGAGAGAGACACACACACAGATAATAGCTATTCTATTTAAATCAGACCCACTTAGTTACACAGCTAGCTATCAGAACTTGCACATAAGAACACCATGTAATATCTTATTCTGATTATAGAAAGGAACTTTCAATTTACCAGAACTTTAAAGGCAATCAATCTTATTATTGATATGAGATCATTCTTACCTTTAACAGAATCAGGGGAATGAACAGATTGGGTGGATCTATACTGCGATGTGGAGCCTATTGAATCTTCAGCTGAACTAGTTAGGAGTGAGTGAACTGGAGACTTCTTAGGAGAAGAGTGGAATGAACGAGAAGTTGAATTTTTCAGAGATGGACTTACTAAAAATTTGCAAGAACAAAAGTAAAAGAAGAGATTTAATTAAAAATAGCACACCATACTTCTCAAAAAGTCAAACTCACAAGACAATGTCCCAATGCCTACGGGGGAACAAAAAGGACTGTTCTATTGAAGACCCAAGGTTCTGGGTGGGACTTGAGGGCACTCTGCGTGGGGAAAGGGCTGTGTCTTAGAAAAAAAGGTCTACAGGAACAAGACCTGCCCTTGGGGGGTCTGAGGACTGCTTCAAATCTTCTTAGATTCCTGAATGGATTAAATCAATCTGTGAGCGCTGGTGTCCTTAGCTGTCTACTACAAGTGAGCATGAATGTGCTGTTCTGAGGAAGATAACCACATCCTAAGCACTAAACCATTTGTACAACTTTCATATATGTTTGTCATACACTAAAAACAACCAGGTGTAGGAGGAGACAAAATTGCATGATGGAAAACCAAGAAAATATATAGTTAATAGATATGGACCCTGAAGATCTGGACAATGGAGGCACAGACTATGACAGACCCAAATAGCATGACTGCAAACCCACACAGGTTCTTCTTATACAAAGGAAGTCATACCTGGACATAGCAGTTAAAACTTGCTAACCACCAACCAAACCAAGCCAAAAACAAAACCAGTCTTAAAGTGGCCAGAAGGGCAAAAAAGATGAATTACATGTAAATGAGTAACAATTAAACTTAGAGCTGACTTCTTTAATTTTTTAAAATATTTTATTTATCTTTAGAGGGGAAGGGAAGGAGAGAGGAAGAGAAACATCAATGTATGGTTGCTTCTTGTGCATCCCCTGCTGGGAACTGGCCCCTGCCGGGAACTGGCCTGCAACCCAGGCATATGCCCTGACTGGGAATCAAACCGCAATCCTCTGGTTCTCAGGCCCACGCTCAATCCACTGACCTACACCAGCCAGGGCTAGAGCTGACTTCTTAGTAGAGACAGTGGAAGCCAGAAAACAATGGAATATTTTCAAAGTGAAAGAATAATGTCAACTCTAAAATTCTATACTCAGTAAAAAATATTATTCAAAAATTGGCATAAAATAATGACAAGTTCAGAAAAAGAGAAACTGAGAAAATATGCCTCTAGCAGACTGACATTAAAGGAAACATTAAAGGCATAACTGAAATGATATCAGAAGATAAAGTATAAATATGTGGGTATAGTAAAATGAATATCAACTGTACAAAACAATGTAAATTAACCCCTGCAGTACTTATATTTATAATTAAAATAAATGACAATAATTGTATGTAAGTTAGAAGGACAGTGAATAGACTTAATGTATTCTAAGGTACTCACAATGTATGAGAATAGATAAAGCACTCATTTATATTAATCTAATAAAGCAAGGATATATCTTATATTCTCTTAAATAAAACAACAATAAAAAACATAAAGTGAAGGACACCTGAAGGAATTGTTAAATTTCAAATAAATGCTCTTTCCTTCAAATATTAGTTTTTAAAAGATTTCTCACAAGTTAAAGAATATTTAAAAATTAAGAGCTTGTTTTTATTTAAGAATATTATGGGTCTTTTAAAAGATTTTATTTATTTATTTTTAGAGATAGGGGAAGGGAGGGAGAAAGGGCGGGGGGAACATCGTTGTGTGGTTGTGGCTCACATGCCCCCTACTGGGGACCTGGCCTGCAACCCAGGCATGTGCCCTGACTGGGAATCAAACAAGGTACCCTTCAGTTTGCAGGCTGGTGCTCAATACACTGAGCCACACCAGCCAGGGCAAAAGATAAGTGTAATTAAAAAAAGAGAAAGAGGCAAAAGGAACTAGGGCTATGGGAGGGTTACAATTTTAAATAAGGGTGTAAGAGGAAGTCTCACTGCCACAGTGATGAGCAATGTGGAGGGCACAGTAGGCGGAAACATCCTGATACGGAAGCTGCCTGGACTGTTTAAGAACAATTCAAGGATGGATGAAGCAGAGTGAATAAAGTGGGAACAGCAGGAATGAGACCACAGAATTAATGGGGACTCGTAGGCTACTGTAACAGTGTTAGCTGTCATTCTCATGGAAAGAGGAAGCCGCCGTAAGGTTTTAAGCTGGCCCCATTTCTTTGCTTTCATTGAACACTCACCTGCAGATGCGAATGTAAAGCAGCTCGAGGGATCTTCCAGCTCTCCCACGTGCAACGTGACCGGCTCTCTGGAAGCACAAGAGCGGTCATGCGAACACTTCATTTCAAAAACACAGTGTTAGTTTTTATGGACAGAAGTGGTTTTTATGGACAGAAGCAAGCTAGTGCAGGCAAAGTGATGGCTCAAAATAAAACCTCAAGGTGGCAATCCTAACCCGAAACGGCAGACACCCTAAAATATCCAATGAGGGAGATCCAAAGCTGCATTGTATTTATGTATTCCGTGCCCGTGAACATTTCATATCCAATGAGGGAGATCCAAAGCTGCATTGTATTTATGTATTCCGTGCCCGTGAACATTTCGCAGAATGAAAATTTAATAATATGTAATCTTAGTTAGAAAATTCATTTTTGTGTACTAGTAGCTATAAAACCCAAATATTTCTCTCATGGATTCTGAGATAAGATCTTAATGACTTATGTAAAAACAAAAAAACCAAAGGAAAACGGAAGGAAACCTCTCACAGCAACAGGAGCATCGCCCTACACAGCTACCAGACTTATTTAAACCAGAGAGTTGAAAGAAACCACAGTGTCTGTGTGTTGGGTTATGGTATGAGAATATTACAGCAGCAGTTCTCCAGGTGGTTCCCTTGTGAGGTCAAGACTATTTTTGTCATGATCCTGAGATAACATTTGCTTTTTAACTCTTAGTGTCTTACATGTGTACAGTGGAGTTTCCAGAGGCTGTGTGATATCTAACATATTACATGCAGGTGCACATAAGAGAATCCAGTTATCTTTTATCAAGCCATGCACTAAGTTATAAAACAATACCTTCTTAATGGTTGTTTGCTTGAATATATAGCTATTTTTCATAATAAAATAGATTATAGTCACATCTAATAATCTATGCTTAAAATTAAAATTTATTTTCCAACATTTAAAGTGGCAATAGAAATGACCCAGATAGGCAAAAGCTCTTCGGAGCCCTCACTGCTGTCTGGGAGTGCAGCAGAGCCCCAAGACGGGACTTTGAGAACAACCCTGGAAAGGCAGGTGGTGGTTACGCTGTGCTCAGTCAATCACTGAGGCAGCCCTTGCTCTCGCTGCAGTAGGCAACGGGAGCCTTTGGAGGTTTGGGGCCTGGGAGACAGATGTAGTCTGAGCTGTGCTGTAGGCAGACCAATTTGCAATTTGTGTATAGGAGTGACTGAAATGTGCAAGAGGTCAGAAATTTAAAAACATCTACACTAACCACGGTAGAGGCAACCACAACAGTCCATAAGAAAGGGAGAAAGTCTATGCTGAGAAATCGCTGTCAAAAACTACTTGTATTTGAAGGCCAAAAACCTACAACTGTTACATGGCAACAGAGGTTTTGCAGATGTGATCACATCAATTTAGATTTTGAGATGGGGAGATTACCCTGGATTATCTGGATGGGCCCTAAATCTGGTCATAAGTGTTTTTCTAAGAGGGAGGCAGGAGGAGATTTCACAGAGAAGATGATATGACAATCTCAGCAGAGATTTGAGAATGCTATCCGGTGGGGTGTGAAGATGGATGAAGGAGCCACAGATCAGAGTATTAAGGAATAAAGCTCTGGAAGCTGGCAAAAGGTAAGGAAATGAATTAGTCCCAAGAATTTCCAGGGGGTGTGGCCCTGACAACTGATTTAAGAGTTTGGGCCTCCAGAACTGTTCAGACAGACACATTTGTATCATTTTAAGCCACTAATTTTGTTACAGAAGCCATAGGAAATTAATACAGGCAGTTTGAGGGGATGACCCAAGAAGAAAATGGATTTGAGAACTGTTTTGGAGTCAAAATCAGTAAGATTTGGTGACTAGAGAAATGGGACAGGCGGGAAAGAAGACTGAGAGGCGGTGGGAGCAGCAGGGCCACTGTGCAGCAGAGGCGTGAGCTGTGAGGGCTGGTTTTGTGGAATGGCCACCTTTACCTATTCGGTCATTACAATCTTCAGGTCCTTATGTTTCATTTCCTGCAACGTCCATATGGAGAATTTCAAAAGAAAGCTAGACACTATGAAACCTTTATGGGAAACCTTCCTTAGGGCATAGTGTTAGCATTAAATTGTAACAACATGACAGAATAAGAAAAGTCAACTCTCCAAAAAATTTTTGAGGGATGTTGCTCTCAGAATAATTCAAGCACAAATACCAGAGTTACTTGTCTAACTTTTATTCTTTTCTGGGT
The DNA here is from genome assembly GCF_014824575.4 of Sturnira hondurensis. NCBI lineage: Eukaryota > Metazoa > Chordata > Mammalia > Chiroptera > Phyllostomidae > Sturnira > Sturnira hondurensis. Next base: position 1,183,889 of record NW_028079667.1, read on the forward strand.
ATGTGGAGTGTACTGATTTAACTTACATGGCTGCAGAAGTTTCTAGATTAAGAGACACTACTAGAAGATGTTGATTAAAGAAAATGTGCTGCACTCCCAGTGAGATGCTGAGATAAAACAGCAATTTTAGTATTCTTCCTCATTCACAAGTTTTAAAAATGGCCAGTTTGCCCCAGTGTAGAGCACTCGAATGCATTCGTAATTTTCTAGCATGCAGCATACTTTTCAGATCTTCTGTTCAACACTGAAAACCATTTCTTCCCACTTAACAGAGGAAGGGGCTGGGGCCCATCGTTTCCTCAGCATTCTCTCTTCTCTACAAACACACTGCTGCAGAAGGAAGCAGACTCCTGTAGTCACAGAAAACCCAGCAGAGCATCACTTAGCTCAGGGAAGCAGCCAGTGCCTCTGTGCCCCACACCTAGGATTGGGCTCTTCCTCAGCAGCTCAGTCCAGGTTCCAGGAGCCAGACAGACCTGAGTTCAAATCCAACTCCACTTGTCAAGAAACTTGCCAAGGTATGACCTTGGCAAGTTGCTTATGCAGCCTGGGTCTTCATTACCAACCTCTGCATGGGGGTAATGATGCCTACATTATAGATTAGGTAGACTGAAGGTAGTGAGTCTAAAACACCCAGAAAATAGAAAAACGAAAATAGAAAATAGAAAAATGTACAGCAGATTGTTACAGTTATTACTAATAGGAACAATGCAGTGTTACACACCCAGGGGAGAAAATCAGATCTCATTTTCTTTAGGTTGAGAGAGGGATATATTTAGAAAGATTCAAGCTTGTTGTATATTAATCGCGTAGCAGGGACAGTAAGAAAATATTTACAGTACTGGCTTCATTCATTCACTAAACAAAGTTTTACTGAAGAGCTGCTCTGTAGCAGGAGCTTTATGCTGAGGATATGACAATGAATAAGACTCTGCCTAATTGGGATTTAGATGGTATAATTCATTTTCATATTTTATGATTCAAAAAGGGCTCTGATATCTCTATTTTTTTGTGTGTGGTGAAAACAGAAAAGAAAAAATAAGCATTTTCCCCAGCAGTCAGTCAATAAGCAGATCTTCAACTGTATGTAACAGGGGCCATGTCCACCTCGCTCTCAGCGTAACATCCTAAGGGCCTGGCACTGTGTGGCACGTTGGGGGCGGTGACACAGTCTTTGGAATTAATGAATGAACAGTAGTGAAGGGGACAGTCTGAAAGTCCGGGCTGGTAAGATTTTTCTTACCTGCTGAAAGTTTCACTTGATTTACTGCCTCCAGCGGAGTCCCTTAGTGAGTTGCTGCTCCTGTTGGTAGAGGGATGCGGAAAATGAAAGACCAGGCAATGTTGTTTTAACTTAGTGACAAAACAAAACTGTTCCTCTGAATGTTGCTCTTAGACAAACACAGATTCAAAGGAGTGAGACTGGCTCTTCCAGGTGGGAGAAACAGTACGGAGAAAAGCTTGACGACAAGAAGACACGGGAATCGGGAGGAGTCTGTCTAGGCCTGAGGGGACTTGTACTTAATGCAGCAGACAGTGAGGGGCTACTGGACATCTGTGAGCGATGGTCTCTGTGTCTAAAGTGAATGGCAAATTAATTTTTGCCTTTTTTCTTTTATGGCTAAAGTCATTTCTCAGAAGCTGTCTTTGTTTGGGAGTTAGGGATTTCATTTCTTTATGTTCTTTTTATGATTCCATGAAAAAATTCAGTGCTTCAGTTACTGATGCAAATAGTATTGTTAGAGGTTATCATTTCCTCCTAGACTACCTTCCTTTCCAATGTGCCGTAGCCATTGTAAATCTGTGTAATTGTAGAAAAAGGCTTCTGTGTTTGGCACGGTGCACAGCATAAACGTAATCATGTGGATATACAGCAGCAAATTTAAAATAAGCAAAAATGCTTATTAAATGGTTTCTAGAAAGTAAATATCTTGAATATATTTCATTGAAATTCTTATTTTAGTTTCAGTTTAAAAATGTAACAGCTTTCTTTCTTTTCTTAAAGATTTTAAAATTTATTTTTAGAGAAAATGGAAGGGAGGGAGAAAGAGAGGAAGAGAGACATTAATGTGTGGTTGCCTCTTGTGCGCTCCTAACTGGGGACCTGGCCTGCAACCCAGGCATGTGCCCTAGACTGGGAATCGAACCACAGACTCTTTGGTTCCCAGGCTGGCACTCAATCCACTGAGCCACACCAACCAAGACGTAACAGCTCTCTTTCAGTGAGCCTCAAATTCCCATGCAAACTATCTAAACAGACTTTCCAAATTGCCTAGTCACATACAAAATTCTTAGACAATTACTTAGATTCAAGAATCTCAGATCCTTTTTACCTATAGCATGTCTCCAATCTCAGGCTGGACTCGGTAGTACAATCTCTTGCTCTGTCGTCTCTGTAGAGATAAATGTAACTCTCAGCTAATTACACAAAGAATAATTTCCAGATTCCACGCATTTTTAGAATAACCAATTGCTTATACATATTTAACTCTTCTTTAAGGCACAGCAGTAGACTTCAGGCCTCTTCAACTCAGAAATGCCTTTCTGTTCCATGGACTCTTCAAAGCTTTAGATAGAACAAAAGCTTTGGCGAAAAGGCCATCTGTAGGATTACAGCAAACTAACATAGATTCTCTAAAGGCAGAGACCAAATACATTCATACTCAACACTGTCCAGTACAGTTCAAGCCCATAATGGCTAAAGTGATGAAAATCTGACCAGGGAAGGCACGGCCATCTTGTGGAATGACCACTAAGACTGGTCATTCCTGAGCCAGGGACTCCTTTACTTCTAGCTTTCCCCTTTGCTTCCCAGGAGGAAGCAACTCAGTCTGTGCCTGAAAGTAGTCACTTGTTAAATGAGGGTCATAACACTGCCCTGGCTTACAAAGCGCATTGAAGAGTTACAAAAAAGTACAAGTGCCCTGCACATGCCAGTTTTCTTTGACGGAGTGGCCGACAGAGTATTTCGGACACGTGATTCAGAGGACCCAGGGATATCCTAGGTAACTGGGCTGCTACTGCTACCATTTTACTATTACTATCAATAATAGTATTAATAAAAATCAGGCAAATCCAGCTAATAATTTGCTACCTCAGGTCCATATATACTAATTGAACATATTAGCGTGTTTACCATATAACCAGAAAGTGAATATTACAACAATGTTGTTATATTCACTAGTATACAATTACTATTGTATATATTAGCTAGTATATTACTACTGTATATATTAGCTACTATGTTATATTAGCTAGTATACGATTACTATTATACTAAAAATATAGCATACACCATCTTAAATCTTTTAAGTTAATCTAATAATAATACTCAATAAAATTTTAAAACACTATTTGAAAAGAATGTGAAAATCTCACTGATTTCTGTAAATACGTATAAGGAAGGGCTCATAAACTGGTTGAATCCTTTTTGGATCTGAACATGTCATAATTTGAAAGGAGTCATTGGCATGGATGCCTCAAGAATCAAGGCCTTTCCTGTTGGCTGACACCTGGGCAGTGATGTAATTCTCAAGGTCCTGGTTTTAGCTTCACCTATGTGGCTGCAGGTAAGTCAACTTTGGAAACTTGTAAAATGGTATATATAAATCCTGCCTTGTCTTGTCTCAAACTGTTGTGATAATCAAATAAGATTACAGATGAGAAATCTGTTGGAAACTATAAATTTATACAGAAATATAACTTTGGGTAACAACTTGCCCAGAATATTCTATTCTGAATAGAATAGCTGTATTATTTTCTCTTGATGCCAAGTTATTTTACTTTTGCGTGACTCCTTCACTCTCATATTGCTACCCTGGTAGCATCAGACACTTCAAACTTTCTTATACCTCGACCTCCTAGAGCAGCGATTTTCAATCTTTTTTCAAATCTCATGACACATATAACTAATTACTAAAATTCTGCAGCACACCAAAAATATGTATTATATTTTTTGTCAACCCGATAAAAAAACAGGCATAATTTTAATCCATTCAAGCTGGATGGCCATTGTTGCATTGGACATGGTCATTTTTTTATGTGACAGTCTAAGGAGAAAGAGGTCAGCATCCCTGACTAAACAGGTACTGCATATCTTAAAAATTCTTGCGGCACACGGGTTGAAAATCGCTGTCCTAGAGGGTAACATGCAGACACCTCGGTGGCGAAGCACTGACGAGAGAAGCTCTCCCGCCCCGAAGCACACTCAGTCTTACACAGCCACGTAGGAGACCCCCAGAGCCGGCGTCCTCCCGTCCTCCTCGACCTTGCCCAGAGGCATAGCTGGCTCCTCGTTGATCACACTTCTCAGCTCTTGCAGAAGCTGTTTCAGATCTCTGGTCGGATCTTCCTTCGGTGTGTTAGGTTTCATAGAGTGCTGCAATGAAACAATTTACAAAACAAAGACATACATTTTCTTCAGACTTGTATGCTATTGTCTCCTACTATAAAATTAATTCAACTGGTAAATCGACCGTTCTGTGACTGCCAATCTGAACGTCTCCATCCCTTCGCCTTTTTCCCTGTGCATCCCAATCCGCCTCCCACCTAGAACCATCCACTTGTTTTCTGTATCTATACGTTTGTTTCCGTCTGCAAAAACAGATAATTTCACTATAACAAGTGAAATACTTATTTTAATCTCCATTTCTTCATCTAAAAAGAGGAAGATAACTCTCACTTTGTTAGGATCATATAAGAAATGAGAAGTACTTGACACGTGCATAGGAAGTATTCAAGAAAGACTGTTTTCTACCTCCCTTTCTCCTTAGTACAAAAACATGTAAAGTATTTTACATGGTTCACACTTACTGACCTGGACTCGCCAGAGGTACTACGGCTTGAAGCATACTGTGTTAGTGCCAGGGTGGAGCTGCCAGTAAGGAGTTAGCAGGGTTAACTGTGTATTCTAGCTACTCTGCTCTTCTTGATATAAGTACAAATATTATCTTTCTTTTACCTTTTTTTAAACTTCAGGGGGAAAATTGCATAAACACAGTCAGAAACTCATTTCCTCCTTGTTTTCAAATAGTTTTTAAACAACTTCTTGCACGGTCAACATCTTACCCTTTTCTGGGGAAGTGTGCTATATAGGGAGGAAAGCATTTACCTGCGTGTTTTTGGACAATGCCTTCAACACTGACATTCCCATAAGGGTTACATGATGACTCTAGAAGTTAGCCTACCATAAGCCTACAAGGTAATTCTATCTGCAGTCATTTCAGTAAGGTAAGTATAAGTGAGCACATATTAGAAACAGGATAAAATGGGATTCAGCAGTGATCAAAATTTTCTACTGGCTCCAATTAAATCTCAGAAAATCAAATGTTTACACCATGAGCAAAACTGTAGACACACATCTTGGGTGCCAACGACTCCTAGTCAAATATTCTTGTTGCTGTTGTTTGATTTGTGGGGTTTTGAAATACTGATAAAAATTAACTTAGTAATTAATGTAGTAGCTAATTTTTTGGAATACTGATAAAAATTAACTAAGTAGTTAATTAACTTAGTAGCTAATTTTTATCAGTACTAAATGAACAGAGTTTTAAAGGTAAAATGATTTTATAACACCTAAAACATAAGGCAGTAGTCGCCGGCTCCCCCTCTGCCCACCCCCAAGTTTAGTCTCCAGACAGAAGAACATGCTTAAGTCTAATATCAGTATTGTTATTCTGTTGTTGGACAGGCTGTTCTATTACTTGTGTGATTGCTCCAACCAACTGAGCCACATGATCAGGGCCATAAATATATTTGTAAGAAAAAAATATACCTAAGTTTCACATTGGACATATTTTTTTTCCTGAGCTTTAAAAGTCTACAAAGCTACACTAAAATATTTCCAAATCTCCTAGTAGTTTAACTAAAAGGAACAAAACATTTTATGATTATAAGTAAGTTCACATATAGTTCATGAGGAAACAATACACAGCAAATCATTTTCATCTTGGTAGAGTATTAAATGTAACACTAACTTGCCATTGGCATTTGAAGTGATGCTTATTTTAGCTATCTCAGCATTTGCTTTGTAGTCCGGAAATGCTTGTGATGGGAAGAATGAAACATAAGCCTATTAAATAATTTACTCTAACAACCATTGCTAACATTAATCCCACTGAATATTTTATTCATCCAGTCTACATAAATCTAAATGTAGTAATTAAAACTGCCACAACTATAGATACATTTTTTAAATAAAATTCTTCTCAACTTAAAATTCTTTATATATTATGTCGTTTGTGTCAGGGATTGTCAGACCAGCTCCTTACATGAGACAGGAAGCTGCCCGTGGACTGGGAAGACGGCAGGTTGGAGTGGGAACGGGCAGCGGATGACTGTAGAAGGCGTGGTTTCACAGAAGCATTTGAGGTGTATCCAGGGCCCTGAAGTTCCTGGAAAACAACATAGATGTGATCAAAGTAACTGTCAACCTACAATTTGTATTGAGAAATCAAAATGCATTTTTACAAACACAATTTCAGTCCCCCATGCTGAACTTCTACAAAGTTATAAACCAAAGTACTGTCTTAAGCAAGATTATTCTTTTAAGTTACCCTTTGAAGACGAAGCATGTGCTCGGGAAGATGCCTCTTACTTCTGATTGATCAAAGCATGCCAGACAGGCAACCACACATGGCATGGCACGCACTACACTGGCTCCTAACCTTTGGCAGAGACTCCACACTGGTGCTGGCATCCTACTGAGAAAGATCTACCACAGCGGTGCTCTGGCCGTGAAAGGATCCGCTGCTGAGACTTTAAAGTACGTCTGCAACTTCCAGTACACTTGGAAAACAGACATACCTTTCAGTGGAAAATGTACTGCTTTTAAAGAACACATGTGCTTGGCATGCAGAGTATACCATTTTGCTATTCTCCAAAGAGGCCAAACACACCTGCACTTTGGGCCTTCTCACTTGCGTGGCCCTTCTGTATGCGACCTCTTCCCTCAGGTATCCCCGAGGCAGGCACTTTCGTGTCTCTCCCACTTACTAAGAACTTTACATCAAGCATGGTGCTTCAATTTGTTACTGTATATGAAAAGAGTAGGTATAGCATGTAACAAGATTTGCAGAGATGTTATCATTGCTAGTATTGGATAATGCTGAAAGTACACTTGTACGTATCTAAGGTAATAAACAAGATATAAGTATATCCAGTGAAGGCATTATTTTGCCTACACTACTATTTACAATGAAAAAAAAAGCTTACTTTTACATCCAAAGTGTGTTGAAGTTTCAGGCGCACAGATTCTTGTTCCTGACGTTGTATTATATCTTGACATTCTGCAAACTGCAAAGACGCCTACAATCAAGCAACCACATATGGTTTACCCTCTACTTCATACAATTTCATGTATTAACCTATAAACGGAGAGTTACCATCTCTTCAAGGAAATTTGCGCACTGCTGGCACACTGTATTTACCTGTTTTATACAGGTAATGGAGAACGACTAGGGGCCATGTTTTTTTAAAATTTATTTAATTATTTTTCAAGTACAGTTTTCTGTCTATTACTACCATCCCATCCCATCCCCCGTACTCCCCCCCTCCCATTTCCACCCTTCTCAGTTGTTGTCCATGTATCCTTTATATATATTCCTCTAATTCCCTCCCCTACTTCTAGGGGCCATGTCTTTACCCCCCGTCTCCTCAGTATGTTACAGCATTTAGTATGTGGAGGGCACTCGGAGAATGAATGTGCTAAGGATAAAATGAGCAAATGGCTTTATCAATATAAAATATTTCACAGAAATAACTATAACAAAAATTCACTGAGTCATGTTTTAGGATCAAAGTTGGCATAGATGAAAAAAGATCGCATATCATTTTATCTAGCCACGAAGACTCTGATTTCTTAAGAATCAAAGACTGGTTTGGGTCAATTTTTAGTCTTCCAGAGTTTTCAGGTGACTAGAAAGTTATTATATTCCTCTGTAATAAATGGCAGTGACAAATATAGTATCATTGATTCTTCTCATTATTTAAGCTGTGTTTTCTATCTGCATCTTCTAGACCCCACAAAGTGCCAGATATTAACATTACTTTATAATTTTATTAATATTATTAACATACTATCTTCTACCTAGCATTCTAGTCATTCTTTGGTGGTTAGATTTGGGACATTTTTATTTATTCAGTCCACTAAGGACACTGGGAACATCTTACATCTTATATCTTACTTCTCCTAAGCCTCTATTAGCCTGAAAAAGATAATTTTGTAAAGAGTACACATTATAACTGTGTTCTTTTCTTTCCTGGAAGGCAAAGCTCTTTTTAATTTGTGTATAGCTGACATACAACATTATATTAGTTTCAGGTATACAACACAGAGAGATTTCACATCTATATACCTTACAAGGTGATCACCACAAAAAGTTGACTACCAATCAGTCACCATACAAAATTATTGTGATATTATTGTCTGCATTCCCTATGCTGGACTTTATATTCTCATGACTTATTTATATTATAAGTTTGTACCTTTTAATCCCCGTCACCTTTTTGCCCACTCCCCCAATGCTCAACCCTCTGGCCCTATCAGGGTTTTTTTTTTTTGGTATCTATGAGTCTGTTTTGTTTGTTCATTTGTTTAGTTTTTTAGATTCCACACATAAGTGGAATGATACAACATTTGTCTTTCTCTGACTTATTTCACCTAGCATAATACCCTCTATGTCTACCCATGTGGTCATATTGGCAAAATTTCATTATTTTTCACGGATGAGTAATATTCTAGTATGTGTGGAATGTTATATATGTATCCACTTCCTTATCCATTCACCCAGTGATACACACCTGGGTTGCTTCTGTATCTTGGCTGTTGTAAATAATGCTGCAGTGAACACAGGGGTGCATATATCTTTTGAATTAGTTTTTTTTCTTCAGATAAGTACCCAGAAGTGAAATTTCTGGGTCCTTCTTTGTCTCTTATTATAGACTTTGTTTTGAAGTCTGTTTTGTTCCATGTAAGTATGGCTATTCCAGCTTCTTTTTTCTGTTTGTTTCAATTTTCATGAAATATCTTTTTCTACCCCTTTACTTTCAGTCTGTGTGTGCCTTTCAGTCTGGAGTTGCATGTAGGCAGCATATGTAAGGGTCATTTTTTAAAATCCATTCAGTTACCATGTTCTTTCAATGGAGCACTTAGTCATTTTACATTTAAAGTAATTATTGATGGGTTTTACTTATCAGCATTTTAATTTTTTCATATTAGAAGAATAAGAGGTCTATCATCTTTATTATATTTTTTGGTTTTACTAGTGAGGTTTTTTCTTTAATATATTTACTTATTTCTAGTTTTGGCCCTTTTTTTTACTTGAAGAATTCCCATTAACATTTCTTGCAATGGCAGTTTAGTAGTGATGAACTCCTTTGGTTTTTGCTTGTCTGGGAAGATTTTGATCTTGTCTTGATCTTTGATCTTGTAGGTTTTTCCCTTTCATCATGTTGAATATACCATGTCACTCCCTTCTGGCATGCAGAGTTTCTGTTGAAAAGTCATCTGATAATCTTATGGGTATTTCCTTGTATGTAACTAGTTGTTTCACTCTTGCTGCTTTTAAGGTTGTCTCTTTATCTTCAACTTCTAACAATTTAATAATGTGTCTTGGTGTGGGTCTCTTTGGGTTCATCTTGTTTGGGACTCTGCGCTTCCTGGACTTGGATGTATGTTTCCTTTTCCAGGTTAGGGAAGTTCAGCCCTTATTTCTTCAAATAGGTTTTCTGTTCCTTTCTCTCGTCTCCTTCTGGAACCCCAATGACTCAAATGTTAGTACATTTGATGTTGTCCCAAAGGTCCCTTATACTATCCTCGTTTTTTTTTTCTTTTTGATGTTTGGACTGGGTGATTTTCACTATCCTGTCTTCCTGATCACTGATCCATTCTTATGCATCATCTGATCTGCTATTGATTGACTCCAGTCCATTTTTTTTTTCATTTCGGTTGTTATATGTTTTAGTTCTGATGAGTACTTTTTAAATACTTTTATCTCTTCATTGAAGTTCTCACTGCATTTATCCATTTGTCTGCAGAGTTTGATGAGCAACTTTATGACTATTACTTTGAACTCTTTATTTAGTAGACAGCTTACCTCAGTTTCATTTAGTTCTTTTCTGTTTTTCTTGTTGTTGGGAACATATTCTTTTTCTCCTCATTTTGCCTGTTTGTTTCTTTGTATTGGGTAGGTCAGCTACATCTCCTGGTCTTGAAAAAATGGCTTTACTTAGAAAGTGTCCCGTGGGGCCCAGTGGTAGAATCAACCTTGTCACCAGAGCCAGGTGCTCCAGAGGCTGGACTAGTGTGGCCTCCTATTGTGGCTGGGCCACAACTTCTATGGACACACTGGCAGGTGAAGGTGGTCCCTAGCCCACTGGCTGAGGAGCTTGGCCACAACTACTGTGAGCTCACTGGTATGCAGGGCAAGCCTTTGATGCACTGGCTGTGAGGTTCAACCATGCTGTTGCAGACACACTGACATGTGTGTCTGACACATGAGGGGTGCTGGCCTGGGTGGGTCCTCAAGGAAACACCAGGGTGGGGTGAACAGTGTTAGTAAGGCCAATGGAGAGTGTAAGAACTGAAGCCTTCCTGTGTTAGACCAGCTAGGTTAAAGATAGGGGGGAAATGGCTCCTGCTAGTCCCTCTGACTCAGGAAAAGGTTCCTACAGATCTGTCCCTCCAGCACACACTCAAAAATTAGACAATGTATCATCTTCATATGATGTAAGTGCTTTTAAAATTGCTGCCTCTGTGCTGGGACTCAGACTGCAAGTTGGATTTCCTAAAGCCCTCTGGCTCTCCCAGATGTAAGTCCTGCTTATTTTCAATGCCAGATGTTACAGGACTCCTGTTCCTAGTGCAACTGCCCCAGGCTAGCACTTGGACCCCCGATCTTCGGAGATGAGCTCCACAGTTGTGATATCCCTCCCACTTGTGAGTCACTACATGGGGAGTGGAGGATAAGGTAGGTCCTGACTAGACTTAGTCTCTATCCTTTCTTCTACCCATTTCAACGTTGCTTTTTCTTTATATCCATAAGTGTAGAAAATCCGTTTTATCAGTCTTCAGGTCATTCTCAGAGGTGGCTCTACAAGAAAAGATGAGCTCAGGATCTTCCCATTCCACCACCTTGAATTTGAAGGCAAGGAGCGTTGCTCTTGAATGCCAATTTAGCTTGTTCATGAAGTGTAGTTAACTGGTGATTGGTGCACTGGGCCCACAATAAGTGTGTCTTCAGATGGGATCACCTAGTCACTCCATGACTGTATTCTTAAAGGTCGGAAGAGTCTTCTATACAGGATGTGTTTTTTCAGTGTGCTGGGTGATTGGGCTATAACACAGACTTGGTTCTTGTCAACATGGAGCTTTCACTTAGAACAACTCTACTTAGTTAATAGCTATTTAGTAGATGACCACTTTATAAGTTTTGTTAATAACTACCTTATCAAGAGCAATTTCCATATTTGCAACCTTTTCTTTCAAACGACGTTCCTGAGATTTCAGGACTTCTAGTTCTCCAGCCATCTTGCTTTTCTCTGTTACAACCGTACTCAACTCCTGGCTTAATTTATTCTTTTCTTCTTTTAGAAATTGCTTTTCCTACAATTATACAGCAGAGAAACACCAGAAATTATGATGAAAATATAAAACTGTTATATAAAGACCTGAGCTAGAGTTTAATTCATATGATACTTAACTGCTTCTGAGTTGGAGTTGAAAGCTGCTAGAATTATGTTACCACATATTCTTTCATTTTATCAATACTGGTATTATTATTTTTCTAGGCTTAATACATCCTTGATAAAATGCACAAAATGTGTAATAATTATGCTGCCATAAAAAGAAACAGTGTATAGTAGTGATTTGCAATTGACTAATCACATATCAAATTTTACTGAAACTAGTTTAAAATGACAGAAATATAAAGAAGATGGATTTATTTGAAAGCTTATGGGTTTTTATTTTGTTTCAAGGTTGAATATTCATTTCACGAATGACATAAAAAGAAATGGAACACACAGTGTCTGCCCTCAAGTCATTTGTGGTCCAGTGCTGAGAATGAGCTTGCTGATACACTCATGGAGAGTCTTTGATATTCAACAAAATTTCATTAAAATTAGTTCAGTCCTTTAAAAAGACATCATGGAATAGACAAAAAGAAATACACAGTAGCCAAGTTATTAAAACACACACCTCAACTTATTGAATCTATATTTCTTTAAATATGTTTTTCATAGAGAAAATGTTTACTGTAAACAAGGTAGATGGTATCACGACCGTAATATACATTTTGGATGCAAATAATTTTTCCTTTTCTCATTAGTTAGGCAGAAAAGGTTTCAGAAAGAGAGGGGGATGTATTTTACAAACTGCCTCCTTGCCTTTGACGGGAATGTCATTCAGCTTTGATGAATACTTTCCTACAGTGGGACAGGCAGCACCTCAACTCCCTACACACCCTCAGGGAGGGTGGGCATAAGCACTGCTTTAGGCTCCAAACAGGCAAATAACAGATGAGGAAAGAAGAGATTTAGGGTAAGAAAACAGGAGGGAAGGAAAAATTGGTAAAGAACAAAGAAATATGGACATATTTGTTAATATTTAGCCTCATTCTAAAAAAGTATTTTAGCAGTTCATTTGGGTGTGGAGAAAGCAATTACTTGAGTTATACTTATTATTTTCTACTTATGCTCTTTATGTTCTCACCTTCACCATAGTCAGTTCCAACTCTTCTGTTAAAAATGCAAATTTGTTCCAAAATATGATATTATAAGGAAACAATGAAGCATAACACAAATGTCACATTTACTTATACAAAGTTTCACTTACGAGAAACTGCACCCAGCTAAACAAAGCTGCAAAGGAATGTACAAAAAGCACACATGTGCTGTTCAAACAACTAACTGTCAGCCACCTCAGTTAACCTGTGTTACGAGCCACATCCAAGCACGTCCAGTATTAAACCTACCTTCCACCCCCTCGCCGTGACTCACAGGCTGCAGCCCTTGGATGCACACTTCCACGAGGAAACTTCTGGTATTTAAGAGGCCATATTGGTTTTAGTATTTATGTATTTCTGAACCACTGAACATGTATAAACTGTGCTACCATTTTTATTAAGTTTCTATTTTTGTGTGTGTCGCTGACAAGATTTGTTAGTGTAGTGCTACTCATCCTGTTGTTTCTATAAGCCCTGTGGTTTTTATTGCACACTTTTGTATTGCACAGTAATCTTAAGAACACATTATAGTTAAATTGTGTTTTGCATATAATCACTCCCTGATTCTACGAAGAATATCTTTTTGCCCATTTTGCATTTAACTAGTTCTTTTGAGATTCTACTCAAATGTACTTTCAGGAACTCTACCCTCATTGTCTCAGTCAGAAATAACTTCTCTTTTCTCCACTGTACTTTTCAATCTCTGCTCTGCCTTACTCTGTTTGGTAGTGTATTAATAGACGGACACATCGCCTTCCCTCAGCCCAAGGACAGGGACTTACCTTATTCGCGTTAGTCATCGCCTCTTCCAAAAATTGTATCTTGCTCTGAAGGGCATCTATCTGACCTCTTTTGGCTGTGATTTGTTTTTGCATCCCCATTGCCACTTTCATAGCTGAAGAAAAATAAACTGTGCCTTAATTTACGAGTTTCTGAATTTTGAAAGGCTGCTAAGATGTGATGGTTAAACATAATGAGGTGACAAGTAAGATTCTTCAAGGCACCCAGACAGTTTCAAGTGAATGACCACGATAAAAGGTCTTTGGATTTCACAATATGGGGATATAACAATTTTCAGCAAGTAATTGGAGGTTTTAAACTAAACACACACACACACGCGCGCGTGCGCGCGCGTGCGCGCGCGTGCACATGATAATGTTTTGTGGTTTCCTTATTACTGGGATTGATTTCATTGACCACTGTAATTTGCCATGTCTCCAATGGTAATAAATAATAATGACCAAATTAATACTTACACATGTAGGAAATATGTATGTAAAATAGTCATATAGTAAGTAATGTGCCATATATAGTATTTTTAATAAAATAACTTTTCTGGCAACTGAGTTTTAAAATGCCATGTAAGACATTTACTATTAATGATTTCTTCAAAGAGTCCAGTGACATCACAAACCATTCCATTTTTGTTTTCATGGTTATTGTCATATGCTTACACAATAGTAAGCACATGATGGTTAAATTAGCAGCACAAGCATATATGTGATCATTTTAGTACAACTCATGACGGGATAAGCATGTTCTGTACAGGCGGTAGACACCACATACTCAAGACATGGCAGGCCATTGAAAATACATACAAGTTCCTCCTTGCTTGGAAATTCAAAGTCAGAGAACCTACGTTGTTTCTCATAATCAGCTGAGGAAAGAGTTTTGAAATGCTACTGCTTGAGTCAGGTCCAATTATAGCTCAGAGGTTAAAAAGAAAAGTACCATTCTTTAAAAACAAACTTGGTAACCAGATATAGTTCCTATAGCTAAACTGTCAAAAACAGGGCTAATGGAGGCACAGCACACTGATATGTTAATAGCTAAAAAGTCTGACATCACTTGTTCATCATTCTGAAGAATTCTGGTCTGATTAAGTAGATCATGGTTGGCCTTCAAAGGTAATTTTGTTAGGTAATCTTTTATATATTGAGATAATCTAATCGGTGAAAATAAGCTTCTGAATGCCAATACAAGATTACCTAGTTGGTTTGGTAATTGTAATGGTCCCGCGGTAGTTGTGGAGATGCTGGGAGGGCAATGAGGAAGGGACTCTATCTGTGGGGAGGGGACAGGCCCCAACTGGGCTTCCTGAGTGAGTGACCTCCTACCACTGTCTTAGTGCGAACCTTGAGCAAGGAAAGAGCGGAACCTCAGAGAACCACACAAAATATGGAACAATTCAAAAATTTGCATGTCATCTTTGTGCCGGTGCCATGATAATCTTCTCTGTATCGTTCCAATTTTAGTATATGTGCTGCTGAAGCAAACACAAAAATAAATCTTTTGACATTAAAAAATATTGAGAAATGGAAAAATGTAGACTTTACTCAGATATTTATTTTTATAGGCAGCTAATACAGCCATACCAAAAGCATGAATATGAAAAACTCAGTAACCTTCTCTCTCCAAATTAATATGGGCAGCAAGGTAAAAAGGGAACAGATAAAAGAGGTGGAAAGAGACCCCTGATTCTAGCAGTTTAGTTCCCAGGTCCCCTCCCCAGGAACTGACAATTAGCCACAAATATATAGTTCATGTAGATAATGAACATGTGAAAAATAAGGGTTTGAATAAAAATTATCATGACTTGTGTTTATATCAACATATCCTTAAAAATAATCAATTGACATTTACAGACATGGAATAACTACAGGGAAAGAAAATTTAGCTACTTGAGGGACTAAATCAAGCACATGGCCATTCCCACCATCCCCCCAAAACCCAAGCAGATCTACTGCTACACAACACCCATCATTGATGACCTATTGATGTATCTCTCTCACATCACATGGAACTGTGGAGAGATGGAGGCAATGTATCCAGGTCTGTGCTTTAACAAAACTAGATCAATGGAATTAAAGACAAAAGAAAAAATCTAATACAGCATACCATGACCATCAGATCCTTCCATCGACTTTAATGTATTTTTTGTTTGTTCTAGTTCAGACTGTGCAGATTTTAATTGCATTTTTAGCTTATTTGTAGTAGTTTCCATTTCTTCGCTTTTGTTTCGGAAATTCCTTTTTAAGACTTCATAGTCTTCTGTATAACATGATAATTAGTAAGAGTTACTTTTTCTATCCCATTGTTATGGAATATATTTTATTAGTAATTAATGATCAAAGAATTTTAGAGCTAGAAGAGACTTCATTTAGTTACACTGCCATTTGTTACAGAAATTAGATGTGTGTACATACACATTATCAGGGATCTGACTCTTTAATAAAAACATCTACTTGGGTGAGTCCTCCAATATTGCTTTTTTCCAGCCTGTGTAATTGACTTACATCTATTTCATCTTAAATCTTTTTCTTGGGTTATCATATCCACTACCATAGATTTAACCACCATTTGAAGGCAGACAGACTTCCACGGCACAGTAAGTAACCTGAGGCTGTCATGTGTCTTACTGGACTTTTTATCTCCAGTAACTATCGAAATACCTGGCACACATTCATCGCTCATACACAAGAATACACACACACTTTATCTATCATCTATCTATCTATCATCTATGATAGATAGATTCACATATACAGGAAGCAGACAGGGCCAAGACCTCTTTGCTAAGGTCTCTGTCTATCCAGACATTTCCATGTGGATGCCCTGGTGCCTCCCAAACCAACTAACTCATACTGACTGCATCTCACCCTCTTGCCCTCAAACTGCCCTTCCTTCCTGTTTCCTCTCTCAGTTTTTGGTATCCTTGTTTTCCCAACAATTCAAACTTACAACCCGAAAGAAACCCAGATACAACCCTCCAATCACCAAGTACTGTCAATTCAACCTCCAAAAACATTCTGAATTCTTCCTTCTGTCATTCTTACTGCCACTGCCTTAGTTCAAGTTCTCATCATATTTCCCCAGACCCTGCAAAATCCTCTTTAATGGGTTGGTCTCTGTCCCTTTAGTCTTGCCTTTCTCTCTTTACTTGCTGACACTGTTCTCCTAAAATGTAAGTTTGATGACAACAATCTCTTACTTAGTCTCTTTTGCTGGCTCCATGTTGTCTGGTCCTGCCTGTCTCTTCCGCCTCATTTCTTAGTCCTCATTCCTTCACACAGTTACTCCAACAAAACTTCTGAGGTCACATTATGTTATTTCATGCCTTCCTGGTTTTCCCTATCGCGTTCTCTCTGTCTGGATAGCCCTTCCATCTCTTTTTTCACCCACCAAATTCCTTTTCCCCTTCAAGATGAGTACAGAGGATGCCTACTGCAGGAGGCTGATTCTCCACCCTCTCCTTCTTCTGCACCCGGCACACACCCACTGTGCCTCACCCCTGGGCTGTAACCTGTCCTGTGCAGTCTGGCTACCACCCTCCTGAAGCTTCACGGCTCTGTTTCTGGGGCCCAGCTCAGCACCTGGCTGAGTCAGTGCTCGGGACCCAGTGACGGTGTCTGCATCTGTGACACAAATGAAGCTTGTGCCATACTAATTGTAAACACTAAGTGTTTCGTTTTTAAATTTTTTTTAAGATTTTATTTATTTATTTATCTTTAGAGGGGAAGGAGAGGGAGAAAAACATCAATGTATGGTTGCCTTTTGTGCATCCCCTGCTGGGAGTTGGCCTGCAGGGAACCGATCTGCAACCCAGGCATGTGCCCTGACTGGGAATCGAACCGTGATCCTCTGGTTCACAGGCCCACGCTCAATCCACTGAGCTACACCAGCCAGGGCCATTTTTAAATTTAAGGCTTTGAATTTTTCCTTCCAAGACATTTGTATAAGTCTGTTGACACATGTTGCTTCATCACTAAAACTCTGATCATGGTATTTGACTCAAAGGACTCAAGTTGTCCACTCCCCTCATCCTGGACCCTGAGGGCTAAGTAAATGAACAGTAAATAAGTGCAAGATCGGAAAGCTCCTCAAGGAGAAGCATCATCGGGCGATGGAACAGCTCCCCCGAGGCAGCACAGTTAACCCAAATGTGTCACGGGGAATGAGGAACCATTCTTTCACAAGTATCTACACTGGACTTCACTAATAAAGCTATTTTTTTTTTTAGCAAAATCTGGACTGAAGTGGCGTACCTGTAAGACTGTTTAACTCACTCCTACTAGTTTTCACCTCACTTAACAGCTTGTCCCTCTCCTGTTTGATGTCCTTCACGGCCCGGAGCCGCTCCGAGCCTGCGTTCACCAGCTTCACCTTTTCCAGCTCCAGGTCACTCACTCTGGCCTCGAGCTCTCGTATCTTTGCGTCTTTTTTATCTTTTAAAATCTAAATACAGTGATAAATATCATGGGTAGAGTAAGAAATAAAAAATATGTACATATATAGTTATAACATGTTATCTTAATATTTTATCTATATCTATATAAAAGTCTGTTCACTGTCTCCCAGGATATTAAATTTGTATTTTATTATAAAGCATCAGCAAAGTAAGTGGGAGAATAAAAGCAATATTTTACCTTTTTTAAGATCTTACATATAAATGTCAATCCAGCATGCGTCATGCCTTCAGCCACACGTGGTTACTATGTACTTGGAGTGCGGCTGACCTAAGCGGAGATGTGCTCTAAGTGTAGAATATACCTGATTTCAAAAGTTTTCCACTAAAAAATGTAAAATATCTCAATTTGTTGTATTGATTTTATATTTCAGATATGAATTAAACAAAACATGTTATTAATTTCACCTGTTTCTACTCATGTGTCTACTAGAAATTTTAAAATACACATGATTCACATTATATTTCAAGTGGACAGAGGCAGACCAGATGCTTCCAAACAAGTGACATTTGAAAAATGCTTTATTTTTCCAAAGGAATTTCTACTGTTTGGTGTGTGTTTCTCCAAATACTGATATAGGTATAGACATAAAAGCATAGCTGTATTTTTTTCCGTGCTTATACTTAAAAATTTTTTTTAACTTATGTTTTTGGTCATCAGATTATTCCCCTCCAATTAAGGCCTACTGGCCTTAAATATAATCAGGCATACCTCATTTTATTGCACTTTGCTTTGTTGTGCTTCATAGACGTTATGTTTTTTACAAATTGAAGACAAGACCCTCCATCAGCAAAAAGATTACAACTTGCTCCATTGCGCTTTTTCACTGTGGTGGTCTAGAACCAAACCCATGATATCTCCGTGGTGTGCCTGTAACATTCACGCATGTCCTGCCCACGATCTAATCCCAAGGCAATGCTGCTCATCAGCAAATTATTTAAAGTCTCCATGTCTCATACGTCTCTATGAGCAACTGATATTCAACGTAGGTGGCAAGAGCACACACAACAGAGCAGAGAGTCTCTTCAATAAATGGTGTTGGGAAAACCAGACAGGCACATGCAAAAAAAATAAAACTAGACCACCAATTTACACCATACAAAAAAATAAATTCAAGATGGATAAAAGACTTAAATGTAAGTTGTAAAACCATAAAAATCCTAGAAGAAATCATGGGTAGTAAATTCTCAGATATGCAACATGAAAATATGTTTGCTGTTACATCCCCTAGGGCACTGGAAACAAAGGAGAAAATAAACAAATGGGACTACATCTCATTGAAAAGCATCTGCACAGTTTAAGAAACCATCAGCCCCCTGTATGGGAGAATATTTTCCCAATGATGCATCTGACAAGGATTTATTCTCCAAAAAAATACACAAAGAACAAATGCAACTCAATGCCAGGAAGACAAGTAACCCACTTAAGAAATGGGCAAAAGAAGTGAATAAACACTTCTCCAAAGAGGACATATAAAGGGCCGATAAACATATGAAAAATGCTCAACATCACTAATTATCAGGGAAATGCAAATTAAAAGCTCAAAGAGATATCACATTACACTCATCAGAATGGCTATCATCAATAAATCAACAAATAACAAATGCTGGCAAGCATGTGGAGAAAAGGGAACCCTAGTGCACTGTTAGTGGGAATGCAGACTAGTGAAGCCACTGTGGAAAACAATATGGAGTATTTTTAAAAAATTAAAATAGAACTTCCTTCTGACCCAGCAAGTCTAGTTCTGGGATATACCCCAAGAATTCCAAAACACCAAACAAAAAATACATGCACCCCTATGTTTATAGCAACACTATTTACAATAAAGATTTGGAAACAGCCTAAATGTGCATTAAAAGATGAGTGGATAAAAAATCTGTGGTACATTTACAAAGTGGAATATTATACAGCAATAAAAAATAAGAAACTTAACACTTTGCAACAGCATGGATGGACCTGGAGAAAATTATGCTAAGTGAATTAAGCCAGCCAGTGAAAGAAAAATACTACATGATCTCAATTAGTGGAATCTAATTAACACAACAAACTAATGGACAAAATAGTAACAGAAGTTTAGATACATAAAACAAACTGACAGCTACTGCAAAGGAGGTGGTGGGAACTGGATAAAGGACAGGAAAGGGATTAACCAAAGAACATTTATGTACAACCAACGGACGTGGACAACATTATGGGGACTGGCCCAGGTAGGGGAGTGGATTGGGCTGGGTGGAGGGGAGAGAGGGGGAGAAAATGAGAACAACTGTAATAGCATAAACAATTAAAAATAAAATTTAAAAAAGTCTCCATGTCTCAGACTTATAATGGGATAATAATGTACCTATATCATAAAGTTTCTGTGAAGATTAAATTGATTTAGTTTTTAGAATGTAAGACTCAGTAGGATTCTTCCATTTGTTTGCACTATTAACAATATCAGAAATCCATCCCTTTCTTTAATAGGAAGTGGAACAATCATCTTTCTCCTCTAGTATGTTTCACAAGTCTATTCTAAAGTATTCATTGCAAGGGCTGGCCATTACAATGCCTTTAAAAGTCTCTTTCATGGTGAATATGGCCATTAAAAAATTCTTATAATTAAGTAAAAATTTAACACTAGAGAATTTTAGCTTTTTAATTCAATAAACTTGTATATCTCTATAAGAGAAATAATAATCTATTGGCCCTATTTTTAGAGTGAGAAAACACAAGCATCTAAAGTTTATGAGAGCTTTGTGGTTATCAGAGGCAAGGGATGGGGGGCAGAATTGAGTAAAAGTGGTCCAAAAGTATACACTTCCAGGTACAAGAGAAATAAGTACTGGGG
Source organism: Sturnira hondurensis (assembly GCF_014824575.4). Classification (NCBI taxonomy): domain Eukaryota; kingdom Metazoa; phylum Chordata; class Mammalia; order Chiroptera; family Phyllostomidae; genus Sturnira; species Sturnira hondurensis. The sequence continues at coordinate 1,204,684 of NW_028079667.1, forward strand.
ATATAATGGACACCATGACGACTACAGTTAACACTGCCGTATAGTGTATTTGAAAGTTGCTAAGAGAGTAGGTCCTAAAAATTCTCAGCACAAGAAGAAAAACATTGTTTTTGTGTATCTATAGTAAATGATAAATGTTAACTAAATTTATTTTAATAATCATTGCAATATATATAAGTCAAGTCATTATGTTGTAGACCTTAAATTTATATAGTGTTATATGTCAATTACATCATGATAACACTGAAAGAAAAAACAATTGTATGTGATTTGTCTCCTTTTAGTTATTAAGGCAGAGATTACAGGTGACATACAGCTTAGGAAATCAAAGCTTTAAAAAAGTCATTCAATAGTTTTAAATTTTGATAACTAGCCCTGCTGGTGGGGCTCAGTGGAGTGAGCACTGGCCTGAGAGCCAAGGGGTCGCCAGTTTGATTCCCAATCAGGGCACATGCCTGGGTTGCAGGCCAGGTCCCCAGTGGAGGACATTCGAGAGGCAACCACGCATTGATGTTTCTCTCCTTCTCTTTCTCCTTTCGTTGCCCTCTCTCTAAAAATAAATAAATAAATTCTTTTTAAAAACATAAATTTGATAACTATGTACTGAGCATGTGCAAGGCGAAAGACACGAAGAAATGGGGCAGGGGTACCAAGATGAATAGGATGCACACACTGACTGAAGAAGTCTGCAGTCTTACAGGGACAAGGAGACACAGCTATTTAAACACACACACAATGCAATATGGAATGTGATCCAGGTTATAATGGGTACAAATAAAGTGAGGTAAGATTTAGATGGATAATAGAATGGGGGAAGGGAGCTAATATTTTCTAAATATCTTCTACAGGCCAGGAAGCTTAGTGTTTGATATAAAATTTCTCACTGAAGCCTTGAAAAACCCAGTAAGATTGTTATGAGTTTTTGTCTTTGTTTCTGTTTTGTTTTACAGATAAAGGACCGAGATCCAGCAAACAGTCCAGTATTTTCAGTTACTGAGTGGACTGAGTGGTGAGAGACGTGGTTCAAACGTAGGTCTGTCTGAAGAAGGAGAAAAAACTTCAAACTGCGGGATCAGAAAAGGCTTCGTGAAGAAGCTGTGGATTTTCTGTTTTTTTTTTTTTATCTTTTATAAGGTGTTGTTCTGAACCACTGTTGGCCCACTCCTTAAGGAACCTAACGAAAGTATGGATCTTTTCTCATAAAAATGTACATACACATAGACACAAATACTTTCAAATAATTTCAGGATGTCCACAGATCATCTTTACAAAACCCCTTGTCAGTAAATTAGGCTGTTCTGATTTATGAGGAAAAGATATTTCAGAAGCCAAACCACACACACACACACACACACACACACAACCCCAAAACAGAACTCCACAGACCTTAAATTCCTGTAGTTCCAGTCTCCTGTCATTAATCTCCTTCTCAAGCTGAGCTTTTTCTACTTGCATAGCACCAGCCGTCCGTCCGTGCTGGCCCACCAGCTGCGTCATGTTCTCAATCTGCTGTCGCAAAATCTCTATCACCTTGTCCTTTTCGGCCATCTGTAGCCTGAGGGCATCACACTCCGTCTGCACGTTTCTCAGGTGATCCCCTTCATTTTTCAGGTGCTGCAGCTCCTGCAATTTCAAGTCCACCCGGGAGCGGAGCTTCGTGATCTCTGCATTGGTGGCCTCGATGGCTCTCTCTTTTTCCTGCAGCGAAGCTGTCAAGTCTGATACAGTCCTCTCTGAGCTCTCCAGAGTCATTTTCTTGGCTGTCAACTCTTCTACTACTTTGCGGAGCATCTCTTTGGTGGATTCGAGCTGAGCCGTCAAGGAGGACACTTTTTCTAGGCTTTCATTCTTTCCCTGAATTGCTGCCATCTGATTGTTAAAGAAAAAAAGAATTTCATGGATTTGGGCAGACAGGTAGAGGCAACCTCAAGAGATATAACAAATTAACTAAAAAATATGAAAGCATTCATCAGATAATATCTACTTAGACCAACTCAAATCATTTTGCTGTCAAAACTCCATGTAGACAATAGGCTGTCATGTGTTAATGAGACCAAGGTGAAGAGGCCTTATTTAAATAATAATGCTCCTCCAAACGGCTCCCTCTGGTTTGCTTTCCAATTTGAGAAGCATCCTCTTTTGTGGGATGCGTTTTATGTCTCGCTGTGGCAGTGAGTGGCAATGGAACCCTGTCCTGCCAGTGCTGAAGGGACACTGCTGCGAACAGCCAACTGCGCATTTCCCTGCCAGTGCACTGAAGCTGAGGGCACCCACCCTGAGTAGGATCAGTCTCACTCCGTGCAAGTGAAGTAAAAACGAAGCAAAGAAACAATGCTCGGAAACCTTCAATCTGGCTGTTCTTAAGATCTCCCTGTGGTTTGTTGCTTTTCTGAAATAAGCAGTTATTAGGGTGTCGATTTCTGGGTGAAAATACAAAGGTAACCGGGTGGGTTTCATTAGTCAACAATGTGCAAAAATGAGAAAAAGCGTAACATCTGCAATTTAGCAGGTGGTCAAAAATAATGAAGTACAGGTTTTTATAACTTGCTCATAAAATTCACAGCTCTACTTTAGAGCTAGTTTAGGCCCATAGATGTTTATTTTTCTTTTTTTAAACAGCCTTACCAACAAGACACAAAATACATTCCTCTACCCCACCCGCAAGAGGCCACTTGGGGAAGCCACGGCGCCGGCCTGACCTGCCGCTCCATCTGGCCCTGGCACTCGCTCTTCATGGCCTTGAGGAGGGCCTCCAGGCGCTGCACCTCCATGTTCCGGTCGTCGAGCTCCCGCCGCAGGTGGTCAATGGTGATGCTGTTGCCCGTGTCCCGGTCCCACAGACGCTTATTCTGCTCCTTCTCCAGACTCAGCTCCTTCTCTCTCTTGTGTAGGTCGGCCTGCAACAAGTGAGGTATGTCCTCCCCTTAGTATTAAATTACTAAAACTATGCTCCTTATATCGTCTTTGGAGTTTTTATGAGATTTGGCTCCTTTTCAATGGCTTACGAACACTTCCTAGAAAAGTAAGTTAACATTTTGCTTGCTTGTAACTTTTAGCATTACAAGTAAATCTCAGTGGATTTATCCCAAATAATAAACAACGAAAATGAAAATACAGTAGATTTTTAAAGTCATATATTTTTAGTTTTGAATTTTCTAACAAAGATGTTTTGTTTCACATCAGGTGTGCTCCTATAATAAGGAAATGCTCAAAAGGATGAAGGAATCGCAGTAGTAGTTTGGTTTACTGATTCGGAAACGCACAGCAGTGTCTGGTGCTGAGATTAGAGTGGCAGATGGACTGTGAATCGAATTACCTCCCTCTTCAGTCACTAAAAAAATACACCCTGTAGTGCGTATCTACTATTAGCAGAAACTCTACAGAGTGGAAGGAACAAAGACTCAAAGATCTTAAAGGACTTATCACCCAAAGAGAAAGATAAGACAGACTCAAAAACTGGGAATGGTTTTCCATTAAAGACAGTCCTAAGAACTAGCAGAGAGAAATCACTAAGGAGATCACAATGTTTCAAGAAAGCACTTAAGCTGGACCTTGGAACAGTCTGAGATGCAGAGGTTAGGAAGAAGGGGCTGGACAGGGGCATCTGTGGCTTGTTCAGAGCTCTGGGTATATGTAGGGATGAGGTCATGAACAGCCTCGACATGCAGGGAGTCGGACTTTACAGGGAAAGTGAGTTTTGAGTCAGAGAGCAACCCAATTACAGCTGTGTTTCAGACGGATGACTATGGTAGCATTTCTAGGCTGGACCTAAGAGGGGAGAAATCAGAGTGAGGAACCCCAGTAAGGACACATTCACTGGCATGTTCCAGATGTGATGAGAGGCTTTGGGATGAAGGGGAGAGGGGTGGTAGAAATGAAAAGGAGGGGATGGATTTCAGGAAATTTAGACATTTAATCTCCAAGAGTTTGAAATTAGGTATGAGGACACCAGGAAGCACACAGTAGGAGGGAAAGAAGTGAAAGATTATCCCCAAGTCTAGAGCTTCGCACACACGGAAGCCAGCTCATCCTTTTTGGTGATGCTCCTCAAGCCCCTTGTCAGCCTAGAAAAAATAATGCTCCCAGCAGAAAGCACTATGCCCTAGAATGGGCTTGCTAGGGGGAGAGAGATGTGTTCTCCTGTACCACTGAGATCACACAAAGGGGCACCAAACAGTTCCCTTTCTAAATGTCTCAGCCTTCAGAACCTCTAACAGAGGGCAGAGGCTGGCTCCCGACGGTCAGAATTTTATTTCCTTTCTTTAAAAAAATTGAACCTAAATTTTTTAACCTTCATTCTGATTTTTCTTTTTTCATGTTTTCTTTATTTCTTAAATTTTTCTATATACATAACTTGTATGTGTTTTAAATATCATTTTGATTTGAAATGAACACACAACCTTACTTCAAATTATGGGAATATAGTACCTAGTTCAAAGACTATGGCTCTTTGAAGATTAGCTTCACCTCACTTTTAAGCAGTACCAGTTCTAATTAAGAGAAAAAAACAGGTAAAGTATAGACTATTATATTTTATATCCAAAACTTGAATAATGTCTAGGACATTCTATTGTGTATATATGGACAAATATTTTGTAAAATTTGTAATTTTACAAATGAAACCAGTTTTGCGAAATGTTTTGGTAAAAAACTGCCCAGAATTAACGTCATTTGTATTTTAAAACACAGTCTTACCAACAGCTTTTGCAGCTGATCGTCCAAATTTCCAGACTCCTGACTGAACTGGTCACGCTCTGTCCGTGCTTCCGTGAGCTCGGAGTTGGCGAGAACCAACTGCTTCTCCAGGTCTTCGATCTAAAAGGGAGGCACAGGGCAAACAGTCTGACTATGTCCTGGGTGATATAAAATACATAGTCTTTGGAAAACAAATATTATTTGGGGGGCAAAATACAACTTTATTGTGAGGTGTTTTGTAAAGTGTTCTAAACTTAAGCTCGATCTATGGAGAAATATTCAAGATTTAGCTTCTGTGAGTACGTGTCCTAGACTTTGGAATTTACGGAAGCTTGAAGCAGCATAAATGCATTCTGCAGAGCCTACACAAATGAAATGTATTATACTTAGAACTATTTTGATTCACAATAGCAGGATTTTCATAATAAAAGGTTTTGAATATAAAAGAATGAATGGCAACAAGTTTTTAGTTACTATCATTGTTATATAGTCACTTTATGTTGAACAGTTGACTTTGTATGTTGTAATACATACATTAATATTATAATACATATAACACATATATTAATATATTTATATACACATAGTACATATATTAATATATTTCTATTAACACACATTTATATACACATAATACATGTATTAATATATTTACATACACATATTCCATTCCTCATTTTCTTTATAAAATGGGATAAGCATCAGTTTTAAAAGGTTGTTACAGGTGTATTTTTTCCTCCCAGAGAGGGCTGCTAGAGCTGCGCACTTCTTTGCACTTTTTTGACCTGCTGGAAGGCCCATCACGGTCGGTGCATTGTAGGCTAAGAGGTTAAGATCTCAGAGGATGGAAATTTGGTTTAGATTTCAGCTGAGCCACAGAAATTCACTATTTAGGTACTGAGATATTAAACTATGAGAACATGTTGCTACTTAGTGTTATGTATTGTTGCCCAATCTTTAATGTGATACCTACAATACTATTTCATCATCTACTTTCCAGTAATGTGGCATCTTTCATGTCTGTGCTAATACTAGATATTCCTTCTTACTTCTAAATCTACCCAACAGGCTTCCAAAATTTCTATGTCAAAAATAAAACTTACTGATTGGTTTAGATGATGAGCTATGTTTAAATCTTCTTACAGAATACATGAACAAGACTAACTGTTTCTTAATGACTATTTTTAGTCATTAAGAGTCTAGGTTTATTTAAGATCTTCATTTATTAGTTCTACACATGCTTATTAATCATATTATACACACACATAATGCAACTATGTCTTTGATAAATAAGTATGAATAGAAAAAAGTTGTATATATCTCTACCTACACATACACCTAATATTTAAAAAATACTAATAGAGGACCATCAAATAGTTTCACATTTACCTACAAAGTAGTATCATAGCCTTCAGGGATTGGAATATAAATTTTAACATTTCCATGAGATATATTTTAAAACTGACTTTGTTTTGACTTTGATTGTTTGCTACACATAAAAAAGCATTTCACAAGAGTTAGCTATACATAAAACATCAGGTTACTGACAGCAATGTGTCCACAGGCTCTAATAATCCAACGCAGTGCTTTCACCCATGTGCTCCTTCAGGGCATCTAGATAAAAAAGCCCCACAGCTCCACTTCTGAAGCACAAATGGCTTCCTAAGGAAAATGAATGAACTATACCATTTTAATATAATCTCTTTGGTTCTATTATTACTGGGAAAGACTAAGTCAGCACTTAGTAAAGACATCAGGAACACTTGGAAGAAAACCACCAACTTTTACTCTGAGTAGAGAGAGGTGATTGGAAAGCCAATGTGATCAGGCTAAGAGGCAAACAGCTTAAGTTCTGATCCAGGTTGTATCACACAACCTCTTTGAGTCTTGATTTTTTCCTCTATAATTTAAAAAGATACTTGATGATTTTTCAAATGCTTTTCAATAATGCTCTAAGTACTTTTTTTAACACGAGAAGAGCAGTATTAATAAAGCTGAAATTCTGTATTTTCCACCTATCTTTGGAAATAAATATGATCACAGAAACCATATTTTGAGCTATAAATTTTATAAGAACACTTTCAATTTGAAAAGGGACTCATATAACTAAAACATTTCCTTCTCTTAGCTAGCCTGGCATCAAACCATTTCTATCACTGAGCAAGTATTTGTATAAATGCCTTAAGAACTTAAATTAAGACTTGCTATTTTATGTCTGCTTTCATTTTTAAAAATACTCTAGATGACCATTTGATAAAATCAAACTTGATGGTAAGATCTCTGAGACCAAATGTTTAAAAAGGCAAAATGCAAAGAGTCCAGCCCCATCCTCCCGTCGAAGTGCGGGTGGCAGAAGTCCCTCCAGGCCCCTGCAGGCACATTCATTTGGTAGTTGTCAGTACTGACTCAGCTGCTATAGCTCTGCTTTTACCTTTCACTTTTTAGAGTAAAAATATTTATACCAATCAATCAGAAAGATAAATGGAGAGTGAAAGGGAAAACCATTGAAGTAGCAGCTGAGCTGATACAAACAGCTGTAAAAAACATTATAAAGAAAAGCCTTTTAAAATGTCCATAATAGATACTGACATCCAAGATGTACCAAAGGTTTTCTTATTTCTTTTCTTTTTTTAAATAGCAGCACGGGTTTTCCCTTTCACCACCTATGAATCTTTTTGTTTTGGATCACCAGACAAATAAGTACTGAGATCTCATTCTAATCTTATAGTAATCTTAGAGACATTACCAATCATACCAAATTGGATTCTTTGTTTTCTGTGCTCAAAAAGACACAGAAACGGGATAATAAGGGACACCGCAGGCCAGTGCTGGCAGAGCTATGCAAAGAGGTTTGCACAGAATCTTCCCGCACAGTATGTAGCTCCAGCCAGTGCTACTAAATCTTCACTGTCTGAGTATGAAATTCAGCCCCAAATCGTCTCAAGGTAGGAAAAATCAACTAATAATAAGGGTCATGAGATATTTTTGTCGTCAAAAAGCGAAAGTTAAGAGTAAAGCCAAATCTACAGAGCCAATACTGACAGCTTCTACTGGTCCAAATTCATAAAGGGGAATTCTGGAGGTTCTCCTGAAATGGAAAGAGAAGAATAGAAAGAAGCATTACAGTAAGACACTTGTGTGAGCTACAAAAGCTGTACCTAAAGTTTTCTTCAAAACACAACTTCAACTTTTATTAACACTTTTGTGACTCTGAAAGAAACACTGCCCTCCTAAATGTTTTCTCATAATTAATCCATTCTAGTTAGAAAAGTTTTGATCAGACCTGTCATGTCAACAATTTTTAAAGATGATAAACACCTTTTTCCTGAAGAAATATGGCCTCAGGGAAAATTACTAATACTGCCTCTCATAAAGCATGTTGGTAAGTAATATCGGCACCTCTTTATAAGTTTCTTTTCTGACAAATCTTTCAATCACAGATTTTATGTATTATTTTCTTTGATGTTTTTTTCTTTATTGTTACTTGTACAGTATATACCAACATGTGCACTGAAGCAGTAGAAAACAAAATGGATTTTAAAGTTTTTTTTAAAGATTTTTTAAAATTTATCTTTAGAGGGGAAGGGAAGGAGAGAGGGAGAGAAACACCAATGTATGGTTGCCTCTCATGCGTCCCCCGCTGGGAACTGGCCCGCAACTCAGGCACGTGTCCTGACTGGGAACTGAACCATGGTTGTTTGGTTCACAGGCCTGAGCTCAATCCACTGAGCCACACCAGCCAGGGCGATTTTAAAGTTTTAATAGGCTTTGGAATGTGAAGTCAAGGTCCGTAAAAATAGACAGAAGAATCTGCATTTTTTAAGATTCTATATTCAATTCACTACAGCAAAAACAGTTCATAGCAATAGAATTTTTCATGAATCCAAAATGCATTCCTATTGCTAAATTGCTTGATCTGCCTCTCTCAGTTATGCCATGTATTAATGCCTTTCAGGCCAGAACATATTCCAATCTCAATGAACACAGCAGGACGATCATCTCTCAGTGTTTCCTGACTAAAGGGAGTCACTATACTGTGAGACTCTAACTACCCACCAATTAGGTGCCACCTCATTTAGGTTCAATAGGCTATATTATAAATCTCAGTGATCTGAATTAAAATTAATTAGATACGCCCCCCCCTTATTTCTTTTAAATGTTGACTGTTTAAGATGCACTGTTTACATTAGAGCAAAACAAGACAATAATTCCAATATTATATTTGTATCTATGTGACCTCAAACCACTCGTACAGAAAGTTTGCAGTCATTCATCAGGATGCGTATGCTTCTATAATGCCAAAGAGACGTTTGTAAAAACTCAAAAGCTATTTTTGTATTATTTAGATGTATATTTCAGTTTTTTCTCAAACTTTCCACCATGGCCAATTTGGAGTTCATCAGCACGATGCTATATATCAGACCACATGCAAATTAGCAAACAATGGGTGAGGGCTTATGAAGGGATAATTTCTCCAAGAAACATTACAATGGGGAAAGCTATAGCAACCTCAAATCATGTAAGAGAAACAGATTAGTTTTTAGTACTTCATGACTTTTCAAAGAGTTTCATCTGTCAATAAACAATGAATATTTAATCTTTTCAAGATGATTTGCATTGTGATGAATACCAGCTGTTGTACTGGGTAATAACACAACTGTCCTACTTCCTGTCTGGCTGTCAGATTGTCAGTACTTCGTTCTGCCACTGTGCCAACCTCCTCGAGATCTGAGCAATAAATAGAGCATGCTTCCACCCCACGCTGTGCTGAAATCACGACCATCCTGCTGCCGGCTGAGATTAAGACCTTTTGTGTAGGTTTGGTCTGCCCAGAATGGGGTGGACACTCCCACTATCCATCTTCAGGGGAAAAGCTCATCCTGAGAGAAGAAACTAGAACACAAAAAGCAGGCATAAGAGAGGCAGAAAAGAACAATGGTTTCTCTCTGGGCTTTTGTTTCTTGGGTTTAACCTTAAGTAGTCTAAGTATCCTTAAGGCTGATGGTAAGTAGCAGGGGCTGAAATGACTTTGACACAAGAATTCAGGTGAAGAGCAAAGGGAAGAGATTCTGTAGAGCAGTGTTATTCTCAGTGGAACCCACCAGTGAATCAGGAAATCAATTTAGGGAGCATCAAATCAGCATATGAAGAGAACGGAAGAGAGCCAGCAGCATATGTAAGGGGGTAGATGTTGTTTTGCAAAACTGCTTCAGCTGAGTGTACTAGATCGTAAGTCCAACTACATCTCTTACTGTGGGTAGTGATCAAAATATGTGAAAGCCATGGCTGTAGGGGATCCACATCTCATAAGTGAAATTATATAGTTTCTTGTTACTCTTTATTGTTGAGACTTTAATAAAGTCATGTCCAAATTTTCCATTCTTATTTTAGCTGTGCCAGAGGGACTTTATGTCAAGATCTCATATTACATGCTTGAACCAGAGAACCTAGGAGAAACAGCACCTCTCTGTGGCCAGCACTGGGGTGACAGTGATAATTAAATGAGGTGCTCAAGAGGTCAGATGGTGGAATATTCAGTCAGTGCTGCAATACTAAGTTGTCTCTTCCCATAAGGCGCTTCTTTTCTTATACTGTTATCCTGTGGATCTGGGTAATTTTATAATGGAAAGCTGGTATTTTCCTTATACTCTATTTCCCCCCAATAAGCTACGGTGTGAGAAATTGGCTAAAAGGAATGGTTAGAACCATAGGTTCTCCTAAGTAGGATGACTACGCATGAAAATTATCTTCTGAACTGGGACACTTTGCAGATAAAGGTGGAATTCACAAAACAGGGGCTGGGATAGCAGGTGTAAATTCCCACAAGAAAACAGAATACGAGCCCCTCTGAATGGCCACTCTTTGCTTGTTTGTAGGGTTGCTATGGTTTTATTAACACTTGAAACTAACAAAAGGCCTAGGATCTGGGAAAATGGTTGGTAACGATAATGAATATTTCTCTTGAGCTAAGTAATGTGAGAGAAAACAGAATATAAACTATTAATGAGTATCCGGTTTTAAAAGCAACTGTGTGATGAGAGTTGAAGATTCAGCTTCTTAATTCAGTTTTCCAGCAGCACAGTAGTGAATAAGCAGGGGTTGAAGTAAGAGAGCAGGCAGCCCCCAAGGTACCGAGTGGTGGGAGGACAGCAGCCGGCGCTGCAGTATTTGCTAAAGCTAAGCCTTGTAAAAGTAATTAAAGGGGCCTTATTCTTTAGTTTATTTTTTAGAAACTTCCTTAAAAGTAGGCAGGAACTTTTTTTTCCTAAGAATGAGTTAATGCGAGCAAACAATTTAAATAAAAATTATTCGGTATCCATCTTATAAATTTTTACCTTGAAATGATTACTTTGATTCCTCATTTTCAAATAAACTAATAAAAACCACATGATTGAGTCTGTGTATAATAGTCTCTGGAAGCAGAGCAGCAAAATCTAAACTCACCTTGTCTTCATACATCCTTTTGGCTTCCCGTAATTCAGACCGTAGCTGAGAAACAGTAGATTCCAGTTCACTGAGTTGGCGCATATACATAGAATTTTGGTTTCTTGCTTGCTCTCTAGGAAGGGTTCAAAGGGGGAATAAAATCAAACACCAAACCAAGAATAAGTGTGATTCCTAGGGCACTCTAGCTTTTAGATCCTCCCACTAATTATTTTATATGGCACTATTAGGCCAATCATCTTGTATTTTCCAAAACTGCTTCTTAAAAGTTCAAAAATGTTAACTGTTAAAGCTATGCAGTGTGTATGTGGGAGTCCCTTACACTATTTACTTTTATGTATGTTTGAAAACATCCATAAAGAGGTTTCACCATACAAAATCAGATTATAAAATTATTTATATGCACATATACATTTGATTAATACACATATTTAGACAATGTATATGTGTTTGTTTTATCCTGTCAGCTGAACAATATTTAAAACATTCAATCTGAAAGGTCCAAATACTTACAATAATACTTCTGATATGGTCATATAATATTATCTGTATGTTAAGTAATCTTTCTAGTCACTTGAATGTTAGGAAAGTTTTACCCTCTTGTGAAATCAATTATCAAGCAATTTTAAAAAGATCTTAAAACAGAAAATAAAAACAAAACGAAGATAAAAGACTATGGATTGCAAACCACCGGGACACACGTACTGAATGATTTCCAGCTGACTCTGGATGCTATTGGCTTGGCTTCGAGCACTGCTGGCTTTCTCGGTAAGTCCTGTTACCTCAACTTCATGTTCACTTATCAACTGCTCGACCCTATTAAAACATGTGGTGATTGTTATTTGACTAAAGATTTAGCCTATAAATTATTTTAAAAATTAATCATTTCCAATATTCAAATTTACTTTTAGCTTTGAATATGCTACTTTTTTAATGACAATGCGTCAAAGTTAGGTACAGAGTTCTTTATCCAAATCCTTTGGGGACTAGCTAGGTTTTGGAATTCGTGGTTTTAAAAAAGTTTACACGAACCACACAATTGCGGTTCAATTCCCAGTCAGGGCACATGCCTGGGTTGCAGGCCAGTTCCAAGCAGGAGACACATAAGAGGCAACCATACATTGATATTTCTCTCCCTCTCTCCTTCCCTTCCCTTCTAAAGATACATAAAAAAAAAACAAAAAAAACTTACAATGCTAATAAATTATAAGTACTATATATTATATGACATCCTCAGGGAGATCTAGGGAAGTCTCCCATACACCAAACATATTAATAAGGCAACAAAAGGTTTTTAAAGTATTCACTAAATCATAAAGACTATAAAAAGCTTCGCATCAGCACAGGTCAGGTTTTGCCAACAAATGAGTGACAAAGGCTTTCTCCCCGACCAAATTTTAGTCAGGCTCCTCGGAGTTTCCTTCTCAGCTAGGCCTTGACCTTGGTGTCTTGCCCCTCCCGCTCCTCCACCCCCTTAATAAATCTGGGCTTAGTAAGAATCTTGCTAAGTCAGTTTAGTGAGAATCTGCTCACCCTTCATGTATCCTCTTGGTAATTTTCCATCCAATGACCCCCTCACCCTGCATCTGGCTATGAATCCTGGCTTGTCTTTGTCCTTGTCCTTGTCCTTGTGCTAGGAGTTGAGCCTGAGCTCTCTAACGCACAGGTGGCAAACGCGGGCCCACAGGCCTCCACCTTTTTTATATGGCCCAGCATCTTGCTTCTACCCAGTGGCAGTGCTGAGCTCTTGCTAAACTGTTAAGGAGAAGTTACATTTACATAGTCCTAAAATTACACTTGGCCCTTTGAAGGCAACCTTGAGGCTGACATGGCCCCCAGTGAAAACGAGTTTGACACCCCTGCTCTAATGCAAACTCCTGTGTCAGTAATTTTGAATAAAATGTTCCCTACTGTTTAACAAGTGCCAGACTAATTTATTTCTTTAAGAGTTTGCCACAAACCTATGAAACAAAAAACTTCTGTGTTTCAGAGCTTATTAGATGTTGGAATTGCTGGGGAGGGACTGGAGACTTGCTGGACAGCATCACTGATTTCGACCTCAGGCAGGTACCTACCTGTCTTGATGCTGTTGAAGAAGTAGTTCTATTTTGTTCTGTGATTCAGATTTCAGTGCTTCAAGCTGACTCTCAACCTGGTTATTAAAAAGATTTAGAAACTTGTTGATTTAGAAGCTAGTTAATCAAAACTCATAAAATTTAGAGATTTTTCCAACTCAAGGAATGCTTTAGAAAGAAAAGCAAACAGAAGTAATGCTTAAATTGGATATGTTCTAATACTGTATTTTATTAGATCTTTTAGTTTGGCTATATCTGATGCGGGACTCAAGACTTAGAAAATTTTAGCTTAAGGTAAAAAGTTGTTAAGTCTAGCAAGTAATGTGTATGTTAAAGCTTTTGTTTCAGAAACTACAGAAAAGGCCCATCCTGGCTCCTGGGAAAAACAGCAGACCTCCTGGGGCACTGGCTAGAGACTACCGCCTGGGGACAAGTTGGAGACATCCGGGCCTTTGTGTTCCAGGGGAGCAGATGACCTCCCCCCTTGGGAAGAGCTAACTGCGGAGGACAGGAATGTTGCAGCTTCTGAATCTCAAAGTCCTCACCACACCTTGTTTGTTCAGCACCCCCCCACCATAAAAGGTCTGGCCAGAAAAGAGAACGGAAGATGGTTTGTTAGGGTATGAACCTGCCATCTTCTCAGATCGCTGGCCATCTTAATAAAGCGCCATAAAAGATTAAATCGCTGTCACTGCTTATTGGATTTGGTAGTGACAGGCAGCCTAAACGCCGGTGTCTTTTCTGGTTACATATTCTCGTAAAACTATACAAGTCAATCAAGCTAATTCCTTTTATTAAGAGAGAACAGTGTGGAAGGAACTTCTGTTATTTTAGAGTAAAAAACGAGAACTTATTTTTAAGAATTTAAAAATATTATATACCTAATTACTATTGTCTTAATAAAATGTAATATAAAATTGAAGTCGTGTTCTCACCACTTACTGGAAATATCCTCCCTTTAAGATATGAAATCTCTGTGTCTAATTCTCTTAGGGTTTTACTAACAGCTGAGCCCATGTTGCGGAAGTGGATAGTAGACACACTGTCGCATTCATGTATTTTCTTGCCTGAGGTTTGCTCAAAGTCAACTAGGATTGATCGGATTTCCTGAAGCACTCCCTCATGACTAAGCATCATCTTCCTCAGCTGCTCTATCTGCGTATTGCTATCTTTCAGCATGTTCTCCTTCAGGCACCTGGCAGCTTCGAGTTCATGCACTGTATTTTGAAGCTGATTTCTTAAATCCTCCTGGGACTGACTCTCCCTTCGCCTACGAAATAAATAAGAGAGAAAAAATAACATTAATAAAACTTACAATCATACAAGTAGTTTTATGCTACGAAGAGTAAAGCTCTACAATAACCTCGGTGACAGTTCCCAACCTGATGTCCGCCATGGCATCTCTCTCCATTTGCATCTCCTGCAGCTTTGTTTGCAAGTCGATGACTGACTGCCGTAAGTAAAACTTCTGTTTCTCATGCAATTCATTGCTCTGAAAAATAAAATGCCACGCAAATTAATCTCCATTAAAGGAACATATTTGTATAGCTATAATTTCCGAAGACTCTATTATTAATTTACTTTCGTGTGCACTTCCTTCTCCTTTCACCGCTGTTCAGGCCTACTGAAACATTTCTCACCTAGACTACCGTAATACCTTTACTAATCTCACTGTCTCAAGCTTGCCCTCTTTCAACCCATTCTCTACTTTACACCAAAACACTGTTTCTAAAACAAATCTGACTTCCGGCTCAATACAGCGGTAGGAATAAGTTTTACGCCCGAGAACAGGAAAATTGGTTGAAATGTTGCATAGAAAACTGAACCGCCACCTCCAAACCACTTACAATACTTGGCAGCAGACAACCACTACCCAAATCAAGGTCTTCTACTACAAAGAAATTCACGAAGATCTCTAAAATCAGGCACTAAGGGGGTCTCCCAGCATAATAGTTGATGACCAACCAATCATCCCAAAGCAAAGTCATCAGGTTCTTCCCATAAATAGAGAGCTTGCCATCAGTTTTTACAGGGTTCATCCTTGAGTATAAACAAAAAGCCAAAACTATTGAACATCTGAAGGAAGATAATAAAATTTAAGAGACCAAGATTAAACAATAAGCAAAGAGCCAGTAATAAAGATCCAAAGAAACAAAGACTGATAATGAAGCAATGGAAAAACACTCCCAAAAGCTTTGTATTATAGAGAAATTTGAGAAACACTGGAGTTATAAAGTAAGAACAGGATTTCCTTTTTCAGCACTTAACTAAGGCTGTGTGTAGGTTTGCTTTTATCCTGCAAGTGCTTACACCGTCTGCTGAGGTAGACCGATGTGTTCATGAATACAATAAAATGTAGTCCAGCAGACATGCACAAAGGGCAAAGGAGAACACACCTACTGCTGTCTAGAGGAAAGGCTTCAGAGAAGAAAATGCCTAAGCTAAGTATCAATGGATAATAAAAATTTGCCAGGTAGACAAGGTAGAGGAGAGGAAATTACCTGGGCAAAAGCATGAGGGCTAGAGCAGCATGGTACATCCTGGGAAGAGAAAGTAGTTTGATGTTGCTGGAATGGAGGCTACATGATGAGCAGGCACAGAAGAGACTAAAATGTGCAGGGAGAGGTTAGACCACAAAGGCCTTCGTATAAACTGGTAAGTTTGACTTTTCAGGCTATGGACTACTGGGACCCAACGTGCAATTGTAAAGCTAACCAAAATCAGCCTGATTCTTCTCAGGTCTACTTGAAGATTTTAGCAAAAATGTTCTCTACATTGTTCAGCTATCATGTGTACACATACATCAAAAACCTATCCCCTCCCGCTGCTTCGTAAAGGAAAAGCAGGTGTCACGATAGCAGGGCAGCAGGCCTGAACCAATGATTAATTATAATCATCAGTGAACGTCATTAATTATAAAATTTTGTGCAATTCAAGTTTCATTAAAATTAAACCATTAGCACAGCAAAAGACAAACTATGGAATGAGACAAATATTTGCATATCATGTATTAAAGAGGGGTTAATATACAAAATACACAAACAACGCATACAACTCACTAGCAGAAAACAAAGTCCAATTTAAAAATGGGCAAAATACATTTTTTTCAAAGAAGACATACAGATGGTAGATGCATAAAAAGATGCTCATTACTAACCATTAGGGAAAAGCAAATCAAAACCCCAATGAGGTATCACCTCTGACCTGTTAAATGCTGTATCATCGAAAAGACAGGGGAGTACCGGTTCCAGGTCAATACTGTGATGCAGAAAGATCCTGACCTCACCCCCTCCCACAAACACACTGAGTTTACAGCTACATACAAAACAATTTCCTCTCTAGGAAAACCTCAAGGCTTGCTGAGCGAAGACAACAAATTGGACAAACAAGAAGAAAACAACACTGAAGTGAATAGAAGAGGCTGGGATACAGCCTCGCCATAAACCCCACTCACAGCACAGTGTCCCGCACTGGGAGGGAACTCAGAACCCAGAGCTTCTCCCTGGGGAATGAAAGGTTCAGCCTCCACATCAGGCAGCCCAACTTTTAAGACATACATGTGAAAGGTGAGTCCCCAAAACATCTGACTTGGAAAAACAACAAGGCTTGAGTCCTGAGACCTCAACACTGTAGAAGCTGAGAAGCTTCTAAAGGGGTACCGTGCTCAAACACTTGCACCCAGGGCCCAGCTCAGAGGCAGCCAACTGTGCTCAGACTTAGAATGAAGGAGGCTCACCTGCTTATATTAAAGGGTCGTCCTGAGACGTGGGCATCTAATCCAACACACACCTGGAGCCTGCAGGAACCCTTTCCAGGGTGTGAAGAGAGGGGAACCTTGTGCACTGTCGGTGAGAATGTACATGGTACAGCCACTATGGAAGACAGTGTGGAGATTCCTCAAAAAATTAAAAATAGACCGCCATTCAATCCAGCAATCCCACTTCTGGCAATATGTACAAAAGAAATAAAAATACTAAATCGAAGAGATCCCTGCACGCACAGGTTCACAGCAGAATTATTCACAAGGGCCCAAACATGGAAATAACCTAAGCGTGCACTGGCAGACAATGAAGAATCAGGTTGTGGTGCACACACAAACAATGGCATATCATTCAGCTCTGAAAAGGAGGGAACCCTGGCATTTGTGACTGCATGGAAGAACCTTGAGGGCATTACGCTAAATAAGATAAGTCAGAGAAACAAACACTGTATGATTTCACTTATATGTGGAATGCAAAAAAAAGAAACAACAACAACAACAAAAACCCATCATGGGCTTTGCGGTTACCAGAGGCAGGGGGTGGGGAGAAGGAATTAGATGAAGGTGGTCAAAGGTACAAACTTCAAGTTACAAGACAATAAAAACTACAGTTAACACTGTTATGTTATACATGTGAAAGTTATTAAGAGAATAAATCCTAAGAGTTCTCATCACAAGGAAAGTATTTTGTTTTTTTTTCTTTTGTATCTATATGAAATGATCGATGCTAACTAAAGTTACTGTGGTAATCATTTCATGGTATATCTAATCAAATCATTATGTTACACACCTTATACAGTACTGTAATGTCAATCATATCAGAATAAAACTGGAAAAAATATACCATTTAAGTAAGACACTGTGACTAATTATTACCAAAAGAAAATAGGTATGTAGACTTTTTATCAGCCTAATTTTTAATACTGAAATAGAAGGTATTGGCCTAGTTAACAAGCTTAACCAATAAATCCATTGTTACGGTTTTCTTCTAGAAAGTTTAGGTTCTATTCCAAGGCACGGTGGCTCACTGTCTTCCCAAAATGGCTTCAGGTACAGAGAGAATAGAATGCAACTCACTTCATTTAGTCTTTTCTGCAAATCTTTGACTTGATGTGAATATTCTTCCAAAACACGCTCGATGTGTTCTTTTCCAGGATAAGGGATGACTTTCTTGTGAGAATCAAGTTCTACTTCATGTTTAGGGGGAAAAGGAATTTGTGTCAACATCCCAGATGAAGATGTGTTTTCAATTATTGTACCACGAATAGATGACACAAAAAAGGGACTTGTAGAACCTAAATATTAAAGAATTAATTAATTAACTTCTTGCTAAAATAACTTTGTGGCAAACATTATCCCAGGTGACTCTCTTACTGAATCATGAAGGAGCTCAAGGTATCAGGAGGCAAAGGGACGGACGAGGCAAAGTATCTCTGAGAAAGAGGAGCACACGCTAAACAGGAGGAGATTAGGGAGAAGGAGGGAGCTTCACCTGATAGCAATCAAATGATACACGAGTTGAATGAAACTTGAAGCATCTGAGTAAGACTTAGCCAGTCTGGAGGACAAGAGGAGAGGAAGGGCATTCCGGGCAGTGGGAGCAGCGTAATTATTGATGAGGAGACTTAAAATGGCACAGTTTATTCTGGGAGAGAGGAAATTAGTGGCCAGATATGAGAATGAAAATGTAGGTCGGATCACGAAGCGCCTTGTGGTCATGCCAAAGAGTCTGGATTTCGTTTTGAAAGCTCCGAACGTAGGGGATTGAAATAAGGAGGTCCGTGTTTTGAAAAAGCTCTCTGGCTTTGGTATGGAGAACACATTGATAGGGATAAAACTGACGGTAGAGACTCCAAGTAGGAGAAGGCTGTCATCGATGCAGGCAAGAAACAGCAAGGGTGCACCCCAAAGTAGAGTCAGTGGTGACAGACTCACAGGCACGGATTTGAGAAATACATGTGGAAAGTAAAAGAGAGGGAGGTGTCAAGTATTTCTCTTGGGTTTGGGCTTCAGCAACACCCAAGTAAGGCTGTTTGATTTGCAAATACTGTACATGGACCTGAAGTTCAGGAGAGCATCTTTGCTTCAAGAGAACAGGATTTGGGAATTACCAGCGGAAGAGTTCTAGTGAATCCTTGGAGTTGACGGGATCGTCTGGGGGCAGTCTATGCTAGGAAAAGAGAAGAGGATCCAGAAGAGTACTCTGAGGAAATACCAATATTTAAATGGAAGACAAAAAATAAAACCCAGGAAGATTTACGAAAGACCCACGAAGGGTTTAGAGAATTATATTCAAGACACACCACTGGGTCGCACTGAGACAGAGGCAGCGTGAGACGAAGAGACCTTTCCTAAGCAGACTGACAAAAGTGCTCAACTGAAAATACATGGTACTTTTAACGCAAAAGAAAGGATTCAGAGTCTCTCAAGAGTCCAGAAGATGGAGTTGAGAACCACAGAGAATTATCCCCAGGCCTGTGTTCTCACCAGGGAGCTGGATTTCAGAATTGCAATAGACAAGTGCATCATGTTTTCCCCTCTTGAAATAGGATTGTGGGTATCCCGTGCCTACCCACCACTGAATGTTGGGTATCCCAGGTCTTCAGAGTAAGAGGAACTCCATGCAAGGAGCTACATTTAATGAATGAAAATTGAGGAGCTTCATCAATACCTGAATCTCATTTAGATAAAGAGACTCTGGCCTTTGAGCAGGTACTATCATGGGATTAGATTGTTAGGAGTCTTCTCGGGAGAGAGAAAATGTATCCTGCACATGAGAGAAATGTAAATAACTTGTGACTTAGACACAATAAAGTAATGAAGCAGGAAATCATCCTTATTCTAAGGAGATAGATGTTCAAGTGTTGAGGCAAAATCATGATGCCTTCAATAACACCAAAATGAAATATAAATTGTAGGTGTAGAGATAAGCAAATATGATAAAATGTTGACAAGTGGTGCATCAGGTAAAGGTTATGTAAGATATTTGTTGCACTGCTTTTTCAATTTTTCTACCATTCTGAAAAAAATAATATAAAATGTTAGGGGAAAAGAGTCCACTGGATTTAGCAAAAAGAGAAAATCTAGTCACGCTGGACAGGGTGATTTCATTGAATTCTGGGTTTAAAAGTCGTAAGTCAGTAGCTTAGAGTGAATGGATGATGAAGACAGTGAATACATACCTCTCTTTCAGAAGGCATAGCTATGAGGAAAAGAAGGTACAAGTTGAGCAAAAGGTTTTATTTTACTTTATTTCATTTATTTACTTGTTAGTATCCTTTGGTTGGCAGAGATTTAGCATGCCAATACCGAGAGACTGAGAGCATCAGCGTGACTGAGGGCAGAGATTTTGCAGCCACATCTCTGAGGATGAGGTGGTGATAGTGGAGATGGAATTAAAGCATAAGTAGCAAATTAAGAAGCTGCCGCCTCCACTGAGCTATGACGGAAAGAGGCATGGATTGTGAAAAAGTGTATCTCAGGGGCGGGATATGAGAAGCTAAGAAAGTACCAGCCTAATGGCTTTATTTTCTCTGGCAGTTAGGAAATAATGTTACCTGAAAGTGAGAAAGAAGGTCATAGGGTAAGGGACTTGAGAATGTGAATAGGGACTTATATAAGGGAAATATATCAATAAGAATATAAGGGACTTATATCATGTGAAATAATTATTGGGGGGGAGATGAAGAGAGAACTGGCTAAGATCATGAGAAAACCCCTCAGCAGCATCAAGGACCCAGATAAGATGGGAGACCGTGACTCCAAAGGGGCAAATTGGCGGGAATCCACATTTGCATATTTTCTCTAGCAGAACCTTCCAGCAGCCCAGTACAAAACTGGGGGAGACAGTCTGCCTGATAAAGATTGGGGCTTCCCTATACAAAGAGTGCAGCAATGGAAAAAGTTGAGGACATTGGCAAGTGATTGGCCAGAATGTTGAATGATATTAGAAAAGTAAAGACACAAGAGGTTGGGAATTGAGTAGAGAATGGCAGAATCTAGAGAAGTTGTAAGTCAGGACCACCTGGGGAGCTTTAAACATCAACAAAGAGTGGTACCCAAGCCCCATTCCAGACCAACTGGATCTGAGCCATTTAAATGTTTAAAAATTCCAAACGATGATTTCGACATGGGGCCATGGTTGAGAACCACTACCTTCATGAGGCAGAAAGATAGGTGTTGTAGGAATACGGAGTGACAGACAGAGCTACAGGATAGGAGGCTGGGTATCAGAAGTCCAACAGTTCTTGGTAATAAGATCCAAGAGCAAGATAGGGAAGTGGGTGGCTAGAATAAAGGTCAAAACCGTAAGGACGAAAAAGATCAAGAAGATGTGAGTCTAAGATCCTGGATGGGCCATCCATGAGGACAGTCGTGTTATGGCAGGATGATGTGTCTAAGGAGGAAGAGACAATCTTCGAGCCAAGTGCCAGGGCCCACGCCAAGTATGACAGGTACCGTGTCAGTGAAGAGGAGGGCTAGGGAGAGCAGACAGGCTTGATGGGTATAGTACAGTACAGGTGACAATGGTGCCTTACAGGGCATGAGCATACTAACAAGCAGAAGCATTTACAAAACAGGGTACTAAAATAATGGTTTTTAAACAGGTCAGTGAAACAACAGACCTGTACAGGCACACCTCAGAGATATTTGCAGGGTTGGTTCCAGACCGCCGCAATAAAGTGAATATTGCAACAAAGAGTCACATGACTTTTTTGGTTTCCCAGGGAATATAAAGATTATACTTATACTATACTGTAGTCTATTAAGTGTGGAATTGCATTATGTCTAAGAAATGTACATATCTTAATTTAAAAATACCTTATTGCTAAAAATGCTAACCTTCACCTGAACCTGTTGGAAAAATGGCACTGGTAGACTTACTCCACGCAGGATTGCCAAAATCTTCCATTTGTAAAAAAAATTTAAAAAATGCAACATCTGCAAAGCACAAAGAAAATGAGATATGCTTGTAATTGAGAATGAACTCTGGATGCTTTCTTTTAGATGAGAGAGCCAAGACAGAGAAAGCAGTTGAGACTGTGCAAGCCATTTGCCAGATGGCCTGGGTCCTTTCTCTATTTTGCTGTGTGTTGTGGGAACTGCTTCTCCCAGGGTCCTTTCCCAGCTCCTTTCCTAGTTAGGTTCACAATGAGAGGTGCTGGCAGAAAGACCATACATCAGGCCGGAGGAGGAGGAGACAAGCTGAGGAATTGCTTCCCCCTCCCCGGCTTACAATGGGCTCTGGCAGTTAGTGGTGGCTTCAGCTCCCTGCAGGAGCCCTCTCCGAGCATCTAGCTCCAGCTTCCCTGTACTGACAAGACTTCTTTGTCTCGGGTCCTTCTAGCCCAACGACTGGTAACAGCTTCCTGCAGTTACTAATCTCTGGATTATCCCATCCTGATAGGCTTCTCAGCTCTTTCATTACCCTTGTTACCAATTCCCTGTATTAAGTTTCACCTGTTTATTCCACCCATTGCTGTTTTCCAGACTTCTATCTTTTGATTCAGATAATTTCAGTCAGAGGTGATGGGGGCCTGAACTAGGACAGTATTGGGTTGGCCAAAAAGTCCATATGGCTTTTTCCATAAAAGGCACATTTTTCATTTTCACCAGTAACTTTATTGATTTGGAAATGTTGAGTATGTCAGCTATTCCTGCACGGTAGGACAGTGATTGTTCTCAACTGATATCTCGATTTGATCGCTATCGACTTCCGTGGTCTATCTGACCCAGGAGCATCATCCAGAGAGAAATCTCCGGCAGGAAACTTCACGAACCACATTCGATCAGTCACAGAACCCTCCCCATACACTACATTTTTTTTGCGTTTCAGTGGCATTTTTACCTTTCTTTAATAAAGCATAATATGCTGAAAATGTTGCATATTTTCTTCCATCTTCAATATTAAAAAGCTAGACAAAAATTCACCAATTTGGATACATTTTTTTTAATGCATGCTGACATGACAGCTTCGCAATACAACAAACATAACTGGTTCTAATGAAGTTAAAGACAACGAAGCTCTACTAGAGCTGTTTTACAGAAAAATACAAACTTTGTGACCGACCCAATAGTAATGGGGATGGAGAGGGGAAAATGGATTCTAAAGGCATTTCTGAGAATAGGACAGATGCCTCACTGGATGTGAGGGTCGGTAAGAGAAAAGACGTCAAGATGATACAGAATTCTGGCTCAGAGCACGTGAACGAGAAGGTGTTGAGAGAAACATGGAATGTGCTGAAGTGCCTTGATATGGAAACAATTTTGAAGCCAAAAGAGTAATATAAATATATGCTAAACAAAACAGATATGCTATTTTTAAAGACTAAACAATTTCTTTCTCAAAAAGTAGGTTTATAAACAATATAGTACATTCATGGCCAAGGTCTGCCCCCTGAACAGTTAAAAACAAAACACACTAAAAAAACCAGCAGTTTGAATGAATATTAGGAAGACTGCTTAATTCTTTTCCCCCATTTTGTTTTATAAAGAACACATACCTCCATTGGATGTCATACTAGTACTTGGTAAAAGATCTTCATTATTTGATTCACAAGGTTTTTGTTCCATATTAAATATTGCTACCTCTTCTTAGAGATCTTGAAATATGAATGCTTCCCTGTTTGGTTCTTTTAGTTCTTATCTATAAAAGACAGGGATCCAATATTTATTAACAAGATCTTATGTGAAAAATTCATCAAAGAGAAACTGACTGCTCTTGTCTGAAATTTAGTAATAATTTTTCACCAGGAACATATTTATACAAAAATTTATTATATAAAATTAGTAAGTGAAAAGAATATTATTGTAAAAATTGTTGATTTTGATGGCTGTTTTATTAAAGACAACCTGAAAATAAAAGCCTAATACTTTAATTTTTGTTATAATTAACAGTCTAATTGGATATAGAGATTTTTCCCTCCTTAAGTCTCTCTCAAAGTTACATTGTCAAATGATGGAAGAAAACATCACTTTAGTAAAAAAAAAAATCACAAATTAGTAAAAAAAGTAAATCGCAAATCAGAAAATTAGAAACTATTAACAGGAACTGAAAAACATCTTTCATATCAAATAGTGCTCATAATTTTAGATTAGCCCAAGAGGGAACGTGCGGGTTTGGAAAGCAATGGTGGTGCTCTGATTCCAATCGCCCTCTTACCTTCTGAAATCAACCATAAAATCAACAAAGGGAACAAATGAATAAAACCACGTGGACTCACCACCTTCCACCCTTGGCATCTCTAGAAGACAGAGAATACCACAACCTTCAAATCACCTGCAAGCAGAGTGAACATTTTTTTCAAAACTTCTCCCTCAGACTTACACCTACTCCCACTGTAAGCCTGAAGACCCACAGAATGGGAGAGGAGAGGGGAGGGGGGCGGGGCTGAGGAAGCACAGACAAACTCAGCCCAGAAAGTGAACAATGAAAGCTGAGATGCTGAGCACAAACTGCAACTTGATAGCCCACAGCCCTGGCTAGTCTTAAGGACTGGAAAGTGTGCAGGGACCGGAAGTAGTAGCCTCAGAGAAGCAGTGTTCCTTGGGGAGAACCAGGTATGTAGAGAAGTAGTGAACTTCACTGGAGTTAGAAAGGGAAAGCAGGAAATGGAGGGAAAATTCAGGAAGCAGCAGAAACCCGAAGATGTGCCAATCCTCCTATCCTTTCCACTCCAACACCGCCACTGTCCATGAAAGAAACTGCCCGGAAGAGGGCGCTCTCAAACTCGGAATCCTCTTCACTAAATGAGCAGGAAGAGACAAAAGCAGACCTCATGCACATAAAACTACTACAAAATGTAAGAAAGTGTGAATAAGAAAAAATTTTAAAAGAAAAAGTAAAGAAGAAACACAAAATAAACCCCAAATAACACATACAGTAATTATACCACAGGATAATAATAATGTAATAATAATGGGACAGAATTTAGACCAAACATAACAGTCATGTCAATAAATGTGAAAAGACTTAAGCTGCCAATTCAAAGAAAATTATTTTCAAATTGGCTTTTTAAAAAATTTAACTCTATACAGTACACAGAGGAAACTTAAAGAGCACTAATACAAATAAAGTGATAGGTAAAGATTTACCAGACAAATGAAAACAATAAGAAAGCATGGATTCAAATCCTGGTACCAAACCACGAACTCTTCAAGCCGAAGAGTATTATTGCATAAGACAAAGGGCACTTAAAGTCAGAGCCACACTGTGCCACACAAATATTACTTCCAATTCTCTGTATCATATAACACAACCACTTAGCTAAAACATTATATTGTGTGGTAATAACAGAAATTAAAGAATTTCTGAAAAATAATGCCAATGAAAACACTACACATCAGAAGCTGAGAAACATTAAAGCAGTGAAAAGAAAAAAGTTCCTAGCCTTAAACTTCTATTCAATAAAAACGAAACAATGAAAATAAGTGATTTAAATTTCTAACACAAAAAGGTAGCTAAAAAGTAAAACAAAAGGAAGCATCTGGTAGGAAATAATAAAGATAAAGCAGAAATTAGCGAAGTAAAAAATGGAAAAACAGATCAAATTAATGAATCAAAATCTTGACTCTTAAAAAACTATATACAAATATGTGTGTATATATATGCATGAACCATCAGAAATGACAGAAAGAGTAATATATATAATACACTGCTCATCATTTTCATATTAATTAATGATCATAAGCATAGTGTTAAAAGTTTTTTTTAATTCTATTTATAAGATCTTCACAAGATTAAATGCTCCTAAGCAGATTTTTAAAAAAGATTTTATTTATTTATCTTTAGAAGGGAAGAGAAGGAGAAAGGGAGAGAAATACCAATGTATGCTTGCTTCTCATGAGTCCCCTGCTGGGAACTGGCCTGCAACCCAGGCATGTGCCCTGACTGGGAATCGAACTGCGATCCTCTGGTTCGCAGGCCTGTGCTCAATCCACTGAGCTATGCCAGCCAGGGCCTAAAAGTTTTTTTAAAAACTGGTTAGCTGAAGAGAATTTCATTGAACAGAATTGGTTTTTATTTCATTCACAGTTTCTCCCTTTTGATTACTGAGGTGCCATCTGTCAAAACTATAATCAGATAAATTCTACCTTAATAAGTTTTGTGCTATCGATTTTAGAAAATAAGTACTGGTAGTAGGTATGGAGACATTCCATAAAGAATTACAATAAATGGAATGTTAGTCAAGATTGCTATGCAATTTAAATGTTCTAAATAGAAGAGATTGCTATTCGGGGAAAAAAACCCTAATTTAAGCAAGTTTTATGATGAACGCACGCTGTATAATTTAACTTATACACTATCATGATGTATTTGGGGATTGTTCAGGATGATGAAAGACACCAAGATAATTCAAATTACCGAGTAATGTTATTGTCACAAAGTACATGAAGCAGTGAGCAGGACAGGCAGAATCATATAGCCCCAGTGTTGGGCAATCATACTGCTTAATCATTCTGCTTAATACCCAAGTTTTTGGTATCAGGCATGAAACAGAACCTACGAGCAAGGTAAAGAGAACTTGAACTATAAGTTAGAAAAGAGAGAAAAGAAAAAAGGTTTGAGTTTAGAATATCCTTATATAAAAACCAAATTTTGGGGGGCATTGCTCTGGCTGTTGTAGCTCAATGGATTGAGCGCAGGTCTGTGAATCGAAAGGTCGCTAGTTTGATTCCCAGTCAGGGCACATCCCTGTATTGCAGGCCAGGTCCCCAGTGGGGAGTACGTGAGAGACAATCACACATTGATGTTTCTCTCTCTCTCTCTTCTCCTCCCCCTCTCTCTAAAAATAAATAAATAAAATATTAAAAAAAGAAAGAAGCCACATTTTTTCACTTTGGCATAAAATGATGAATGCAATAAACTCATTAATTCAGTATCTGCTGATAGGTAGTAGGCTACTGAAGAGTAGGAGGCCTTGAGAGGGAAATTTTTTCCTAGAAAATTAATAGTTTAAAGACGACAGTATAGGGTTAATGACTTCAACAAGAATTTTAAAACCACCATTTATTGGCAAAGAAGATGCTTAGTACTTCTATTTGCCAATGCTGCTCCTTATTTTATGAACTTTACAGTAATGAAATCTGCCTTTTAAAAAGAACTTGAATTAAAAATTTCAGTATTTTGGATTGACCATATCTTCAACTTGGTCAAATCATTCACTGTTCCTCTACTTTCATGATACTTTAAAAACTGGAACATTATTCCTATTTGCAGACAGAAAACTTATTAAATAATGAAGGATTTTTGGTAAAAGGAAACTTTGCCTCAGTAAGTCATAAATTTTAAAATGCTGCACTTTGTTGATATGGGAATAATAATGTGAATTTACATGTGTTTTATTTAAATCTCTAAGTAAAGTATAAAGGTGAGATCTCGGCCTTTTCTGGTATGCCCAATATTTATTATGAACAATTTTGACTGACTTCAAATTATGAACAGATTCACATTGAAGGAAGCCTTACATTTTTGACAATAGGTGGGTAAAGATTCTACCCTGGTTATTTGATTGGAATGTTGCAGAAAAGGTCTTAGGAACCACAAACCACAGAGAGAGGACTTTTGAAGGAAAATGGTGGAGAGGCCTTAGTTTCCGTTATACAGGGGAGCTAAAGAGCTTTCCAGTATCTCCTGGGTTCTTACCCCTTTTCCTCAGTTTTCAGAAGACAAGGTGGCTGTGAGAACATGCTGTACCTTTTCCAATGTGCACAGTCCTCACCTTGGTTTCTTTTCTTATGGCTGTGTAGGGTGGACCTCTCCCAGGACTGTGATAGAATGGGACCGCCCCTCACAGTAAGTTGATTTAGAACCTATGCTCTATTTTGATTGGTACAGATTACTTATAATGTATGTTATATTAATCAATTAATGACTCAAGCCCCTAGGATGCTGAACACTTCTATCTTCCACAGAAGCCTGAGACTGGGGATTTTATAGAATGGATCCATAGTCTCATAGAACCAGTCCACAGGTGTCTTTTCCTTAGGAAATTCTAAGGCTCCCCAAGACGGATCCCAGCACAATGTATGTGGGCTAGTGCAGTCTCAGAAACACAGGAACAGCCAATGAACAGCACTTCACTGCTGGAGTTACTCTTAACTGCTTGTTAACTTCACATCGCTTTAAGGGTCTGCTTTCTCAGTCACATTCTTTCTAGATGTTGTCACTGACTGCTAGGATTCAACTCTCAGCTCTGGGATTCACTAGCTATGTGACCTTGAAAACAATATTTAACCTCTATTAAGACTATACGATAGAGATACAGAGTGTGTAACTCAAAAGAGTGAGTTAACTCAGGTAACTCAGGAGCAGCCTTAATATATGATCCTTGCTTCAACCTATAATACGACAGTAAAACATGAATAACAATACTCTTTATAATCAGCATGTATACGAACTCATTTCCATAATAAATAGCTATCTATTTAATTAGAAAGATACAAGTTTATAGAGGTCTGCTAACAGGAAACTGGATTTAGACGGCACTAAGTAAACACAGGGATTATTATAACGTAATATAGAATTAAGCTATTTAAGACCATACTTTTCACCAGTACAAAATAGCTTCTTATAGGGAGGCAGGATGGAAGAAGCACAGCACTTCGAATCAGGAAACCTTAATTCTGACATTGGTTACTTGAGAAAGTACAGGCAAATCTCTCTTCACATAACTGAGCCTCAGTTTCCACCGTTACTAACAGAGATCACACTTGTGTTTTCCAAACTGTTTTGAAATAGTGGAAGCCTTTCTTTAAGCCTTCAGAGCCCCAACCACACCCCCTCCTCTCTGCCACACAGACCCTGGATGGAATACAGAAGGCTCCACTCAGCAGAGTTGGAAGACCACAGAGAAAGCCCTAATAGCTTTATCTTGGATATTCCAGCCTAGGCATTCATCAAGTTCAAGGCAGGAGTTTCTAAAATAGATAAGATATAGCTATAATAAATTAGTGTATCAGTTCTGTATGTTCAGAATTCTTCAATATAAATATAAAATGAGATACCTTAATATCTGGATATTCTTATTTTCACTTCTATTAACACCTGAAAAATAAAATATTTTAAAATCCTCTTATTAATATATAATATTTCATTATCTGAAATTTATTATTTTCAAAAATTTCAATCACAAGTTCATTTTCATCACTTACGATCTTGACAACACCTAAAGCACATATATACAACAACAACAAAAACTTTTACATTTTTTTCCTTTGGACTTATCTTGTACATGAAAGTTTATTTTTATGGGATTATCTAGGCTATGTTTTTTACAACAAAACATGTTCAATTATAGGGTTCCTATTGGCCCAGTGTTAATTTTGCTAGTACAGATCTTACTGGTATTATCAAGATAATGCAGCAAGTAAACTACAGGTACATGGCCCCCTTCCCCAGTGTACATTCCCGGATCTGACCTCCTCTAGGTACAGTCCAAACTGACTTAAATAGACCACCTGAATGCCTCCTGACCCTTTACACTGCTTCGCATTGTTAGAAAAGGTGTTAGGTAGAGGGACTTCTGTGAATGGGCTAGAATGGGTCTATACATTTTAAGCAGTGGAGCTGAGTTGATAAACAATTATGATTGTTGGATATCTCAGGGGAATTTAAATGAGCAGTTGCCACATTGGAAAAATGAGGGACAATATGCAGAATTAGGGCAAATGATTATAAGTAAAGGGAGGCAGAGTTTAGTTCAGGATCAAGATGGACTTTCTAAAAACTAGTGCACTTGAATATATACATGGTGGGCGTCCTTGTGAGGTGTTTTTGCTGAGGGTGGTTGGGATGACAGCTGTCACTGGCTGTCCTCTCTTGGGCAGAATGTTGGACTAGAAGATCTCTAAATCTGCCTTAACTTGGACATTCTGCAATTTACTGAGAAAAGCATTTAGTAAAAAGATGACCAGAAAATACAGTGATTTCTCACTGGGCGATTCCAGTGAACAGAAAAGCCAGATAGGGACAATCCCATTAAGTTTCATGCTATTTTGTTACAAATAAATTGGTTCCAGAAAAATTTTAATGAATGTATGTTCCTTTAACACCTCTGCACATATGTTTACAGTCATCTTAAATTCAGCAGCTACCAAATCTGGCCTCTTCATGTTCTCAACTAAACTGCTTTCTGGGGCGTTTTCAGGTGACACCATTGACCCAACTTCCCCAGCCAGTCATTTCTTTGTCTTCATCTATTGATCATCTACCCAAACTCCACATGCAACTAGGAGCCACGTTCTGCTGATCTAGCTCTGTAATAGCATTTAACTCAGCAAAGAAGACTTCACTGTGATCGTAAGTCATAAAGAATAATCCTCGAATGTATAGTTTAGTTAATTTTGGTCCTATTGTATTCTTTCATGCTTTAACCAATTCTTGCCAGGCCTGCTACAAAATATCTCAAAATGATCTTTCTCACAATTTTTAAGAGTTTCCTTTGAAAGCCCTGGCTGGTGTAGCTCAGTGGATTGAGCGCAGGCCTGTGAACTAGACGATTGTGGTTTGATTCCCAGTCAGGGCACATGCCTGGGTTGCAGGCCAGTTCCGGGCAGGGGCCAGTTCCCAGCAGGGGATGCACGAGAAGCAACCGTACATTGATGTTTCTCTTCCTGTCTCCTCCCCTTCCCCTCTAAAAGATAAATAAATAAAATATTTTTTAAAAAAGAGTTTCCTTTGAAATCAGAGCCATGCTGTCCTATCCAGGTCAAAGATAAGGTTTGACCTAAGACCAGCACTCAAAACCCTTTATGATCAGGCCTAACCAACTTCCCAGCTTCACCTCCACCCCCGACACATTCTGTGCTCCAGTCCAGGTCTACTTGCTGTGCCTGAGTCTGTCCTGCTCCTTTAGGATTCTGCTTTTATTGGCATTCTTTTCATTCTTCATTTCCTTCCTAGCAAAAACGTCTAGAGTTCAGATCTTAGGAATGTGGAAAAAGAGGTTCAATATTATATCATAAGTGGCAATGTACAGTGATCCAGTCTTTAAAATCAACATTCTAATAATAGAAGAATGCAAACTGCCAAATGCTTCTGAAAAAAAACCTTAATATAGTAATTTACATTTGGAGGACATGTTCCCCTTACTCTTCCCACATCAAAAGCAGTCAACTTCAATTAAATCTTTCGTTATATATGCCTTTTGGCACAGGGCCTGGCACAGAATAAGCTTCACTAATTATTAATTACTGTTGTTGGCATTTGGATGGTTTACAGTGCTTCGATACTATGATTAATGCTTCTGTGAATACTAGAGACAGAGCTGTCTAAGATGAAGACCAATCAAGTTCCTACCCTCATGAATCTTACAGTCTAATGAGAAAAGAGACATAAAAGAAACAAATCAAAATATAATTTTAGAGAATGGCTAAGTGCAAAGTAAGAATAACACAGGGTAACAGTATGCAGAGAGACGAAGTCGAAGCTACTTAGTTATCAGGGAAGGACTTTATGAAGAGGTGACATTTGAACAGAACAACCAAATGGAATCAGCCCCACATGGACTGGGGAAGATCCTAAGAGGAAGTAGCACTGCAGAGGCCCTGAGATGAAAAGGGCACAGTGCTCACTGACTACGGAGGAAGGAGGCCATTGAGGCTGCACGCAGTCCAGGGAGGATGAGAGGCTTGCTAATGGAGGGCCAACTGTGTGCCAGGCCCAAAGCAATGCTGTGGGTATTTCACTTCCTTTCCTAAATCACTCTGGGAAGTTGGAGGTGAGATTGTTAGAAGTAAGGCTTGTGGGGCATTCAAAAATCCATACTAAGGACTTTGGGGTTTAGGATTTTAATCAGAGGCACACAATCATCCAGGAAGGAAATCAGAGCCATCCTTCTAGCAGGGTGGACAATAAACAGAGTAGAGGAGACCAGTTATGAGGCCACTGGGGTGGCCCAGCAGGGAGATTAAAACCCAACCCTAAAGGAAGTCAGTGATCAGAAGCGTATTGGATCTGGGGTTGGGGACGGGGACTGATTGCAAACGGGTATGAGGGACTTTTCTGGATGATGGGAATGTTCTAAAATTGCACTGTTGTGATGACTGTACAACTGTAAATTTACTAAAAATTACTGAATTTTATACTTAAAAATTGGTGAATTTTATGGTATGTAAATTATACCTCAAAAAAGCAGGTCAAAAAGGAAGTGAACTGGCTACTGTCCATGTTCTGTGGGGCCAGAGTGGAGCTGCACATTAGCTGCCTGGGTCCCAGACACCAATCAATTAAATTTAAACTGTTTTTCACTGTGCACCCCACAAGTTCCAAAGTGTCTTCATTTCAAGATGACTAGATCTTGCTTTTAGCCAGATTTTAACATCCCCTAAATGGAAAGCACTTCAGCTTTGTCTCTTTTCTCTAGACCTAAACTCAATTCTGAGGTGTCTGCAACTCTTGATATGATAGCTTTCAATGTCTTAGCTAAGGACCAAGCCTAAGTCACTGTTTACCTTTATTCTCTAAACCAGAGCAAATACAATGATATATTAATAGAAATACATTTACACATTTAAAAATTTACTTTAAGTACCAGACTACCTATTTTCTAAACACTTAATTCATTTTCTCTTCTTACCAACCTTGTTCAAGTTTTTTCTTCCTTAGTATTTACAGGGTTAGGAAAATATTTAGTGCTCTTCACTACTGAACCTGCCACTGTCCCAGCAGGAGAGCTTTAAAACATTCATCAATACAGGATTGGTTCTATAGATTTATTAGCATGACCACATGTACTTTGTGGCTTAAGGCCAGAAGTCCAAAGTCAGTCTCAGGGCTGAAATCAAGGTGTTGGCCAGGCTGCAACTCCTCCAGAGGCTCCAGGAAATGCACTTCTTGCCTCTTACAGCTTCTGTTGGCTGTTGGCATTACTTGACTTGTGGCCTCATCACTCCAATCTCTCTGCCTCTGTGGTCACGTGTATTTTCCTCTTCTGTCTATCAAATCTCCCTCTGCCCTCTCTTATAAGAAAACTTGTGTTTGCTTTTTGAGCCCATCCAGATAATCCAGGATAATCTCGCCCACTTCAAGAGCTTTGAGTTAATCATATATGCAATGACCTCTTTTCCTTATAACATTTACAGGTTCCAGGATTTAGGACCTGATGTTTTTGGCCCTTATTCAGCCTACTATACCATATAGCCTGAGGCCATGTTGACTGGGCACAGTAGTTCACAGGGGGCCCTATTTAATAAATTCTGGAGTTTTAAAGTGAGTGACCCTAACATACTGGATGACATTGAGTCTTCTTTGTGAAATAGCAACGGCTTTGTGCATACAGAATAAATTGCCAATTTCTGCCCTCATTTTATTTTGGGAGTATAATAATATCACCAGGGCATTAAAATCATTTCATCCACAACACAGATAATTGTGTAAGATTAAAAACAGTGTGAAACAGACTCCCACCTCACCACTCTCCACTTCCACACCATGCCTTTACACAGGAAGAAAAGAGTCATGTCTAACTAGTCTCTGGGACACGTGGAAGGTGCTGGCCCTTTCCTGACTCAGCTGCTGAGACAGAAAGCAAGATGTTGTTGCCACTGAGAAAAAATCCTCCTCTCTTCCAAGTCAAGTGAGATAGCCCATCTCACTCCCCTTCTACTTTCCCCTGACCTAAGGTACACCAACAAAACCTGGAACAGCCTGCGGGAGGACTTCGGAGCAGAGTTCTGTTGAAAGGGATGGATTCATTTGAGAACTCATTTCTGACTGATGCTGATAAATCAGGCAGAGCCAGCCTCTTAATGCCACTTACGGGAAGCGCTCCAGCTGAAAGCGCCCTTGCACAACATTTAATACAACCTCATTTTGGACAAGAGGTTGGTGGCTAGACATTCCTCTTCATCTCCACGTCTTCCCTACCCTTTACCCCTGGTCCGCCGGAAGCGGGGTAGGGAGAGGAATTGGCAGCAACGTTGGGGCGCGATCCGCGGTTATTACCCCCCAATCGAATGTTTTGCACAGGGCCCTGTGGTCTCAGTTACAGCCAGTGTCCCTGAAGTCTTGCGATCCCCGAAAACAACAGCAGTTCATTCCGATAAAGAAACAAACACAAAGGTCTGGGAGGTTCCAGGGACGAAGAAGCGCTGCTCCAGGTCCTTCGGAGGACCCGCCCTCACCCGGTCCCGGGGCCAAGCCCCGCCTCCGTACCTGCAACTACCACCTCATCCTAAGGGGCCAGCCGCATCCCCGCGGGTCGCCGGCGGGCGCGGCGGCCGCACCTGCGTCGACCGGGCTGCGGCGGCGGCGAGGGCGGCTCCTCCTCCTCCTCCTCCTCGGCGGTGGCGGCCCGGGACGCTGCCCCGCCCACCCCCGCGCCGGTCCGTCGCGGGGCTCGAGCCGCTGCCGGCTACGCGCTAGCCGCGCGGGCGACCGTTGGGCATCTAGGAGAGACGTCGCAGGGCGGTAGCTTCGCCATGCAGGAGCCGCTTCCGCCCGGATTCCGCCCTCCGGACGCCGTCGCCGGGGCAACCGAGCGCCGTTCCCGCCCCCTTCCCCCGGAGCGGTAAGGGGCTGCGCGCCTGGAGGCCGGCCCCAAATTCTGGCAGCCCTACCCCAGAACCGATGAGTCTACACTTGTACTCTGTGCCATTCAGTGCCTCTCACTTCTACAGCCTGCTAACCTCCTCGCCCTACTCTTGCTCTCCATCCGAACGCCCCAGGCCACTTTCGAAGTTGTTACCCGAAGAATGTTCCCAAATTCTTACCCACCAGCACCGATCCTGTCTCTGCTCCCCAAGAGTCAAGTCCAATCTTGGCGTTGCCCGTCAGGGCTTCACCTTGCCTCACCTGCGGACACTTCCTCCACCCCCATCCCTTAAATTCCCCTTTGACCGTTTCAAGTTAACCAAAATCACATTCTGCAGCTTTTCCTTTGATTATGCTGACCCTCTGTCTGGAATGTTTTTCAAGGTTCAAATGGGCTCTTGTCAAGATAGCTGACCCTCTGGCCTCCAGAGAGTTGTTTCCTCTGCTGTGCTTCAGTTGCTCTCCGTAGTCTCTGATACAGAATTTATCAGACTATGTGATTACACACTCAGACTTCTCAGTGCCGCTCGAATTAGGGCTAAAATGGATCTGGAAAGGCCTGGGTGCAATGGATGCAACCTGTGGCGTTAATACTATTAGCAGGCTCACTATATCAGTGAATAACTCTTTATGTATTGAATTGATTAGAAATATGAATAAATCTACATCCTTAATGTAGTTATGACTTTTAATAAAAGTAGCATTAAGTGCCACTGATGATTGTGTTTGATATCCCTATAATTTAAATTATTCTGTTGATATTTACTGACTTGGAGAGATCTAAGATTGCCTATGGATTTAAGCATTTTAACAGGGAATGAAACCATAAGTATCAAATGGAAAGATGAATGGTTTAAGTTTTGTGGTTAGACAAAACAATCTCTATGTTGCTTTAATCTTTTATTCTATCAAAGCATGAATGTGGTCCTATGGCAAGGTAATATTTTAATTTCCAAATACGTTATTTTCATTGGTGTCTCATGTTTGTGTTTGTACCCTGGGCCCTAGAAACTAAGAAAGTTCCTTTTATTTTTCTTTTTGAAGTCTTTAATTAAAACACTGTGTTACTTACAATACTATAATACTATATAAACCCACATATATGTATGCAAGTTATGTGGCCTAATTTTATTATAACGTTCTTTGCATTTTGAGTGTCTTGCAATGGCAAGAAAATACTCCATGGTATTTTTTTAATGTTGAATTAAAAAGAGCTTTTTAGCTTTTAAAAAATATTTTAATTATTTGTTTTCAGAGAAGGGGAAGGGCAGGAGAGAGAGAGAAATATCAATATGTGGCTGCCTCTCATGTGTCCCCTGCTGGGAACTGGCCTGCAACCCAGGCAGGTGCCCTGACTGGGAATCGAACCAGCAATCCTTTGCTTCACAGGCCCGTGCTCAATCCACTGAGCTACACTAGCCAGGGTGCTTTTTAGCTTTTAAAATAAAAAATTTAGAGATAATGGAAGGGGTCCAGAGTTCCTGTACCATTGATTTAGTCATTTCACAAATATTCATAAAACATCTGCCACATGCCACCCATAGGTGTTGAAAATATTAGACATGAACCAAATAAAGTCCCTACCTTTGAGGAGCTGACATTCCTGTGGAGGAAGATGAGCAGTGCACAAAGAGATGAGTTCAAATCGGTCAGATGGGGTTGAGTATTATAGAGACAGTGTAAGGAGCTTAGGGAGTGTAGGGTTCTATTTCATAGTGTGGTCTGAGATGGCCTCACTGGTAAAGTGATATTGACAGAAACCCACAGGACTAGAGGGAATGAGCAGTGAGGATATTTGGGGTAGAGTTTCCTAAGTGTGGGAGAACCTCTTGACCAGTGAGACCAGAGGGGAGTGGACCAACAGGAGGAGGTTGGGGGCCCAAGTCACCAAGAGCTTTTCTGTAAGAGTTCATGCCTGGATCCAGGGTGGTTATTTGTCTTCATTTCATTCCGACTCTGGACCAGGCCTTGTGCTGGGCATTGGGGGAGATACAAGGAAGCTCATTTCTACACTGAAGGAACCAGTGTCCTTGTTAGTGTTGTCAATCCAAGTGGCTGGCCTGTGTGGAGATAAACGTGAGAACAATCAGTTGATTCATGGATGGTTCAGGAATATGGAACCCAGGTCTAGTAGGAGCTTTGACACTATCTATACAATCTCGAGTGTTAGCATTTTCATCTGTAAAATGGTTGGTGTATGAATTATCTCAAGGGTTTTTTCTAATTAAAAAACTATGATTCTATAAAATCAAAGAATAGAACTTAATCTTAGTACAAAACATGTATTAAATCTGTATCAGAAAATCTCTGCAGACAGCATATACAAGATGTATATCTACGGTTACTTATTTAATTCATGATTTGCCTAGTTTAAAAAAGTTTTTCACCTCATGCAATCAGTTTCGTATCAGTGATAGTTAGAAAAAACATTATGATATATATAGTAGATAATGTAAAAGGTTTTTGACCATTGTGTTTTCTTTATGACTTTGACCTGAAAGATCTTTAAAACTAAACCAGAGTTACAGAGCATCCTGGATTTTGGTATAGATATTTTTCCTTTCTGATTATGAGCATTAAATTTTTTTTATTTTAAATATTATTTGACAGCCATATTTTCCCAGTTCCCGGTACTAGAGACACATAAAAGTGACTCAATATATATTGTAGAGGAAATAAGTTACAAACCACCCCCAATAATTTCTGCAAGTGGATAGG
Organism: Sturnira hondurensis; assembly: GCF_014824575.4. Lineage (NCBI taxonomy): Eukaryota > Metazoa > Chordata > Mammalia > Chiroptera > Phyllostomidae > Sturnira > Sturnira hondurensis. The sequence continues at coordinate 1,241,909 of NW_028079667.1, forward strand.
GTAGGAAACAGTTCATGTTCAGACATTCTTCTCTCTACTAAGGATGCAAGGAAATGAATAGATTTAATAAGAGAGTTAGAATTCATTGAACAAATATTCACTTAACACTGATTATATACCAGCAACAGCAGTGAACCAGACAAAACAAACCCTGCCCTCATAGAACTTACATTCTATTTGTGGGAGACAGATCATAAATAATCACTGTGGCTTAGTTAACGTATGAGAAGGTGGTCAGTGCTGTGGACACAAATGAAGTGGAGAAGTGGAGGGAGGGTGGGATCTACGGAAATTTAAACAGAGCAGGGAAGGGCCTGCCTGCTTTCCAGAAGCAGTTGTGATTAGATTTCTCGGAACACTTACTGATACGGTGGGGTAAGAAAATGAGCAACTTCTAAGTCGAGGTTACTCTTGAAATTAGATTTATAAGAATGTCATATGCCATCCGAAGTGTAGGAATGTTTCTTCTCTTTAGAGTTGATTGAAGTTTTAAAAATCAACTTTATTGATATACGTTGTACTGTACTTACAATAAAATTCGTGAGTTGAGGTTTTAAACATACGAGCTTTTAAGTTTGAGATGTTTTGAGGATAAACACTTTACAGAGAATGCAAAGGGGATAGAAATAGGAGAGAAAAGCCAAAAACCTGGGGTGGGGTGGGGGGTGGAGGGAGGCCTGAGACATGGTGACGGAAGATGGTCTGATTGTGGGTGGTGGGCACACAGTGCAGTATACAGAGCTAGTATCACAGGAACGTGCCCTGGAAACCTTTACGATGCTATTGACTGACGTCATCCCTAAAGCCAAATAGCTAATAAAGACAAATTGCCCTGTCTCGCCCACTCTCTTTCTGCTATTGAGGCCAAACAGCATTGTCACTAGTGTCTTTGAAGCCAATTCTGTTCCTTCAAAAAGAAAGAAAAACTTTCCTTCTTTTGCCTGTTATGATAACCATATATTCTTTAAGGTTAATGCTATGGCTTCTGATGAGCTATATTCTTATTAAGATCTTTTACTTCTCATCCAGGAAATAAGCAAAATGAGTTTACAGATATATTTCTACCAGCCTCGAAATAACTTTATTCCTGCAACAGTTGTCACTATGGCAAGGTACCTAATACTTAGTCCGTGCTATCAGGTACTATTATTTGGTTCTTTGTGCATCCATCAGTTTTGTGACATCTGCTTTCAACCACACTCCTCGTGGTGAAGTGATGAATAATAAGCCAATTTATTATAATGTCATATTTTAAGTGTTTCTTTACCTCTTACAAGCAGTTTTTAAATCTTTTTCATTGTGGTAAAATACACATTACATAAAATTTACCATTTTGACCTTGTTTAAGTGCATAGTTCAGTGGCACTGAGTGGACTTACATTGTTTTACAACCGTCGCCACCATCCATCTCCAGAACTTGGCCGTTTTCCCAAACTGAGACTCTGCACCCATTAGACACTTAGACCGCATTCCCCTTGCCCCAGCCCCTCACAAACACCATTCTACTTCCTGTTTCTATGAATGTGGTTACTCTAGGTACCTCATATGAGTGGAATCATTTGTCCTTCTGGGACTGGCTTGTTCCGCTTAGCATAATGCCCTCAAGGTTCATCCGTGTTGAAGCATGTGTCAGAATTGCCTTCCTTTTTAAGGCTGAATAACATTCTGTTGTATGTACTAAATCACATTTTGTTTATCCATTGATCCATCAATGGAGTCCTTGATTTTTTTAAACTAACGTTATTGACTTATAATTTCCATTCCATAAACTACCATTTGATGAGTTTTGACACATAAAACACCTGTGGAACTGCCACCTCAAGACACAGAACACTTTGATCATTCCCAAAAGATTTAAATTATCTACAGTTTGATAGTTTTGGGACAACACTTACAGTAGTTGGTGAAGCAGGTGCTGTGAATTACGTACCAACACTGATGTTCCCTCCCGGCTTTCTCAGAGAATCCCAGTTTTGTCTGAGGATTCAACACCGCATTCCATAGAACCATAGCATTGCCACAGGGGACATTTTAGCTGCTGAACTGGATTATTTTAGACTAATCTGGGTGCTTTCATCCCTCTTCCAAGAGACTGTTTTCAGGGAGGCTTCTTGGCATTTAGAGGTAAGCGAAGGACTCCTGGGAAAGTTTCTCTCAGTCTTAAGAAAGAGACACATAAAAAGATTATTCTTTCTACATCTGAAAGGTTGCCTAGAGAGACTGGGCAAACTCTAAAATTCTTTCGATTTTTAGCCCTGGCCAAGTAGCTTGGTTGATTAGAGCATCATCCTGAGAGCCAAGGTTGAAGTCAGGGCACATATAAGAATCAACCAATGAATGCCTCAGGAAGTGGAATAACAAATTGATGCTTCTTCCTCTTTCTGTAAAAGCCAATTAAAAATTAAAACTAAAATATAGTTGATTTTTATTTATTTAAGATGGTTCTGAGACTGTCTACTATTGTAAATAACCTTCCAAACCTGTAATTTAATCATTTATTGTCCAGTTACTTTAATAATTATTTAGTTAAAACATCCACTAGATGTCACTCTGACTTTATTTCCAGATGTAATCTGGTGACATTTTCAATCTTTGAAATATTAAATTCAGAGGCATTTAAAACATCCCATAAGTTAAAAGTGCTATTTAAAGCATTAGTAAAGATAAAGAGAAAATTGTTACAGCTTACTATGAAAAAATTAAAATCAAGCAGTGAGAACTTTGGAAAGAGCAAATTAACTTTTTCTTAAGTGATGTTGACAAATAGAGCAATGCACAGTTTCTAAGAAGTCAAAGCAGTGATTGAATAAATAGCATTTAAAAGAGTAGTGTAGGCACAGCAGACAGATGAGAGCGGCAAGATGATGGAAAAACCTTTCTGCCCTGACTATACTCACAGTAACAGAGCAATGGAACTCAATCACCACCAGCGGGGATTTTTTTTCATACAGAGAAAGTCAAGTTGTGAGCTGTGTTCAATCAATTTGTCATGAAGAAAAGAACTAGATTAAGAAAGTGGTACTCAATCGCTTCTCGGCCTTTTGGCTAAGATCAAGTGAAGAAAGTGGTACTCATTCTAAGTTAGAGGCAAAAGGAAGGAGGAAACACGGAGAGAGAGGGATGCAAAACTATCAGGGAGAGAGCACTAAGCTTCCCTAAATGTCCTCTTGAACCATGAAGGGTTTCACTGTGTATTAATCAGAACTCTTTCAGCTGCAAGTAGCAAATACCCAACTCTGACTGTTTAAGGAAAAAATAAATAGGTATTTACGGGCTCACAGAATGGGTACTAGAGGGGGAGCTGCATCTGGTTGGGCAGCAATTCTCTAAGTGTGGCCTGGGGAACTTGGGGAGTGGAGTCCCTGAGACCCTTTTGGGTCTGCAAGGTCAAAACCATTTTCGTCATGGTAAGACCGAGTTTGCTTTTTTTTACTTGTTCTCTTACAAGTGTGTTGTGTGTTGTGATGACAGGGTTGTTTGCTCTCCCTTAGGAGGAGAGAGGGTCCGATTGCATTTCCTAATTAGAATTCGGATCCAAATCACATGCCCTAACCGAAAGTTCCCTTTATGAACTACAGATGCTGGCTACATAGAAAGTCATCTTTGTGCTTTATATTATGTCTTGAGTGAGATTCCTTTTCTAACTGTATAAGATTTTAATTTTATGCCTATTATTCTGCATGTAGAATGACTCTGGTCAGATCATTTAACATTTTCTGGCTTTTGTGTCCTTACCTCTAAAAACAAACACAGGAGAGGGACGGTGTTGGGCCAGTTTATCCCTTACAGCTTCAATATTCTTTAAGTCTCAGCAATGGAAGATGGGAAAAAAGTTATTCTAACTTGATCTGTCCGTTGTCACTCTGATTATCCACCAGATGAAGTTTTACATATTTTTTTAGATTATACATCAACTTTCATTAAATATTTATGTCAAATATCTCTGATGATAATATAAAATAGAGGTTTCATCAATCTATAGGCAATGAGTTCTTTTTTTCACTACTTAACTTTTTAAATTTCCTTTGCCTTTTTTCAGCTTTATTACTTTTAATAATAAATATTGATTCTGTAAAATCCCGGTTTTTTACAAAGTGAACCGGGAATAAGATCATAAGTGCCACCGAAAAATAACTTCCAGAAAATATTTTTTATTTACTTATGAATTTATTTAAACATAATGTACCTTCATCTGGTACACTTTATGTTTCCCCTGAGACACTTGCCCTCGGTGGCGGTGAGAATGCNTTTTAAATTTCCTTTGCCTTTTTTCAGCTTTATTACTTTTAATAATAAATATTGATTCTGTAAAATCCCATTTTTTTACAAAGTGAACCGGAAATAAGATCATAAGTGCCACCGAAAAATAACTTCCAGAAAATATTTTTTATTTACTTATGAATTTATTTAAACATAATGTACCTTCATCTGGTACACTTTATGTTTCCCCTGAGACACTTGCCCTCGGTGTTGGACCGGGCGTTGGACCGGCGGGTCAGGCCGGGTCTCAGTTTAGCAACATCAGCACTTGAGTTCTGGCTAGGAAACAATTCAGAGACAAGACTCGGATATAAGAAAACGTTTATTTAGAAAGTCACAGAGGTAGAAAAAGTGAGCAGTAGAAGAAATGGTTTCAGGAAACAAGTTACAGAGGCAAAAGAAGGGGCTGTGGGGCTGTGCCTGGGGGAGGAGAAGGAGCCAGGAAAGGTGCTGGTCTGCTCTTGGAGGGAAGAGCAAAGCTGGGTCCTTCATCTTAAGGGCTTTGAAGGATGGAAATTTTAGGGGAGGCTCCAGGTGAGAATCTTAATAGAATACTCACCAGATTTTCAGGTGTGTTCATTCAGGGTCATAGTCTCCACTGATTGTTGGCGCCAGGGTAGGGGGTCTTCGGTCAAGCAACAGGTCCTGAGGTCGGCTATGGCATGCCTTGCCTGTTCTGCTGCTTTTCTGTGCCTACAGCTGAAACACAGCTGGGGCCTAGATGTTTTCTCTAGAGGTTAATGCTTATGGGAGTGTCAGCAAGGGCCCACATGGGAGCTGCGTAAGGCCACTCTTTGGTCCCTTATTCCTCCTCCAAGGGTTAAGCAACATGCCGGGGGAGGGAACGTCAGGGGAAGGCCCTTTCATACCACACAGCCAGAGAGAGATGTGAAAGGCCAAGGAATCTAAACTGTAAGACCAGCAATATGCTGTGGGAGAAAAGGTTACCTTGGGGGCGAGGTCATTGTTGTCCCAGTTTTGCCTGTTGCTAGGCACCTGGGGCTTTCCACCCTGGTGACCTTCTGTACCTGGCCAGGCATCCTTGCTTTGCTCACATCTAACTGCCTACCACGCTTGATAGTTATTACATCAAATTCCATTTTACAATCCCATTACATCAAAATAGGATTTTACATGTTTTTTGTCTTTGAGCCCCTCAGGTGAAATTACTACTGAAAAATCAAATAACACTTGTCTAGACTTATCGCATATTATGTCTGCTTCTCTAGTATATTATTTTTCATTAGTTATAAGTACAAAAAGCAAAATTAAACTGGTATCAAATGGTAATTTTCAACCTCCCAAAATAATTTGCATTATCTCATACTTCTGAACAGAAAAATTTTAGCAAACATATTCTTTGGAAATAATTCTAATTTGTTCCATTAACTTAAAACTGAGGCTTCTGGGTAAAAGATGTAGTTATCTTGTATTGTTCAAGCTTTTAATAAAAAGTAGTAATGTTAAATTTTATAGAGCATTATTACAAAATTCCAATAACCTTAAATCAGAACAATATTCAGCCTGGAGTGCCTATTACTTGCCAGGCATTAAGTATTTCTTTTCATTTAAAGAATGGATAACAGTCTTGGAATAGGTCATTAAAATAGTGAAGAAAGCTGCCTCCTGTTTGTATTGAGTCAAACAAGCAGAAATTTGGAGAATCTTATTTCAAGATGAGAGGCTGCTCATATATTATACTTGGTATTTTCTTCTAATGAAAAATATAAAGCCCTTGACACTTATTTAAACTGCTTAGGTCACTGCTTGTCACGCCGGGCTGCAGGGCAAAACTGTCCAGCGTTTGAAGAATGCCAAGGCCTGTGTCTCACCCCCAGGGATTCTGCTTTAATTGGTACAAGGTGGAGCTAGTCTATCAACTACTTTCTACTCCCCAGTAATTAGCCATCTGTATGGTATTTTATCAACTGTGAGCCAGTTTTGATTGGTCAGGCCTTTGTGCTGAACTGAATTCTGCATAGCAGTGCTTACTGTGCAGAAAGGTTGCAGTGCCTCTATTTGCCTTCGTCTGTTTCCCCCTCACTTTCTTACTCAGAGCAGGCAAGTGGCCGCCGCCGCCGCCGCCGCCGCTGCCGCCGCAGCAACAGCCGCAGCAGCAGTAACAGCAGCAACAGCAGCAGCAACAGCAGCAGCCGCAGCAGCAGCAACAGCAGCAGCAACAGCAGCAGCAGCAGCAGCCGCAGCAGCAGCCCTGGCTGGTCACCACTGAAAATACCCAAGAAAGAACTGGGCTGCCTCCGGGGTATTTTGTCCACTGAGGATTAATTTACCAGGCATTTTTCACTGTTCTCTACCTCCTGCAAAACTTTTTTTGTTTGTTTTGCAAGAAATAAACTATGAACTTATTGCTGAAAAACATAAGCATCGAGTTTTAGCACAGCTTCTCTGTCTCATGGGGACAAGTTGGAAAATTCCGAAGCGAGCTGAAGCATAGTAAGTGCTCTCTTTCTTTTAAAGCTACTTCTGGGGTGAAGGGAGGCTATTGTAATGGTAAATTTCACTCTGAGGAAAAGAAAGGGTTGATAATCAATCAAACACGAGGTATTCATTTGAGGTTTTGCAATTTTCTTACTACATTGTGAAACTATCTTAGTTTTCTCGGTAGAATATACAGAGGCTGTTTTATTGTGTATATGCATGAAATAGCAATCTCGAGAGTGACGCTAAAAGAAGTTTTCTCCGATGGAGTGAAGAGATAGACACCCTTCGGTGGCGGCTTCAGCGAGAACCCAGAGCTCCAGGCGGAGACTTTACAGAATTGCAGGAGTGAAAAGTCTTCCTGGGTCAGCATCTTGGAGTCAAACTGAGAAGAACATTTCATGTCTGAAAGGCTTCATTTCTCAAAACCGCTCTTTGGGTCAGAGTACCCTGAGGGATGGGGTAATAAAGCACTGCTTTCTTGAATCTGCTTCAGGCATTTTCAATTTAACTTGGACGATCATGTGCTTGGCATGATGAGAACCACAGAGAACTTCGAGGAGACACGCGGCACAGGAAACCCCACCACGACTCCCACAGGAAGGTACATTTACCTGGAAGCATTCTTGCAAGGAGGGGCTCCCTGGGGCTTTACTTTGAAAGGTGGCCTGGAGCACGGAGAACCATTAATCATCTCTAAGGTATGTTTCTTTTACCAATATTGTCCTTATTCATATTGCTTTTTCGACATCCATTGAATCTGTCAAAATGCAAAAAAAAAAATGCTGAAGATTTCCTGACTATTGCTTAATTTGCTGTTTCATACCTTGCTGATTTTATCTGGAAATAGTTTGTCTAGCTTGGTATTTGAAAGAAAATGTGTCTAGCTCATTTCTTCTGTGAAATCCCAGAGGAAAATGTGCTCGCTTGATGAATAATCCCTTTTTGTGAATGAAATAGTATGAAACCAGCTACCACATGATCTTTTCTGTTATAAATCAGATTAAAGATTAACATAGTTAAGGTGGTGGCATAGTGAATGTTTTTGTATGTGATTCTTCTCTGTTCAAGTGAAAAATGTTTAGCATTCAAAAATATTTTAGAACTTGTTTGTTATCCTGGATAATTGAGTATACAAAATTAGACTTAGAATTTCTGCTTTTTTTCTTAAACTACAGAAAGTAAGAAAGATCACACAGATTTCTTTTAAAATATCAGAATATCAACAGACTGAAATAGGCGAGTATAAGTGCTTTTCATACATATGCAATATTCAAGAAATATTTTTGTTTGAGAGTTAAAAGGGGATAAATATGCATTTTGTCTGAGCTCTGTTACCTATTTAAGGTTATTTTTCATATTGTTTTTTGGGAGAAGCTGAAATGATTCTTACTGGGTGAGCAAGTGGAAATTGATTTCTAACAGCTAGCCAAGAGTATATGGGATACCACTGTAAGCTGTGTGGCCTTTCTTTATTTTTCCTAAGAAAACAAAAGATGTGTGTGTGTGTGTGTGTGTGTGTGTGTGTGTGTGTGTATCACAAAGCCTTCACTCTCTAAGTAACTGAAAACCTAATTTAAGTGACCTAAACACATTGGGGTTTGATTTTCTCATAGTACAAGAAGTCTGGAGGTAGGCTGTCCAGGCAGGGAGCAGCAGCTCAATAATATCAACGAAGACTTCACTTATCTCTCCACTCTGCCATTCTTATAATGCTGGCTTTTGTCTTCTTGGTTGCATGATGGATGCCACACCTCCAGCATTGCATCTTCATTCAGGGCAGGGGTTTGGCTTTTTGTGTGGAGAGGGATGCCCTTCATATCAGACTTCTGCTTACATCTCATTAACCAGAACTGTGCCACATACCAATCCTCAGAGCACTTACTGGTCAAGGGGAATGAGATGCCCATGACTAGTTCACACCAGTTAGGATTTCCCTCCTGGATTCTGCAACAGGAACTTACCCTTCCTGATGTCAAGGAATATCTGCCCACTTTCTGAACAAATTGGGTTTCTGTTTTCAAGCAGAAAGAATGAATGGGTACTGGGTACACAACAGAGAATGTCTGCCACAAACATAAACATCATCTCTGCATTTAGAAACTCTGGTTGTACACTCAATTTGCCTGGCCTTTAATAATAAGATTTTATGTTTCTGTATGCTAGAACACAGTTCGCTATCAGACAGACCTCATTCTCCACTTTATCTGAAGAATGGGGGTGTGCTATTATCTCCCTTTCCAGGATGCGTGAGGATTAAATGAGACCGAGCATTCAGAGTGTTGACACAGGGCCTGGTACGCAGAAGGAAAGGAAAGGAACTCCAAGTCTTAGTGAAGGTTGTGATCATCGCTTTTCATTATTCTAGGAGGCATTTCTGTTAGTATATGTATTTGGCTGCTGTCCAGAGTTTCAAAGTAACAGCTTAAGCAATATAAGCACTTATATCTTTCTCACATAACAATCTGAACAAAAACCCAACGGCAAGATGGCCACATGGTGTCAGGGGCCCAACTCCCTTCCACTCCCTGGGTGATGCTCCGTCTTCAGGGTCCAAGGTGACTTGCCACAACACCTGCTTTTCAGTAAGAAGTGGAAAAAGGGAAAAGAAGGCAATCTCCTTCCTTTTAAGGGTATAATCTGCTCTGTCCAATATGGTAGCCACCAGCCACATGTGGCTATTTCCATTTCAATTAAAAGTAACTAAAGTGAAATACAATTTAAAACGCTGTTTATAATATGCACTAGTCTGATTTGAAGTGCCCATTGCATCCAAGTTCCTGAATATCTCCTCCTGTCTATCTGGCAAATTTACATTCATCCAAGCTCCATTTCTCCCTCTCCCTGAAGTTCTCCTGATTTCATCAAGCTGAGATATGTGGTCTCTCTTCTACACTCCTTTAACATGCAGTTTTACATTGTTTCATGTGTGTGTATAGAGATATAAATATAGATATAGATATATTTATGTTGCTTATCTTCTCAAAAGTCTGTGAACCTCTTTAGGGCAGGAACTTTTTTCTCATTTCTACCACATCTAACTCAGAGCCTGGACACACAAATGTTTGCTGAGTGAATGAGAGGGTTATGTGTTATTCAGGCTGCATTTCCAGGATCTAGCAGAGTGGCTGGCACAGAGGAGGTGCTCACTCATTTTTATATGCAAAGACCAAAAGAGCTGTGGGCAGTGTAAGCAGGGAGGCAGGGCCTGTGAGGCGAGATACCAGCTGAATCTCCAGTGACAGTGTGTTCATTTCCTATGGCTGCTATAACAATTGCCACAAAATTAGTGGCTTAAAACAGTACAAATTTACTATTGCACAGTTCCATAAGGCTACTGTGGGTCTCAGTGGGCTAAAATCAAGGTGGTAGCAAAGTTGTATGCCTTTGTGGAGGCCATAGGGGATGGTTCGTTTCCTTGCCCTTTCCAGCTTCCAGGCACTGTTCTTGTTCTCCAGCTCATGGTCCCCTGTGTCCATCTATAAAGTCAGCAATAGCAAGTTGAATCCCTCTCACATTGCGTCATTCTGATCTCTAACTTCTGATTCCCTCTCTGATTTTAAGGACCCTTGAGACTGGGCCCACCAGGATAATCTATTTTAAGATCAGTTGCATGAAAACCTCAATTCCACCTGCAACCTTAATTCCCCTTTGCCATATAACCTAATATGTTCACAGATTCTAGGGCTTAGAACGTGGGTGTCTCTGGGAAGAGACAGCATTATTTTGCCAACAACAGGGTGTTTGAACACTGATGAAAGTTCATATAATTAAGACAGTACCAGGATGAGACTAAATGTAGGGCTGATCTTGCACATCCCAGATCTTCTTTGTAGGACAATGAAAAAATGCACATTATCTCGTACACTGCTAACCAAATGTATGCTCTTCCCCCACTCTGGGGTGACCCCCATTGTAAGAGGAGGAAAGGGACAGTACACATTGAGTCATACATGTGAGAGGCACGTATCTGTATACAAAGTAGTTATAAGCTGCCAGGTATGGATGACAATGTAATGAATGAAGTATCATTTTTCTGTAAATACAAATGAAGCAGGAGAATGAAGGAACTACAAAAGAGTGGCAATGAAAGAAATCATTTTCAAATCACTTTCTTTGGGATTTCATGTCCTTGAAAAGGAAAGGTGGGGAAAGAGCCTGTGTAATCTGCAAACTTCGAAAAGAAAAGGTAACTTTAAAAAAATAGTGATTGTATGTGGAACAGCTCAAGTAATTTAATAGTTCAGGAAGTTGGCAGCGTAATTTCACTATGACTTGCTCCACATTGTGGCTGAGAAAAGAGGTTCCACCTGCAGTGGGGACACACCTGCCCCCGGGTTCATAACTCAAGTAGCAAGTATGACAATAAACAACTACTACTACAGCTGGCACTTACTGAGAACTTACTATGTGCCAAGCTCTATTCCAAGAGACCCACATGTGTTAGCGCCTTCATTTCCACAACTTCATGAGGAAGGTAATATTATTAGGCCACTCTTGTACATAAGACGTAGAATTTGAGTGGCATTTTGAAGCTCACACAAGTAGTAAGTGATAGAGTCGAGATTTGAATCCAGGCATTCTGGTTCCCCAGCATTCATACACTCGACACAGTATGCCATTTACTCACCGTTCCCTACCAAGTTTTTGCCTCTGACTAGATTCTAGGGCTATTATCTGGGTAAACTATGGGATTAGTCTCTTGTTATATATGTTGTAAAATTTATTAGAAGAAAACGATGAAAAAAGCCTTAGCTCTACAAGGTCCCCTAAAATAGGTACTACTACTGCTCACGAACCCCTTTAAGTTGTTCAAGACCCATCGCAATGAAGGGCCACTTAACATTTTTTGTTAAGTATCTTCCTGTTTTGTATTCATCTGGAGAGGCACCTTTTGTGCACTTCAAAGGATTGAGACTTCCACGTGTACTTCATTTGGTGCCATGGCCTAAGATTCCTTAAGAAGAAGACCACAGTTTGCATCCCAGCCAAAAAGCAGTCTGAGTGGCCAGCTCAGCCCTTGCCAAGAAGGAGGCCTTTTTGAGTCACAGGGGGGAATCCTCAGCAAACCCACTCAGGTTCAGAGGATGCTCCCTGGTTTTGGATGCACGGGCCTGGCTGGAGGATTGGTGGGATCGGTGTGCCCGGAGGAAGTCAGACTGTCCTATAACCACAGAGGAGCTGTCACCAGCAGAGAGGGCCTTGAAACAGTCACAGATCCCCTGGAAGAGCTTTTGAACAGGTTAAGTGTTTCTGAATAGCCCTGTTGTTGAAATGATTGCATTTGTAAAAGAGAAAAAATTGGTTATGTTAGAGGACTGGATTGGAAGACAAGGTATCTCAGAAGTATCTGTTGCAACAGGAGTCTTGGTGCTCCACACCTGGACCCTGGGTCCTATGGTCTTGGTCCCTGCTGTCATTTGTAGGAAAAAAATGACATTTTCTCTTGCGTGTATTTAAAACAAATTTTCTAGGCTTCAGATTTGGGGGTAAGCGTTTGCCCCCGCCTCTTACATTATTGACACGTAAGCTCATATTCCTGATTCCTGCCCCCTGGGAAGTATCTTTTCTCTAGCTGGACTCTCTTTTGTGCCATCTCCTGTATAAATCCTGTTGCTTCCATCTTCCACATCATCACCCCTCCTTCAAGGAAATGTCTTCCTCACCTATAACACCATCATCCTCTTTCCGTCAGTCCAAATCACAGCCTTGTCTACCAAGGGTCAGCGCCCTGACCTACCCCATCTCCATCTCTCCATGCTTTATCTATAAGGGGAGTGTCTGGCATGTCTGCTGTGGGAAGTCAGAGGCACCCTCAGACATATGTTCCCTGGCTTCCTGTTGGTTGACACTACTTAGATTTTAAAATGGATTCTTTCATGAGTTTTCTAGCCTCACTGATATGCTCTAATCCCTGAGTTCCCTTCGTAATTCCTCCTCTGGACAGAATCATCCAAAACATCCCAATCGAGCTGCCAGTTTAAAGTGAAATGAACGAACTGCTTTACTGCACTGTGAGAAGCCCTGGAAATATAACCACTCCATTGGTTAGGAAACTCCTCATTTGAAATGTCCTTAAATAGCCTGGATGACAAGTGAAGATTTCCTCAGTTCTGAATATTCTTACTCATCTGTCCAGCTTCTGCACCTCTACAACCTCCTCGCTCCCTTGTTGCTCCTCAGTTCCCACACAGCAGCGTCAGCTCTACAATCTGTCTTGGCCCATTTCTTCTGCACTAAACCAAGGCTTATTTTACCAGCTCTTCAGCATGGTCCTTGAGTTCAGTGAAGTAGTTTCTTAGCTAGTTCCCCAAGACCTTGGGCTGGTTGATTTAGTTCTCAAGTCATCCTTTCCAAGTACAAGCTAGATGAGCTTAGTATTGGGCTTTCACAACAGCCAGTCCTTTCTGAGGTTCTCACCTTGCCTTTCTTGTTCTTTCCTTTGATGTTTTTCATCCTTCACACCCAGGTAGCTTCACGTATCTACTGTCCGTAAACTAATCGTTTGTTCATTCATTGTCCCATCCCTCTCTGTCCTGCAATGCATTGATTCCTCCTTCCTCTCGTTGCCCCAGCACCTTTATTCACGCCCCCTTCTAATACAGGTAGCTGTTTGCATTTGGTAGCCTGCCAATAAATTATAATCTCTTTAAAGCCAAATGAGTTCTAGTCAAGCTGTATAGTCTGCATCTCCTAGAAAAATACTTCTCATCTTGTATACAACAAATGCTCAATGAATGTTAAATGCCTTACAGGATTTTAGAGCTGTAAAGGATCTCAGCAAACATCTAATCCAGCTTCCTCATTACACAGAGAAAACTGAGACCCAGGGAAGTTCACTTGTTGGCCAGGATGGTTTCTGCCTCACCAAACAAATTGTGTGTGTATGTGAGAGACACACACACACACAGAGAGAGAGAGAAAGAAGCTCAGCTAGTGAGGAAATGATTGCTCTCCAGTTATACCACTCATAGTTTTGTAGGATTGCTAGCTTCCCTGCTAGGCTGTTAACTTCTAGAAGCCAGGGACCTTTCCTCTTGCTTCCCTTCCTCCCTTCCTCCTTTTTTCCCCTGTTATCCACAGTGCTTAAACTATGCATAGCAATGATGAAAATAAAAATATGCTAATGAATGAAGAAGAAGATAAATGACTATTGTAAGGGATCTTCTCTAGAATCTTTGTGAGAAAGGGGTTGAGGACAGTGTACAAACATGATACTGGTAAAACCTGTTTAAAAAAATAATGCGAGCTCTTTCTGTGCCTCCATGATGCATGTACAAATGTCCTGGATGATGTTCTCAAGAGTATCAACAGTGTCAAAAAGAGAGGAAAACACCAGCTTCTTTTTTTAAAAGATTTTTTATTTATATACTTTTAGAGAGGGGAGAATGAGGGAAGGAAGAGAGGAAGAGAAACATTAATGTGTGAGAGAAACATTGATTGGTTGCCTCTTGCATGCCCCCAACCAGGGGCCTGCAACCCAGGCATGTGCCGTGACTGGGAATCAAACCAGTGACCATTCAGTTTGTGGGAAGATGCTCAACCCACTGAGCCACACCAGTCAGGGCAAACACCAGGTTTTTATTAGGCCATGCTCCAAAGCCATCACCCCATTTTTAATTGTGATGATGAAGCGTGATTACATTGGCAAATTTGAACTGATTGATGACCACAGAGCTGAAAAAATTACTGTGAACCTCACAGACAGGTTAAACAGGTGTGGAGTAATCAGCCCAAGATTTGACAGACAACTGAAAGATCTAGAAAAATGGCAGAATAGCCTGCTTCTGTCCCGTCATTTTGGTTTCGTTGTACTGACAACCTCAGTGGGCATCGTGGACCGTGAAGAAGTAAGATGAAAATGCACAGGAGGAAAGATCCTGGGATTCTTGTTCTAAGGATGAAATAAATATGTGCAAATAAAATGCCCTAACGGACAAAAAAATAAGGCACGTAGATGGAGTTTGACTTTCAATTTAATGATGTCTTTTACACATTTAATATTTGGTAAATGACTATTGAATTAGATTGAGGAAAAAGGAAAATTCATCTTTTAATTTAATATTCAGAAGTTACTTTTTAAATTGTTTCAGGTGTTAAGTGTTTTAGACACAAACTAAGCTTACGATCTTATCAGTGCTGTTGGAAATAGCTTTTATTCAAGTAGTGTGCTGAGATTAAATGCCAAATGGATCTTAACACTGGTAAGGCCTCTGCTTTCTCTTAAGGCTAATATTTTTTCCCAAGGCACTGAGTCCTATGTAGGGGACACAATTTAAAAAAATTTTGTCTCCTGCCCTGGCTGGTGTAGCTCAGTGGATTGAGCACAGGCCTGCGAACCAGAGGGTCGTGGTTTGATTCCCAGTCAGGGCACATGCCTGGGTTGCAGGCCAGTTCCCAGCAGGGGACTCATGAGAGGCAACCATACATTGATATTTCTCTCCTTCTCTCCTTCCCTTCCCCTCTAAAGATAAATAAAAATCTAAAATTTAAGAAATTAAAAAAACATTTCTATAAAAAAATTTGTCTCCTTTTAGTGAAGCCACAGTATGATTGGAGACACAAAATGAGACACTTTCTGTCAATCTTTGAAAAACAAAACCTCCCCAAACTTTCTGATTCTAAACTAACTAACCTGCAAGGCAGATTCTCACACATCTCTCCCTTTGATGTACTTCCAAACAGCAAACATTTGATCCAAGGAGCTGTAAAGTCTTGTTCTCCCTCTTCATTTGCCCCAGGAGTTCATCCATCTCTCACACTCCGACATCCAGGCTCTTCTCAATGATACTAATGGAGGCAGACTCTGCTAAATCCACGCACTGTTTCTCCCCCTCTTCTCCCACACAAGAGACCTTGTGTGCTTTCATCGGTAGAATCACAATCCTCTCCTGCCTTCACAGGAGGCTGTTCGAACTCAGCAGGCCTCTGTGCAAAACACTCTCTCCTGGGCATCTGAGCCTGAATTTGCTCTAATGTCAGCTGCACGTTGTCACTCTTCAGAGTGCCTCTAGTCATTATATTCTTTTCTGTTTTGAGCTGCACTTTATCTTAGAGATTTATGTAATTTGTCCCAAGTCTTGTTTTTAAATGTTCTTTGCTATGTTTCTATTGATTTAGAGTTGTAAATTTTTTAAAAGATTTTATTTATCTTTAGAGAGACGAAAAGAGAGGAAGAAAGAGGGAGAAAAACATCAATGTGTGAGAGATACATCGATTGGTTGCTTCTCATGCTCACCCTGACCAGGGACCGAACCCACAACCCAGGCACGTGCCCGGACCAGGACTCAAACCAAGCGACCTTTCACTTTGTGGGATGGCACCCAACAAACTGAGGTATACCAGTCAGGGCTAGGGTTATAATTTCTCTGTTATCTTTTTTCTTTTCATTTTGAGCAAGTCTGGCTAGTATGGCCAGATACACATCCCAGACACTATAGGTCTTGGAGTAAAAATACACAAGTTTCATGTCAGACATAGTCTTTATGGATTATGTGACCATGGGCAAGTAACTTAGCTTTCCTGAACTTCAGTTTCCTCATTTTTAAAAATGAAACATTCTCACCTACTGAAGTGGTTGGTTCTAAGTATCCAATTGATTAAGTTATACAATAGTGCTTTGGAATGATAAAACTCAATCCAGAGTTTAGCTATGGTATGATGATACGGACTGGTGGGAAAATAGCAGGTACCAAACAGAAGTTAGCAACTCACATAACAAAGCTAATACTTGACTGATGTTCTGTGTCATGGCCAAGACTTGCTTCCTCACACTGAAACACTGATGGACCTTATATTCCATTAGAAGGAGACTGGCAATAAATATGTTTGTACATGATGATTTTAGGGTTGGTGAGTATTATTAAGAAACAAAACCCAAAACAATGGGTTCTAGCATGATAGTGTCCATGAGGTGGAGTTATGAGGAGAAGGATTTACTTTAAATTGGGTGATTAAAGAAGAGTTTTCTGATGAGCTGGAATCTGAACTAAGACCTGATGGATGAGAAATGAGAAATCAGACATACAAAGAGCTTTGTAAGTTTGGCTGAGACAGGAAAGTCTTGGAATGTTTCAGAAACAAGAAGAAAGCCAGAGTTATTGTAGTATATAGTAAGTGTCTTAATCTGTTCAAGCCACTATGACAGATAACCATAGGCTTGGAGGCTTATAAACAACAGACAGTTATTTCTCACAGTTGTGGAGGCTGGGAAATCTAAGGCCAAGGTGCAGGCAGATTCAGTATCTGGTGAGGGCTCGCTCCCTGGTCTGTAGATGGTATCTTCTCATTGCGTCCGCACATGGCAGAAGGGACAAGGGAGCTCTCTGGAGTCTCTTCTATAAGGTCATGATTTCCATTCACGAGAGCTCTACCCTTGTGACCTCATTACTTCCCAAAAGCTCCACCTCCAAATATCATTTCACTGGAGGAATAGGTTTCAGCAAACAAATTTTGGAGGAATACATTTTCAGCATATAGCAGGAGAGAGGGGTAGATTATATAAAAATGGAAAGTTTGGTAGGGTCAGATCACATGGGACCTTGTAGGTAGTGGAAAGACCTTGAACTTGATGTCAGTGCAGGATGTGAGGACATATCACACCACGAGTCTTCCTCTACTTATAGCGGATGAGCCAACTGTATGATTTAAACTCTGGAAAGTTTTTTGTTTTGTTTTGTTTTGTTTTTGGAGGATTTTTTTGGCTGGCTCTTAACACCACCTTCTCTTCTTTCCCTCATACATTTCTCAGGTGCTTCCTGGGTCTACAACACAACAGGGCCTTCAGAAAGACAACTGTCAAAATTTGTTGTGATTCATGGAATGTTGTATAAATAAACAATATTCTTTTTCATTAGTTGGGGGAAGGTTCTTTTGCTGTGCCCTGTAACTGTTAATCTCTTCATCTGTAGAATATAAGTGACAATTATCTCCTGCCTTCACAGGAGGCTTGTCTAACTTGGAAGACCTCTGTGCAGAACACTCTCCCCTGGGCATCTGAGCCAACAAGATTTCCTGGGGTTGCTTTTGTCATAATACGACTAACTCTGCTGAGGTCCAGCTCCGGACCTGGCATGCTATCTCACATAAGCTTCCTAAAACTCTTGAGCTGTAGGTCCTATTATTATTTCCATTTTATAGATGAAGAAACTGGAAGTTTGCTTAAGGTAATAAAAGTCGGTAGGAGCTGACCTAAGACCTTTTAAACTTGAAGCCCGAAAAATGCCTTCTAAAGTAAAAACTGCATTGTCATTTTATAGTTCAAAAAAATCCTTCCATCTCCTCTGCCCCATGTCATGATAAACCGGAAGGCAGCTTGCACGGTGAAATGAGGAGGGCGCCTGAGGCATCAACCTGGGGAACTAAACTGGGCTCCCCACCTCCCCAGGCCCTGCTTCCTGCTGCCTCTGCTTCTGCAAGGTTCTGACCTTGCTCTCAGGCCACCTCTCTGCTTGTTGTTTTTCAACTGGCATCTTATTGTATTTTCATCTTTATTCACAGTCACCAACTTTGCCTTTGTTTTTCCATCATGCCCTTGTCTCCTCAGTTGACTTACACTCTCCCCTCCCTACAAGCCTACACTCTATGGCTCACCTCCTGACCTGGGTACATGGCATTTCATGGTGAAGCCATGATAAAACCTTAACCCTCAGATTGAGCTTGTTACCAAGAAGAAACACTGACTGACTAATTGAACATTAAACAATTTCAACCTAACAGGGGCTGGATCCTGTTAATATGGGAGATCAGATTCGGGCTTCAAACAGAGAGAGTGCTGATTTTATGGGGTACCACAAGTTCATGGCCCCAACATGGTGAAGAGACCTGGTTATAAGATTAGTTAGCACCACAACCAATGTTCTTTCATGGAGGAGTGTCCATTGCACCAAATTGTGTGCCATTTTTTTGGCCCCTTCTAGCTCTTACTTTGTAGTATAGTGCATCTGCTCTGCTCATCCAACTTGTCTACTGCTTAGCTAACTATCTCCAAACTCACCAGTCTGCTCTGGTCCACGACTCTCATTGGCACTCACCTTCCTTGGAAGGTGGACTTTCCAGCTCTCCTAGCAGCACATTCACTTCGAACAGTCCTGGGATATCCACACGGACTTGTTACCCTCGGAGCCACGGCTGCTTGGTAACATCCCTCAGCCATTCTTGGCTCCTGGAGAACTGGTTCAGACAGATCCTAGAACTGTAAATGTCTCAAAATCTAAAAATAACTCTGACAACAATTTGGAATCAAAATACTGGCAATTTAAGTGGAATAAACATTCTTCAGGTTAGTTAGGCAAACTGCCTAGGACTTTGGGTATTAATGTGTACCCTGAGCACACATTTGCTAGCAGGTAGAAAGAAAGATTAGACTTCCAGAACTAATCGCCTTACTTGTGTCCTTTGAAAAGTTAAAAATTTTAATGGAGACATATATGCATAATTTAGACTTTTCTCATGTTGCGTGTAATTCTCTGAGAAGTTCACATTTCGGGGGCCTTGTCTCATGGAAACTGGGAAATGAACTGTTGGAATTCAGACCCAGGATCTAGCTGGGTTCCAAAAATAAATACACATGCTAGGTATTGAGATAGAACACTAAAAGAATAGGAGAGTGAGTCAACTTTCGGAAATAAGAAGGCAAAAAATGGTTGACACTTTCTTGTTATTCCTTGATTTTTTTTTCATATTCTGACTTTTGAGTAATTACTCATGAACAGCAGGTCAAAAACAATGCAGCCATTGACCTAAGTATAAGCAGTAGGAAGGTTAAAAGAATTAGTCTCGTTCTTCATAGCTGTATAGTGATGCTCTTGGCTCAATGTTTATAATTAAATATTTAAGTTGTTGGTGCTCTCTTGAAAGAATTACTATCACAGTTTACCCTCTATATGTAAGTCAATGAATTTGACCTTTCAGAAGAAGCGGTTGGTGTGGGCCCTTCCAGTGAGCCAAGGAGTGGTACAAACTTCTGAACTCAGGCCCGTGAAGTGCTACGGCCACCTTCCCTCTAAATAAGAGAAGGCAAGATAAAGAAGAGAGGACTGTGTGGTAGAAAGAATGAAATGGATATGTAACACCAATATTTACAGTTAGTTATGTCCTTCTGTGGTCCAGGCACTATATTAGCTTCTTTTATTTATTACTTTATAGAATGCGATTTGTTTTTGTATATGAGAAAAGAGGTTTTTCTTAAATGATGGAGCCAGGATTTAAAGCTAAGCTATTCAATGCATCACTAACACATTTAGTCAACCCATTATCTCTCAAATGCCTAAAGTATGACAGCACGAGGGAAACAATGGCAAACAAGGTCCTGCACCCAAAGAGGGTGCGTACACTCTGTTTCTTTTTATACTGCTCGAAGCTGACCCAGTTGCTGTTGTACCCACAGTCCCCCACAGTTTGCTTCTGTGCGAATTGGCTTGAGTTCCAATGGAATCATCTGCATTTCTCTCCTTACGAACTTTATTTTGCCTTCTCTTTGCCACCTGGTTAATGATTCTGGGAGCAACCCTCACCCCGCAACTGAGTGGAGTGGGTAGATAAGCAGCTTGGCATGCTCAGCCCTTGAATGGGGTAGCTCGGAGGTGCGTGTTTCCCATTAGCTCCTAGAGTAGCCCTGGTAGAAATGAGCTGCACGTGCCCAGGGTTGTAGTTGGCTTGATAACGCATCTGCATGGACTATCTTCCATTCACTGCCTCCTTTGCCTACTTCCCTCTGGGTTCTTTACTTCCCAGATAAACTGCTTGCATTTGAATCCTTGTCTCTGAGTCTCCTCCTGGGGAAAAGCAGACCAGGATCATCACCATTTAGGGGAATACTTGCAAAGTGAAAGCCAGAACCTAAAGTCTGAGGCAGATCTGTTTACAAAGTGTATGGTCTTTCTACTCTGCTGTGGAATTCAAGCGGAAGGAACCCCCTGGTATCTCAGACCTCATTTTTTCCTTAGGTGCTAAGAAAAGGAGAAATTCGTCCCTAGATATGAAGTTTTGCAATCCTCTTTCACCTTCTCCTCCCTCACAGAAGAGCTTGCCTTTCTCTTTTTCTCCAATGAATGGGTTGATGAGCCACACTCTTTTCATCATCACTTCCTTCTTCTGTCTCAGTCCAGTACCCAGAGAGTTCCCTGTCTGCTCTGGGAGGAGGATCCAGTCTCTCTTGGTCCATAGGTTCTTTAATTCTGTCGGATCTGTCGGTTAGTGGTTAGGGAAAATGTGGTCCCCCAGACAGGATAGAGAAAATTATATCTGATCCTTTGGGCCCCTCTGAGCATAGTTTCTTTTGTAGAATTTTATTTATGTTGCTTCTTTGCTTTTCAATTCATTCTGTAACCAGAGCACAAGAAGAAAGTAAACAATATACTGTTTTTCAGTCCAGAATATTTGGCGGTGTAGCATGGCAGTGGTATGAAGTTTGGCACCTAAGCAAGCAATAAAATGTAGCATAATTTCCAACCCATTCCAACCTCAAAATAACAGAATAACTTTTCAATACTAAAATGTGGTTTCCTTGTATAACTTGTACCACTGCCAAGTTCAATACAAGAGGCTTCTTTTCTTTTGGAGCTGTTTCTGCACAATGTGAATATTCTTTGACTCACTATGTTGTCGTTTTCCAATTTCCTTGTTTTTTGCTTGAATTCACAGAAGACTGACAAACAGTAGCCTCGTGTGACAGCCATTAGTATGCCTTAAACCTCAACTTGATCTTGAATGGATAGTGTGATGAATAGATTTTATGTAATTTAATTGATGTTGTCAGCTATATGAATTTGTTAGTTCAAAAGAAACTAGGCTTCTAGTCCCCCCTTTTCTAAATCCATATTTGATTATATTTTATTATAATAGTGTAAAGGGCAATGATCCCTCTTTCAGTTAAAGCACTCTTACAACAGTCTGAACTCTGAATAATGGAACAATAAACATATACTCTATTTAAAAAGAGAAGGAAGGAAGGTAAATATTCACTTCTTTTTGTTAGTGGGAATTGACAAGCATTTTAAAAATCCTGCCTGTGTGTGTGAGCACCCGGAGGGGCATTTCATCACCATGAGGGTGGTCTTGGCAAGTCAGTGTTCACTTTGGCCTCATGACTGCTGACCACATGTATGTCTATGCCAGCTCCAGGGAGCCTGTGACATGGAATGTAGACTCACAAAATAGTGCAGAATAAATGGTCTCCCATTCCCACCTCTCACACAGGGGAAAGGATGGATTCTTCTTAGTCAGAACTCCTTGATTTATCATTTCATGGAGATTAAAAATAGACCTGCCCATACATTTCTGGTGGGAAGGCAAAACAATGTAGCCACTTTAGAAAAATAGGTGGCAGTTTCTTAAAATATTAAACATAGAGTTACCACATCACCCAACAATTCTAAGTATATGCCCAGGAGAAAACATAGGTCTATGCAAAGTCATACTCATGTGTTCACAGCCACACTATTCACAACAGCCACAAAGTTGAAAAAATCCAAATGTCCGTCAGCTGGATAAACAAAATATGATATAGCCACATGGTGGAATACTATTTCACAATTAAAGGGAACTGAATACTCATTCATGGTAAAACATGAATTAACCTCAAAAATGTTATGCTCACTTTAACAAGTCAGACACAAAAAGACCACCACATATCAGGTAACTCCATTTACACGGTGTGTCCGGAAGGGACAGATCTATAGAGTAGATTAACCACAGTCTAAGGCTGGGAGTGGGGTGTGGCTGACTGCAGGCAGGGCCAAACTTCCTTTCTGAGGTGACGGATGGGTTCTGGGAGTAGACTGCAGTGACGGGTGCACAGGTCTTTAACTGTATCAGAAGACACTGAATTGTAAAAAAAAAAGACCACTTTTATTCTGGTAATAAAAATTAAAAGAAACAACAAAAAAGAGACAATAAGAATCATGAAGATTATTACTCATCATGTTAAGCATTCAATTTTGATTTAATTAACTGAAATTTAAAGTAGTAGAGGAAGATGGCCAAAATGGAGCTCTGAACATTGCAGAGTCCTAATTATTTAGGAATTTAAGACACTGTAAAAAGTTGTATGTAAAGCATCTTAGGGAATGAGACAGAATGTGCCGCATTCGGAAGACCTGGACAGTGGAATCCAAGGATTTTTTTCTACAGGCCGAGTGCCTTCCCCACTTCAGGTCTTCAATTTCATTATCAGGATCCTCAGTCTCAATGTTTAATTGTGCTCATGTTTTTTGTACCACGTGACTTTGGAAAATTAAAGTAAGGTGCAGTGTCCTGGGAAAGACAAGTAGTATGGAATACAAAAGATTTGCTAAATTACTGAGGATAGAATTTTGTTCTCCAGTGGAGTTTGAGGACACAAAGGCATTTAACATTGTAACAACAAAAAAATGGTAGCACTGCCAAAGAGGAGGTGTGTGCTGCCAAATGAAGTTGGAGAAATTTTTATTCATTGAAATTACAGAAGTTCGGGGAGTTCTCACCACTGTAGGGGTTATAAAGGCGAATGAGCTGTTAAACTGGTCGGGCTATACAGTAGACAAAGAAGCATTTCAGAGTGAGGGCTGAGCAAGCATTTCCCAAGGGCCATTTTGCACTTCGTGAAGCCACGTGGGGAGCATAAACTTCCAGAGGGCAGGAGCCTCTTGACCACTGATGACGCTGCCCTGTTGCTGGCCTACCCCGTGGTGTCTGCCTTGGCTGCTGTCCACTCTGACCTCTGATGGGGTCCCTTGACATGTGGGAGAAGAGGTGGTGATGGGGGCACAAGAGCCTATTTTGTCTACTGAATTCCTTGTCATCCTCCATTCTAGTGCTCACCTATCAGAACTTTCTGAGCTCCAAGGGGCCTGTAGTGAATGTTCCCAAGTTTGATTGCTAATGTGTAATGGAAAGAAGTGCTGGATACCTGTTGTACAATGAGCTATTCAATAGCAATCCTTTTTTCCCCTGTTACAGTCTGTAGCTTTCACATGCACCAGACTTAGATAGAAATGTGCAGGACTTTTTTGGCAAGAATGAAAAACTTTATTGAGGGATATACAAGAAGACTTGTCCAAAAATGAAAAACATAATATCTTTTGGAGTGGGAAGACTAAGTGATATCAAGATGCTAGGTCTTCTCAGATTAACCTATCAAATCTCAAAATTTCCCAAAGGAATTTGACAGAATAATGTAAAAAAACCCTCAACTTTTGAGAAAATACAAAAATAATGAGTAAAGAATTTCTTTAGTAAGTATTAATACAGTACTTCTCATAAAGCTATAAGAATTCAAAAGTATGGGTCTCCAAGGGAAATGGAGACACACGTTCACAAAAGGACTTGTAAAGGAGCATTTGCAGCAGTTGTGTTCATAGCAGCTCCAAACTTTCTTCACCATTTCCTTGGCAGTAGGAAATGCTAAAGAAATTGTGTCGTATTCAGAGGAAGCAATACTGCTCACCTGAACAAAGGAATCAGCTGCTAGGGAATACAACCACATAGATAAACTGCAAAGACACTGTGCTAAGTAAAAGAAGGCAGGACACAATGCAGCACTTACTGAATTATCCCACTTATACAAATTTTTAGAACAGGTAAAACTAATCATTTGTGAAAGAAGTAGGTATAGCGGTGCCTCCATGACGGGGTGGTTGGGGACTGACTGAGGCACTAGGCATCTTTCTGGATGCTGGAAGTGCTTTATGCCTTAATAGTGGTATGGGATATCTGGATGTGTGCATCTGTCAAAACTCATTGAATTGTACCTTCGGGATCTGTGCATTTTAATTCATGTAAATTGCACCTTAAAGTATGATACCTCAGAGTGTGAAGCAGGAACAAATGGACTAGCCAATGGCATTATGGAATAAAATATAACATTTAGAAATGGATCCACTCTATAGATAAGAATTTAGCACATAGTGAAAGAGGAATTTTAAACCGAGGGTTGGGAATATTATTTAATAATAATATTGGGACAAGGAAAGATAAAAACTGGATCCACTTTGCCCCGCCTGGGGTGGCTCAGTGGATTGAGCACTGGCCTGCAAACTGAAAGGTTGCTGTTCTGATTCCTGGTCAGGTAACATGCCTGGGTTGTGGGCCAGGTCCCTGACTGGGGGCATATGAGAGGCAGCTGATTGATATTTCTTACACATTGATGTTTCTCTCCCTCTCTTTCTCCTTCTCTTCCCTTCTCCCTAAAAATAAATAAATAAAATCTTTTGAAAAGCTAGATCCACATCATCCCTAACAGCAAAATAAAGCAAGATAAATTAAAGAGTTACATACAAAAAGTGAAATAAATTTACTTCCTATATTTCTGTATTGTATGAATCCTTTTAGCAAGCACATTTTTCAATTTTTTTTATTATGGTAATATGTATATAACACAATTTACCATTTTGACAATTTTGTAGTGTATATATATATATTTTAAGATTTTATTTATTTATCTTTAGATGGGAAGGAGAGAGGGAGAGAAACATCAATGTATGGTTGCCTTTCGTGCATCCCCTGCTGGGGAACTGGCCTGCAGGAAACCGGCCTGCAACCCAGGCATGTGCCCTGACTGGGAATCGAACCGTGATCCTCTGGTTCGCAGGCTTGTGCTCAGTCCACTGAGCTACACCAGAAAGGGCTTGTAGTGTATATTTTTGTGGCATTAAATACATTCACCTTGTTCTGCAACCACCTTCACCACCAGTCTCCAGCATTTTTTACCTTCTCAAACTGAAACTCTGTACCCAACGAACGACTCTGCATTCCTCTCCCCCTGGTCTCTAGCAACCTCTACCACCAATTCTACATTCTGTCTCTATAAATTTGACTACTCTAAGTACTTCATGTAAGTGAAATCATACAGTGTTCGTCCTGTGACTCACTTATTTCACATAGCATAATGTCCTCAAGGTCTCACCATGTTGTATGGTGTCAGAATTTCCTTTTAAGGCAGAATAATGTTCCATTGTATTTTGTTTATCTGTGAACATGTGAGTTGTTTCCACCTTTTGGCTATTGTGAATAATGCTATTAGGAACATAAATACACAAATATTATTCAAGTATCTTCTGTCTTGGTCTGCTTGGACTGCCATGAGAAAAATACTAGGTGGCTTAAACAGCTTAAATTTATTTTCTCACAGTTTTTGGAGACCAGAAGTTCAAGATCAAGTTTCTGGCTGATTTGATTTCTGGTGAAAGCTCTGTTCCTAGCTTACAGACAAGGACGAGGTAGTGTGGGGTTGGGGAGGATGCTCTCTGGTGTCTTTTCTTATAAGGGCACTAATTCTGTTAGACTGGCCCCCACCATTATGACCTCATTTAACTTTATTTACTTCTTTACTCCAAATATAACCATATATACAAGTTTTGGGCAGGGTGGGGTGGTGGTGGTGGAATCAAACATTCAGTCCATTACACTGTCCTCCAATTTTTTTATATATATATATACCTAGCAGTGGAGTTGCTGAATCATATGGTTTTGTGTTGGCCAAAAAGTTCATTTGGTTTTTCCTGTAAGATGGCTCTAGTAGCACTTAGTTGTCGTTCACTTTGTTTGAAACAATTCTGTTGGATTATATTGTGACAGCTGTTATGTCAACATGTATTTTAAAAAAACTTATCAAAATTGGTAAATTTCTGTGAGGCCATTTCTGTGTAGCCATCTTCTGTGAAGATGGAAGAAAATATACAACATTTTCAGCATATTATGCTTTATTATTTCAAGAAAGGTAAAAATGCCATTGAGCATTTTTACGAACCACGGCCTACGAACCACGCGATCCCAGTTCGATTCCCAGTCAGGGCACATGTCTGGGTTGCAGGCCAGTTCCCGGCAGGGGCCAGTTCCCAGCAAGGGATGCACGAGAAGCAACCATACATTGATGTTTCTCTTCCTCTGTCCTTCCCTTCCCCTCTAAAGATAAATAAATAAATATTTTTTAAAAATGCCATTGAAATGCAAAAAATAAAAACAAGATTTGTGCAGTGTATGGAGAAGGTGCTGTGACTGATCAAATATGTCAAAAGTGGTTTGTAAAGTTTTGTGCTGGAGATTTCTCACTGGCTGATGCTCCGTGGTCAGGTAGAATTTATAGTGATCAAATAGACACATTAGTTGAGAACAATCAATGTTATACCAGGTCAGAGATAACTGACATACTCAAAATATCCAAATCAATCAAGTTATTGGTGAAAATAAAAAATGTGTCTTTTATTTTTATGGAAAAAATGATAGAAACGTTGTGGCCAAGCCAATAATTTTTTGTTTGACTTTTGAGGACCTGCCATAGTGTTTTCCGCAGTGGCTGCGCCATTTTACACCCTTCCCAGTCAGTAATATACAAAGGGTTCTAGTTTCTCCACATCCTTGCCAAGACTTGCTATTTTGCCTCCTCCTTTCCTCCTCCTTTTAAAATAATAACCCTCCTAACTGGTGTAAAGTAGTATCTCATTGTGGTTTAGATTTCAGGTCTCTAATAACGAGTATTTTTGCATGTCCTTTTTGGTCATCTATCTGTATTATTTCCGGTGGAGAAATGTCATTTTAAAATTGGATTGTTCATTTGTTGTTGTTGTATTACAGTTCTTCGTACATTCTGGTTATTAATTCCTGATCAGATACATGATTTGTGAGTCTTCTTTCCAGTTCTGTAGGTTGCCTTTTCACTCAATTGATAGTGATCTTGGATGCACAATGTTTTTATTTTTGATAAAGCACATTGTTTTTTCTTTGCTGCTTGTGCTTGCTGTCATAGGCAAAAAATATTACTAAAGTTAATGTAATAAAGCTTTTCCTTTGTATCTTCTTTTAGGAGTTTTATACTTTTAGCTCTTACATTATGTCTTTCATCCATTTTGAATTGATTTATGTATATAGTTTAAAGTAAGGGTCCAACTTCATTCTTTTGCATGTGATACCCGGTTTTCTCAATACCGTATATAGGGGTGGGCAAAAGTAGGTTTAAAATTGTGAGTATGCAAAACAGACTTTATTCTTGTATTATTAGTTACTATTTATTACATTATTTATTATTATTATTAACCCATTTTTCCCTCCCATGTATTGAAGACTGTCTTTTCAATACCGAATGGTTTGGGCACCCTCATAGAAAAATCACTTGGCCTTATATGAGAGAGTTCATGTCTGTGCCCTGTTTTATTCCATTGGTCTATGTGTTTGTCTGTATGCCTGTATAATACTGTTTTTGATAATAGAGCTTGGTAGTAAGTTTTGAAATCGAGCAGTGTAAGACCTGCAATTTTGTTCTTCCTGTTAAAGATGTTTTTTGGTGTGGCTATTTGGGATCCCTTGAGACTCAATACAAATTTTAGTGTGGAGTTTTCTATTTCTGAAATATATGTCCTTGGGGTTTTGATTGGAAATGCACTGAGTCTGTAGATTACTTTGGGGAGTATTGACATTTTAACAACATTGGTCTTCTAATCCAAGAACATGGGGGTCTTACCATTTATATGCGTCTTCCTTAATCTTTTGGCAACATTTTGTAGTTTTCAGTGTACCCATCCTGCATCTCCTTGGTTAAGTTTATCCCTAAGTATTTTTTTCTTTTTGATGCTTTTGCAATCCTTTCAGATTGTTCGTGGTCAGTATACAGAAACACAAGCGCAAGTTATTTTTGTGTGCTGGTTTTGTATCCTGCAGTTTTGATGAACCCACTTATTAGTTCTAATAGTTTTTTGGGGGGGATCTTGGGGTTTTCTGCATATAGGAATAAACTGTCCTTAAACAGAGATAGTTTTACTTCTTTCTTTTCAGTTTGGAAGACTTTTATCTCTTTTTCTTGCCTATTGCTCTGGCTAGAATTTTCAGTATTATGTTAAACAGAAGGGTTAGGTCTAGCTCCTCTCTAAAAATTGTGTTAAGCTCAAGAGCAGGAATCCATTAACAGGTCAAACAGCAGAGAGGAGTGGAGTGTGGGGGTGGGGACTGGAAGGGGGCTTAGAGCAGCTGCGGTTCATTTGGTAGTTTAAAATTGGCTTTTCTTTTATTCTCGTATTCCTGCTAGCCCCATAGAATCCGAGAAGAATAGGGATGTTTTCTCCTACACATTTGATTATAATAACAGGCCAAGATCTCTTTGAACATAACCGATAAAGAAAAAAAAAGCATCCGTGGCCATCAAACTGGGTAAAATAGTAACATAATCTCTAGGTTGTAGTTTGAATCCTATTAGTTATAATTGTGTAGAGTTGTACAGTGAGAATGCTTTGGGAGTTTTTAAAGCTAGATTTTTCAAAGACTACATTCCTCATTAGACCTTCCCCATTAAGGCATGCTTGAATGATGCTACACAGCCGAATAGTTGGGATTTTTTTCCAGTCTTGTCATAGTCTGAAGACAAAGGATTCTTCCGCTTGCCAAAGTTCCCCGGAGCCTAGGTTGAGTGGCTGTGACAGCACTTCAGCAGGGAGCTTTTTATTCAGGCTTTGGTTTGCCATTGGGCCTCATTCACTAAACAGGATCAATTTGGAGCAGTATATGAAAAAAATCAATGGAGGAAAAATCTGACACAGACAGATATGGTGCCACGGACCGACTTTTCCCTTTCATGATGCTGAGTCATGATGCAGTCTAGGCTAGGACTCGGGGAAATTGTAAAATCCTTGTTCTAAGGGCATATTCCTGGTGCTTTGGCTACAGTAATGCCATAACAGTTGAGCGAATTCTGGCATTGGTATTGCAGCTTACTTGACTTCTACTATGAGAAGCAGTGAGTGTGTGTGAAAGGACGGGGAGGCGGGGTGTATTCCTGCACCCCCATAGAATCGGGAAGAATAGGGATGTTTTCTTCTGGCACCTTCTCATTGTATTCTCACATGGTTTTTGCTCTGTGCGCGCACATCTCTGATGTCTCTGTGTGTTCCTGAGTCCTCCTCCCACATGACCCCAGTCTGGATTAGGGCCCACTCTGACAGCTTCATTTTAACTCAATCACTCCCTTAAAGCTGCTATTTCCAAATACAGTCATACCTTGGTATTAGTTGGCCTCCGAACTCGTAGGCTTCAGAACTTGTCAAACTCCATACTTCTTGAATTTTGACAAGAAAGGAGTGTTTCAGCACTTAGCACTTGCTTGGGACTCATTACACTTGCTAGAACTTGAAAGAGTCATGATGTTGCCCCGCAAGAGAAAATGCTTCATCATTTGTAACTCATCAGTTTCGGCACTTGTCTCGAGTTCTGGAATGAATTAATGCTGAGTACTGGGGTACCGCTCTAAAGTATACTCTGAGAAACTAGGGGCTAGGGCTTTGACATATGAATTGGTGGGAGGATGCAATTTAGCCCATAACATGTTTTCTGCTCCGTAGACCATAAGAAATTAGCCAAAGGACCAGAATTTACTCAGTATCATGTAAAGGAGTCAAAGGCATTTCTGAGTCTAGCAGTAAAATTGGTTTGAATTTCTCATGTGGGTGGTACTTACATCAATCATGTGAAAGATAATCTGACTTTTATGGAGAAATTCAGACTTTTGTGGAAAAATAATAGACATTTAGCAATAAGTTTTGGTTTGGTTTAGACACTTGGTCTATAATTTTAGGCTTGCAAAGTGAAGTTTGAAGTTGTGTCAGATAGAAAAATAGAATCTACTCTAGTCATTTTGGCAGAGGAAATTTAATACAGGGAATAAGCATGCAGATATTTACTAGTACCTGCTCAGGAAGAGCAAGTTTGCATGAAGTCATCAATGAGGTAGACACATGTGATGTTCTGTGGGATGTCAAGATGGTCAGGATCCCTGGGGACTATGATGCGCAGAAGAGTTGACTTAGCCCAAGGTGAGAGAGTGAAGGTGTACTGTTGTCTCTGGTAGCAGAAAGCAGAAGGCTTGTGATCCCTGCGAAGCATTTGAAGGGGAAAAATTAGATCAGTAGTTGTGTACCAGATGTGAGATATGTGTGTTAATTTGCTCAAGTAACAGCAGCCTCAATTCGCATTGCCTGATTAAGTTTGCAATAATCCATAATCATTACCCAAGATGAATACATCTTCTGCACAGGCCAAACAGGTAAGTTAAATGAGAATGTTATAAATTGCCATGCCTGCATCTATTAAGTCTTTGGTGGTTCCATCAATTTTGGCAGTTCTCCTAGGGATGTGGTACTGTTCTTAGTTTACTGACTGAGTGGGGCAGAGGGAGCTCCAGGAGCTTCCACTTGGCTCTCCTACAGTATTAGCTCTTCTGTCACATTTCTGTGTGGAGATTAGACTAGTTTCCCATCATGGCTACATCATTTCATACACTCTGGCACTAGGAAAATAACCACAGGGTGAGACCTGGAAGACAGACTTGAGCCCAAACCTCATTTGTCACCTGAACACCAAAAGTCTTCTCTTTGACTACTCATCTCCAGTGGTGTTTTGGGTCCCCAGAAATTAACATCTGTTCAGGACCAAGATCTAGAAATTTTCAAAGATCTATAGTCTCTTTAATTTTCCTTGATAAAAAGGTCAGGACTTCACTTGAATCTTATTAGCAAAGTTGATCCACATTGCTTGTTTCTAAGCTAGGATATGTGTATATACCAGCTGATGCCTGATGCCTGCTATGATAGGCAATCTTCGCTCTGGGGCTCCCCTTCAGCCTGGCCAAGACTTTCTGAGAATTGCGCTGCAGGCCATAGCTCTGCCTGTTCAGTCCACTTTCCTTTTTTCCCTCCTTTCACTGGAGTCAGACCTGCACTGGGGTCAGAAGGCTCTCCCCTCTTGTTCCTGTCCCCTTACCCCTTTGTCTTGCACAAGCGCCTTCCCGAATATGTGTCTTGTATCTCTAGTTCCACTTCAGCATTTGTTTCTCAGAGGACCTATGCTAACCCTGAAACCAGCTAGTCATACAAAAAAGCCCAGAGTCCATTGAATACTATATTGTTGACAATTATCAAATTCCTGGGCCTTGGGAAGCATATTTTACATTTTCCTGATAACTGGAAGTTTTTTTTGAAAATTAATTAAATGTGTCATAATAAAAGGCCCGAATAGAGTTGGTATTTTTCTCCTAGAAAAACACCGATGCCTTAAGTGGGAAATTGTCTCTTTGGAAATTAAATTTTAAAGTAGAAACAGAGATGAGATTAAATTCTAGGGGTTGGGAGCAGAAACTGGGAAACTGGGCAGCATTTACACATTTGTATGTCTGTGGTCTCTTTATTTTACTCTTCATTTGCTTTCTGCTTTATATCATAAAGCGTTAACACAATATCTAACGTGCCAAAAGTGAAAATTGTGGGGTTCATGTGGTGCTCTCAACAGGCTCCTTCAAGAGCATTTCTTCTTTCCCTTGAGGATCAGCTAAAATCGAATTTGGCATTGTTTGCCCTTTGTTGCTTAGGCGTGCGGGTCAGACTGTCGTCTGACCTGAGTGAGGCAGTGATGGACAGTTCTGTAGAGGACATTATCACAGCCTAATCAGATCAACCAAAAGCAAAATTATTTTCCTCTTCTCCCACGGTGTCTGCTTCTTCATATTCTTCCTCTTTTGTCTTCTCTTCTAACTTGCCTTGTGAATTTTTAAAACATTGCAATGTACTGTTATTAGTGAGAGAGATCCGGGTTGCAGAAACAGTTGTGTGAATTAAGTGTCTTCTGCCTTGCAGACAGCCTTTCTCAGGAACTGAGAGCAGTGTTTGAAAGCCGTGGGCACTGAGGCACAGCCAACTCTATAATATTTTTTGCCCAGTGCTGAAGAAGGGGCCCTGCTGTTTCCTGGATGCTTTGGGCTTTCAGTCAATACTAATAGTGAATGTAATCATGGGAGATTCTAACAATAAGTCCAGAATCAGCAGGGGCCTTGCAAGAAATAAACTGAATAAAACTAATTACAACAGAAACCGAGTACTAAGGGCAGTAAAAGAATCTGCTTTTTGTTTGTTTAGTTTTACATTTTAACAGTCATAAGAGACAAGGAAGGAATATGTCTGGATTTGGGGCTGAAGATGCAATGGCAATATAGGCTTAAGGGAAAGTAAAAGTCTAAAGTAGTATTTTCCTTCTCTGCTAAGAGAGTAATACAAGAAAATGATTCTTTGTTGCCTCTGTGCTTGGTGCTAACCATTGTGCTAGATGACATATATCCTCCCCAGAACCCAGAAAGAGAAGTGTGTCATCTCCATTTTATTGATAAGTAATGTGAGGCTTAGCGAAGTTAAATTAACCCAAGCTCACATAGCCTATTCATGGTCTCTCCGATAGTGAAATCCAGGCTGTCTGTCTGACTTTAAACTATGAATGAAAGATAATGGTCATGGAACCATAAAGGACAGAGCAAATGCTGGTAAGAGGGATGAACACCTGGGGCAGCCCGGTAATGAGTTCCAGTCTAGAGCAAGCAAAGGCCAAGGTACTTGGTGATTGTCCCTACAGACTTTGCTAATTCTAACCAGGGTCTGAGAGACCTTACCAATGAAGACACTGAAACTGCATTGGTGATCTTCAAGGAACTAAGTGAAGAGAAAAGGGAAGCACAGGAAGACTCAAAATGAGTCTTTCATAAACCTAGTCATAATTTGATTTATTTGGATTAGCCTTGAGACATTCTGAATCCTCATTTGTACTGGTTTGAAGAATTTACATCCAGAACTTAAAGAAATGACTTGGTTGTAAGGCCGACTTCCAAGGAGTGCCCCTACTTTCCAACACCTAATTTGAAAAATGAAAGTGAGGAGTTTGGGCTTGATTTGAATTGAATCCATTTTTTCTAGAAGGTTGGACAAGAGGAAATACAGACAACAGACAATATTTGAATTAACATAGAGGAGCACAAAAAGACCATTTTAAGAGCTTATAGGACAAGATCCAGCCTTCTCTAAGAGTGTGCCCTCAACTACCAGGCAAAGTAGTAAGCTGGGATTAATCTTTACCTTTCCTATTGCAAGATTTGGAAAAAGTGGGGTGAAACATTCTACATGTAGGGGGTATTCCTATGCTTTACTACTGGAAGTGTAAATTGATACAACATCCACAGAGATCATTTTGGCAGCCTCTACATTCTGTTTAAGCCAGCAATACTACTTCCAGGGTTTGAACTGATAGAAATACTCACTCATGTACACAGTGGTGTACATAGTAGGACATTCACTGTAGCATTCTTGGAAAGAACAAACAAATAGTAGAATTTCTTGTCTCTTGACTAGGATTTTTTGTACAATTTGTATAATTCCCTCATATATATGTGTGTATATATATATGTGTGTGTGTGTGTGTGTGTGTGTATATATATATTCATTCAGATCTATATATGTATGTATGTGAGTGTATAAAAATTCACACATTATATTAAACAAGATTATGTCATTAAAGCTATTTCTAATTTAAGGTGGTACAGTGTTTTGTTACATTGATTTGTTGTGGAGATATAGCCATGAGAAGTATTTCAATATTTAATAAAGGAAATTTTGGTTGTGACTATAGGTCACAGTTCACTTTTTCCAGAACTTACAGTGTCAACCTTTATAGAATAAGGTGGGCATCAGAAGGTGGAGAGAAAGTAAAAGGCTGCTGATTGGAGGGTGTATAATAAGCTTTAGGGGCAAGGACACCCATTTAAATTCTTAATTATCTCCTTTCCCTCTTTTCTCTAATCTCTTAATGCAGTACTTTATTCTTTTTTCACTTAAAATTTTTTTTTAACTTATAAATTTTTTTTAACTTTTTAAAAAATTTAATTCTTGTTCAAGTACAGTTTTCTGTCTTATATTCCAAGCCCTGCCTCCCCCCAGTGCTCCCCACCTTCCTCCCATTTCTTCCCCTCACCTTAGTTATTATCCATGTGTCCTCCATACTTGTTCATGTGAGTCCTTCCCCTTTTGCCCTGTGATTCTCTCCCCTCTCCCCTCTGGTCCCTGTCAGCCTGTTCCATATTTCAGTGTCTTTGGTCATATTTTGCTTGCTTATTTGTTTTGTTGTTTAGATTCCTGTTAAAGGTGAGATCACATGGTATTTGTCTTTCAAAGCCTGGCTTATTTCACTCAGCATAATGCTTTCCAGTTCCATCCATGATGTTGCAAAGAGTAGGAGCTCTTTCTTCCTTTCTGCTGCATAGAATTCCATTGTGTAAATGTACCATAGTTTTTTGATCCAGTCATTTACCGATGGGCATCTAGGTTGCTTCCAACTCTTGGCTATCGTAAATTGTGGTGCTATGAACATTGGGGTGCATAGGTTCTTTTGGATTGGTGCTTCAGGGTTCTTAGGATATACTCCTAACAGTAGAATTGCTGGGTCAAAAGGCACATTCATTTTTAGTTTTCTTAGAAAATTCCATACTGTTTTCTATAGTGGTTGTACCAGTCTGCAATCCCACCAACAGTGAACTAGGGTCCCTTTTTCCCCACAACCTCTCCAGCACTTGTTGTTTGTTTCTTTGTTTGTAATGGCCATTCTGACTGGTGTAAAGTGGTATCTCATTGTGGTTTTAATTTGCATCTCTCTGATAGCTAGCAATATCGAGCATCTTTTCATGTGTCTCTGGATCCTCTGGATGTCCTCCTTGGAGAAGTATCTGTTCAAGTCCTTTGCCCATTTTTTAATTGGGTTGCTCGTTTTCTTTGAGTGGAGTCATGTGAGTTCTTTGTATATTTTGGAGATTAAACCTTTGTCTGAGGTATCACTGGCAAATATGTTTTCCCAAACTGTTGCTTCTCTTTTTATTTTGATACTGTTTTCCTTAGCCATGCAGAAGCTTTGAATTTTGATGAGATCCCACTTGTTTATTCTTTCCTTTATATTCCTTGCTGTAGGGGATGTATCAGTAAAAATATTGCTGCATGGAATATCTGAGATTTTCCTGCCAATGTTCTCCTCTAGGGCTGTAATGGTTTCCTGGCCTATATTTAAGTCTTTTATCCACCTTGAATTTATTTTGGTATATGGTGTAAGTTGGTGCTCGAGTTTCATTTTTTTGCATGTAGCTGTCCAGTTCTCCCAACACCATTTGTTGAAGAGGCTATTTTTACCCCATTTTATGTTACTGCCCCCTTTGTCAAATATTAATTGACTGTAGAGATTTGGGTTTATTTCTGGGCTCTCTGTTCTGTTCCATTGGTCTATATGCCTGTTTTTATGCCAGTACCAGGCTGTTTTGATTACAGTGGCCTTGTAATACAGTTTGATATCAGGTATTGTGATCCCTCCTACTTTGTTCTTCTTTCTCAACATTGTAGCTGCTATTCGGGGTCATTTATGGTTCCATATAAATTTTTGAAGTGTTTATTTTATGTCTGTGAAATATGCCATTGGTACTTTAATAGGTATTGCATTGACTCTGTAAATTGCTTTGGGTAGTATGGACATTTTGATGATGTTAATTCTTCCAATCCATGAACACGGTATATGTTTCCATTTGCTTGTGTCTTCCTTGATTTCTTTTTTCAGTGTTGTGTAGTTTTCTGCATACAGGTCTTTTACCTCCTTGGTTAGGTTTATTCCCAGATATTTTATTTTTGTTTTTGCTATATCAAATGGGATTTTTTTCTTGATTTCTGCTTCTGCTGATTCATTGTTGGTATACAAAAATGCCTTTGATTTCTGGATATTGACTTTGTAACCTGCTGTTTTGCCAAATTCATTTATTAGTTCGAGCAGTTTTTTGGTAGAGGCTATAGGATTTTCCATGTACACTATCATGTCATCTGCAAACAATGCCAGTTTTGTTTCCTCCTCTCTAATTTGGATGCCTTTTATTTCCTTTTCTTGTCTGATCACTGTGACTAGAACTTCTAATACTATATTGAATAGAAGCGGTGAAAGTGGGCAACCTTGTCTTGTTCCTGATCTTAGTGGAAAAGCTTTTAGTTTTCGCCCATTGAGTATGATGTTGGCTGTAGGTCTTTCATATATGGCCTTTATTATATTGAGGAATACTCCCTCTATTCCCATTTTTCTGAGTGCCTTTGTCATGAATGGGTGTTGTACCTTATCAAAAGCTTTTTCTGCATCTATTGATATGATCATGTGGTTTTTGTCTTTGCTTTTGTTTATGTGATGCAAAAACACTTAACTCAGTACTTTAGATG
Source organism: Sturnira hondurensis (assembly GCF_014824575.4). Classification (NCBI taxonomy): domain Eukaryota; kingdom Metazoa; phylum Chordata; class Mammalia; order Chiroptera; family Phyllostomidae; genus Sturnira; species Sturnira hondurensis. The sequence continues at coordinate 1,278,610 of NW_028079667.1, forward strand.
GGTCAGAAGATTGGGGTCAGAAAAGATTCCAACAGGGCAAAGAATAAAGCCAGCTTTAATTTGAAGGGATAAGATAATAGACAGTTGAAAATATGAAGCTTTATTAAAAAGAAGCTTGAGATTTAAGATGAAAAATGTCAAGAATGGTCCATTAAGTTCTATCTGATAAAATTCTGAAAAGATCTTATTTAAAGCTTTACTTTTCATTGATACAGAGATTTAAAAACATTTTTTAAAAACAAAAGTAATAGCCAACTCTTAACTAGAACTCAATATGTACCCAACATACTGCTCTATGCATGAATCTTTTAGTTTTTCCTACCCATCTGTGAGGTAGGTCCTGTTATAGACTCCATTTTGCATTTGTAGAAAGAGACTTAGTGACTAAGCGATTTGACCCGACTCAGAGTTACTCACTCCACTGTGCTCCTCTGTTTACCTCATAGGTTTTCTGTGAGAATCGAGTGAGATTTTGTATGTGAAAGTACTTCGAAAACCACAAAACACTAGGTACTTGAAAGCCAGTTTTCAAAAGATAGGAAATGTTATTCACTCTACTCTGTGGAACAGTCCTTTTAATACAACCTTGGAAAACAAGTTACTGTCAAAGCTTAAATAAAAATTAGTCATGGGTTAGAGGTACACTTTTGGGTAGCAAAATAAGTATTAAGAAAAACACAAGGACAGAAAGAAAAAAATGGCATACAGTCAGTGTAAGTAGTAATAAAAATGGCCTGTTTTGTTGGGGTGAGAGGTTTTCACGGAGCTGAAAACTGCTATTGCATTGCCACCTTGTACACAACAGCCTCTGGAACAGGACTGACCTGGCTCTGAAAGGATAATTGCACAGCCTACTAGGCTGCCCCCACTTTCCACAGCTAATGAAGCTCTTGGAAAATGTATCCTCACTTAACGAATGAGGCTGGAAATGCCAAAATGCCTTTTGCCAAGGATGTGTTCTCTAGGCTCAGAATGAATTCATTATTTTGTTAGAGTACTGCCACCAAGCCAATCACGGACAATTTAGCATGCCACATTTCAGGCAGAATTTAATTCATCTACTACATTCACTTTTGTGTGCCATAAATGAGACAAACACCCCATGATCAGGTGATGACCTGTCAGTAACACCGTAATGCCACAAACAGAAAGCAATGGCTTTAATGGAGAGTCCTTCAGTTGAGGGTTAGTTACACTCACATTAAGTGCTGGTTTACGTATTTGCCGAGGATATTAGGTTCTTATATCTTGTGCTCAGTTTGTGTCTTATTAAGAAGAGGTAGTTGTTGGTGGTGGTGTGTGTGCTATGTATGATACCCAACTCCATTTTTGTTATGAATCATTGTTTATCTTTATAACAAAAAGGCACAGGAGTATAGCTCAGTGGTAGAGCATTTGACTGCGTAACAAAAAGGCACAGTCTCTCTTGACCAAGTGGCACTGAACCCGATATGGGTACCTTTTTATGGAATCAGAGTTCTGAGGATACCTGAAGATACTTATCTCTTATAAGTATTAGTTCCTTCTTTTTTAATGGCCACGTGCTTTGCCTTATGTCAAAAATCCAACAGCAGAGATGTTGGAATGCTGCCCAGTGTGGGAGGGGCCTTATTCAGTCCTAACGCCCATGGAGCCTGCTGTTCCAGTCAGAAAGTGGCATATGAATGCGTCAGGGCCCAACATCCAAAAATGAGAAAATGTGTTACAATAAACACCATTTATTGAACACTTCCTGTTCTAAAGCTCCGTACATGGGAAAGAACATCTGTGAGAGACACGAAGAATCCAGTGAACATCTTTTCTAAGGGCAGCTCTCAGGTACTTTGGGCACCAGAAGTGCCTGGGAAGAGTTGAGAGCTGTTTCATGCTCTAGAGTCAGGTGGTCTGGTCTTCATCAGGTCTCTGCTGTTTGTTGGTTGTGTGGGCCAGGGCACATTACTTATGCTTGCTAAGCCTTGGTGCTTGTGTTGGTAAAAATACAGGAACAGGGAGTGGCAGGGAGTGAAGGAGGAGAGAGATAAAAATAGATAACTCATTAAGGGTGTTGCAAAAATTGATATAATGCTTGGCATGGTTTCAGACATATAGAAAGCATATGATAAATAACTATTAGCTATTTTATTATTACTATTACTATTAATATTAATATTATTATTTTCCTTTTCCCACCTAGAATGAGCCATTAACTGATCAAAATATGTCTCATTTCTAAGGTGGATTGGGGCAAGACAAACAAAAAACCAAAAAAGAGATTAAGAGCCAGAGCATTGTGCAATAACTTAAACCCCTTCACCAATTAAAAATTTACAGGAGATACTATTAGATAGTAAAATTAACTAACTTTCTGTTCTTTATTAATTCATTCAATATTTGCCCTAGAGTACTGTGATACATGCTGTTTGAACACAAAGATGGATCTAACTTTGGACTTGCCTTCAAGAACCACAATCTTGTTGTGGGGAGGAGAGGGTGTTATACTTGAGACTCATGGAGGGGGACTTGGTGTGGCAGTGCTCTGTTTCTTGACCTGGGTGATGGTTTTATAAAAATTTATTAAGTTATGCATTTACGTTCTCTGTACTTTTTGGCATATGTGTTTTATTTATTTTAAGAAGTCTTTAAGAACGGTATGTGAATTATATCTCAACAAATATGGGACATTTGTGACCTCAAATTGGGAATAGTGTTTTAGCTAGGGTGCTCAAAGCACAAGAAACCAAAGGAAGAAAATAGACAAATTGGCTTTATTAAAATGAAAAACTTTTGCTTCAAAGGACACTATCAAGAAAATGAAAAGACAATCCACTAAATGGGAGAAACATTTGTAAATCACACATGTGACAAGGGTGTAATATTTAGAATGTGTAAAGAACTATTACATTAATCAATTATAGCTCAGTAAAGCTGAAAATACTAAAATAAAGAAAAAGAACTATTAAAATGCAACAACAAAGCCATGGCCAGTGTGGCTCAGTTGGTTGAAGCACCATCCTATGGACTGACAGGCACAAGTTCAATTCCTGGTTAGGATGCATCCTAGGTTGTGGGTTCAGTCCCCAGCTGGGGTGCATATGAGAGGCAACTGATAGATGCTTCCCTGTCTCATCAACACCCCTCTTCCTCTCTCTTTCTCTCTTCCTCCCTTCCCCTCTCTCTCAAGTCAGTGGACACGTCCTCATGTAGGGATTAAAAATTTCTCAACAATCAAGAGACATATAACCCCACTAAAAATTTGAATAGACATTTCTCTAACAAGTGGCCAACAAGCATGTGAAAAGATGCTCATCATCATTAGTCATCAAAGAAACGCAAAGCAAAACCATAGTGAGGTACCACACCCACTAAGATGGCTGTAAGGAAAAAAACAGACAATAAGGAGGCAAGAATGTGGAGAAATTGGAACCCTCATACATTGTTGGTGGGGTATATATAGCCACTTTGGAAAACAATTGGGTAGTTCCTTAATAAGTTAAACATAGTTACATGATCCAGAAATTTCACTCCTGAGTATACACCCAAGAGAAATGAGAATGTATGTCCACACAAAATCTTGTACATGAATGTTTATAGCAGCACTATTTGGAATAGTCAAAAAATGGGGGAAAACTCCCAATGTTCGTCAACTGATGGCTAAATCAAACATGGTATATCTGTACAGTTGATTGTTAACCAATCACATAAAAGAATGGAGGACATGGAATTAGATCATGGTAATGGTTGCAGAACTCAGTGAATGCACTAAAAAATACTGACATGTATGCTCTCATACAGTGAGTATCATGTATTTGAATTACACCTCAATAAGGTAGATATATAAAATGTAAAGTATAGGACGGTTTCATGATTTTAATGTTATATTTGACTAAATTATAGAAGAAAGAATGAAGTATGAAGTATGAAGAAAAGTATGAAGAAAGGATAGGAAACAAATTTGAAAGTATGAATTGTGATCAAATTATAAAGGGCTTCCATGGCTGGGCAGCTGGCAGTGGAGAACCATTGAAGGTCATTGAGAAAGTGAGAGATGTGAGTAGAGTGTGGTTCAGGAAAGTTAGTCCAGCATCATTTCATCACCGTTTCTACGTCTTTCATGGACTTTGTACTAGAGAATGTTTTGTATTTAGCAGTTTAGTTTTGTATTAGGAAAGATATATGATTTTAGAAAGTTTCTTCCAAAGCACTTGACCATATTAGCCTGGTAAATTAGATTATATAAACCTTCATAATAATACAAAAATGTTGTAGACCTAGGTATAACTTGCTTTCATAAGAAAGAAGTAATTATTGGAAGATGGAAGCCAGGTTTTTGTCATGTTCACTAATACACATACTTGATTTTGGAAATAGGAAAGGGAAAATATATTATTGTGTCAGTCCAGGTATCAACAGGACACTTACATTGCAATAATCTGATGAGACTTCTCAAGAACTGGGGTGGATCAGAGGGTTCACCCTACTAACAAGCTAGCGAGTGGACCTGCCACAGTCTCAAGGACATTGGCAGAAGACACAAGACTCCTGGGTCAGAGACAGAGGACGACGTCTTTAGCCCGTATTTTACCATAGTTTATTTCCACTTTAGTGAAAAAGTTAGCTATTTACAGCATTTTTAGAAATATAAGCTCTACTAAATGTACTGTGAAATAAGATATTAGTGAATAAGATGTATAATACCTCCTTCCCACATTGCTTTTTGAGTATATGCTACCAGACATTTTTGAGAACTTATAAAGCAGATGTTGGCTTTTTGGACTGAAAACTACAAGCTGAAATAGAATGTTAAGGAATCCAAATCAAATCACTTCAACTTGTATTTAACACTTAACTTTCTCAGTGCAGTTTTTCAGAAGGGCACACTCAGTAAAATGCATTAACTGCAAATTCATTGTTTACACCAGCCTTCTTTATTCTAATATTCCATGGCAGGCAAAAATTATAGTGAATGCGAAAGCATTTAGTGGTGACTTCTCCTAGTGTTTTCTACAATATTTCCTGGGATCCATGTGGTTTAATCAACACAGAACAGTGCTGTTCTAAAGAAATCTGCTTATTCTAGAAATCACATGACACCATCTACCATCTTGTCTGTAGGACAACTGTATTTTATTTTATGTAAATCTGATGAACTGCATAGTCATATGAAAAAATGCTAGAGCAGCTGGGCCAGCAGAATATTTCTAAAATCAGGCATACGCTGAATACTAGCATATGGGGGGGGGCGGGGGGGACTTTGGTGGGGACTCTGGGATTTGAATCTGCAGGCAGCAATTTTTCAGAGTAGTTTGAGAACTCTTTGTTTTGAATGTGTCAGTTACCAGTTAGGTTAGAGAAGCATGTGTGTTTCATACACAAGGAGAGATGATCTTTCTATTCTATCTAGGCTCCCAGAGCCATTTGCTTCAATTATCTGGCCTCTGCTGAAGACTGAAGGTCTGGCCTAGGATCTGTTTTCTATAGTTTTCTAAATGCTGATCCATTCATTATTAAAGAGACTTGGCCTTTAGCATCAGATTACCGCATTTCTTGTAAACCAGCTTAGTGGCAACAAAATTGAATTCATCTCCAGATATTGGATTTTTTTTGCTGAGCCCTTCTATTTTTGTTGCTTGGTTAAAAAAGAGCTGCAAATAAATCCAGGGGCCTATGTGGTTATCAACTTTGCTTTAAAAAGATCTGACCTTATAACCTTTTGTCCTGTCTTAAATATTTGCTGTGTATAAGGCTTTTTTTCTTTTCCCCTACTGAAGTGTCTTTTTTTCCCTTAAGCAGAAATAGCAGAAGATTAAGAATTGGGGCATGTCGTCTCTCCTTTCCTTTCTAATCCCCCATGTGTAACCTAGTGCATTAAGATAATGCTTCTGAGAATGTGGTATGGTTTTTTACTACGTGTGTGACTGCTGGTGAACTGGGACAGGCTCCACTACAATATCTATGAGTTTGCAGAAATGAGTGAGGATTAAAGATAGAAGAGAATGTTCATGAAATATATCTTTGCTAGTTCATATGGCTGAAATAAGATAGACAGGAAGCAACATTTCTAAATAAGAGTTGGTTTAATGTACCAATCCAAAAGAACTTATCCACCCCAATGTTCATAGCAGCACCATTTACAACAGCCAAGTGCTGGAAGCAAGCTAGGTGCCCACCAGTAAATGAGTGGATCCAAAAACTATAGTACATTTACACAATGGAATTCTATGCAGCAGAAAGAAAGAAAGAGCTCCTACCCTTTGCAACATCATGGATGGAACTGGAAAGCATTATGCTGAGTGAAATAAGCCAGGCGTTGAAAGACAAATATCATATGATTTCACCTTTAACAGGAACCTAAACAACAAAACAAACAAGCAAGCAAAATATAACCAAAGACACTGAAATAGAGAACAGGGGGACAGTGACCAGAGGAGAGAGGGGAGGGAATTTCAGGGGAAAAGGGGAAGAAAGTTTCACAGGAACAAGTATAAAAGACACATGGACAAAAACTAAGGGGGGTGGAAATGGGAGGGATGTGGGTAGCACTGTGGGGGGTGAGCTGGGGGTGGAGTAAAAGACAGAAAACTGTACTTGAACAACAGTTAAAATAAAACATTTTTTTTTAATAAAAAGATTTGGTTTAATGTGATGTCTGGCAAAAGGGAAGGACAGCACCTCTTCCTTAGGGAAATAAACCATTGCTCTTGTTGCAAGACTTTGCCTAACTTGTCCTTTTTCTGTTTTTGCCTGAGCTGTCTGGAGGCAGAAAACCATGCATAATGCTCAGTTACAGTGACTGTATTAATTTAAGAAATTTAAAATCATTGTCATAATTTTTCCTTGTACTTTATTATATATGTGCATATGTGGTTTGTATGATTGGTATATATGTGAGTATATATATATATATACACACACACACACACATTTTTTCTTCTAAATTAATCTTTCATTGTTTTTGGAAGAAGCGAAATACAAATACACGGTAAAGTGTGCCAGGTGGTTCTTTTTCTGTCCAAAGCCTTTAATAAGCATTCTCTTTTACTTCAAGGGAGCACTAAAGCTCATTATAAAAGGGAATATAGAAAGATGACACAAAAGGCAAATCAAAAAATAGGTCTCGAAAGCATTGATTTCAGTTCAGCAGGAGCAGCCTTTCAACTTTCTTTTTAATAGCAGGGATTTTACTCAGATTACAAAAATGTGGTCAAGATGTGGTGACTCGGAAACCCAACATCTGTTAGCAGAAGGTAAGAGGGTTGTGATTACAATCTAAGATTCAGAGCCTGGCTGGTGGGCCTGACATTTGAGAAAGCAAACAGGGCCAGCCTTTTTGTCTCTCCCCCCTCCCCCACTTCCTTCTGGGGGACCAAGTTCTCATGCTGCCCGCCAGACCTGTCACATTGAGAAAGCACTGCAGCCTTCCACCTATTCTTCCCTACTCTGCTGACCAAAATATAACTTCCCCGTGTCTGTTCCTTCAGGTCTCTGTTAGCAGATGGAACCCCACATCATAAACAAAAAGTTCACGGTAAATATTAAATACCAGAAGAAATCATTTCCTCCTCAGATCACATAGAAACCCCGCTGTAGTCAGTTTTCTGTTTCCTGTCAATGTCCTGTGTGTTCTTGGGACTCAACCATTGAGATGTCAGATTAGCAGTCAACCATCCCTTGCTCTCCCTTCCTTATGTCCTCACCTTCCTGCCTCTCACTGACACCAGCCACCTGCAAATGGCCTGGGCTCTGGCTGTCTTTTTCTTTCCAGGTAAAACAGAGGACCTAAAGCTCTCTTTGGCTAGAGTTGGTAAGAAGAAATAGAAAGTAGATAAACTCTTAATTAACTATTTTTTCCAAATATAAACAGAAAAATTGATAGGACACTTATGAGAAAACAATTATATGTTTAATTTTGGGGGGCACTTTGTTTCAGAAATAAATATCCAGGGATGTAGCCACTTAGGGTGTTTTCATGAATCTATCGGCCTGGTATAAATGGCTTAGCTATGTTTGTTCACCTCGGCACAGAGGCTTTGATGCTTTAGCATCAAAGAGGAACCAGTAGTGAGTATTTGAGACATCCAGGCAGAACAGACTAGGGGAGTGGAGTTAGCGTTGGTTAGGAAATGCCTGTAGTGATCTATAAAAGGCAGCACTACCTCTGCAGAATGTGGGCCTGGCTGTGACCCATGCTTTGTCCTGCAGTTCAGAACTGCATCACCTTTTGTCTTTCGCAAGTCATTTGAAAATATAGAGAAGAGAAGAATAAAGTGACCAGGGGCTTCCACAGTATTCGCTGCTTAGGTGTGGTGGTAGTAAACGTAGGGAGGTTTCATTATTCTTTGTGCCTTATGCATCTCAAATGTGTCACAATAATTAAGTAAAAAACTGAAGAGAAGGCATGGTTTTAGGGAATTAGTCCTAGAGTCATAAGATTCACTTGCATAGATACTATATATGGCCTCAGTCTGGTCATTTTGATTATTGTCTGCTTTCTTTTCCCCTTAAGCAAACACATATAGGAGTTTTCTAGATGTGACTAGTTGCTTCCCAGTCACTCTAACATAGAAAAGAACGTATGTGTGTGCCATCGCTTGTGTAAGGATCAGCAGCTTCTATCTCGGCTGGTTGGGGCGGAAGTGAACACAAGGGAGTTTGACCGGTAAACATAAGTGTTTGCATAGCTAACTGCATTTACTTCAGAAGCACAGAAAGTTGTATATTTAATTGGCAGTCCAAAAAAGCCAAAGCAGACAGTGGCTGGCGATTAGTATACTTTGAAAAGGATGTTTAAAATGTATAGGAAAAGATTATTTGCCTATAAATAATAAGACTGGCAATTTATAATCACCTGATGGATTAGGACCTCTACCCTAAATATTTGAATGAGATGGGGTCAAGGCAGCAGGATGGACTGGAACTTTCTCTTGTAGAGCTTCATCTACTGGGGGTAACCCATGTAGCCTGGCTAACTGACCACCATCTGTATCCCAATTCATTGACACACATTCAATCATTCTCATAGAAAAAATAAAAAAAGAACTGCTTCTTCGGTGGTGGTGATGGGGAGGGAAAACTCCAGGAAAAAAAGCTACATGCTAGTGTTTTAGTGGTGCCAAGACCACCCTGGACAGCCATGAGATCTTGCTCTGTGTGTCTCCTGGGAACACCATTTATATGGAGTCCAGAGTGAATGACATCGCCTGTGGTTGTGCAATGTCTCAGCTCTAGTGGTAATCATTTATTTGGTGATTTGGAAATGTTTCCAGAAGTATCCCTTGTGAAGGACAAAGGTCCACTGTGTATCTTATATACTTCACCATTAACCCTCTCATTTGTACTGAGCACTGAATAAATAATCTATTCAGCAAAGAGAGAAAAGCAACTTTAAAAACCCAGTTTATTGAATTATAATTCACATACACAATTCACCCATTTAAAGTGTACAGTTCAGTGATTTTTAGCATATTTGCGGAGTAGTGCAACTGTCACTGCAATTGTCAAACATTTCGTCACACTTCCTGAAAAACTATTAGCAGTCCGCTCCCTGTTCTCCCCTTCCCCCAGCCCCTGGCAACCACCAATCTACATTCCGTCCCTATAGATTTGCCTAGTCTGGGCTCTTCATAGGAATGGAATCATACATTATCTGGCCTTTTGTGATTGGCTTCTTTTACTTGGCCTAATGTTTTCAAGTTTCATCCATGGTTTAGCATGAGTCAGTACTTCATTTCTTCTTATCACTAAATTATATTCCATTATATGGGCATACCACATTTTACTTACCTGTTCATTTGTTAGTGGATATCTGACTTACATCTATTTTTGGCTATCATGAATGATACTCTCATGGACATTCATGTATAGATTCTCCAAGTGAACATATATTTTTAGTTCTCTTGATTATATACCTAGGAGTAGAATTGCTGGGGAGAAAGGCAATTTTTAATTTAGAAATGTCCCCATTAGTAACTATTATGTTAAAAGTCATCTTATTAATGGTGGATGTCTGGCATGGCTGGTACTTCGGGGTGCTACACCAACCTTCCAGCCTCCACTCCCAGCTATGTTGTGAACCAGCAGGTGAACCACAGAAAATTGAATTGTACTAAATGTTCAGTCTCTTCAAATGGGGTCATACTTACATTGAATTCACTCTGATTTACTATTTTGCTACTGCACTTGGAACACAGACAGTATTCACTGCAAGCTGGAACTGTGGAGTGGAAACAGAGGTTCCCTGTTTCCCTTCGTCAACTCTCAAAGCATGGATGGAGCCAACTTCAGATTACTCTAAGGCCTTTGCTCTCTTAGTTTCTTGCCATCCTTCTTCCTTTTGGCTGTTTTGCTTTTCATTAGTGCCACTTAGTGAGCTAAGAGACCCGAAGCACAGATCATTCAGCCGAAGTATTTTTATAGCCACTGGATGAAAAGGACTTTTAATACGTGTGTCATCGTGGTTTTTATGTGCCTTGTAAATTGTGTTGTTTTTCCTGGAGCTGTGAAGAAGTCGTAGTATGCTTCTTTGAATTTATTCTTAGCTTCTGTATTGTGTTATTAGAGGTATTATCAAGGATGGTAAAAAGAACGTACAGTATTGGAGGAAAATTGTTTAAGTATATAAATTATATCATTTTGTGTTTTTAAAGTGAGGCCACTTAGTGAGAATAAGAACCACCAGAAAGATTTTAGTAAGTTGACCATATTTTAATCATAAGAGTAACTTTCTACATAGATGCGGTGGTTATTATTTGGCAAAGTGAACATTAGCTTAGGTTTGAAATCCTAGGATTCATAAATTTGTCAAAAGTCTGATTTTTAAGAAGCCAAAGCCATTTGAATTGTGCCAACTCTACCAATTTTCTTAATGACATGTATATTTGAGAAGGAAGTTATAAAGAGTGGGCAGTGAGGGGTTGCTGTTTGACTTTTAAGGAGAATGTGGTTTCATCAGAGAAGAACAAAATATGGACTCCCCTTTAAGCAAAAGAGTTTTCATTTTTATTGTCCAGATTTCTTAAGACCCCAATAAAGCATTAGCCCTACTGTATCCAGCATTCCCCATTTATTCTCCATGGACTCTCTTCCACAAAATAAAATTGGTTGATTCACAGGCTGGCTGGAGGCTATGAATAGAGACTTTTGGGAGAATGTTCAGGATGTGTTCCAGCAGGCCATCAAGACTGTTGACAGGTGGCCAAGCCAAGGGAAAGAGTGTTAGTACTAACAGCAGCTTACACTGTCATAACTCCTGGTCATATGTCGGGTAATGCCATCAACATGTTACATGTATCAATTTGTGTGATTATCATGGCAACCCTATGAGGTCAATCAGTTTTTATCCTTAATTTAGCTGAGGGAACTCAGACACAAATAAGTTAAGAAACTTGTAAAAGGTCACGCAACCATGATTTGAACATAGGTGATCTGGTTCCAGAGTCAGTATGCCTAACCACGAAGTGTTCCTGGGCAGATTGGAAATGTGGGAAACTCTCACACCTGCCTCTGGCCAGAGCTCTGGGGGAAGGAGGGAGAGCACAGGGCTCGGCTCCCTGCCAGCACTTTGCCAAAATGAACTGGTGAACTGAGGCATTGTCTCAGCCTTTCACTACTTGGATAGTTTCAGAGAGCAAAGGAAGCAGTAGTTATGTGGAAGCATTCGTTATGTGGATCAGCAGGGTATAGATCTTGCTTATCTTTAAGACATACCTTTTATTATTTTTTTAAAAAACAGAGAATGAGTGCTCTATAATACAATATTTTTTGTCTTCTATGATAGCTGTTTTGTAGAAACTGGTAAAGAGTCAAATTAAGAGGAATCAAATACTGAAGATGAAAAAGCGAAGTCACAAGATAATAGCAAAGTGAGAAGAATGGAATTTTTATGTCCATTTAATCCCTGATGTGGCCTTTCATCTCCAGTACTTAACATGTAGAGAAAACAACTAACTTTAGCACAAGCAAACAAACGGCTACCACGTGGCTTTTCATTTCTGCCTTTGGAAGTTGCACAGATGTCAGATGAAGATAAATAAATACTGTTGACAGTTTCTGGAAGCCTAGTGTGCTTTGAGGGAGTGAGTCAAGACATGAACCAGGGCTTAAGGCCTCAAAGCAAGTGAAGGTCTTCTTGAGGACAAAATGAGGTTTTAGAATTTTGGAGCATGCTTCCTTGAAGAAAAGAGCATAGCCCAAAGTGTTTCTACCCTTAGGTCTCTTCTTAAGTAGAGAAAGGTGAAAAAATTGTTTATAAAATGGGTATTGGGTGGTGGATTAGAGGTGAATTCAGCCAATGGAATAGTAGAATTTTATTTACCAATTGAAATCAGCTCATTGAGGGCAGGCACCAAATGTCCTAACACATAGTAGAGTGCCTGTTACCTAATAACAAGAATGACAGAAAAAAATAATAACTGCCATTTATTGACACCATGTGTACTATGTATTACCATCTCTTCCATTTTGTAAAAGAATGCACTAAGTCTTAGAGAGTTTAGTTAGTAGCCAAATATCACACAAGTCAGTTAACTGCAAAGTCTGCTTTCTTTGTGGCTCACCTTAAGGATTTGGTTAAAGGTTTTGAACTATCTTCCATGGTTCATGGGGGGAGTCCTCGACAGTTTTCTGAATTACAAACATGAAAAAGCGGTATCTAGGATGAAGGCAGAATGGTTTGGTTTTTGTACCTTAGTCTGGCTGTGAAGTGATAAGAGTCTGAATCAATATTTTAGGTTAGAACCAAAAGGAGAGGAGAGACCCGAGACTTCCTGACAAGGGACAGATGATTTGGAGCCTTGGATACTGATTGGTTGTGGGGATTAGAGAAAGGAAGGAGTCTGAGATGAATCTGAGGTCTCCAGAGTCCTGACAGCAGGATTTCTGGCATCGTAAGTAGAAGAAATAGGGGAATCAGGAGCTAAAGCCAGTTTCCAAAGCCTTTCAGCTTGAGATGTGGCCGCAGCACGGATGTAATGTATATACCACAGAGTGGGAAGTGTGGCAGTTTTTTTTTCCTGCTGTTAGAGCCATCGTCTCACTACATAGAAGCTAAAAATTCTGGCTCCTTGCTTTCCTAGACTCCCTTGCATGTGTCTCTGGTGATGAGACACAGTGGATACCTGCTGGAGGTTTCTAGGAAAGATTTTTTTCTTTAATGATAAGAAATCTAGTAAGAAAAATGCTTTCTGCTTTGATTTTCAAATCAAGTTATCAAACAGGGAGCTGCTGCAGCCCTCTTGTAGTCATAAGGCACAGGCCAAATAAACAGGTGGGACGTTGATGTAGCTCCCTGACACTGGGGAGCTCCTGAAACCACCCTGGGGTGGCACATCTCCTGATGTCTCACTTGGGAAAAAACCAAACTCCAAACTCCCATTGTTCACATCATTTTTAGGTGGATATCCTGTTATTTATGATCAGAGCTATAAATATCGGGTTGGCAAAAAAGTGTTCCTTTGTTTTTTTCCATTAAGATGGCTGTAATAGTGCTTTGCTGACTTTAACTTCATTTGAAACAATTTTGTTAGATTGTACTGTGACAATTTTCATATCAACATGCATTTAAAAACACTTTCAAAATTGGTGAATTTTTGTACAGCCAATTTAATATTGAAGGTAGAAAAAAAGATGCAATGCTTCCTGCCTATTATGCTTTATTATTTCAAAACAGGTAAAAACACAACTGAACACAAAATAAAATTGGTGCAGTGTATAGAGAAGGTGCTGTGACTGATTGAAGGTGTTAACAGTGGGTTGCAAAGTTTCCTGCCGGAGACTTCTTGCTGGAGCAAGCTCCGCGGTCAGGGAGACCAGTTGGAGTTGATAGTGATCAAATCCAGACATTAAAGGAGAACAATCAGTGTCATGCCACGCAGGAGATAGCTAACCTACTCAAAATATCCAAATCAATAAAATCATTGGTGAAAATGGAAAATGTCTTTTATTTTGTGGGGAAAAAACTGTACAGCCTTTTTGGTCAACTTGATACATCCAAATTGATAGACTTCATGTATGACCCAGGTTATCTTGGAATCTAAGTCCGGCTCTCTCTCTATATTTTTTTAAAGACTAATTTTGGAAAAACACCACATGGGGAGTGATCATCAGAACTGTGCCCTGAAACCTCCAGAACAGTCGGTGTTCCTAAAAAGGAGAGTGTAATGTGGATACTATTTCTAGAAAAAGAGGGCTCTTTCACAAAAGTCTCTAAAGGCCAAAGAGCCTGGCCCAGATCTCAGGCCCGGTTTGCTGCTCGGTGAGCGTCCCTGGCAGGTTGCAGGGCTGCAACGTGCTTTTGAAATAACAGCAGGTTTCCCTAGTGAATTCCAGCATTCCCGTGGCTCCTGGATGCAAACTAGGCACAGGAAGCATTTTCTTCTCTTGGAACTGCTGCTCTTTGCTTTTGCTACCTCGCACCTTCCTTTCATTGGCTGGTGTCTGCGGGCAGGGAGGCGTGTTTAGCCCCGTGATGGACGTGCTCTAACAAGAATCAGCCTGCTTTGTGGGGCTCTGGACTTGCAGCAAGTTGGCGGTCTGATGGTCTGAATGACTGATTGATTGAAAAGTGATCGCAGAATTTCAAAACAGGATTTTACAAAAGCCAACACTTTCACTCTTTGGAGTCTTCATTTTATACTTTTTAAGTTTACAAACTTAATTTAGAATGTAGCACCCACCTGGCTGCTGAAGTTTTGTCTGTTACACATCCAGTTTGTGGTAAGAAAACTGTTGTGAGAAAGGAAAAAACAAATAAACAAAAATAACACCATGCTACATAGCCCCTGTCCCCGATTCTGCATTAATAAGTGCCACTCAGGGAAAATCACTTCATCTTTTGGAGATTCCATATTTGTCAATGAAGATGTTTGCTTAAATTGTGTGCAAGATCCTGTCTCCCTGAGCTTAGAGTTTTGACCACAGTGGCCTAGATTCCAGCGTTCTAAGGGAGAGTGGGGACAGTGGGTCCCCACTGTCTGGAAAACGAGTGGGTCTTCCAGACACTCGTCTCTGAGAGAACGCACCTGGAGACAGTGAAGAATTGTGCTAAAAGTACAGTTGCAATAAAATCTGATTCTGATCATGGGATTCTGGGTGCAGATGCCAAGTAAAATACAGGACACCTAAGTAAATTGGAATTTTAGGTAAATGTGAATTTTATTTGTCAGTGTCCGTGTGTCCCAAATATTGCATAAGGTATACTTATACTTAAAAACTATTCATTATCTATGTGAAATTCAAATTTAATGGGGAATCCTATATTTGTGTTTGCTAAATCTGACAATCCTAATTCTAGGGCAGTAAGTGGTGTTGATGGCATCTGCCTACCTCATTTGCAGAAAGGTGAGGGAAGAGCAAGAGCAGCTGGAGTTTCTGTAGGTTTGATAGATCTGATGTCCCAGCAGGGGGCTGAGGGGATCCAGCCAGAGGTGAGGGGAATGAGAAAACTGAGGTCTAGATGAGAAACTGGATCAGAAGAGAGCCCTTGCTCACCTTTCTCATTTTTTCACTTACCCTGGAGCATTTTTTCTACCCCCTTTTTCTTTCCACCCTTGAACGTGAAATGAAAGTATTAATTTTTTATTATAGGCTGCCATTATTTTTGGTTGTCATTTTGAATTTTGAAATGACTGATTTGGCCCCTGTTTATTTTTCTTTCTCTATGCTCACTGTCCCCTCCCAAATTAAATTGATTTCTGCTGGTGTGTGACCTAGATCGATTTCTGCCCCCCTGGATTAGTTATTTCTTAATAGAAAAATGATTGCCAAATCTCTCAAACTCTTTTCTACATTTCTAGCCCTCTTCAGATTTAATTTATGTTCATCATTCAGTTGTTCATAAACTCTTTACCCATATAACATGTCTTTAAGGAAGCAGAAAGCATGAGTCTTTACAGTAAATAGAGGGACAAAATTGCTTGTGGGTTTTCACCTGGTGTGTGGCTAGCTGCCTGCAGCACTTCAGAGGCAGAATCAACATTGTGCACCGCTAGGTTTGTTCCAGTTTGCCAAACAAGATCACTTAACACCTCTGGGTTGGGCAACTGAGCTTTCCCATTGTGTAAGAGGACTGCCAAGCTGGAGGAATGGAGGAGACCTCTCCCAGATGGTAAGCATTTCAGGGCACAACACCCTTGTATTAAAAGTAGCAAGGAAATGAACAAGAAAAAGACAGAGCATGCTGATACCAACACACATGTGATGCGAGATATGGCTGAGGTAGGTGCCTAATGATAAGTGGATGTTCTCACCCCCAACCCCAAAATATCAGCAGCTCGAGAGCAGCCACAAGCCCTGGCTTTTTATTTTATTCTATTTTTTGAATTAATTTATTTTTCTAATCTTTACCTGAGGATATGTTTTTGTATTGGTGAGGGAGAGAGGGAGAGAGAGAGGAATATCAGTGTGAAAGAGAAACATCGATCGGTCGTCTCCCTTATGTGCCCCTATGTGGTGAGCAAATCTGTAACCTAGGTATGAGCCCTGACTGGTATCGAACCTGTAACCTTTTGGTGTATGGGCTGATACTACAATCAGCTGAGCCACCTGGCCAGAGCAACCATGGCTTTTTAGTTGTTTATCCTGAGACTGAATAGGAGAAGGGGCTGTTTGTGGTGCTTTCTGTGTGCTACTCTCCATTTCCTCATCTTGTAGTCTTTGGTGCCCAATGTACCAGGTACAGAATTTGGCAAATGGAATTCATTGGCCAAGGCCAGTTGCAAAGGTGCTGCCTAAATCTGTCTACTTATTCAATCTGATTCAAAGGGGGATGCTCTTTAAAAAAACAAAAGGCAAACAAAAAAACTCCTTCCTACCTGACTTGAAATTCCTGCTAATAAGCCACTAATGAGCCCCAAACATTTATTCAGAATAAATTTTCTACAGAGAGGAAGGCACCAGGGATACCGAGAATGAATGGCCCCCATCATCTGGGAACTGCTAAAATAAATCAAGCTGATAATTAAACTACAGTGTAATGAGTGGTGAGGTGAGAGTGCACCCTAGGTTAGGAGGGTGTGGGGGAGCAGCACTAAGAAGTTCAGCCATGAGAAGAAGACTAGACATGCAGGTGATGTTGTGGGCTTGGGAGTTGTAAGAGCTGCTGTTGGTGCCACACTCAGGTCCCCTTGACTGGACTGCTGTCCCCCACCCTGGGCTGCTGTGGTATTGGCTGTGAGGCTCCCCGCTGCACTATCCCATGGACAGTTGCCCTCTGCTGTGATGAACCCTTCCTGGGGGAGGGCCTGTAGTCAATGAGTGATTGATGAGAGCCTGCAGTTCTGGCCTGCCTGCCTCGAAGCGGACGACTCGGGTGCTATTCATGCTCTGGAGATCCTGCGGGACCAGACTGAGAACTGACGTCAGCGGGAACCACATCTTCTTGGCCTCCCTGCCTCCCTCACTTTCTTACAGGGTTCTCCTGAGAACACCTCTCATCAGATCCCTTGCACATGAAGCCCTGTCACAGGCTCTACTTCTAGGAAACCCCAGGTGATGGATGATAGAGGAGTAGGAAGCTGATGCGGTTCTGGTGTTACAGGCTCTTATTTTCTCTGATGTGTAAGACAGTACACAGGGGGTTGAGAAGATTGGCGACGTGTGGTGCGAGGAGTGTGTGGCTAACGTGGGGCATAGGGCCAGCGCTGATTGTCAACTTAGATGAGAGACTCTAGTTTTGTTTTTTGGGTCTTTTCAACTTCTTTGATTGTTGTTCAAGTACAGTTGTATCCATTTTCCCTCCCTCACTCTCCCCACCCCAGCCACCCCCACTTCCCACCCATGACCCTACTTTTGTGGCAGCAATGTGTACTGCGGTGTCCTTTTCTTCAGCACTCTGCAGCCTAGATATAAGAACAGAAGTAAATGGCACAAGGTTATAGTGCTGACAGATGGATGCCATGGGAAGACAAGGACCAAACATGATAAGAGAGGACTTGAAGACAGGAGGGGACAAGTAGTTTGGGAGATAATGGAGGTGTCGATGGACCAAAGTTATCATTAAGATCAGAGAATCTGTGTCATGAGCATAGCACAGAACACTTGGCAAGATTAGGAGGCTACAAGGGTGGGTTCAGAGTTTGGAATGTAAGAATTTAAGAATGAGGGTTGGAGCACTTCTGCCTAGTGACAGGTCTAGGGTGTGCCATGACACAGGTGTCTGAATCAAGTGGAGGGGAAGCTTCTGGGGTGAGGAGGCCGCATTGAAGCCTTAGGGAGTTGGGTGGGCCATCCTCTTGGCCTCGTCAGCGCTGAGGAGTGGTGGTGACCTGAGTTCCCCCCGAACATGCCGCTCTCACTGTTCCAAGCCCCAGATGCCATCACTTGCTCCTTAGACTTTGTGCGGTTGGTGTCCCTAAAGAAACCACTGAGCACAGACAGATGATCGGAGGTACAGGATTTCCCAGTGAGACCCTTTTTCTTGGTGGTGTGCAACCCAAACCATTTGTTAACAGCTTACATAATGCCCATCCTTCAGTTTTCCTAGGTTCTCTTGGACTAGTCTTCCTACTAAATCTCTCAGTCAGGAGAACTCCACACTAATTCGATCTCTCTCTCTCTCTTCTACGTATTCCCACTTGCTGTTCTTATCTCCTAATTATAATATTTGCAGGCCCAGGCACTGAAGAGTAAGGAACACCATGACAGTTTATAAGAGGCAGTCGATGTAGTGGAAAGAAGGTGTGTCTTTACTTCCACCTGGAATGTTCCTTATTTTCTTCTTCATTCAGTTAATTCTTATTTTTCTTTTGGGTTTAGTTTAACTGTCTCTGTCCGTTCTCCCCAGATTATTTCAGAACCCTCTTCTTTCATCATATATTCTCAAAGCACTCTATTCTCTTCTGCGACTTACCGCAGTTGTAATTTTACAAATGAAACACAAGTAAGTCACTGCTTAGGGTCTGTCTCACCTGATAGAATAACCTCTCAAGGAAAAGGCCACCTCTCTATCCCTGGCTCCTGGCACAGTGCCCTACATAAACATAGAGCTTGAAAATATTTGTGGAGCAAAGAAATAAATGTACAGTGACCCAAGAGTTAGGAAAACTCCAGTTCTATCCCTAGGTCTTGGCCCAGTCACTTTGGCTCTGTGAGGAAGAATCATTTTTATTCGTTTGAACATTGTATGGATTCTGATTGTGCAGCAGATCAGCCCAGCACCTTCGCAACTCTTAACTCCAACAGCATGTCTAATTAAAACTTCTCTTGGAACTTCTTAAAGTAGATTATTTGTAGAGAAACTATTTTCTTTTTTGTTTTAGTAGTCTATTGCTAAGTAACAAATAAATTCCAAACTTAGTGGCTTACGATTATTATCTCAGAGTAAGCAGAAAAAGGTATAATAAAGAGTGAAAACCAATGAAATAGAAAAACAGGGAGCTAAGGGAGTGGGCAATGGGATTGTTTGAAGAAAGAATATTGAAGGCAGAGGGTACTGCTGGTCCAAGGGCCCTATGGTAGGGTATGCCTGACATATTAGAAGATCAAGAAAGAGCCCTGAGTGGCACGAGCAGAGTAGGCAAGGAGGATGGTACTGGGCAGCCACCTCGTGTTGGGACCCTTGGCCAACTCAAGAACTTGGCCTTTTCCTCTGAATGAGATGGGAACTACAAAATGGTCTTGAGCAAAGCGTCATGATTTGAAGTCTTCGGTCCTTTCCTTTTGTGTGAATTCTAGTTTGTTTTGACTGTAGCCATGCAGGTTTGTATTTTCCTGTATCCTGAGATAGAACAATCTACATTCATGTGATCAGAGATAGGCTACTTACTACTTTGGGCAAGTTTTTACTACATGTTTAAAGATTGAGAATTTGTACTTTTGGTCACCAGGGAGTTCACTCCAGGGTGACCACTTTGTCCTAATTTCAATCTACCTGCTGTATACCTCCCTTACTTGAGCTAGACTGAGGCTTAGATAGATGGATAGCGCAAGGAAGATAGATAGATAGATAGATAGATAGATAGATAGATAGATAGATTGAAAGACAATAGAGAAGAGAGTAAGGAAGAGATCTTTCTCTTTTTTCCTTTTAGGCAGTAAAATTTCTTTAGGCAGAAAATTTCTTTCTTTGTGGATTACATGGAGTTCACAAGTTGTATGGTTGAATTAATCCTATCCCTTAATCATCAAATATATTCTAGTTTAACAAAATTGTAAGTGGGCTTCTGCTTATCTCTCGAAGGCAGTAGAAATGCTATGGAGATCTGGATGTTAGCAGTGAATGAGAAGCATAGGTGCTGAATAATGAGAGTAGCAAACAAAATTGAACTTTGACCTTTCAGTATGGGAATACTTAATAATGCCTAGATCCTCTCTTTTGTGTTCTGGTTTTATACAAACACAAATTACACTCTTGTTGACTTCACCGTAACCCATGAAACTGAAGAAGGGGAAATTTGAGTCCGACAGAAAGCAGTTTCACCAAACTTCGTCATGCATTTGTGTGACAGAAACTGAGAACACCTGTGTTTTCTAACCGATTTCATGAAGGAAGTGTCCCGGCAGTGGTCACCACGGCCACATGATATGAACAGACAAAGCTACACTGGAAACAATCTAAGAAAGCGTCTACTCCTCCTCCGTTGTACAAATGAGGAAAATAAGTGAAGCCCAGAAGTGCCTGTTCACACCTGACATCGGTCTGTGCGATTGTGGGAAGCGAGTGGCATCATAGAAATAGCACAAACTTTGGAGAGGTCTGAGTGGGAATTGTAATTCAGCCACTTACTAGCTGCAAATTATATTCTTCTATCTGAGCCTTACTTCCTTCATCTGCCCCTACCTGGTGGGCTAGTTGTGAGAGTTCCACAACATAATGTGTAAAGTCCTGGCTTGGAGTGGACGCTCTCTAGCTTGTGATTATGATTAGCTCCCTTTTGCTGCCAGTGGTGATACAGAAAAACCACCTCACCCAATACTCACTAAAACTACAGGATTTTAAAGTGTCAGCCAGTGGTGTACTTGTTTCCAACGATATTTAGTACACTAAAATTTATACACAATTCAGGGTAGGTAAATAAACATTTGTATATAAAGTATAGTGTTAGGCACTATATGGTTCCTGCTTTTAAAGAATGAGAATAGACACGTACACACGGTGAGGACTGTAGTTAAGTAGCATTAGGGATGGGTGGGTGCAGATCGTTAGATGAAGAGGAGGGGCTCAGGGAAGTCTTTGTAGAGAAAGTCACACATGAGAGGCTTCTCTGAAGCTTTTAGAAAAGAGATCAGGGGACATTCCCATTTTAAGCATAGGTACAATACAAGATATTTTTAGAATCAATAAACTTCTCTGGTTAAATGAGCACAGAATATGTCAAGGAGAATGCGTAAAATAATAATAGTAGTAACCACTGATGGAATAATTGTTACATGCTAAATACTTCTCATGTATTTATTCTTTTGCATATTATACAGCTCTATGAGGTAGATTATTATCATTTCCATTTTACAGATGAGGAAACTGAGGCATAAAGAGGTTAAATGTATTGCCTAAAGGCCTCACAGCTGGTGTGTGGCAGAGCCAAATGTGGACCCGGGTCGTCTGACTCCAGAGTGCATGCTCTGGGTCTGACATTAGCTCCATTTTGTCCTGCTGCTGCTGCCCCAGGAGGCTGAGCTGTATGGATTCCATCAACAAGCTCCCTTGACCTCTGGTTTCCAGTTGAAGTAACAGAAGAAAATTGGAGAGTGGGCCTTGGGTTTGCCCGGGTCACGTTCCTTTATAGAAGGGCATAGCTCCTGTAGGCAGCCTGGCCTGCAGCTACGGGCCCCACTGTGTTTCCAAACCAGTCCCTCTCCAGCTGGTGCTGACCCCAAGGTGCTTTACTGTTTCTTATTGGCTCCTTTAACTCTGTCCCCATCTTTGTGAAGAGGGGAGTTTTGGGGTCATAGGATAATCATATATGTTCAGCTTTAATAGATACTGCCAAATAGTTTTCTAAAGTGATTATACTCATTTATCGTATATTCCCAGGAGCAGTGTGTGAGAGTTCCAGTTGTTCTACAACCTCGTCAACTTTTGGTGTTCTCTGCTGCCTTTTTCATTTTAGCCATTCCAGTGGGTATATAGTGGTATCTTATTGTGGTTTTAGTTTGGCATTTCTCTGATCACTGTGGGAGTTGGACATCGTTTCATGTTTTCATTAACTACATGGATATCTTCTTTGATGAAGTAGCCAAGTGTTTTGTCCATTTTAGAATTACGTTACCTGTCTTTTTCTTATTGATTTGTAAAAATTATTTATATATTATGAACACGAGTCTTTTGTTAAAGATATGTACTGCCCATATTTTCTCTCACCATGAGTCTCACTTTTTCAATTTCTTTACAATATCTTTTAATAAACAGATGTTCTTAATTTTAATTTATCCTAATTTACAAATTTTCATTTTTTACACTTACTACTTTTTATAGTTTTTAAAAGATATGTTTGTTGCTCCGATATCATAGGATATTTGCCTATGCTTTTTTCTAATTGCTTTTACATTTGCATCTGCAATTTATCTGGAATTGATTTTTGTGTGTGATGTGAGAGTAGAAATCTGATACTTTTTCTCACATGGCTATTCAGTGGACCCAGAACCTTTTCCCTTCATTCACCACAATGTTACTCTTTTCATAAACTAAGTGACTGTGAATGTGTGGTTTTATTTTTGGACTATTTTATTCCATTGGTCAGCTTCCTTGTGCCAATATTGCACAATCTTGATTATCATAACTTTAGAATGAGCCTTGACATCTGGAAATGGAAGTCTTCCAACTTTGTTCTTTTTCAAGATTGCCTTGCTTATTCTTGGTCCTTTGCATTTTCATATGTATTTTACAATCACCTTGTTAATTTTCACAAAAAAATGCTTAAACTCTGATTAAGATTGTGATGAATCTGTATAATAATTCATGAAAAATTAACCCCTTAATATTATTTAGTCTTTCAATCTAAGAATGTGGTAGTTATCTCCATTTATTTAGGTCTTTTTAAATTTTCACAAATATGTATAGTAATCATTGTAGAGGTCTTATACATATTTTAATATTTATAGTAGTCATTGTAGAGGTCTTATAGATATTTTATTTAAATTTAAATGAGCCCTAATGCCCTCCTGCAAACCTGAGAGAATGTACAATGAGTGTAACTGAGTTTTCGTTCTAAGGACTTCTTTGTGTACCTACCTGGGTCCCTTTGATTTAGGTGAACCTGGTCATTAAAAGGCCTCAAGTCATGGAGCCGGGCAGAGCATTGCCATGGACTAGCCCTGTGAACTTAATACTCTTTATCTGATAAATGGCAATAATAGTAGTACCCACCATAATAAGGTTCTCAAAACTATTCAAAGAGCTTTAAAAATTTTCCCTTCTATTTCTAATTTTCTAAGATTTTGTTTAAAAGTATAAATGGGTGTTGATTTGTATCAAATGCTTTATCTGGACCTTGCAAGAGGTCCACTTCTGTTTTGTTTCTAGGGCCTGATGCTACGGCCCTTTCGCAGGGCTTAGCTTCACCCCAACTTGAGGTACATATGACATTTAGCCTTGCACATAGTAGATTCTTAATAAGTAGCATCTGTAAATATTACTAATAATCTTAACAGTTAGTCCAGAGGGCAGGGAAAGGTAGGAAGAACATAGTATCTTAAAACCACTTGGCTACGGATATGGTGTGGCACCTTCTCCTCCGCATCCCATTCTACCTCATTCCCGATTCCCTGAAGCAACCTCTCAACTCTTACCTATTTAAAAAACACATTTCCAACCATATTTTTAGCAACATGCCTCTATGGCTTTTTTGTGATTTTTTTCAGGTGTAGTTACTATCTATTGACTTTCTCTTACAGAAGATGGAAAGCGAGCTCTATCCTAGCATTCCTTCTATAATCCCTCCTCCCACAACCTTTCCCATTTGTGAACCTATTTATGTCAAAATATTCCAATTATATGTTTGTATGTTTTTTCCTTCTCCACAATAGCTGAAAGGATGGACCAAAGCATAAGGAGGTGAGTGCTAGCAAAAGAAACCTAGGTTCACATCATTAATGTTGGACAAGACTGCACTTAGGTCTCAGCTAGCCAAAGAGGTAAATTTATAATGAAAAGGGTTACAAGTTACAATGACAGTAGCTTTCATATAGCTTTATGCAACTGTGGTCAGAAAGAGTAAAAGGAGATTTTAGTTATCCCTGTTTCATCTATCTTTGATCCAGCAGGGAGACTAAGGAGGATGTGAAAGAGTTGAATAATGTCATGAAGAAAAATTCAAATATGCCTCCAGATAGACTCATGTGACCAAGTGTGAGCAGCACACACCCAGACTGACCTTGTACTAGGTTACTGAGACTTTTCTAAAGCCGTTGCACCATTTCACATTGCCACCAGGCGGGGAAGCGGGCCCCAATTTCTGCACCTTCTCACCCACACTCGTCCTTTGATTACAGCAACCCCAGTGGGTATGAGAGGACGCCCAGCAACGTGGAGACACGTCCTTGTGGTCTCCACCTGCATTTCCCTGATTGTTAATCACATTGTGCATCTTTTTATGTGCTTCTTGGCCATTTTTATAGCTCTTCAAAGAAATCTTTGTATGAAGTCTTTGTCCATTTAAAAATAGGGTTGTCTTTTGATCGTTAAGTTCTAAGAGTTCTTCTATACAGGGTGGGGCAAAAGTTTACAGCTGTGAGTACACAAAATGCAGAGTTTATTCTTGTATTTTTATTGTATTATTTCCCATAAGAACACCTGTAAACTTTCTTTCCCCCCGCCCTGTATTCTAGATACAAGTCCCTTACCAGAAAAGTGACTTATAAAACTCTTCTGTTCTCAGGGCTGCCTTTGAACTTTCTTGATGGTGTCACTTTTGAAATGCAAAAGTTTTAAATATTGACAATACCCAACTTATCCATTTTTTTCTTTTCTTACTTTAGCTTTTGCCATCATACCCAAGAAACCACTGTCTAACTCAGGGTCATAAAGATTCATATCTGTATTTTCTTCTAAAAAGCTTTATAATTTCAGCTCTTGCATTCGTGTCTGTGATCAGTTGAGTCAAGCTTTGTGTGTGGTGTGAGGTACATGCCCAGCTTCTTCTTTTGCTGGTGTCCATCCAGTCGTCCCATCACTGTTTGTTGAAATTATTCTTTTTTCCCCATTTATTATCTGGAGGCTGTTGTTAAAAATCAATTGACCATAAGTGTGAGGGTTTATTTCCAGACTCTCCATTCTGTTCCACTCTCTTTACGTCCACCCTTCCATCAACACCGTACTGTCTTGACCACTTTATGGCAAGTTTTGAATTAGAAAGTATCAGTCCTCTGATTTTGATCTTTTAAAGATTATCTTGGATATTCTGGGTTTCTTAAATTTACATATGAGTTTTAGAATTAGTTTGTCAGTTTCTGCAAAGAAGCCAAATGGGATTTAATAGGGATCACACTGAAACTTGAGGCCAATTTGCAGGGGTTTGCTGTCTTAACAGCATCAAGTTCCAATCCATGAACATGGGCTGGATAGGAGAATGGGTAATTTTAACTTACTTGATAGTTTTCTTTTTTTTTCTAAAATTTTAGAGTTGTTACCATGGATTACTTTTATCCCCAGAAAAAAAATATGTCATTAAAAAATGGTTTGAGCCCTGGCTGGCGTAGCTCAGTGGATTGAGCGTGGGCTGTGAACCAAAGTGTCCTGGTTTGATTCCCAGTCAGGGCACATGCCTGGGCTGCAGGCCAAGTCCCCACTTGGGGGCACATGAGGGGCAAACACATTGATGTTTCTCTCCTTCCCTTCCTCTCTCTCTAAATATAAATAAAAATAAAATCTTTTTAAAAAGTGGTTTGAGAATTTTAGAATACTGTCTGAAAGTCCTGGGAGCTTTACCAATATGGTGAGCTGCCAGCGTTCCTCCCCCAGGTGGGGCATTAGGATGGCGGAATACAGTCCTGAGGCTCGAGGACTGGCTCCTCTTCTGTTGGTTCCGTTCTTTGCCCAGAGGGAGTACTTCCCTTTCTGCTCATCTTGGTGGGTGGCTGACCTTTCTCTCTCAAGGCCAAAAGGTGTGAGGTCAAGGGGAATTTGAAACAAATTGCAAAAATTCCAGAAGATTTTTTTCCACTAGCTAAGTTAGAGTGGTGTTTGACCTCCCCTAATTCTCTCTGTTTTCTGTTTTAGGAAGATACCTAAATTACTGTATCTATTCTTTCTTTAACTTCAAATTATTGTTGAGACATTCAGATGTTCTCTAGCAAAGGACCACAAATGGAATGTTGTTAAAATACCCCGAGGGCGTGTGAAAGCTCTGATTGTCAGGCCCAACACTAGATTATAGGTGCCCAGGAAGCCAATGAGAATTTGTATCTCTAACAAGTTTGTGGGTTAAGCTTCCGGTCTGAGGAGCACAGTCCAGGGTCTCTGATGAGGATGTCACAGGATGCAGACAAAGAAAGGTAGGAAGTGAACAGACCCGTAAGTGATCTCTCCTGGTTTGAACGTGATGTGAGTTAGATGGGTTATGGTCAATGTGAGGATGGTCAATGGTCAATGATAAAGTTAGGAGCACAGACTTTGTATTGCAGAGACCCGAGTTAGAATTTTCACTCTGCCAGAGTGGCTGTGTGACTTTGGGCAAGTTCCTGCACCACTGTGCGCCTGTTTCCATCACTGTAAGATGGGGATAATAATAGTTGTTGTTTCGTAGGGCGACCGGAAGAATTAAGTGAGATAATAGGCACAGTGCTTAACACAGTGCCTGCTCTGCAGTGAGTGCTCCGTGAGCGTTAGCTCTTATTATTGCTCACTGGGCCTTATCACACATGACTCCTCTGGCAATGTTTGCACAGGATGAGACGTGCTTAGATTTGGACTGGGGATCGATTGCTTCCATGGACATCGTGGTCGGAGTGTGAAGGACTCGACCCAAGTGCACACTCTGGGAGTGTAACTCTCCAAAGCAGTGGTGTGGCACAGGACAGGAAGTGTGGCTCCTGGTGCCAGTTTGGGTTCTGGTTTCCTTGTCTGTGACTTGGAGGGAGTTGAATTAGAGAATTTCTAAGACCTCTTCCAGCTCCAAGATGCTGGTTTCTCATGGCCAGAGCAATTCTATGAATTTAGACTTGCTTCTCTCAAACACAAGGTGGCAGCAGAAGACAAGACTCTGGGCTGCCATTTGCTGCAACCAGTAGTGAACATATTCCCCAATTTACACCATGTTCTACCATGAAGGAAGCAGATAGCTTAAGATTACAGCCTGCTCTTGGTGGTTTCTATGAGGCCATGGTTTAATGACCCTAGAATAATGCTTATATCACTATAATCAGGATTTTCCAGCTCTTCGAATAGTTCCACAGAAGGTGTGGAGCCACCACTCAGCACCCACCACCCACCCCCACACACCCCACCCTACCTCAAGGCCTTTTCCATCCAAGCTACTGCTTCTCAAAGAAATACCTGCCAAGTTCTCACCTGTGGTAAATTGGGAGCTGCATAGTAGGTGGCAGCTGTGTGCTTTACCTAATGACAACAACTTCTTTATTCCAGGATCTAGAAAGATTGGAGGTGTGGCTGGTAGTTGTCATCCTGGTAAATAGATTTCAAATAGAACACCTTTGTGTTGTGCTATTCAAATGTCTCCCAGTTACAAATGGCAGTAGGAGGGGCAGAGCTGTGGGTTGGGACACTGTGATCCTTGGTTGGATGATGGCCCCTGGCCAGGAGGGCTGGGAGTGGCTGGGCAGAAGGCAGGAGGTAGAGGCAGACCATGAAGTAAGATGGACAATGCTGTGGCAGAAACAGGGTCAGAGTCCTGTTTTCAGACTCTGGAGAGGGAGCTTCTGAGGATTCCTAAGAGCAGAGGCCAGGGGCCTAAGGCCACAGGTGGTGGGCATGAGTCCAAAATAGAAATATCACCTTTCTCTAGGGACTTTGAGGACTTCAAGACAGAAGCATGCAGGTGGAAGTAGAATTCAAGAGCTGAAAAGATAGGGTCAAATGTCTAGTTAAAGTGTTCCTGTAGACTAGAAGGAACTTGACACATAAATACAAGGAAGAAGTTATTTAATGGTTTAAATACACGCCATCGGACTAGAGCAACTTGAGACTGTGCTTATAATCCCCTTCAGGGGCATTCAGCTCATTTTCTGGGATTCACTCCCCTGATGGTAAAGAATGTTTGGCTGTGAACTTATACACATTTTTGGGATGCTCCAGACCTGACCAGGCGGGAGGGCATCTCCAGAGGAGGGAAAGGAGAGCAGGCCAGGAACTGAGCCTTGGCTTTCAGAGAAAATACTCTTCCTTCTTTCCTTTTCATCCTGCTGAGTGGCCAGAACAGAATAATCAAGGAAAGCAGCAGCGGGAAACGGTACGTTTGGAATGTGGGCCATTTCCTCAAAATTCCCTCGCTCTCCACCTTCTTGTGCCTGATTTAGAGGTCATACCCTTTGCAAGATGCTTGGGGATTGAGGGACGAAGAGGGAGAAGGCTTAACCTGTGAATTTGGTGACCATTTTGGAAGCCACTACCCAAATTGCCTCCAAGATGAGTGGAGGAGGGGAGGGGATGGCAAACCCAATGTGGTCCTAAGGAGCTGGAGGTGGTAAGGGTGCTGGTGAACACGGAATCACCCATCACTCCGACAGCTTGATGAGGCGTGTCCAGGTAGGGAGAGTTAGCAAAAAATTTCATGAGGGCTTTATGAAGATCTGAATTACGACTAACTGGGGAGAGCTTTATGGAAGTGCTAAGGTGGAAAATGGTTAATATTTTGCTAAAATTCAGGAAGAAGGTGGATTGGATCATAATTGACTTCCTTGGCAATTTCATAAAAGTACCCCAAACCACTGAGCATGCCCACACCTGCATGAACAAGTCCTGTAAAATGCTTGGGTGCTTGACAGTGTGCCACCCCCTCAGGCCAGCCTGGTGCCGACTTGCCTTAGCCGATGCTGGACTCCCGGCTCCCACATGGGGAGCTGAAGCAGGCTGACTCAGTGTCAAAGACTCATCCTAGACCTCCCTTGGCTTCAGAGGACCTTCCATAGAAGTGTTGCACTGTTGGGCTTTTCATGCTTCCCTAGTAGCAATTTGTATGTATGTGTTAGCCTTTGAAAGAGAGAAAATCCCTGGTAAACACAAGAAAAAGCTGTTCCAGCTGCCTATGGGAAAAGCGATACCTGTATATCATTAGTCACATTTACAAGTAGTTGCTTTACGAAGAGAAAGGAAAACTGGGTAATTGCTGACATAAAGCCTTTAAAAGAAAATGACTTCATTGCTATTAGGTAACACCCACAGAGGCAAATCTCTGTTCTTACCTGGTAGGCACAAAGAAAATGCTGAGGATAAGGGGGAAATTTGGAGGACTTGGGACTTTGCTTTTTCTCACCTGGCAGACATTCATCTTAAAAAAAAAGATATACTACTATATAGTCATTTATTAACTTACTTTAAATGTTCTACCGCTATAGTTCCTGGTAGGGGTAGAACCCCTGAGTTTACTGAGAACCAAATCTACATTAAAAAATCAACCAAAGGTTAATGGGAAGCAAGAAGCAACTTGATTAACTTTTTAAAAAAAATTCTAAAAGCCATTTACTGGTTAAATATTTAAATGAAAAATATGAACCATAGTAACATTTGTATTCACTTTGGAAAACACGTGAGAATTTCCTCAAAAAATACAACATGGAGTTACCATACAATCAAGAATCCTACTCAGAGACGTATACCCAAGAGATATGAAGACACACAAATGCTGTGTGAATAATCATAGCATTATTTATAATATGTAAAAAGTAGGCAAACCCAGATTTCTATTAACTGATGATGGATAAACTACATGTGATATATCAATACAATGGAATATTATTCAGCCATAAAAAGGAATAATACATGGCATGACCTAGAGAAAACTTGAAAAAAATTATTCTAAATGAAAAAAAGCCAGATGCAAAAAGCCACATATTGTATGATTCCATTTATATAAAATGTCCAGAATAGACAAATTCATAGAGGTGAAAAGTACTATGGATCAGTAGTTGCTAGGGCCTGGGTATAGGGAATAAGGGATAACTGCTAATGTATATGGGGGTCTCTTTTGGGGGTAACAAAAACGTTCTGAAATTAGATGGTGGTGATGGTTGCAGAGCAATGTAAATATATTAAAAACCACTGAATTGTACAATTAAAAAAGGTGACTTATGGTATTGAATTATATTACAATGAAATATGAATCATGAAACTTTATTATAGCTATATTAAACATTTAAACTATAACCCAATTATAATTAAAAGTGAAGTAGGGGGGACTTATGGGCAAAATGGCAGCGTAGGCAGACATGGCTCACCTCTGTGCAACCACATCAAAATTACAACTGAAATATAGAACCACCATCACTCAGGAACACCAGAAGTCAAGCTGAGTGGAAGTCTGACAACTATGGAATTAAAGAAACCACATCCATTCAGACTGATAAGAAGAGCACAGACATGGAATGGGCTGGTCCCACACTCACATGGATAAAAATTCAGGAGGGATATCTCAGGAGGGAGGAGTCCCAGACCCACCCAAGGCCCCCCAGCCCAGGATTCCGGTGCCAAGAAGGTAAGTTCCCACAACTTCTGGCTACTAATACCAGCAAGGGTTGAGTTGAGGGAAGAAACTACCAGAGCCCCAAGCAGTTCCTCTTAAAGAACCCACACATGGACTGACCTATTCAGACTCTCTCTCTCTGAGCTCCAGTACTGGGGTAGCAGATTGAAAGGCAGCAGTGATATATAAAGAGAAACCGAAGTTTCTGTCATCAAAGTGAGAACAGTCCATTGCCCCTTTGCTAAACCCTCCCCTCACAGAACCAATGAGTGGGTACTGTATCTGAGACTCCAACAACCAGACTAATACTGGTCGACCTGCCTTAGAGATCACCAAAGGTCCTCACCCAACTTATGGGTGTGCCCAAGCTGCTTTTCCATAAGAATGGCTGGTCTCAGCTCCTAATACTGTCAAACTCAAACAAGCAACCCCTGCTTTAGTGAGCCCTAGCATCAGCCAGATTAGATTCACAGCCTGGCTTTGCCTGGGAATCTCCAAGCCCAGCACAAGAAGCAGCCATCTCAGATTGCTTTACAGCTCAGGCAGAGTGACCTGGGAAAAACACAGATGGGGTTCACCTTGGATATAGCACCAGGGAAACCCCAGGGCCAGTGCACCCAGTGGACAACTACAGACCATGATGGAGCACCACCACCCTGCCCCTGCATAGCTGGTCCTTCATGGACAGTGGAGGTTGGTGATCAGTGGTCACAACCAGTCCTTGCAACTGACTGGCCTGGGTAAATTCCTCCCATTGATCTGCCAACCGCAACCAAGGCTCAACTACAAGAGAGGGGTGTACTCAGCCTACACAAAGTGTGCACCTCGAGTATCTAGCTTGGGTGATAGAGGAGGCTGTGCCACTGGACCCTACAGGATGCCTACCACATTAGGCCTCACTGCCAAGACGTGGAGTCAAAGCAGCTCTATGCAATGCATAGAAACAAACACGGGGAAGCTGCCGAAATGAGGAGACAAAGAAACATGGCCCAAATAAAAGAACAGATCAAAACTCCAGAAAAAGAGCTAAATGAAATGTATGTAAGCAATCTATCAGATGTAGAGTTCAAAACACTAGTTATAATGATGCTATCTTGCATCCCGTCAAGGCCAGGCAAGTTCGCCCAGGATTTGGGTAGATGAAAGAAACTGCATGGAGCCGTTGGGATGGGCAGACGTGCCTTTATTCATGGGTGGGTGATCCACACTCACTGCAAGCCGCATGCTGCACAGTGGGAAGCCCCAAGTCCCTCGTATACTAAATGTATGCAAAGCTGAGAGGGTGCCGCAATATTGTAAAACACAGCGTGATTCTGCCCATGTGGGCCCACTCAAGGTTACAGGAATACAGTTTATTGGACCCAGACTCAAGGCTATGGGAACACTGCTTATCTCAGTTACCTAGACATCTGGGTGAGGGAGCCAGACTGACTCCATTTACCCTACAGATGCTCAAGGAACTTAGTGAGGACCTCAGTCCTCACTAAGCAGCATAAAAAAGATTCAGTCAGAAACAAAGGATATGCTAAATGAAATAAAAAACAATTTACAGGGAAATTGTAGTAGAGTAGATAAAGCCAAAAGTCAAATCAATAATGTAGAACATAAGGAAGCAAAAAAGACTCATGCAGAACAACAAAAGGAAAAAAGGATAAAAAAATGAGGATAGTATAAACAAACTCTGGGAAAACTTAGAGGTCCACCATTTAGATCAAAGGGCTGCCAGAAGGAAAAGAGAAAGAGCAAGAAATTGGAAATCTATCTGAAAAAATAGTGAAAGAATACTTGCCTAATTTGGCGAAGGAAGTAGACCAGGAGGCAGAGAGTCTCAATTATGATGGATGCAGAGTCCCACTCCAAGACACATCGTAATTAAAAGGCCAAAAGTCAAAAATAAAGAGAGACTCTTAAAAGCAACAAGAGAAAAGAAGTTAGTTACTAGGTGGTTAGCAGATGTTGGGGTGCAGGTGGTTGGGTGAAGAGGTAAAAGGATTGAAAAATACAAGTAGGTAGTTACAGAATAGCCATGGGGATGTAAAGTACACGATAGAAAAGGAAGTAACCAAACAACTTGTATATGTGACTCATGGACATGAACAATGGTGGGGGGGGGTTGCCTAAAGGAGTAGGGGGCACTGGGTGGAGGGGGGCAAAGGAGGAAAACAGGACAACTATGATAGCATAATCAATAAAATATAATTAATAAACATTTACTTAAAAAGTGAAGCATGGGGAAAGAGAAAAGGACATGGAAAAAGATGAAAGAGAAAAAAAATACTTGGCACAAGAAAGAAAATGAAAACAAAAAAAGAAAAAGGGAGGCAGATTCCATGATTTTTGATAGAATAGAAAATTTCTTTCCTTGTTCTCCGAGAGTCCTTTGGGCTGTGGTCTTCAGATTGTTATTATCCATTTATTATTGCCTTTTGAACTTCTGATTGACAAATTGACCGTTGCTTCCAGATCTTCTGATTGCCCTTTGCCCTTAGACTCCTCAGTGCCTTGCTTCTTGTTCCAGTGGAATTAATGAACTGAGGATACGACATTTGTCTTTTTTTGCAATATCAGTCAGTGACCAGAGTTAGATACGACATGCACCTAAAAAAAGGTGCAAACTCAAGCTGAGACTTGTCTGGATAAAGGTTCCCCATTGCTACATTTAATTCTATCTTTTGTGGTTATACTGAGATGCCCAATATCTGGCCTTTCTTCTGATCTAGGATAGACTTATCAGTTTCCCCCAACTGTTAAATTTTCCTGAGGTGAAAAATTTAAGGCCTTGGACATGAACTGGTCTTGGCATATTATTAAATACCAGATGGGTAGAAACCTCAGCTTATTGACATAGGGCCTGGTGTGAAATCTGATTAGATGTAACTCATTTCCAGTAGTCAGAAATGTTACTTCATAATGAAAGAAAGACAATGAGAGAGGGTGGGAAAGAGGTTAGCAGAAATCATAGAAACTAGCAATAGACGAAGGGGGATGTGACTCAGAAGTCACCAGGGTCTTCCCTCCTCTTCAACGTCTGGGACCCGTCAATCACCAAGGCTGATGATTTACCTCCTACTGTTATTCAAATTTATTTCCTTCTCTTTATCTTTTCTCTCAGTCTCTTTTAATCTCTAGCCTGGTCCATGCCAATAGCTTTGTAACAAATCCTCTAGTTTCTAATTTTACCCTCACATCCTAAAATTCATCCTTCACATTTTGAAAGTAGTATTTCTAAAGTCCAAACCATATCATGTTTTTGTCCCATTAGACAACTGTGTTGAGAGCATATGACGCTATAAGCAGAGATACATATGGCGTGGGAATGGGGTTCCCTAGCAAGGCTAGCAGACTTTACCTTACCTGAGCCCCAACCTGGGAACCTGGATATAACCCTGCTCTGAATGGTCTGTCACTCGACACTATCCAGTAACAGCATGATATTTGGGCATGATATTGGAAAAGGGGAGTATTATTTTTTAAAAAAGGAAACCAAAACTATCAGTAATAGATATTTTACAAGAAGCATATCACAGAAATACAAAATCCCACTGAACAATCTCAGTGCCAGTCCCCGGGGGAAAATCCACTCAATAAGTGCGCATGAGTCTGGTCTCCAGTTCTGGTTCTCTAAGTTTCTGGCCCCGAGTTCCTTAATGTCTTATAGCTGCCACCTCCAGGTCCTGCCCCAGTCCCATGAACACTAGGGAAATTTGTGAAGAAGTTTTATAGGAGGCTTCTAAACCTCTTCTGAGCTTGCCAACACAGAGAGTTTTGTTTCCAGCCAAACTTTCATCCCATCCAGAGTTCAATGATGAGTTGTTGTTTTTTTCTAATGTTCTCACTTGAGAAAATGCTTTTGAGAAAATTGAGAAAATGCTTTTCTACCCTGTGAAATGTCTGCTCATTTCATTACCATTAAAACTTCCAGTAGGTTCACTCGTGCTACATAACAGGCTTGGTGACTTTCTCACCCCCCAGTCTTACAAAGGAATCAGATACTTAGTGCCCAAAGGTCCATTCCAAGGGTAGCAAGTTTCCTCTACGTGACACCTGCCTGGTCTGCTCTGTTATAAAAGGAGTCTGAGTTTTGATAAGTGGAAAACGCCTGCTCCGGGTGCTGGTGGGAAAGAGTCTGTGTATTTGCCCATCCGGGCCCACACCCTTTGTTATCCAGGAACTGACGAGTCACCCCAGTTTACTCAAAGTGGGCACTGAATGGGTGTAGGCAAGTTACCTGCACTGTTAAAGACAGAATGTCCAGAGAGGCTCTCTCCCTTCCCTCCCCATCCCCAGCAGTGCCTCTGCATCCCAAGTACAGAGCATTCCTAACCCTGCGGGCCCGGGGACTGTTCTCGACTCTGCCAGCCTAAGCTCTGCCTGGGTCACTCCTCAGAATTCCTGTCTAGGTAACTTGTTTTTTTTTTTCAGATAATGTGATAGGTAGAGAGATACGATTTAGGATTCTTGTCCATACAAATGACAATTAAGCATTTCTTTTGGTTCAGTTTCTGATTTATTAAAGAATTCTTAGTGTTTTTGGGGGTGGGGTGGGCATTAAGGTTTCATTCAGTGACTGAGGTTATCTTGGAAACTTAAAAATTATGGGATCTGTTCTGTTAATTCCCACATCAGTGAGGGCCTGGGCATACCAGCAGAGAGCGAACAAGACAGGTGTCTGCTGAGTAGGACCTGGGCCAGCACTCCTCACCACGTGACCCTGGAACACCCACTGAACCAAGGTCTCCCAGCTGCGCCAGCTGGGAGAGGATGCGGGCTGGATGATCTGCCTCCAGCTGCCTCCCTGGGGCACTGTGGCTGCCACAGAGCACGCTCCACGCAGGAGTGGGACGGGAAGACTTGTGCCTTCCCGTTTGTGGCAAATTTCCTCAATTCAGTTAATTTTTTTTAAATGCAAAAGGACAGCTTTTTAAATGAATGATTTATTTGTTATAAGAAAGTGTCTACACAAATAATTTTCAGAAATTACACAATGATCGTTTTGGTTATGTATGTTTGTGTGTATTCCTAGTGAAGAGTAAGAGGTAGACTCTTAAGACTAATATCAAATATCAAACAAGAGAAAGAAATACTGAACCTGTTAGAGGTATTGTGGGGAGGCTCAAACCTCAAGACAGGGACGACATGCATTCGTTGGTACGGTCTCCTCCATCCGGCATCAGCATCTGGCCCATAACAGGCACTCAGTAACTGTTTGTTGTGCTTAAAGGAGAGCTTTTGCTGAGGGCTTCGAAACACAGGGATAAAGGCAGAGTGAGTTCTCATTAAGACACAGGGTTTTATTTTTCCTTCTCTCTTGCTCCCTCTCTCCCTCCCTCCTTCCCTCTCTTCCTTTTTTCCTTTCCAGTTCTCGCTCTCTCTCTGCCTTTCTTATTACGTAATCTGAATGATTTGAGAGGATTTAATCTTCGTAGGTGGTAGGGCTCTATGGAGCCTGCCTGAAAATGAATATATTTCCAGACTTGTGCTGTTACAAATGTGGGGCCAGGCATCCAAGCCTATTTCTGTGTACTCCTTCATTTGCCTAGGGAATATGGAGATTGGTATTGCCCAATATGGAGGTCAGAGAATCAACCTCTTGAGGGCTGTGTTAAAATTCCTTTCATTTGAAGGGACAAAAATCCAATTAAGCAAAAAGAAGATATTTATTGAATCACCACAGGAAAGGCTGGGGCATACTGGGCCCTAGAGATTATTAGAACTGGGACAAGCAAGCTCTCAACCCTGCTTTTCTCTATTGTTGTCTTTCTTCAACCCACAGGCTGAGGACTACTTTCTGGTTGCAAGTGCAGAAATCCCAGGGGAGGCTTCTGATTGGCTCTACTTGGTTAATAAGTCCACCCATGTGGCCAGTGAGGCATGATGGTTGGTGGCACCCTAGAATCACTGACTGCAGCGGGGGAGGGGCAGTTCCCCCAAAGAAGGGGTGCTATTCCCACAAGAAAGAAAGGTTTTAGGTAAATAATACAGTGTACCTCCAGGGGCCCAGGAGTTAGTAATAGAACCTGTGAGCGAAAATGGAGTGATTGCTGACTCAGAAGGCCTGATTCACTTCTAAGTGTTCAGTGGAATGCAATTAACGTCACTGATTTCAACTTTGTGCACTTGTATAAAGAGAAAAGGATAAAATAGACAAAATAGAAAAAAAGCAAATTAAATGGTGCAATCTATTTAGCTTGACGTTCCACCCCCTGAGTTTATGTCCCAAAGTGAGAATGAGTGGGTGACATAAATCTCATGGGTCCCATTTGGTCTCCTCTCCCCATACCACAAATATCGCTTCCTGTGACTGAGTGTGTTATTTAAATATATGTATTTTTCATAGAACTTGTCATCGAAATTCAAGCCAATTCCTTTATTTAGCCCTGGACCAGAAAAGGCAGAAATTTGTTCCAGCGCTGGAGGGAAACTGACTGGGCCTGGCTTACAAAGAGGTGATTGCTGAGTTCGGCCCCTTACTAGATTCCTCAGGGCAGTTTTGACCTGATGTGATTTTTACCCTATAAACTGACTGATTTTAGACATTAAACTCCAGAGATAAGGCGCTTCTTATGCTTTTGTATGTGCATCTAAGTCTATTATTCAAATCTCGTCTCTTTCCTCCACCTCTTTCCTGTGTTTGTGGGGAGCAGGTGGGAATAGGTGGCGAATGAGCCGATTTGGGAGGTGGGAGGTGTGACGGTGTTGTAACAAAGGAGTTTTTATTTGTGTAGAGCTTCTTACATTTCAATCATTCTTTCAAATTCTGCTTCATGCTTTAGTGGGTGTAATTGATTAGAGTCCACAAGTCTAGGTTCTTTTGGATTATTTAATTCAGCCTTCCACCTAATTCTTAAATCCCAAAGGATCGTCCAGGATGTGACTGAGTACCCCAGTAACCTAGGACACCTCTTACTTAGCGCAAGCCTTTGATCTTCCTACAACTCTGATCATTAAAACAATGGGCCCTATCTAGTGAGTCCAATTCTGAATTCCTGTAACTTATACCCTTTGATACCCATGTGGTCCCGGGGTTACAAGGAAATCGTCTAATCTCTCTTCCTCTGGGCAGCATTTCAAGCCTTTGAAGAGACAACATATGTCCCTACAAGTTCTTTTCTTCTTTTCCCCTGCTTTATTTTCACTAGTTGTTCCTGATAATGATGGTGATGATGACACTGGTAAGAATAACTATCATTTATTGGTTAAATATTATGTGTTTTTAAGCAGTATATATTAATTCATATAAATCTCATAATAACCCCATGTTATAGATGAGGAAACTGAGGCACAGACAGGTTAAGTAATATGCCCAAAGTTATACAGCTAGTATGTAACGGAGCCTAACTTCAAATCCAGGTGGTTTGGCCCCTAAGACTTCCTTCCCTCTTAACACCATTCCTAGGTGACATTCCTCTGACGAGATCCAGGTTGTTGCCATCTGTTAGAATGGCATCCTGAAATGGGTACAGTGCTATAGGTGCTGTCTGGGGACTGCATTTTTTACTTAGTAAATTTCTGTTGCCACCACTCGAGTTTCCATTAGCTGCGTGCTATGTCTCATAAACGCTGAAGCCAAGGGGAGCTCAGCACCTTTTTTCACCAGTGTCCTCATACCTGTGCCTCATTCAGTGTGTGGTGCTAACTCAGACCAGCCCAATTTGAAAATCACCACAGCTTTTCCCCAGTATTTGGGTAGCTAAAACTAAGGACCACATGTCACAGAAGAGATTTCTCCATGTGTGTGGTAATCGACAACTTCTGATACAGTAATCGGGGCCATTATTTCCATCTTTGCATGTCGGGCAGCTTTTGGTAGTTTCTGTTACGCTTTGGAGAGCTGGCTAAGTCATATAGCTTCATTAGTAACTGATTTTATAACAAAAGCCTTTTATTTTTATATCACGTATGATCTAATCTCTAATGTTCCCTTTAAGGATTTGATTAAGTTGAGTATCTTTGTAAAAATACTGACTCATGGTGATTAAATATGCTGGACAGAAACTGATGTACAGGCAATAAGCCCTGGGATTTTAAGCTATATGAAGGCTGTGTATGTTGAAAGATAGGTGAACAGACAATTTTCAGAACTCACATTTTATACTGATACTATTACAAACATATTAGCTAACTCTGAAAAAGCATCTTACTTGCTGGGACCTAAATTCAATATCTTGGAAGAAAATAATGCCGTTCATGTCAGTAAGATGTAATTTGCTTTACTTTTGAGTGTTTCATTCAGCCATCCTTATAGCTGTGTTCCAAAGCTTCTAAGCTTTCAGCTGAACTCTGTGTAAGCCAGTAGCACCCTGTTTGCATAGATTTCACGTTTGTGCAGAACATTGGCATATAGAAGTGGAGATGGCACAGCGGATGTGCCCAGTGATGTCCGTGGTTAATAAGAAGTTGTACATATTGCAGCCCTGGCTGGCGTAGCTCAGTGGATTGAGCGCAGGCCTGCGAACCAGAGGATCGCAGTTTGATTCCCAGTCAGGGCACATGCCTGGGTTGCAGGCCAGTTCCCAGCAGGGGACACATGAGAGGCAACCATACATTGACATTTCTCTCCCTCTCTCCTTCCCTTCCCCTCTAAAGATAAATAAATAAAATCTTAAAACAATTTTTTAAAAAGAAGTTGCACATATTGCCAGATTTTCAAATTTATTAGTTTTAATATAGACCACTAACTTCATAGTTTCTCATTCATTCAATGAACAATCAATGGTTCAGTATAAATTTTTATATCTATACTAATAGATCCATTAATCTATTTTATATTAAGTTGATTTTATAATCTATATTAATAAACATCTTAATAGTTATACTGTTTAGATATGTGTGTATCTATATACATATATACAGATATATATACACACATATATATATTTATGATTATTTTATTAGTTTCCTAGGGCTGCTATAGTAAATTACCACAAACTGGTCGGCTTAACACAACAGAAATTTATTTTCTCAT
This sequence comes from Sturnira hondurensis, assembly GCF_014824575.4. Classification (NCBI taxonomy): domain Eukaryota; kingdom Metazoa; phylum Chordata; class Mammalia; order Chiroptera; family Phyllostomidae; genus Sturnira; species Sturnira hondurensis. The sequence continues at coordinate 1,318,117 of NW_028079667.1, forward strand.
CAGTTTGGAGGCAAGAGTGTGAAATCTGGGGGTGGCAGGACCATGCACCCCCTGAAGCCTGTAAGGAAGGATCCTTCCTTGCCTCCTCCAGCTTTGGGTGGTTGCCAGCAATCCTTGGCATTCTTTAATTTGTAGCTACCTCACTCCAATCTTTGCATCTGTATTCACATGATATTCTTCTCCCTCTGTGTCTTTGTCCAAATGTCCTTCTTCTTATAAGGACACCACTCACTTTACCAGGAATTGAGAGAACTGGCTTTCACCATGGAGGCCAGGAGGAGACAAGGCGGGACTCTAGACAGGGTATAGCTTGAGCAACTTTTTGTTTGGGGGCCTTGAGTGTGGAGACGCCTGGAGACAACCAGCTGGGAGACTGGAGGGACAAGCCAGATAGGAAACATGGGGCATCAGAGGAGGGGCAAGAACAGAAAGGGCATGGCTGCCGAATGGTTAGAGGGGCGTGGAAGCGGGAGGAAGAGGGTGGTTCAGGTGCCTGGGCAGTTGGTGCTGCCTTCCCTGCAGGGATACAGGAGGGAGAGAAGGCAGGGCTGCAGACACAGTGGGTGGTGAAGGGGGATTCAGGCAGTGCTCAGTTAGGAAGCATTGAACTTGAAGGGCCAGGTGACAGGCCTCGGTGAGGGGACCTGAAGTCCAGGAAACAGACCTGGCCTGTTGGTGTTGAGTGAAATCATGGATAATGAGGTTTCCCAGCTAGAGTGTGTAGAAAGAAGAATGTAGTTACTTTACACATAGAAGGCTGGATATAAAACCCTGAAAAGCAGGGCGAAAGGAAAAGGCCCAACAAAGGAGACCAAGGAGAATTGGACAAAGAGGGCAGGAATTTGGAAATCTGATATCTTAAAGACAGGGGCCCCCTTTGAGCATCATCAATCTGCAGCCACAGGAAGGAAATAAAAGAAAGTGGGAAAGAGGGCCTCTGAGAGGAAGTCTTGGGTACACTTTACACTAAGCTGGACAATGGCCTTCCCTGACTCATTCTTGGTCTGTGGTAGGTTATTTTTAAATGCCACTTGTAAAGTCAATGTTTGTACTTTGATAATTGTCCTATCCAATGGCTGGTTCTGAACTCTAACCTGGGAGAGAGGCTGCTGTAAGAGCCCAGGAGTGGTATGCGAGAGAGAAGCTGGGTGGGTGAAATATAATAATCCTGTAGCCGCCAGCCTTGATATCCATGACAGATCAAACAATCGATATGCATTGTGTTCCACTGCTTGCATCACCTGGTCATGAGTTTTCGGTGGAATTTGTGGAATGGATTGTTCCCGTGGAGTCACCCAATATCTCTGAACAATGGGAGCACACATTCTTAGTTTTATATAAGAGCTAAGAAGGAATGTTCCATCCATCTGATCAGAGGCAAGAGCCATGGCTGATGCCTGCCTGCCTTCTCTCTCTTTCTCCTCCTCCTCCTCCTTGTCCTCTCCTCTCTTTAAGGAAGAAAAAAATAGAAACAGAGGGAGGGAAGGAAAAGAAAGGTAGATCCATTGTGCGGAAGTCACCAGAAGAATGACATCATGGGTAGGAGGGAAGATAAATATGAAATCTGGGAAATAAGAATACTCAGAGGTTTGCACTTCATAGAATATGTTTCTATTTCTTTGAATACTCTTCTAGAAAAAAGGTACTCAAGTATGAGGTACTCACGTATGAGGTACTCAAGTAGGGCCCCTGTGAGGCCCTGTGTTACTCCTACAGTGAGATTTAGGAGCTGAGAAAGTCCTCTTCTCCAGCCGCAACATTTAAGAGTGTTTTGGTTGCATGTAACACAAAGCCCAACTCAAAGTGGGTTAAACAATAAAAGAGACGGATGAAGTCATCACTAGGGGATTCAGGGGCAGTGGTTTCTGTGTCCATCTGATTTATTAACTGGCCAGATGTCTTTGCTTTCTATGGTATCAATTTCACACGAAGGCTGGCTCCCTGTTTCATCTCCAGAGAAAGGAGGCCTGTCCTTAGTGCTGGCAGGATCGCCCATGACCGGCCCCTCTGGTCTGGGACATGCCACGTGCTGGACTGGCTGAGGCCCAACTTTCCTGGACCAGCCCCTGCCGCAGCAGAAGCGGGCTTACCTGGGAGATGTAGCTACCGTCTTCACAGTGAAGGAAGGGTGAGGCAGAGGGTGTGGACCACAGTGCCTGCTGCATCTCCTAACATGTTCCTTCAGGTTCCTGCACTGAGGAAGAAAACCTTAAGAGGGCTTTAAGCCTCTCATTCAGACATTTGAGATAAAATTGAAATAGCAACAGTGAATTTACACTAAAATGTGTTGAGGGAGTAATTTTTTACTGATGTAAATGTCAGGTGAGCTGAGATGTCATTTTATTTCTCTATAATTGAATTAACTTATGACCCATCCCATTCCCCATTTCTGCTTGATAATAGAAAAATGCAATCTTTTAAATTTGAAATAAATTTAATTATTTCTGTTTTAAAACCCAAGTGTTTTTTTTGTTGTTTTTATAAATCACTTGTTATTATTCAATAAACCTTCTTCCATATAACTTCAGGCCACCAGGACATAACCCCCAAGCCCTTCTACACAATCTTCATCTTCTCTGCTCTTCTGCTAAAGACTTCGGTCTTCACCATGACAGTCTGCCCTGAGAGCTTTTCCTTCCCAGGGCTCTGTTGCAGCCCCAGAGGAACAGAGGACAGGGTTTGTACACCTAGCTGGTGGGTATGAGGAAAGATGCCTGCCAGCCCTGTCCATCTGGAAGCCAGCAAGGGCACATTTCTGATTGGGCACTGCTGGGGGCACTGAGTACCCCCACCAGGGAATCAAGACCAGCAGATTCTCTCTGAAGACTCGAGCACCCCAGGATGAGAGCTGTGTCAAGATGTGACTCTAGTCTCAGGAACCCGGTTCTTCTGGAGTAAATTCTTAGTCCATTTAAGATTTTTCTCCTCTTCTTACTCCCCCCCATCCCAACTTTGTTTTTGAACCACCTCCCTAAGGATGATCTCTGTTTGGGTATTCTTGTGTACAGTTTTGACATTGAAGGAGTGGGCAACTGTGAGCTTCTCCTTGTGAGGAGGCTTTTCCAGAGCTGGCTTCAGCTTTGGGCATCTGTCTTCACTGCAATATACTGCTGAGGTCCGTGGGCTGCCTGTCCTTTGTCTCCCAGGCTCTCACACCTTCAGGGCAGGGCATTACCAGTCCACTGGCTTTCTCGCAGTCCAACCCTTGCCTGGTCTCAGCTCTTCTGTGCTGCTCTGGTGCTGCAGGACACTGAGGTGGAGGTGGTGGGTCTACCTCAGGTGGCCTCTTCAGCTTGAGCTACCCTGTGGCCATGGACCCTCCCATTGGCACAAAGTGAGAATACCTCCTTGTAGGATCTTGAGGTGGGTGGAGACACAATTCTCTTGCCCCAAGGCTCTCAAGCCCTGGTAAAGGATCCACCCCCAGGGTGTGGACTTTCTGTTAGCCACCCTGATTAATCACTTACTCTCTTGCTCTCTTTCCCTTTAATTCCAGCCCAGCAAAGGCTTTTATTTAAATCATTTTTTTGTTTAATTTGAAGGACATGGGCAAATGCCACATAATTTTCATTCTTTTGAATCTCTTGGTTATGGCATAACCCCTCCAACTTAGTAGTTTTGCTTTAGGCCTGCACATTGGCTGCAACCACGTGATTGGGTATATTTTTCTCAGCTTTAGCAACCCAGTAGAACTTCCTCACAAACTGAATAGTATGGCATGCTCAAGCTTCATTTCTTATTGATTTTGTTCCTGGAATCACATCTGGCACAATATCTCCTTAGCTGGGGCTCCTGGTCCTATTCTCTTGAGGTGAACTGTAATATTTGGAAATCTGATATTCACTGTTTTTCTTCTGAGATTCTCATTTTTAACATTAAAAAGGGGGTCTGATCTGAAAAAGCCATTGCTTCCCAGACAAATGGGAAAGCATTTAGGAGCAAACGACAGCTCTTTCCACTGTCAGTGGTGGGCTATTCATATAAGGCACGTATTAACAGTGTTAGACAAACCTGGGGTAAAGTCTGGCAGGATACGTTTAGTGTGTGGTATTGTGACTTCATGTCCATTTCCTTTTTCTGTGGGGCGGTTCCTTCGTGAAGAGGCACCTACAAAGTTGAGGTTCTCTGAGAACAAGGCTCAGAGGAGCCGCTTCGATGACCAGCTCACAGCCTCTGCTTGACTCTTCATCCTCCCGGGGCTTGGTCCCTTCAATGCTTAACTGAGAGTAAATGTGACTGAAATGGGTGGGGTTTTCTTAGGGTCAAAACTTGTGTGTAGTTCTGTTATCTTGAGTATATTTGGTTGCCTTTTCTCTTTTCTCAGTAGACATTGAATCTAATATTCTGAGTGAGGGAGTGGTCACCATAAGATCAAAAAAGTTTGTTGGATGAGAAAAACCCAGAGAAAGATTTTGTTTTCAGGTAGAGGGCAGAGACATGAGAGCTTTACCTCTCACACCCTTTCAGGCTTCAGACAAACAGAACATTGAGCAGAGAGGACGGAGTAACAAGTGACACTCAGATGAAAAGCCATTCTCACCGTCTGCGTGTGCTTCCTAAAGACAAGGATGGTCACACGTGGGACGCTGGTTACTGAATAGCTGGTCCTTGGAGGAACATCCTCCTTACAATTTCTCAGTAGTTTCAGATGGAAAAAAGGAAAAACTGCCAAGGATTGTACTTGCCCTCCCAGATTGTGCTGGGTTACACTAAGTTATTCTGAAACAGTGACTTCTAATTTTTTTTACATTTTATTTTATTATTTTAAATTTTTAAAAATTGTTGTTCAAGTACAGTTTTCTCTCTTTTACTCCCATCCCAGCCCATCCCCCAGCACTCCCCACCTGCCTCCCATTTCAACTGCCTGCCCTAGTTTTTGTCCATTTATCCTTTATACTTGTTCCTCTAAACCCTTCCCCATTTCCCCTGAAATTCCCACCCCTTTCCCCTCTGGTCTAATTTTTTAGTACTATTTTCATTTCATGGATGCAGAGGGCTGACTGTATGCACTGTTCCTTGTCATTTTATCTAAGGAACTTGGGCATCTCTGGATTTGGGAATCCCCAATTCTTCCCTTGAATTTTATATTGGACTTGGGGGCATGTTTCCTCACATCACTCTTTTGTAAAATATGTCTAGTACTAATTGATGCCTCCGGGTGGTTATTTTGATAAATCGATTGACTTTAGACTACTTAGCATCTGAGAGACATTCCCAACATGAAGTTACAGTTATGCCGATGGCAACTAATAGGACTTCAAGCACTGCACTGTAATACCCTGACCACCATTTCATTTCCAAACTTCAACTGTAGGAAGTAGAAACCAGATTTGGAAGACATTTTAAGCTAGATATTTTATTAAGGCGATTTAATATTTATAGAAAGCCAGCCCTCAGTAGAAACCAGCTTCTCATTTAATGAATAACCCATCACCATAAAACAAGTGGGGAGAGGCTGGCCAGGAGGCAGGCTGCAAACAGTTCCATGTGAGTTACTTGGTTATCGCTTCCCCCCGCATTCATCTCCCTCCTTACAGCACAGAGGTTTTGACTGATTGAACTGAGGTTGGGCAAGGATTCCAGACAGGGAAAAGCAAATACATAAGTCAGAGGTCAGGGGAGAAGAATAAACCAGCGGAGGGGAAGAAATGCAGAGCCGATAATTGAAAGATAATGGATGTAGGGGTGGGTTTCAACAGCACAAAAGCAGGGAGCCAGACACCATGAGGTTTTTCAGGCATCTGCTCAAGGCCCAGGGTTACAGCCCATCTTAAAAGAAGGTCTATGGAGCATGGGTTTCTAAATATTTGGGCCACCCAGCATGGAATTTTGGGAAATGACACTGTTGAGTAAAGCCATTAACAAATTGCTTTCCTTCCATTCCCTTCACTGGCAGGACCTTCTGTTTATGTCTCCTTAGCAGCAACTGGAAGGAGTAAATTTGCCGACAAGCATCTGTGTGCAGTGGGCAACCTGATGGAATTTTTATCAGGCAAAATTGATCCCAGATGACTAGTTGAAAGATTGCCAGGAATCCCTGGAATCTCATTAACCCTCAGTTGAGCACACAGAAGTTTCATTTAGGGTAGAATCAAGGTGAGGAACTTATAAAAGTAAGCTGAATTGATTTCTTCTGTAAATATTTGAACTTCGTAATAGGCATCCATTCCTAGCTTGCTTTCAAGTGTATTGGAAGCTAGAAATCAGTGATGCCATGGGCCAAAGATAGGTTTTGGAGTTAGACTTTTGATTGGACACAGAGCTTCACTATTTACTAGAGATTTATTAGAGGTTATGATTTAATCCCTTCCTGCCTGGGTAATCTCATCTGTAAAATGGATGTTTAACCAGCCACATCCCATAGGTTACACCAGATAATGAAGCAATTAGACTTTGGTCTTAGGAGAACTTCAGAGTTTAAATATCCTTTTTCTTTTCTCTTTTATTCCAGCTTCCTTCCAATCCTGCTCCAGCAATTTTAAAATTTGAAACAGCTTTTGCTAAATGTAGGAATAGTGCAGGAGACCTGCAGGGGGAGAGGGAGTGGGCCCTGTGGTTACCCGGGGAAGAGGTGTTCCCAACAGAAAACCCCATCGAGTATCAAGATCACATAGTAGACATGTACTTGAACAGCTCAGGGAGTCTCAGGGAAGCCAGGGTGTCCAACGCAGAGTAAACCCACGGGAGAGTGACAGAAGCAAAGGTCAAGGAGATACAGAGGGGAAATCGTGTGATTGTGTAGGGCCTTGAAGGCCATTAGGAGGACTTGAGGTTTTACTCTAAGTGGGTTGGGAAGCCATTTGATGGTCTTACACTGAAGAGTGATGTGTTTGACTTAGTTTTAGTTTTAAAAGGCTGCTATACTGAAATACATCACGGGATATGTACTAAATCGTCATGTTGGGCACCTTAAACTGACATAAGTTATGTGTCAATATCTCAGTAAAGCTAGAAAAAATAAAAAGAAAGAAGGAAAGGAAATACACTATGGAGTAGGGGTGTGGAGTGAGTAGAAGGAGCACATAGGCCGAAGTGGGAACACGAGTTAGGTTCCCACTAGGAAATCCAGGTAGGAGATGGCGGCATGTCAGAGCCAGTCAGTAGCAGTGCCGGTGGTGAGAGGTAGTCAGATCGTGAACATATTTTGAAGAAAGCAATTTAGGCTTTGCTGATGGATTCAATGTGTAATGTGAAAGAGACTTCTTTAAAGTTTTTGGTCTGAGAAATTGGAGTGATTTTATTCGGCATAAAAGAGAAAGTTCAGTAGAACACCAGGAATTTAATTCTAGTCTTACAAAATTTGAGATGCCAAATAAACATTTAACAGCAAGCAATTGAATATATGAGCCTGGAGTTCAGATGAAATACAAGCTATATAGAGAAAAGAGAATACAGCTGGATGAATATGTAGGATTGGAAGTATTTTTTTTAAGGTGGGAGGAATAACAGAATTTTTTTAGTGATAAGATAATAATCCAATGGAATGGGAAAATGTAATAATGCCTGAGAGGAGACAATTTGTGGGATAGTGGATTTGAGTAGGTGATTGAGGATGGGATCTTGTGCATAAATAGGAACCTCCTATAGCTGATTCATCCTTAGTAACAGAAAAGATGATAAAGTATGTGTAGTTATAGTGGTCCACCTGGCAGTACGAGTTGGAGGAGTTGTCTTTTGATTATATCTGTTTTCTTGCTGAAAATAGGAAGCAAAGTCAGCGTGAAAATGGTGTTGAAGCATTGAAGGCCTCGAGAGTGGCAAAACTATGTAATTGATCATGGAAATAAAAGAATGAATGGATTTTGGATTGCCAAGTGAATGAATTTACAATTGCCAGGTAGCAATAATGTCTGATTTGAGGTTGAAGGTCCTGGATTTAAAGTGAGACAAGCCACTTTCATCTGTGCGGAGTATGGGGAGAGCTTCGCTGAACCGAGACTGTGGTTTTGCCAACTGCATATGAGAAAGAGAGAAAAGAGCAAAAGAACTTAGTGTTTATGCAAATGACTGATTGTAATGATAGTCCATGGACATAAAGATGGGTTAGGAAGGAAGTGTGCATGTGAAAAGGGCGAGAAGCAGTGAAAGAGGTAGAGGACCAATGACTGGTAGGTCTTTATGGGGTCAAAACATTATTGGAATCAGAGCATTAGAACACATAGACTGAAAAGAGAGGAGGGGGAAATGCAAATCAAAACCACAATGGGATATCACTTCTTCCCACCAGAATGACTATAATAAGAGGCAGATAATAACAAGTGTTGAGGATGTTGAGAAATTGGAACCTTTATTCATAGATGATAGTTATAATGATGCAGTGACTATGGAAAATAAACTGGGGATGTCTCAAAAAGTTAAACATACGACCCAGCAACTCCACTTCTAACTATGGAACCAAAAGAAATGAAAACACACGTCACTTAAAAATTGTACACAAATGTCCATTGCAGCATTATTTATGACACCAAAAAAATGGAAACAACCCAAATGTCCATCCACTAACTGACGAATGGATAAATGAAACATATCTACACAATAGAGTATTAGTTGGCAATAAAAAGGGAGTTTTGATACATGCTAAAATTTAGATGAACCTCGAAAACATTATGGTACGTGAAAGAAATCAATCCCAAAAGGCCATGTATTACATGATCTGAAATATAAAGAACAGACCAATACAGAGAGACATAAAGTAGATCGACCGTTGCCTAGGACCGGGAGCAATGGGAGGATCGGGAAGGGCGGGGAAGGCTAATATGTATGGTTTGGGGTGGGAGAAGTGATTAAAATAGTTTAATATTAGTAATGGTAATGGTTGCACAACTCTGTGAGTACACTAAAACCATTGAATTGTACACTTTAAAACGATGAATGTTGTGGTACGTGAATTACATCTCAACAAAGCTGTTACCAAAAACAAAAACCAAATGATCAGAGAATGAATTGCTTGAAATTGGGATCATGGAGGCTTTGTACACTGGTAATGCCAGGAGCTAGAGTCTGACCATGGATGCAAGTATCTGAGACAGCATGGAGGAGGGAGTCAAGGAAGACAGGGGCCCAAATACTGATGGATCACCTATGAGGTTATGGGCATTAAGTGTGTGGGCAGGAGTAATGGTGAAAGGTCTGACAGTGAGCTGGAGATAAAAATCTTCATGGAATGAGGAGTGACCTAAAGGTTTGCAGGTCACTGCAACAAGGAAGTGTCCCAGCAGGTGGGATTCTGGGAACAGGCAGTGCAAAGCCGGGTCGGGTTAGAGAGACTGTTCTGGAATTTGGGTGTTTGTGAAGGGCTTAAAATGTCCTTAAGAATTAGAGGCCTGCCATACTTTCCCTTCATTTATTTATTTTTTCATGCAGTGCATACTGATTCATTTTCTGGAGCCATTATCTACTCATTTGGCCATCTCTGCAGATGCAGCCAACGGTGGTAGAGCTGACTAGGGATGGCTGCCATGTCCCAGCTGCTGTGTGATGAGCCTTGTTCAGTGAGGTTCCCCACCAGCAAAGGGCTGTCCTGGGTGGAGTGTAACCTTTTCTTGATTGCTCTTGTCATACTGGCCACCTCTGTTGTTTAGGTCACACTAGCGCAGTGAATGACTTTATGTTTCTGAAGGGATGGGGTGGTGCCTGCTTTATAGTTGGGTAGGAGGACGTGTGATGTACTTTGGCTTTGGAGAGATCTGGGTTTGGACTTTGGTTCTGCTCTTTATAGTTTTGTGACTTTGAGCAACTTAATTGAATGTGAGCCTTGTTGACAAAATACCTACCTCATAAGTGTTGGTGAGAATTACATGACATGGATATCAAGCTTTTAACAGATAGTAGGCATACCAGATGTGTTCTTTTGACTCCATTTTTTGTTCCTTTGCTTTTATGCTAAGATTGCTTCTACTGTTTTATTTCTAGCTTTCAGCAGGTCCAGCATCTATCTTCTCAGAAGCCTTCCTCTAGGGATGGTTGAAATTATCAAACTGATTCCGGGCTTCCATACAATCACTGAATAGTTTACTTTAGGGTACCATATTAGCCTTCTCAAAGTGTTATATATAATTTTTCTAATTTACCCTTTAAAATAACCTGTAAGGCATAAAAAAGAGGTATTAGTATTCCTAATTTACAGACGAGAATCAGGTACTGAGAGTAATTAACGTTTACTGAGTATCTACTAAATGGCATTTTTCTAAACACTTGGCAGGCATTAGCTTAATCTTCACAATAATCTTCACAGTTATTATCCTTATGCGAGGGAACCAGGCATAGAGAGGTCAAATAGCTTGTTGAAGGTCACATATCTTCTGAGCGTGGGGGCAGGATTTGAATCCAGGCAGTTTCATTCCAAAGCCTAACCACATCATGATTCTGATGGAATGAAAGGAAACAAATCATTGCTCAGAAGTCCTGAGTGAAGAAACCCTTTTGGCCGTTGCTGTTCCGGTAGGTTGCTGGCCTCCGGAATGCCTTGCAGCTGGAACTGTTGGTAGTTCACACTGGACTAACAGAACATTGTTTTATCTCGCACTGGAGGGGAGCCTGTGTCTGAGTTTGCTCACCCGACTTCCTTCCAGCTCAGCCACCACTGCGATTCTGTCGCAAAGACAAAAAAAAGGCAGTCCCTCAAAGACAATAGCAGTGAGAACAGCCACCCTTGTCACATTACAGTTCTGTTTGTTGTGAGTTGGAGTTGTCTCATGTCATAAATCTAAAACCTGGGGAAAACTTTGGAGAATGTTAGGAAAAAACACAGTTGACCTTTGAACAATGTGGGCATTAGGGATGCTGACCCCTGCACAGTGGAAAATCTACATATAATATTTGACTTCCTCAAAACTTAAGTTGTCCCTCAGTACCCACAGGTGATTGATTCAGGACCCCCGAGGATACCAAAGTCTGCAGATTTTCAAACCCTCTATATAAAATGGCATAGACTGATGCATTCATTCTGTTGGCCTTTTGCATCCTCGTACTCCCCAAACCAGCACAGGTATTTATAGAAAAAATTTTGTATATAAGCAAATCTGCGCAGTTCAAACCTATGTTATCCAAGGGTCACCTGCAGTTCATGAGGTTCAAATAAATTTCATAATGATCTCTGACTCAAGTGGACTTTTCCTTAGGAAGCAGAAGACTATCTGGCCTAAGATTGAACCATTGGATGCTCAGGAAACTCATCTCAGAACAACAGAACTATAGTGTCTTTGCCAAGTGCTAGAAACCTGACAGCTAAGGCATTTTTCTAAGGAGTGGATGAGCAAGCATTCAAAGCGTCCAGAGGTTTATCATTTTCCTTCTTGCAGCCATTGGCTTTAGTGTTTGATCACTAGAATTATACCAAGACCTAGAGTAGGGAAAATAAAAGAAGCTGAAACTAAAGCCTCATCATTGTAGTATGTCAGAAACCTTGATATAAATTTGTTAAAGGAAGATTGGAAATTGTTATCTAAAAGAAGATGAAGTATGTATGTATGTTTTATGTGTGTGTGCATGTGTGTACATTTAACTATTGTCCTATGATCCCATTCCTATTGATTAGTAATATTAAGTAGACTTATTCTATATATTTATAAAATACATATGTAATTTGTAGATTTTATTTATTTTCCAAAAATCTAAGCTCTTCACTGAAGTGTTCTTGAAAAGAAGTTCTCTTTCTCTTATTTGTAAAATGGTTTATATATTCATTCTCTATACATGTACACATTTTGATTGATACTCTCTATATGTGTATATTATACATATTTACACTATTTTTCCACAAATAAACATGGTAGAACCAGTCTAATGAATGAAAACATGTGACTTAGACATAAATGAATGGGGCAAATAAACGGGTCTTTCTTAAGAATGTGGAATAACCATGCTAAAATGCTTAAAAGTACTTAGGGAATAGAAAAAAAATATAAATAAATGCCTTTAAATTTTAAAGAACGTGCTCACTTGAGTTTTGATCTGAATGGAGCAGGAAGAGGGACTTGAGGTCCACCTCTGGCCTCTGCACTGGCATGGCCTGTCCCCTCTTTGAAGTTCAGCAGTGTTCACTGGGTCCAGCACGTGGTGGCCGCAGGGGCGCAGGGAATTCACTGAGAAGGAAAATCACACCAGTGCACTTTCTGAGAAGGATTCCCACATGCGGGCACACACAGGTATATGACTCACACCCTAGGAGTGCCCAGGGCTCCTCCAGGCACTGGAGACTCTGAGAAACCGGTCTGGGTTAGAGCTACCTCAGAAGCCTCTTTCTAAGACCTGAGTGCCCAGTGATGGGCTTAGAGAGGTCAAACACCTGAAGGACAAAGGACTCAACCTGGAGGACAGTGGTCTCTTGTCTGTCCAGCATGTTTGCTGGGCTTTCTCAGTGTCCTGAAAAGGGGCCGAGCAAAGGGGGAATGGGGGAAAGGCAGGAGGCCTTTTCTATGATGGCCTTTTCTTCTCATCATCTGTGATGTGGTGATTCTACTGCGTGCAGGGAGGGTGGAAGACCGAATGCGTATCAGCCCTTCCCTGCTTCTCTCTATAAACAATGATGATGATGATAGACGATGATGGTATTTATTGGTTCCTTACACTGTGCAGGGATTGTGCCAAGCTTTCCATTCATTATCATAATTTTCTTTCATTCATTCCGTAATCCCCAGGAGTAGGTGCTGTTATTATCACCGTCCTGGTTTTTTAGGAAAGTAAACCGAGGTTAAAGAAAAGGAATGACTTGCCTAACGTCACACAGCTAGTAAGGGGTTATAGTAGATAATGTAGTGCCTCTCCCCAAAGATGTCTACATCCTAACCCCCGGAACCTGTGAATGTACATGTCCTACATGGCAAAGGGGAATTAAGGTTGCAGATGAAAGTAAGCTTACTAATGATCTGACCTTGAGTTTAGGGAGACTCTCCTGGATTATCTGATGGGTGCAGTGTAAGCACAGGTCCCCATAAATGAAAGAAGCCTCACTGGAGAGCCAGAGAGTCGGAATGATGCAGTGTGAGTGGGACTTCACCGGCCACTGCTGGCTTTGAATATGGAAGAGGCGCGTGAGCCAAGAAATGTTGGCGGCCTCTAGAAGCTAGAAAAGGGAAAAAAGTTCTTCCCTAGAGTCTTTAGAAAGAACACAGCCCTAATAACACCTTGGTGTCAGGCCCATGAGACCTGTTTTGGATTTCTTACCTCCAAAACTGCCAGATAATAATTTGTGTTGCTTTAAGTCACTACCTTTGCAATAATTTGTTACAGTAACAATAGGAAACTAATATGGTAATAAAGCTGGGGTCCCAAGTTTGGTTCTGAAGCCAAAGCCCTTAACCCTAGCCCTACCTTGCAGAACTGCTGTGAGCCCTAGGAACAGAGTAACATTGACCTTGGAAGCAGAGAACAGGCCACTCTGCTTAGCGGCTCCACCAAAAAGGGTCTGGGCCTAAACAACCTAAGGAAACACCAAACAGACTCTCAACACCCCAGGAACGGCAGACTTTCTGTCCCCATCAAATTCAGCAGTGGCGTAGGGGCAGGGTGAGCAAGTTCCCCAGACACTGACCCCTTGGAACCAGGATATTTCCTCATTTACCACATTTATTCTTCAATGTTGAATATGTGTTCTGAGTCAGGCACTGTGTCTGGTGCAGAGGATACCAAAGCGAGTAAGTTTTGTCTGGTCCTTCAGGGAACAGTGTAGTGGGGACACAGCCATGTAAACCTTTTAGTGGGGTAGTGGGAAGTAGACCTAGTATGTGGGAAAGCATAGCACAGGCTTGTGACCTAGTCTCAGGGGTTTGGGGCTGGCTTGCTAGGGAAGGTAATCATTGAACTGAATCTTAGAAGATGAGTTTGAGGGTTGTGTGGGTGCTAAGGGTTGGAGAGAAGGCAGTGGAAAGTACTGGAGGCATATGGAAATATGGCTTACCCCAAATCTGCACACAGATTCAATATGGCTAGAGGGGAAAGAGTGGGCAACAATGGGACAGGAGAGGCAGGCAGGGACAGGAAAGTACGGCATTTAGATGCGAAGCTCGGGAATCTGGACCATCCTATGAGAAATGTAGAGCCATGGGAGGGGTTTACAACTGCAGGTGCTACACCCAGGAGTAGCCGCTGCAGGTGGGCCTCTCCAGCGGCCGGCGGAGGACCAATAGTGGGACCAGTGATGGGGCGAGGCCTGGGAGACCATCAGAAAGAGCAGCCAGGAAGTTGTTGCGACACCTCGGGATATCCTCCTTGTTTCCCCAACAGGCAGCTGCAAATACTGCAAAAATAGCCTCACTGAGGTGTGTGAAGGAGCCTCACTGGTGTTGACCCAGAATCTCTGTACTTAAATAAAGCTGAGGAAGTGTAAATAATAAGACTCTTTAAAAGCCTGGAATTCTTAATATTCCCAGGGTTAGCTTCCCATCCTAGCCCTAATCCACATAATAGCGCCTCCCCTGGGCATGGCCAGAACTCATTCCCCTCTGTTCCCTTGGGGAACCCTCCTGCATAGGGTTCTGGTCCCAGGCTCACCCCTCAGTTTCAAACGGAGTGAACTCTCCCATTGCTTTTTCAATCCTTGACCTGAAATGAAGTCTACCCATGAATTCAAACCTCAGAATCTCTCTGCTGAGGCCCCAGTCTCTGGTAGTCAGCATACACTTTCTGCTCCCTGCATGGAGTTCCCCGACTCTTTTGCTTTACTTTTTGTTCTAGTGTCCATTCTTTGCAGCCATTCTTACTTTTATTAGCTGTAGCTTCTCCAAAACAGGTCCTCTTTCTTTCGTCTCTACTTCTGTATTCTTTTTTGTGATTACTAAGCTTTTACCAATGTTGTTTATCCACTTGTTCATAATAATCTTTCAGCCCATCCCAGTGCAATATTCCAATTCATAAAGCTTACTCTGCATCAAAATTATTCACTACATGTGTAAGAAGTAGGGACTTTCAGGTCCACATATACAGGGTTCGGCAGGAGTAACCCTTGTTTGAGTGTGGTCGGTAGGGTAATAATATGGGTGTAATAATATATTGTTTTAATTTGAACATTTCACTTAAAATCTCATATGGCATGCCTGAGTGTGATATTGTTATGTTATGGAATTACATGCTCCTGATTTTGTAATTAAAAAAGAGGGCATTATTTATGCCTGACCCTGTATTTGGGCATAGCTTTGGGCCACAAGACAAAGGGAGGAAAAAAGACTGGAGCATGCATCAGAGACCCGGGCTTATTCCTGGGCTTATCTTTGCCAAAACTGTCCATCACTGCTAGCCGGGATCTTTATTTAGAGATCTGAGAAGCATATGCAAGTTGTCTCTGAATAACTCGTTTGTTTTATGTTTTCTATCACTGGCAAGATGATATTTGTATCAGTCAGAAGAGACTCTATCAAGCTGCAGTAATAAACACCCCACCCCCAAATTTCAGTGGCTTAAATCATAGGTTTATTTCTTGCTCAGTCTACATCCACACAGCGTGTTTGAAGGGTGGCAGCTCGTTTTAGTTAATCAGGGACCCTGGCTGACAGCAGTTACCCTCTCGAACACTGGTAGTCACCGTGGCAAAAGGGAAAGGAAACTCTGCAGGGCCTCTCCTTGGAGGTGACACATGTTTCTTCTCAAAACACAGTGATCAGAGATGATTACACTGCTCCATTCAACTGCTGAGGTCCTAGCCGAGGTCTCAGAGAAACGGGAGCTTTTCTTCTGCAGCCAAGGTGGGGAGCCAGGAATACTGGAGAATAGTGTTAAGGACCACTGCTGTGCTCATTGGGCATTTAGAATCTGTCACTGTTTAGCCAAACACAAAACAATTTGGAAAGTCTGCTCTCACTTTTTTAGACTTTTTACTAGTCACCAGTGGTCTTACATCCTCTCCAATAATAGATTTCAACACTAACCCAATGCTCCACGACAATTTTCTGTTTTGATATTTTGCCTCCTTGACTTTTTAAACTAGGCATATTTTCTTTTGGCTTTTGCCACCAAAAAGCTGAGGTCCAAAACTGCTCTCCACTCCACTCCAGATAGTTCTTATTATCTGCAAACAACTGCACTAGAAAAAGTCAGCCTAACAGAATCAATTTTAATACAAGGGCCAGCATAAGATTTTTAGATAACACAGGATTGAGAACAAAACAAATGACTATGAAAATGAGTTCATTCAACCTTTTGTAACAAATGCAAGTGACAATTGCAACCATGTGCTAATCCTCAGAATGAAGAATCAATTATGCTGGGTTTTTGGTCTTAATTTTCTTGCACAATTTTAAGATAGTTTTATTGTTTTTTTATTCTGCTTCTTTTTAAAGATATTCAAAGCACCTATACAATCGATTTGCATTTTGTTTTATATCCTGCCTCTTTTGAAAGATAGCTAAGTTAACTATGCACCTGATTTGCCTCGTGTTTGCTTGTTGCATTGGTTATTTGCAACCTGACATCCAAGCGAACTGACAAAGACTTTGGCGCAGGGGCTGTTTGAGGGAGGCCTCACTTGGTGCTGGTCTCTTCACTAGTGAGCAGTTTTGAATCATGTAGATTGTGCCTCCCTATGAACCCTTGTTACTGTGGAGACCTGGGTAATGAATACCCAGATCATAAAAATCCCCATGTGTGGAAAGCATTTCTTGCAGTTAATCTTATCCTGGGTTTTTATTTTATTATTTTTTCCTTTTGTTCAGATTTCTCCAAGTATTCCTTTATTCTTGTGCATTTACAAGGATCTGCCTCAAATCTTTTATGAAATGAAACAGGATATATATATATATGTATATATACATACATACATACATATGTGTGTATATACATATACATGTATATACATATATTTATATATACAGAGAGATATGTATATATCTATAATGTATCTGTATAGATACATATTTATAATGTATAGTTCTAGATATATAGGTATATATGTATATATCTATAATGCTACTTTCTGATGTGTCCAGAAAGTATACAGCCATGTACTATGAAAAAAAGATATTTATTAAATAAGATACAAGATACAAGAAATATTGTACACAGGATAATGATGCCTTAGTCCCCTTCAAAGTAGGCATCTTGGGACCTCACACAGTTCTCCCAATCACCATCAGCTGTTCTGTTGTATTTTCCTGAATCTCATCAACAATCTGAAATCTCTTCTCCTTCAATCATGATTTTTGTTTTGGATTAAAGCCAGAAGTCACAAAGCACCAAATCTGGGATATAGGGAGGCTGAGTCACCTGGATGATATGATATTTCACCAAAAATCTCTGCATGAGAAATGATGCATGAGCAGGCATATTGTCGTGATGAAGCTGCCAGTCACCAGTAAGCCATAGCTGTGGCTGTTTTTGGTCATTTTCATCATATTGCATCTCTCATCCAGTGAATAACATTGAAATGGTTATTGTTTTGCCTGGAGTAGTATATCATGATGGACAACACCTTCTCAATAAAGAAACACATTAATGCAGTCTTGATCTTGCTGTGACTTTGCTGCACCGTCTTTGAAGAGTTTGTGCCACACTTGTATTTGTGCTGCACTCATTGCTTTGTCCCCCTTAAGCCTTGTGAATCATCCGAATAGTTTCCACAGAGGAACGTTCAAGCTTAATGCAAAATCTGATGCAGATTCATTGCTCTGCTTGCTCAGTCATTTTATATGTTATGGCCACACAGTACACATACTTTCTCAGTGGTGTCTACCATCCCCCTGACTAGTACAGTGAAGTCATCGTTGTTCAGGCATGCGCATTCCAGCCCACTGTTTTTTGGCTTCCAGGTTACATCAGTGTCACACAAACTGTTCTTGTTGTATTAACAATGGCAGGACTTTTCCTGGACAGATTGTGTGTGTGTGTATGTATACGCATATACATATATATGCATATACATATACACACACATATACACACATAAAATGGAAACGAATAACTTTTTAATTACCCTGAACTTGTTTTTTCCTTTTAATCAATCATCTTGGGGAAGCTGGGGCCTGTGAATGTTCCTTCTGGCAGTGAGGAAGTTGAGTGGCTGAGGTGGCCGCCATGAAGCTTGACGTTTATCTGACAGATGAGATCGGTTCCTTCCGCTCAGTGTGCAGTAAATCCAGGGCTATGTGATGCCTCTGTTTCCTGGGGCTGCGGCTCATTTGGACGGTCCATGGAGTGTCACCGGATAACTTCCTGCCCTGGGACCACTCGGAAATAAAAGCCTCCCTCCAACAGAGAGACTATCTCCTATTTCACTTGTAAATCAAGGCAACTCCTGTTTTGACTTTAAGAAANATCATCTTGGGGAAGCTGGGGCCTGTGAATGTTCCTTCTGGCAGTGAGGAAGTTGAGTGGCTGAGGTGGCCGCAATGAAGCTTGACGTTTATCTGACAGATGAGATCGGTTCCTTCCGCTCAGTGTGCAGTAAATCCAGGGCCATGTGATGCCTCTGTTTCCTGGGGCTGCAGCTCATTTGGACGGTCCATGGAGTGTCACCGGATAACTTCCTGCCCTGGGACCACTCGGAAATAAAAGCCTCCCTCCAACAGAGAGACTATCTCCTATTTCACTTGTAAATCAAGGCAACTCCTGTTTTGACTTTAAGAAAATGACCTCTCATCTCTTTCCAATAAATTTTTCCCTTGGTCTCTGCAGTAGCTAACCCATGTATTCTTGTGATGGAAGCAGTCAGAAAAGTATTAAACTTATTCAATAAAACCTCGAAACCCCACAATTCATAAAACACACCTTCATGGAGCCTGTTCTATGTGTAAGGAAACTTCTGTGTATTAGTTCATATAATCCTCACTCCAGCTCTTTGTGGTTAGCCCTCTTGTTCCCAGATTTAGGGGAAAGAAATGGGTGTTTACAGAGGATGCGTATTTCGCCCAGGATGACCTGATCCTGGCGGTGAGATTTGTACCCACGCTGGTCTGACTCCAGAATGCGTGGGCTTCACGCCTCTGTGCCCGTGCTTTCCATACAGGCTGTGAATCTTGGAAATAAATTAATGTATGTCCTATTTAGAAAATAATGAAATTAATTGGTTATATCATTTTAATAGTCACTGTCATATATGTATTGCAGTTTTTTAAAAAACTAAGGAATTTTCCCTGCTGATTAATTTAAGTGTGAGAAACACACATGTCCATCTCTAAAGCACTGATTCATCATAATTCACGGCAAACAATATTATCTGTATTTGAAAAATAAGAACCTCACCGGGGGCCCTGCAGATAAGGGCCAGAATCAGAATTAGAGCACAAGGTTCCTGACTCCTAGCCCGGTGCTCTTTCATCTACTAATACACATCATTTTCTGACTCAAAATAGAAATCTTCAGCCTTGGCTGGAGTGGCTCAGCGGTTGAGTGCTGGCCTGTGAATCAAGGGGTCATTGGTTCGATTCCCAGTCAGGGCACATGTCTGGGTTGCAGGCCAGGTCCCTAGCAGGGGGTGCGTGAGAGGCAATCACGCATTGATATTTCTCTCCTTCTCTTTCTCCCTCCCTTTCCCACTCTAAAAATTTAAATAAACAAAATCTTTTTATAAAACACTTGCATTTATCTAAAAAAATAAATTTTCAACAGTGGACACCCAGTGAGATGAGAAGTGGGGTGGAGAATGGGGACGTTTCTTCTATATCCTCATGTCCCTCTGCGCAACTCATGAGAAGGTTTCATTTAAAGTTCAGCAGTTAGTCCTGGGTTTCAGAAATGCTTATTAATTTCACAGGACCTGAGAGTGAGACATAGTTTCTGGAAGGGACTTTTATTTATTCTACTCTCTGTTGTTGTCCCCACTTTACATACAGTTTAAAATAAGAATGCCCAGGTTCAGACCCAGGTCTGTTTTACTAATTTTGCAACCTTGAGCAAGTAAGTCACCAGCCTCCTCTGAGCCTTGGGGTTTGCATTCATATAAAAAGGAGATTATAATATCTTACAGCACCTTTGTGATTTTTAAGGTGATGCAGTGAAGTTATCGGGCCACAGAAGGTATTCAACAACTGGTAGCAAGCATGAGGAGGAGGAGAGGGAGAAAGGCAAATGATAACCCGAGGAAACAGCAAGTACAAGGGGCCGAGACCAGAGAACACCTGACATACTCACATACAGGGAGCACTTGGGTTCTACTCAGGGTATGAGGAGGGTCACGCAGAGGGTGTGCCTGATCTGATCAAAGTTGTAACATGGCCACTAGGTTGCTGCCAATGACGTACTTATGATCATGGTAATGCTGCAGCTGACGGCATAAGATGAAGAACAAGACTCAGGAGGCAGAAAGCCAAGGCATTTGGGTTTGGAGGGCACAGACCCTGGAGAAGCGGAACATGGGACCAGTCCCCAGATGGTAGCGTCACTCCTTTGGATTGACTCCTCTAGAAGGATTAAGAAAGAGGAAAGGAGGGTGGGCCTGGCTTCCTGCCACTCTACATTCCACGTCCAGCTGCTAACATGAGCATGCGTGTACGTGGGCACCCCATGCTCCTATACTTATTGTGAATTTATTTCCATTATTGCATATCTTACCCAGTGCTGTATTTATTTCTTTAAAGTCAGCTTCCCCAGATTTGTTCAACAGGTGTTTATTAATCTATTATGTGCAGACACTATGTTAAGTGCTGAATTTACAGCAGTGTGAATGACTATAAATGATTCAAAAACCAACCCCTCACATGGTCACCAAAACAGAAATCAATATAATCCTATAGGTGTGGATACATTTAGGATCTGGGCAAGGAAAAAAGCATGCCAATTTTCCAGGTGTATACTCACCTAGTTTGTTGTCCTAGGGGTTTCCCACCCAGCTGGACCTGGTGTATTATCTGAAGTCATTTAACCTGTTGACAATCACATTCTTGGAATAAGTAAATTCTATACAGGTGAAATTGGACAAACAATGCCAGTGACCTCTTTAGCTGCTGCAGTATTGGTCCTAAGGTTTAAAATAATAAGCTGCATTTTTCACTGAGTCTTGTTGACAGACAGTATCAGCAGGACTTGGGGTTAGAAGAAGTATAATCCTCTTTGATGACTAGTTTGAAAGAATGATTGTTAAAACTTTTGTCAATATTTTTAAAGTCATACTAATGATTTTAGATAGATTGTGTGAATAATTGACATCCACTAAAGATGTATGCATCTAGCTAGCCTTGGTATACTGAAATTGATTTTGTTACCAGTGCATCAGCAAAAGCACCTTAACATCTCAATTTATCATTGGTGATAATAAATGGAGACAACAACAAGGTTCAACTTTCTTGGTCACCAAGTTTATTACCTGAGTGGCCAACAAAGAATTACCCACTGACACCGATTCTGTCAAATAGAAAGTCAGTGGCAGGGCCAGCGGCAGCAAGCAGGAGGAGGGGAATGTGGGGTCCTGAGAACCCACAAACTGACATAGCAGGCTTGAATCTGGTGAGCCAAACTGAGTGAGACCAGGGGTCCGCATTTCAGGACCGAGTGGATCGACTCAAGAGCTACTGGGACTCTCCCTCTTGAAGTACAGCCCCTGGGTAAATCCTAGCACAGAGCAAACTTCCCAAGGCTCCTGTGATTCTCTAAAAAGTATTTATATGGGTAAATTTAAGCACCTGAAGAACAGAAAGAATGTAGTCTTACTTTTATCAGTGTGAGGTGTTTCACCTGCATCAGTGAATATGCACGTTTTTTGATACAAAGATATGGGGTATATTAAAAGTTTACTAGAAGGTCAACTCCAGAAAAGGAGAGAATACAGTTCCCCTCATTGACATTTCCCCAGTTCTAGAGCAATGCCTGACACATGGTAGATGCTCAAAAATATCTGTGGATGAATGAAAGAATGAGTGGGTTCATTAGGCTTCTGACCTCAGTGGCTTTAAAATCTAGACGTGAGGATAGAGTGTGATCAGAAGTATCCACAACAGGCATTGGACTTCATTGGGATGATCGCTCTGTAAGTTATACAACTGTCTAATTACTATGTTATACAGCTCAAACTAATATAATGCTGCATGTCAATTGTAATTAAAAAATAAAAAATTTAATTTAGCTTTTAAAATACCCATGACAAAGGTAGTGATTGTAGTTTGTCTCAAGACAGGTAGAAATCATTTAGAAGAGAGAGAGAGAGACAGTCTCTGTTGATAAAGAGAAGTTTTGTGATAAAGGGTGGATATTTAGGGGGAGAAGGAGAAAGAGGGAAAAAAACCTTGAAAATATAGGATAGAGGATTATGCAAAAGATAAGTATTAGAGAAAAGATCTAAAAGTTGCCTCAGATAATAATTAAAACCTGAAGACAGCATGAACCACTAGGAGAGTATGGAGAGATTTGAGAATCAAAATATATGAGGTCTGTCCAGAAGGTATCCAGCCATGTAATATGAAAAATAGACACATTTATTGAAGATACAAGATACAAGAAACATTGTACACAGGACAATGACTCCTCAGTCCCCCTCAAACAGGCACCTTGAGATGTCTCACAGTTCTCCCAATCTCCATCAGCTGCCCAGTTGTATTTTTCTGAATCCCACTGATGGTCTGAAATCTTTCCCTTTCAAAGGTGACTTTAGTTTTGGGAAAAGCCAGAAGTTGCAGGGTGCCAAATCTGGGCTGTGGGGGAGCTGAGTCACCTGGGCGATTTGATGTTTCACCGAAAAATTCTGTACAAGATGTGATGCGTGTGTGCATGCCATGATGAAGCTGCCAATCACCAGTTGCCGTAGCTGCGGCCCTGCTGAATCATCTGAATAGTTTCCGTAGAGGAATGTTCAAGCTTAATGCAAAATTTGATGCAGATTTGTTGCTCTACTCGCTCAGTCATTTTGAGTGTGATGGCCACACAGTACACATGCTCACTCAACAGTGTCTACTGTCCCCCTCTGACTAGTACAGTGAAGGCATCATTGTTCACGCATGTGCATTCCAGTCCACTCTCCTTGGCTGCCAGGTCATGTCAATGCCATTCTCGTTATATTAACAATGGCTGGACTTTTTTTGTACAGACCTCATGTAGTAGGTACCCAATATTTGATAAGTAAATAGCACTTCAAAAATCACCCCAGCCCCCCATTTTTAAAAATTTTATAAATAATTATATTGATGACACTTTAAAAGTAAGTATTTTAAACCTAAAAAGTTCTGTGCAAAGTGAAGAGATTATGAGAAATTCTGTAAACACGAAGGATTATACAGATGGTTTATGAGAACAGTGAACAACAATAAAATCCTTTAAAATGTTCTTCCTTACAATGTTTGCTTTCACATCACATCAGTCACGAGAAGGATGTAATATAGATATACGAATGAGCTTTCTTGGCTTCCTTTTTTTATGTAGGAAGTTTATCATTTTCTAGGTCTCACTTCATTCTCCTTTTATAGAAAATGTTGGCAAGTGATGCGGAGGGCATTCAATCCCACACTGCACTGGAGCAGGACCTGCTCTGTGGTGTTCATCGTCGTACCCCCACCTTGTAGCCCTGTTATTGGCACAGAGTAGATGTTCAATACATATTGGTTGAGTGAATAAACCAGTATTTTCTGAGAAGGTCATTTGTGCAAAGCTCTGAGGAGGCATTCTGGGATAAGTAAACAGGGAGTCGTGGTTCCTATCTTCAAAGAATTCACAACCTGGGCTGGGGCTGGGGTGGGACTGTGGGCAGGGAACAGGCATAAGCAGCTCTCCTGAAAGACAGGGTGCAGGCCTGCTGGTGTGGCTCAGTTGTTGGAAGCGTTGTCCTGTAACTGAAAGGCTGCAGGTCTGATTCCTGGCCAGGGCACATACTTCAGTTGCAGGTTTGGTCCCCATTCCCAGTGCATACCAGAGGCAAGCAGTCCATGTTTCCCTCTCACCTTCATGTTTCTCTCTCTCCCTTCTTTCCTCTCAAAAAGCAACAAAAAGATGTCCTTGGGTGAGGATAAAAAAAAAAAGACAGAGTGTGATAGCCACAGGCAGTGTGTTAAAGGAGTATGACAATAATAAATTATTTAGATGTCATTTCCCAGTTTATGTATTATTTTGTTCATTAGATTCTCTGAAAATGTGGAAAAGGGGAGTTACTTCTTAAAGGCCAGATTGGGTGAGGGGGTGGGGCGGCTATTAATGAGAGACCTGGAAAGGCTTAGAGAACAGGGATTTGAATTTGGCCTCAAAGAATGAATAGTAATTAGATTGAGTACTACGATATGCCAGACACTGTTTAAACATTTTACTTGCATGAACTCACGTAGTCCTCCCAACAATCTCTGTAGTAAGTACTATATCATCTTACAGAAGAGTTCACTGAGGCACAATAAAGTTCAAAACCACCCAGCTAGTAAGCAACAGAACCATATAGTCTGGTTCCAGTTTTCATAGGTGGCTTAAGGGTGTTGCAGGGGGTGGGTAGCAACCCAGGTAGAAGGCAAAGCTGAGTAGCCTTGAGGTTAGAGTGTGCCCAGTGTGTGTGGAAAAAAGTCAAATTACAGAAGGTTGGCAGGGATATCTGGTAGGAAAAAAAGGATGAAAAGGCAGGAGAAAATGACCACCATTGGAGGATGGATAAACACACCATGCTATATTCATACTAAGATGTTATGGTAGAATATCTTATGAATAGAAATATCTTTATGAAACATGATTGAATGAAAACAATAGCTACCACTTTTAAATCTTACTATTAGCCAGGAATTGTTTACTCATTCACAGACTGGCCTCAGTACTCCTTACTGCCTCTCTGTGAGGTGGGAGCAATTTTTGTGAACTGAGTCTGCAACTTAGAGAGAAAGTGAGCTCCTCTTATGCAGGCTATCTGTTTGTTTCCCCAAATTCTTTTTTTTAAAGATTTTATTTATTTATTTATCTTTAGAGGGGAAGGAGAGGGAGAGAAACATCAATGTATGGTTACCTTTCGTGTGTCCCCTGCTGGGAGTTGGCCTGCAGGGAACCAGCCTGCAACCCAGGCATGTGCCCTGACTGGGAATCAAACTGCGGTCCTCTGATTCACAGGCCCGCACTCAATCCACTGAGCTACACCGGCCAGGGTGTTTCCCCAAACTCTTAACCACCTCACTTTAATGCCTCGCTGTTAAATGCCAGAGGATGGCTGAGGAGGTATGTATAGTGTGATATCATTTTTGTAAAAAGAAAAAAAGAGCCTATATATGTAGGTCATAAGTGAAACTGTAAACAGTGAGAGAGAATACTTTAGAGAGTAACATGAGAGAGCAAGAGGAAGGCTCACTATCCCCTTGCCCTTATACACGTCCTGTATTCCTTTCATTCTTTATAATAAATTAATGACTATATAATGATTTATTAGAAAATTAAGAGTATTAATAGAAAAATTGATTATTGA
The DNA here is from genome assembly GCF_014824575.4 of Sturnira hondurensis. Taxonomy (NCBI): domain Eukaryota; kingdom Metazoa; phylum Chordata; class Mammalia; order Chiroptera; family Phyllostomidae; genus Sturnira; species Sturnira hondurensis. Next base: position 1,343,387 of record NW_028079667.1, read on the forward strand.
GTTTAGCATATATTATTTTAATAATTAAAAGCTACTAAGGGCCAAATGTACAAATTCATTATAGAATTTTTTTTTTTAGAAATTGTTTTCTTTTTTTAAGATGTTATTTTTATTTGTTTATCTTTAGAGGGGAAGGGAAGGAGAGAGGGAGAGAAATATCAATGTATGGTTGCTTCTCATGTGTCCCCTGCTGGGAACTGGCCTGCAACCTGGTCATGTGCCCTGACTGGGAATTGAACCTCCATCCTTTGGTTTGCAGGCTTGCATTCAATCCACTGAGCTACAACAGCCAGGGCTCATTATAGGAATTTGATCCATTTTATGCATATTAAGATCTATGGAAGGTTTTTGAACATGTGGGAAATTCCAGAGTAATTGTTGAAGAAATAGAAAATATTTTTCAGGTTTTATGTACTTTTTTTTCACTTTTTATTCCTTTTCATCATTACTGCCATCCCACAAGCAGCCACTGGCCTATGACGCTGGACTGAGCGGGCAGGCAGGCAGGCGGGGTGTGGAAACAGAATCCAGACCCTGCTTGCTGGAAGTGGGCCCTGGTCTCAGCGGGCCCGCTGGGTTCTGCAGTCTGGGCAGTGCCAGGGCAGCTAACTCGTGGCTTGTTCCTCTCTCCGAGCAGATTGAAGAAGGGGGCAAAGCGGACTCCGTGAGCTCCAAACTGCAGGCTGGGGACGAGGTGGTACACATCAATGAGGTCGTGCTGAGCAGCTCCAGACAGGAGGCCGTTTCCCTGGTGAAGGGCTCCTACAAGACGCTCCGGCTGGTGGTGCGCAGGTAGGCTGGGCTGGTGGTGCTCACGGTACTCTCCCCACCCCTGCCCCGTGGCTGGTAGCTGGCTCTTTAAACCTCACTATGGGGATCATTATGCCCCCCATTTTTCTTTCTTCTTGTCCATTTTGTGGCATATGAGAAGGAACTTGGGTGAAGACATTTCAGGAACTTCCTCTTTCAACACACTGGCTTCCCAGCAGGTGTTGGCTTTAGATAGAGTCCTTCACCATACTTGTACATCGCCAGGCTTGATGAAAAGAGACCATGGTACCAGATGTGGCATGAACACTCTGACGCGTTGTCTCGCTGTGGGACTAGAGAAAGCAATCTGCTTGAGGTTTAGGTGACATTCCCTTTGACTCCCCTACACCACAGCAGTCATTAAAACAAGCAAGTTACTTCTTTTGTTTGTTTTGTTTCTGTGGTTGTGATAGTGGTGCTTCTTTTGTTGCAAAAGTTTGGGTTGTCATTGGTTGTAATGCCTTAAAGAAGGAAGTTTCCTATTCCTAGAAAACCAATTCCCTCTTGGTGAAGGGAATTTGTTACAGAAAAAGAAAGAAAGTCATTTTTTTTAATCACCATTGCAAACCAAGTGCTTTACGTATGTTAGCTCCTTTAACCTGCATGAGCTATCACTTTCCCCATGTTATTAAGGCAAGAGGTGACGTGGGTTACTGAAGGTGGAGAGCTGATAAGTGAAAGTCAGAAAAGAGTCTGGGTGCCCTGGTTCCACTTCAACACACCACTTGAGTGGCATTACCTACTAAGCCCTGGGTCTATACATTTTGCTTTTTTAAAATATATTTCTTCATTAAACAGCTTTGGGCTGCCTTACTTGGCAACTAAATGTTATAATATTTGAGAATGTTCAAGTTGCCTGGAACTTTAGGGGTCATTGAATCAAGCCACAGCATTTTCAAGTGCGAACAGTTACCTGGTCTTCTCCTCACACCACAGATAGTCTCTTCCAGGACCCTGCAGTCTTGCACACGTTTACTCCTCAAAGTTGAATACTGAGTAAGCTCTTGTGTTCATACCAAAATATTACGGTGGATGTTACAGGAACAGCAGCTCCTCCCGGCCACAAAACACAGTGGCGGCTATGGTCTCACCATGTCCCCAGCTTGTAGTGACTGTCCTCAGTGTGCCGAGCTGTGTCTAGTTTCTCTTCAGGGCCATCTAACCAGTTGCTTCTCTGGTGGCCATTGATGCAGAGTGACTCAAAGAATAGAAGCCAGAACAGATGCCAGCATCAGATCAGGTCCGGGTTCAGATTCCAGGGCTGTCATATTCCCGTGGTGTGACCTTGGACAAATTACCATGAAATGTACCCCCAAACCAGAGATTTGGTTTCCTCATCTTTAAATGGGGATTAAACCACCCACTTTACAAGGTGATCGAAAAGATTAAATGAGATACTCATGGTAACCACAGATGCTGCTGGTAGTATTTATGTTATTATTGGCCAACTTCAGGCATATGCCCATTCCTTGTGGCTCAAGGTTTGAGTAAAGCGTGCAGTCATCCCATAAGGTCGGCTGACTTCTCAGACAGGTGGGTGGGAAGGCTCAGAGCTGTGAGTCCCAACCCATGGGTCTGATAGAGCGTTGAAGGTTTGGAACTCATTTTAGCGTTGGAACCCAAAGCTCAACTGCCATTTCTCTGTTGAGGACAGACAGGAATCCATACTCCTGATGTGTTTTGCTGGGACTTTGGTGAGAGATGCACCTCTGAAGAGGGCCACCCTGTTTCCTGCATGAAAAGCAGCCGTGCTGGCTTCTGGTCACGCCTCCTAGTGGATGGTGATCTGAGACTCTGTAGTACATCTTTTAGCAGAACAGGAGACGGTCCTGGGGTTGAAGTCTGCCCTTGTCATTTACAAATTGTGTGACCTTGGGCCTCCCTGTGACTTAATTTCCTAACTTATAAAACAGAAATAATACTGTCTGCCTGAAAGCACATTATGAGAATTTAATGAATAAAGTATAAGTACACAACAGATATGCAGTGTTTGATCATTACTATTCATTCTGAACTGGGTGAGAGAGGCATGTGGTAAAATGGAGGAGTATTGCTGTGTTACCGAACATGCTGGCTCCATGATTATCGAGAAGCACCTCCTCCCCCCACCCTATTTATTCCCTTGCCGATTTAACACTATTAGGGGGCTGGTCCCCAGCATAAAAGGTACAGAACTTGTCATGACAGTACCCAGGAGCTCATGGAATTTAGGAATGTTAATTCACATTTTCCAAACTCACAGAAAATTGAAGGATATACACCAGAGTATTAATGCATTAACTCATTTTGGAAAAAGACAACTCTAGGTGGAACAAGTATCAGTCTACTTTACCGTGCAGGAAAGCTAACTAGGAAGTCTGACCATCAATGTGCAGTGTTTGCAGACTCAGAAGAGAGGGGCTCTGAGGCACCAGCGTGCTGGCGTCTGTTCTGTGGGCCAGATGGCCTGTCTCCCCATGAGGGATACCTCTGCCAGGTGGCCCAGATGCTTGCACTGGTGAGTCAAGGCCCTTTCCCTGCAGGACGACCAGGGATGGGGATCGCGCTGCCAAGTGCTCCTCTCCATCTCCTTTCTTCTCTGCTACCCACACCAAATCCCCTTTCTGATTGACACATTCTTTCTTTAGAGATGCTAATATGATCGATAAGGGTACTGAAGAGTCTTTTCACTCTCTGCTTCTGGGGTGGGAAACATTTTGTGTCTAAGATGCCTTTTGAATCTGTCTTATCTCATCTATTATGCGTTGATTTTTATAGTCAGTACTCAGAGTTTAGGAAAGGAGGCTGGCTTTACTTCTCACCCGTACTTAGAGATGGGGATTAGGAATGTGCCTTGGTAGACGTGGGTGGACATTCCTCCCTGGCCTTTGAGAGAACGGGGGAGAAGGCCCTTTGCTCTGGGTTAATCTGGCTTCGTGTTTAGTACAGCTGTCACTTTCCTGAAAAATCTTACCTTTGTTTATACCTTGACACATGTCACGCCCTGAAATGTTCATTTCCTTCTAGTTATTTGTGACAGGGTGACTTGTGATATTTCATGTATTAGTTTTCCTTCTTTTCCAAAGTGATCTCTATACTTCAAAGAAAAGATTGAAGTGGCTTCCAGGAAACATAATTGGAGGTCCTGTTCCCCAGAGAAATATTTTTTTCATGAGATGAAAATTATATATCAGCAGCTCCGCCTGTACCTGCTTCATTTTCTCTTAAAGTGGGTTTTTGGTCAGCTTCCACAGCCATCATAAAAACGCCAAGAATGCAGAGCACAGTCCTGGTGTTTATATAAGTTTTGAGGGTGTTTTATCCAGCAACCCAAAACAATCAAAAGTAGAAACACCTGACAAGGATACAATGACAAGAGAAATGCAAAGTCTCAAGTGAGTTGTGGGTCAAGGACCTTTGAAGATCTGCTGACCCAGAAAGAAGGCAGAGTTTAGTCCTCTGGGAGGAGGGAGTGGAGGGTGGTGTGGATGCTGCGAGAACAGTGTGTCTGCTGTGTGTCTGCTGCTGTCGGGTACACGAAGAGGGCAGTTCTGCAGCGAGTGGTGGATCAGTGGAGAAGAAATGAGAAAAACAAGAAGTGGCTGAAGAAAAGACCTTGCTGAAGGAAAACAAACACCCCTCAGCTAAAGGAAAATTGAAGAAAGAAAACCTTCATGGAATGCAAGGACAGTGTAAAGGACGTATGAGTAAATTAGGAAAACAGACACGCATACCAGGAAGAGCCAATAAGCCAAACCGTCTCTAAATCAACAGAGACTTTATTTGGCAGCTGTGTGTAAAACACACGCCTTAGAACCAGGTAGCATTTAAATGCAAACTAATAAAAGAAAGGGTCTTCAGGTTTAATTTAATACTCCTGATGGTGATACAAGATGCTTTCAGTGCAGGAAACAGTCTCTGCTGTTTGCTGATAACCCAAAATTTAAATTGAAAAAATAGGAGGCCACAATTTCCCTTCAGAACAGACTATTGGGATTAATTACTGCATGTTCATGTAAACTTATGTTTCAAGGTGCTATTTTCGCCAAATACTATCCTACTCCTCAGGATTTTTTATGTGTGTGTGTGTGTTTGTTTTGTTTTATTTTTTTTAATTAATGGTTTGTTGGTTTGTGTGGCAAAGCCAAGGTCTGGGGTATATTTCATGGTAACTGTTTTGTACGTGTTTCAGAAGGCTCATGTACACCATGTGAGAGTCAGGTTCATTCTTTCTAAGAGAGAGGACCTATAAGATGGGGAAGCAGGTTTGGCACTGCCGGGATTTGAACTCTGATGGCATTAGATACTAGCTCTGTGTCCGTGAGCTGATTCTTGCCTCACAGGGTCATGAGGATTAAATGGGAAATATGTATGTACAGTACAGAACACGGTGATTGAAGCATGAACTGTCCTAGAAATAAAATGGATATTTGCTAAGAAAGTTCCCTTGGAGAGGTCTAATCTCTAGTCCTGTGAGTGAGGGACCCTGTTATTGGGGTGACTACAGCGAGGGAGTGGTTTTCTGGGGCAGGAGGCAGTGTTCCTGATTCTGAACCATAAGCAGAGGGTGGGGAAATGGGACCACTTTTTCAAAATGGAATCTTACTCCTACACCTTCCCATCAAATCTGCACATTTGACATAGCTTTTCCCTTTCCCATTCATTTATACTATGAGTTTACATGTTGGGAGGAAACTTTTTTTTACTGAATATGAGTGCGTGTGTGTGTATGTGTGTGTGTGTGTGCGCATGAGGAGTAGGAATGGATCACATTTTACTGGCAAAAAAGAGACGGAAGAGAAGAGGGACTGCATTAGTAAAAAACAATAAGCACCTGCCTAAAATACATGTACTCCCAGGTTATGGGACTTGTCCTGTGTGTGGGGCCAGAGGGAGAACCTAGGTCTTACCACTTTCAGCCCATGGTCTACCCAGGGGTAAAAAATGAGAGAGTTGTATCCAAAGACGTGCCCTGGTGAATTGGCCAAGGCCTCATGCTAGTGCCAAAATAAGATTCTTGGTCTCTGAGCACATGGGTCTTGGGGCCTCTTGGCACCTCAAGCAGTGAATGAATTAACGCTTTCCTGCCTTCTCCCTCTAGAAATGTTTGTGATTATTTAAAAAACAAACAGACAAAAGGCAAACACAAAACAAAACCCAATCCCCCAATCAATTGACTTTCAATTCATCTAGGAAACACTATTCCATGAAGAGGTGGTTCACAGCAACACTAACCTTCCTGCAGGAGTTCAATGGCAATGCACTTCAATGCTTTGTGCACCAGGCTGACTTGGCATTCTCCATCGACCTCTGGAAATAAAACTATTTGTTATATTATAGCTGCTTCCTCCTCTCTAACAAAAATGGTGATGATATTAAGTTCACCACAACCCTCAGGCCCACACTCTCTGGAAAAAACCATCCCACATTTTTGAGGGTTGGCAGAATAGTTCCTTTTATAAATGGGTGAGGTGACATTATTGGAATGGAATGGGATGGGTGGCTCACACACTTGCTACCCCTGTGTCAGATTTCTATGACTTTTTTTTTTTACATCTCAATTGAGTTATGAGACTGTAACTCACCCGGGATTTGCAAGTCAGTGATCTTGAAAGAAGTATCTGGTAATGAATGGAATGCTTTTTAAGGCCCTCTTAAAGAATACAAAATTAACTCAACTGGTAATAAAAAAAGGGGAGGATTGTGCAAATCACTTCCTCTTCTAACCCATGGTTACACTTTATAATAGAAAAGAATTTCTTGAAATATTATCACTACCCCCTCCCTATATTCTTCCCACTATCTCACCATCTCTCTTCCCCCGGCCCCTGGGTGCCTGACTCAACTCCCTTAAAAAGACCTCTAGCCTTAAAGCAACTTAGTCTGATTAACCACATGGTGTCTCCTTTTAACTATGTTAAATCAGTTTAATTCATTAAGAACTTTAAAAAGAAAATTGAACAGAACTTCCTATTTTTAAGGCCACAAAGTTTGAAGAGGGACTTGAACTTTTCTAGAACAAAACATGTTTTCCTTGTAAATGAACAATCTCTAAGTCAGATCGTCCCTGCTCCAAGCTTCCAGTGCTCAGATACGAAACGGTAAACAGCATGTGGAAGAGAAGACCATATCATTTGGATTTCACGCTCAGCTCTGTTGTGTTCTGGCCATTGCGTCTTGGGCACAAGTCATTGTCCTTGAGGCTAAGGTTCTTCCTCTTTTTTAAAAAAATTTTAATTGTTGTTCAAGTACAGTTTTCTGTCTTTTACTCCCATCCCAGCCCACTCACCCATAAGTTTCTTCTTAAAATGAAGAACAGCAATAATGTCTTCCCTATTGTATATCTCTAAAGATGAAAGAAGGAAGTGCATATGAAAATGATTTATTGTAATAAACTATTAAATCATTAATCCAAATTTACCTGATTGCATTCTCTCATGATTTGACTGGTTTGTGCAAAGAGAACATACTTTAAAGGTTATAAAGTTTCTGACTGTAAACTTTTTGCTAAGGGGAAATGTAGTTGTTGTTGTTGTTGTTGTCTTTAAGTATAAAGGACACATGGACGATAATTAAGGTGGGGGGCGGAAATGGGAGGGAGGTGGGGAGCACTGGGGGGTGGCAGGGCAGGGAATATAAAACAGAAAACTATACTTGAATAAGAATTAAATAAAAAAATAAAAAAATAAAGATTTTATTTATTTATTTTTAGAGGGAAGGGATGGAGGAAGAGAGGAGGAGAAACATCAGTGTGTGGTTGCCTCTCGCACGCAACCCAGGCATGCACCCTGACTAGGAATCGAACCAGTGACCCTTTGCTTCGCAGGCCAGCACTCAATCTACTGAGCCACACCAGCCAGTACAGGAAATGTAGTTTTAAAAGACAGTACCAACTAGGCCCAAGATCAAAACAGGGATTATAAAAAGAAGACCATGTTCTTTGGACAACTTAAGCAGAAATTTCTGATTCTGGAACAAGACAGAGCTCATTGGTAGGAGACTAAGCGACAGAAAAGGACCCTCTGTCTGTGCAATGAGCTTTCTAGGCAACTGTCTTTCATTTTCTGGGTCACCTTTGTAACATTAAATGAAAGGGTTAGGTTATATAGGCACACGTGGCACAGGCTGAGCAATTTGAAAATGTAATGTTCTTTAGACAACACTGTATGTGGCCTTTGGAAAAATTATGATGTCAAAAGATAACTCTCAAGTGGGCAGAAGTTGAGGACAAATAGAAAAAGAGCAATCAAATCACAATTTACATATTGGCGATGGGAAAACTGCTCTTGAAGCTCCAGATACTCACCTATGTATGTGACACACATGGTCTCCTCCCTCTCACCTGTGCACATAAACCAAATGAGAAAGATCCTTGCCCAGTGTAAGTTACAAGAATTGCCTGTGTCAGGATATTTAAAAGGGCCTCACTGTGTCATTTGTGGCCTAGTCCTCTGTGAATGGGCAGGAAGCAGGTATGTCACACATGCATCTTCGCTCTCATGGCAGCCAACATGGCGGCCGTATAACTCTTGTGATTCTTTTGGGAGCTTTCCATGTCTTGTACGATACTTCCCACCTCACGTGCCTCCCTCTCATCCCTTTGTAGCCCCCACCATTACTTTATGTGTCCTTAAGGTCTTCTACTCTTTGCACTTCTTAATTTGAGCCAAGGACTGGCCAGTACTCAGGATGTGAATACAGATCCCAAATTGCAGCACGGTTTACACTGCATCTTGGGACCCAGGATCAGACTTCCCCAGAGGGGAAATCAGTATAACTGAGAACTGTGGTAACTTACTCTTTAAACATTTTTTTCCACTTGAGCAAGTGGTTGAGAGGAGGGGAAGGAGGCAGCTGCAGTGGCCTTCGACCCCCAGAAACTTTTCCAAGAGGCCTGGCATCATGGGAATTTGCTCAGTATGCTTTGAGGAGGTATTTCTATCCTGCTGGGACCATACAAGAGCAGTTTTTGGCTTCCCTGGAGTCCTAGGTTTGAATATCACCGTCTAGAAGTCTAGTATTTGATTTCCTAACCAGTTGTTCCTTCCCATGGAAAATTCATGTAACACATTATTGGGTTTCCTGAGAGGTATGCAATAAGACTCCCTTGCTGTAATGGGAAAAGGGACATTTTTTTGCTGTAGCATATAATGATAACTGCTATTTTTACTCACTGGGTTACATATGCTCACCAGCTATGCACTGAACACTAGCCACATACAAAGGAATGCTTGCTGTATTGTTTCCCAGCGAAGGAGGTTTGATGGTAAAAGACCTGGTTTCATTCCTGGGATAACATGGTTCTACTGCAGACAGATGTCTTCCAAGTAGGACTCACCCCTCCAGGCCCAACCATGAAAGAAAGGCATTCAGGTATCTGCCTGAGACTTCAGGGGTTGAAATCTGAGTTCTGGGATCACACAAGAATTAGGGTGGAATCCTTTCCCCCAACTCTAAATGTGGGGCATCAGCTAAAACAAGTAAGTTTGGATGATTCTGATTTAAAATGTGAACCAAACATTTGTAATTCTGTATCCTTGAATCAAATGGCTTAAAGCTGCTCCTTCTCAAACTTGGCTACACACTGGAATTACATAGGGAATGAATAAAAATATAAACACATACCCAGGTCCCAGCGCCCCCCCCACCCCAAATTCTAATTTAGTTGGTATAAAGTATACCCTGGCATTGGACATTTTCAAAGCTTCCCAAGTGATTCTAAAGTGCAGTAAAGTGTGAGAACCACTGGTTCAAGCTGTAAGTTGAAGTGATAAAGAGGAACAGTGAGCAGGTAAACTAAAAAGTAGATGAAATGCACACAGACTACAAGGTGATTTAAGGAAAGTAGCAGGAGAAACAAGAAAGCCAATGGAGAGGTGGGGAGTACGACAAAGCCTTGTTAAGTGGGGAACCAAGTGCAAAAACAAACCCTAGCTGCTGAGTTTCCAGAGAGGGGTGCCCACAAAGGGTGGGGCATAGTCCTTGCATTTCTATGAGTTCTGTCTCTCATTACTGCTATATGGAGTTGTAATTTTTTTTAAGCTGATTAAGTGGAGTTACCACCAGTGAACAGGAGTGGGCTGGGGAGGGGTTGTGAGTGGGCAGTACAACAGCCTTTGGTTTGAGCTGTTATCGGGTTGTTCATGTTCACCAGTAGGTTTGGGGGCCATCCAGCCATTTTGAGGGGCTAAAACCACACTCATGTTGCCATGTTCATTTTACATGTCATTTGTGGATGGTGCCCCCATGAAATACACCATGAAAGAAAGATGGCTTCCCCTGGCTGGTGCGGCTCAGTGGGTTGAGCACAGGCCTGTGAACCAAAGGGTCACTGGTTTGATTCCCAGTCAGGGCACATGCCTGGGTTGCAGGACAGGTCTCTGGGAGGCATGAAAGAAGCAACCACACATTGATGTTTCTCTCCCTCTCTTTCTCTCTCCCTTCACCCATCTCTAAAAATAAGTAAATAAAATCTTTTGAAAATGAAAAAAACTTTAAATAAAAAAATAAAACTACAAAAAATTAAAATTAAAAAAAGAAGATGGCTTGATGCCATTGGACTTATTCAATCTACTGGGACAAACTACAGGAAGACAATGTCAAGAGATACTGGAGCGGAAGGAGCATCTGAACATCTATGTGTCCTTATAGGATATTGATTTACTTGGTCCGTCTCCAGATTTAAAAAGGACACTGTGTGTGGATAGGCTTAGCACCAGTCTCTCATTTCCTAGGAGTGGGAGGTGGAGAAATGGTTTCCAGAATCCTTAGTGGGAAATCAGAGCTTTGAAGGTCCTGTCAGTTTTGTCCTGTTCTGGATAATTCCACTGTTTTGCTTTCCTTCTGGACTATGTGTTCTTATGTCTTCATTACTTAGCCTTGCACCCCCACTTCCCTTGGGCATTTGCTCACATGTCAGCCCTTCCTGTACGGTCCGTTGAAAATTGCAGCTCTTCCCCATCAGACTCCCAACACCCCTTTTTTGTTCACCTGTGAGACACACACTCATAAAGTCACTCATTGTTTCCTTCTCATCAGAATACAAACCCCTAGATTTTGTTCAGTGTGGTGTCCCCAGTGTCTGGAATGGAATGAGCACCTAATATGTGCTCAGTGAATGTTCGTGAAATGGAAACACAACCATACCCTGTAGCAGCTGTGTGGTCTGGTGGTTAGAAGTGTGGGCTCTGACCAGGTTGCCTGACTTTGAATCTCAGCTTTATCATTTACTAGTCAAGTGCCTTAACCTCTGCAACAGCGTCATCATCCAAAGAGCGGTTATAATAAGACTGTCTCCCTCACTGGTGCAGTAAGTGGCTGTAGACACGTTTTCCTGCGTTGAGATTTCACTGGGACGGACAGGCTAGGCCCATCCCACTGCCCTCTCTGTTGCCTTACGGTTAAGAGTCTCATCACTAAGCCGACCACACTTTTCCCCTGAAGCCTTCACCAGAGAAAAATCTCATTTGAAGGCATTTCTCCCTCCCGTGAGTGAGATCTGCCTGATTTCATGCCTTTCTGCCCGGTGTCTCCCCTCGCTAAGGCAACCGGCAACCTCTCCAGCCCTGGCTGGGGAGTGAGGTCCTGGGAACCGGGAATTCAGGACGCTGCCTGGGACAGGACTCACCCTCCTCTGAGCCCCAGCTTTTGCAAGCCTCACTAGAGTAAGTCACCTTGTCATTTCCAGTACCACTCCCCCACCCCCTCCAGTGGTAGTGCTGTGCATGGGTAGGACCACTGGCTTTGAATCTGGCAGAAATTAGTTTGCAGCACTAACCCTTACTGTGAGGTCTGGGCCAACTGACTTCACCTCTCAATTTTCTTTTTCCCCCACCTCTGGAAGCTGAAGGCAATCATCCCTACTTTGTATGAAGGTTTTAACAACAAAGACAATGTGTGTCTTTGAAAAGAAAAAAACCTCAGCCCTGGGTTTGGTGCACTTTCATTCAATCAGTGAATAGTTAGTGGGCAGCTGCTGGTACCAGAACTCAGCAGACACTAAGTGGAGGCATTTCCACCCTTTACTAAGAGAAGGTGTGTTCATTCCTATTTGTAGCCCAGTTTTCCTGCAGCAAAGCCTAAAAGATGTGGCCGAGACAAGATTTAAGGTGGATGAGGGCTGATATTTCCTGCCAGTGAAAATCACACCCAAACTGGACAGAGATCAAATTTGTCAAGGGGGCAGAAAGGCAATGGGAAAAGGTGACTCACTAATGACTATAGATGTCAAAGAACTTTTGTATGGGGGTGGGTAGGGGGTCAGAAGCCATGGGCAAAGCCTCTCTTCTGACTCCCAGAGGGGCCATTCGTAGGCACTGCTGCCTGCTTTGAAAAAGTTGAAGCCCCCAGAAATGAAAGGACTTGGCCTTAGGTCACAGGAGTAGAAACACAGAATCAGAAAGAGGAGCCAGGTTTCCTAAGGGTGAGTCGGTATGTCAGGGCGTCCAGATCAGCTCTAAGGCCGGTGCTTTTCTTTGCTTTAATCTTAAGACTTTCCCCCTGTCATTGATGGCAGGAACTGATGATAATTTGGTGTGTATGTGTTTTATTTGACGATTCTCCCTTCTCCTTCTTTAGCATCTTTCATATTTTTATATCTCTTTCCTATAACAGTGTTTCCTCAAAGTGAGACTCTGGACAACCTGCATCAAAATCAGCTATGGTGCCTGTTTCACATGAAAATCTTTGTACTCTTTGCCAAATCTAACTCAGACTCGGGGGGGAAGCCTGCTTTTTAACAAATTTGACAAGTGATTCCAAGGCCCCTGCGGCAGGCAGCCTGCAGCACTAGGAGGTCTTCCTGCCTCTGGCTGCATGAGGTCCTTCCTCTGGCTCTTCCCCTGCCTCCGCGGCCCAAACGAGACCCAACAGTGGGGGATACATGTTGATTTGAGCAGCTCCACGGTTACTCTTCAAAATGAAAGACGAGCTTCCTGCTTCTTGGCCATGATGTCTACATAAAATGCAGAATTCGGATTTTTAACTTTACATCGAGATCAGGACTGGTTCTCATCACCTCTGAACTCCTTCACAAACATGTTAGAACACAATCCAAATGCACAGAAATGTTCAAAAATAGCGATAGTGTGTGGCCAGCCTGCTTTCCAAGGGCATAGCCGCTCGAAGCAGTTTCTAAAAATAGACATTTGGGTACAGGTCACTAAGCAGGAATGGACTCTGTCTCACTCTGTTTACACAGCTTCACGTCTGACACCTTCATAACAACAATGCTGACTTGATGAGGCCCGGGGCTGACATTCGTCTGTGGGAATTCCTGGGAAAACACAACCTGGGCTGCAGCCCCGGGAAGGTGAACATTGAACAGCTTCCTGGCCGAGACGTGCAGTGTTTGGATTAAGGGCCCTTTCAACCTTTGCCTCATGATTCCTGGTCCCCTTTTCCATCACTGTCTCAAAGTCAGGGCCAGAGGTCAAAATCTCAAAGTTGCTTCACAAGATAGTAATGAACAGGAAAATAAGCTCATATTCAGGAATTTAAGACCCACTGTGTTTTGTTTTGTTTAAACTCTTGTATCTCACATTTTTCCCCTCTGCACACTTGTGCATTTACAAGGCACCCTATAATTGCAAATGTAATTTTGACACCTTCCAATAAAATGTCCCGAACATGCGTACTTCTCTTTGATTTTTTTTGGAATAGCCCTACAATAGTGAGAGTTCTTTTCTCCCTATGTAATAATTCATGGGTGCCCCTGTGATGGCCCTAAGTGCAGGTGATGTGGGTGGTATTAGAATTGAAATGTCTTGGGATTAACATTCTAAAATTAAGGAAAGGAGATAAAAGAATGGGAGCACTTGGCATTGAATATACTGGAGGTGACTGAACTGGACCACTAAGTTTTCACTTTCATAAGATTCATAGTAGGTTCTAAAGAAGTGGATTATTTGGGACCAAATGTAGAACATTTAGGAATCAATTTTGATTTATTAGCTAGCCTGTCACCTTTAATACATAATTCTAGTAAGCTCTCACTTGTTAGCTTTGGGATTCTAGGCATTTCTTTCTCTCATTCAGTTCCCACAACAAGCCCATAAAATGGGTATGATTATTTCTCTATTTTACAGAAGAGGAAATGGGCCTTCAATAGGGCCAAGGGATGCCTCTGTGAAGTACAAATTTGAACTCCAGTCTCTCTGACACAAAAGCCCAAACTTTAAAGTCAGTAGGTGTTCCAACAAGCTGGTGTTCTGTGCTTGCTCAACCCCCTGGACCAGCATGGGCTCTTCGCCTGTGGGCTACCACAGCTTGGGTTCTGCCTATGCTTTTATTTGTTTTGCCTTCAAAAACAGTGCACACTGGTGCCTTTTGTTTCCCCAGCAGTGTTGATTCACATTCCCTTAAGTAAATTAACCTTCCCATCTTGTCTAACTCATTTGATGGGAGCAAATTCACATGCTCTATTTTTATTGGCAATGGGAGAAACAACGGGGCAAGAAGGGAGAAGAGGCAGAGGCTGGTATGGGTTTTAAGATATGAGTACAGGCTCATCACCTCTACTATCCCTCAAAACAAAACAAAACAAAACAAAAACAGCCCCACAGCTTGATTCTAATCACAGTTTGTTCTGTCATTTTTAAATGGTTGATATATCTGATTAATATGGAAATGAGGGAACATTCATTGGTTTTGCATGACAACATTGGAGATGTTATCCCTTCTTTCCCAAATAGATGCTTGACAGTGATGTTGAGTTTCAGTGCTGGACCTGTGAGTTCTAACTTAGCCTGGGAAGACTCTTCATCCATAGCAGGATGGGCTTGTCTGAAGCCTGATGCAACTTAGGAGATGAAATGTGTCTTTGTGCTGTTTTTGCCAGCATCCTAATAAAGGTCCTTGGCTTTGTTTTATTTTAGTACTCACAGCTCTCTGGGCACCCCACCTGTTTGTTCTCAAATCTTTCCTCTTCTAGGAATTGTTCCTCCATACCTGTCTCTTTTCCAGTTCTTCAAACTTGCCTTTCAATTTCTCGCTCCCTTTTAAGCCTTGTTGGGAAATGGTCTGCTAAGCTCCAGAGACATGACTAAGAATAGCTGAAGTCCTTTGAGAACAATACAATCTTACATTGATAAAAAATGGCAGTCGTAAAGCTATAATTCATATTTTTAAAAGCAGTTTTGCAGGTTATCAGTATCTTAACATAAAGGAATGTCTTCCCAAAGATGCTGCCTCTGTGACAGATTGGGTGGTGCTATCTGTGGATAGATTAGTGGGTCTTGTCATTAGAAGCCTTCGAGCCAGAAGGCAGAAGATGACCTCAAGCTCATGAGGCTGACCTTGGCCTCGTCAGTCCACGTGGCTCACACAGCTCCCGTGAGGACTCCTCCCAGCACAGGCAGTGGGGAGTCTCAGTGGCCAGTGACGGAGGCCCCAGAGATGGAGTTAGAGGATCCGTGAGGTGCCCTGAAAGTAAAGTGGAAATGCTCATTTCACACTTTTGGAAATGACCTTACAGGCGTATTGTGATAATTCAAATGGGAATATATTCAAGTCTTGAATGTAATAAAAAGAAACGGATTGGTGTGTTTCAGGCACAGACTTGCCCCTTCCTAGACTGCCTGCAGGGAAGGTTTTCTCCCAGGCTGGTTTTCCTCTGCCACCCGCTGTTTCTGAAAGAGTAACACAAGTTTGAAACCCAGGATGTACAATCAGGGTTTCGCTCTGTGAATCGCTCTCAACTGGGACGTTAACGACCAGAACTTGTGGGCTGCGGCAGATGCGTGATGAAGGCGCGTTCTAATAACCTTATCACCACGTGTAAGTGGGCCACGGGAGGTCACACGTGGTGTTGCCAGGTCTAGCAAATAGACGTAGAGGATGCCCCATTTATATTTGAATTTCAGATGAACAACAACTAATTTTTTAGTAAAGGTATGTCCCTGATTTTATCTGAAAATCCTAGTCACATAACAACTTGGAAGTACAGGAAAAAAAAGTGAGTTCTTTACTCTGTGTACACTTAATCCATCTTCCACATAAACCCAAACTTGTAGGTTAGCAAGGAAACAAACCGGTAGCCACAGCCGAGTTAAAAGCTGGCCTGGCCTAATTGTTTGAACAGTCCCTGGAGGTGATGATTAGTCTCTAACATTAAATGCTTCCTTCTTATATTGGCTTTCTCACACCATCTCTACTGTCCAGCTGCTTTGCCAAAATAGCGTCTGGGGTTTTGGGGTAAGAGTGAGTGCAGGTCTTAGGACATGGTGTCCCTTGGTCTCTAGGCTCTGCCTGTGATCTCCCCTGTCACTGCTGGCTGCCACCACTGAATTCTGCAGCTGTTAAATTCCTGGTCAGCTCTGGCCTGGGTGATGCCCTTGGGGATCCCTGGCAACCTCTCGCTGGCAGACACACCTCCACTCAGCTCCTGTTAGCTTCAGGCACCTTAGTGTCTGCCAAGTTTTCTGTCCCGGCAACCCCTGGCCCAGGGCTTCACCTCAGGATCATCTCACCCCATCATAGCTGCCTTATTCCAAGTCTACTGGCTGGCATCTGCCATCTGTCTACATTGACCTGGGCCAGGCCCTCCCCACAGTGAGCTTCTTCCTAGAGTCTCAATGGAGCAACAGCACCAAGATTCCCCGGTGCCCTGGACCTTCCCCTCACTTACCTTGCATGCTTGTGCTCTTCTGCCTGGGGCCAGAGAAGGGGAAAGAGAACTTGGTTCTGACCAGATGACCTGTCACCATTCTTATTCTCAGTCCCGCAATACTAGGAATGGTAAGGGCTGAACTTTCTTGCTATTTCTTACTCTGCTCTGTGCTTCCCTTTTTCTATAACTGCAAGCCTCCTGTCTTAGGTGGGAAGGGTATGTATCTTCTTTGCCCTGTGAGAAAAATTTGGTGATTGAAATCCTAGAGGCTTAATGCTGGATAGGTTGCAGTGGTTCTTAAAAGTGGTCACTGACCAGGAATGTGACTGCAACACAAATTCTCAGACCCCCCTCTAGAACTAAGGACTCAGAAACTCTGGGGCTTTGGACCAAGTGTGGGCAGCTGACCAGGCTCTCCAGGTGATCCTGACGCATGCTGAGGGGCTTTACAGATTTCAGCAAATTCTCTCACTCCCTCTTATGGGTTCCAAGCTGAACATCTTACTAAACAAAGTAAATGCACCCCAATCAACCTGGCTGATTAACATTGCTAGATAAACTTGAAACATTTTTTGGTAAAAAAAAAAAGAAGAAGAAAGAAAATTTCAGCCTTCAAAAGGGAAGGAAATTCTGACACATGCTGAAAAAAAGAAATGCTGTATGAATCCATGTGTGTGAGGTACCTGCAGTGGACAAATCATAGGTACAGAAAGGTGAACGGTGGCTGCCAAAGCCGGGCTGGGAGCCGGTGACTGGGGAGTTACTGTTTTATGGGGACGGAGTTTCAGTTTGGGAAGATGAGAGGAGTTCTGAGTCGGATGGTGGTGATGTCTGCACAAGAGTGTGAATGTGCTTAATGCCACTGAACTGCCCATTACGAGTGGCTAAGCAGTATATTTTGTTATGTGTACTTTACCACATTTAAATTTTTTTAATTAAAAATAAAATAAGAAAAAATTAAAGTTGTGAGTTAAATATGGCTTAAGTTCTTAAGCAACAGGTATTGATTTGAGGGAAGGTCACACGGCTAACTCAGCTGGTTATCTGTGGAATACAATCCTGGATGTTAGTTAAAGTCCAGATCTAAACAGATGCTTCTAGTAACTGTGGGTGTCTCACTAGATCTCACTTGAGTTTCTGAGTTGCCTGAAGTGCAAGAAGAAGATGATCAAACAGATCTGGCTCCAGAATTTAAATAGGATAGCTGGTCTCAGTATGCCTATTGAGATAAAAGATAATACATACTAGAGTTTTTTGCCTATCTCAGGCTAAAAGGCCTTGGGCATCAGTGAACTCCTAGTGGTGTGTATCCTTTAAGTCAAAGTATTGGCACGCCATCAGCTGCTCCGTGTCTGCTGAGAGAATGAGTCACAGGGCTAGGCCCGGCACTGTACTCTGTCCATGGGCCCGAATAGGAGGTCTTCTAGGTCCCTTCACTGCTCCACTCTGCCAGTCACTGGGTGTCGCGGGATTGTCCCTCTTTCTCCGAGGGATATTTTATTGGGTTGCCCACCCAATAAAATAATATGCTTAATGTAAACAATTCATATGCTCTCCATCTTGTTAAGGAATGAATAAAGGCATCTTTAGAAAACTGCTCCAGGCTGATCAGAACCGGAGAACATACTACTCAGAGCACAGCCTCCAGACACGTCCCCACAGCCCTTCACAACCCACCGGGTCCCGCCTCTTACAGGAAACTCTGCGCTACTGTTCCAATCCTGTTCCCGTGCTGCACAAATTTCTTGGGAGAGAGAGAAGATTTTTTATTATACACCTTTTCATTTGGCAAAGTGTTTAATCCTATAATTATGATATAATCAGCATGGAAATTTTTGAGGACAGCGTGTTTGAAATGCTGACTTTTCTGGCAAAGCCATATGTTGTCAAGTAGGTGATAGAAACATTTTCCTTCTTTTTGTTGTTTATTTTTTATTTTTCAGTTACAGGTGACATACAGTAATATTAGTTTCAAGTGTGTAATAGTGTGTAGGCATTTACATAACTTATGGAGTGATCCTCTGGCAAATCTAATGCTCATCTGGCACAACACATATTTATTATAATTCCAGGGGGACCCCCCCAAAAGAATTTATTTATACCTGTTTAAACTTCAGTCACCTTACAGGTACTTTCCATTTGATGCAATATACTTATCAAGACATTTTTTTTCACTGCTCAAGACAGTTTTTGAACTCATCAATTTTGATGCCCTTTAGTGCTTCTGCCATTTTTCATTTCACCTTTCCCACATCGGCAAAACATTTTCCTTTACAGACATTTTTCATCTGGGGAAACAAAAAAAGTCTCTTGGGGTGAGATCAGGTGAATAGAGAGGGTGGGGCCTAAGGATCATGCCATTTTTGGTCAGAAACTGCTGAACACTCAGCATAGTGTAGGCAGGTGGACTCAGAAATCACCCAGCAAGAAATGGGCAAATGCATTGAAAGAGTCTTTAAAAAAATTTCCTGAAGCTGCACATAACCTCTTGCAACACCACCAGCTGGTACACTGACACAGATGGGTCCCTAGAACGCTCACTTAGCAGGGGAAGCCTGTGCTACAAGGAGCCCGCCCTCAGAAGATAATTCCAGTTTTTTGGCCCCCGCCTCATATTATTGACTGTACTCCTTCTACTGCACTTTGTAGCTCCAGAGAAAAGTCTTTGGACACCCAAATCTGACTCTTATCTCAAAATTCTATAAGACAATGTTCTCAAAGCCTTAGGGAAAAAAAATAGTGAGATATTTATTTTAACTGTGTTCATTAAGTTGTTTTAAAAGTACCAAAGTACCTAGATAATAAACATCAGCTTTCAATACTTTTCAATACCACCACCAATCCTTATAACGTGAAGTGTTAACTTCTAGTTATACTCTACATTGAATAGGGTTATGTTCCTGGTTATGAAATAAAGTTTATTATATTCTTGTGGAAGAGTTAGAAAAACATACCATTTACTAAAATTCATGGGGAAGCCATGCTACCTGATGGAAAATCCCTGGGCTTTGTAATAGCCTTCACTTTTTACGTATTGGCTGTGTGGATGTAGCTGCATAACCTACCGCAGACCCAGTTGTCTTTAGCTGTATAGTTGGAATACATTTTATCTAAATGTGTATCTCTGAGGGTTTTTTAATGCTTCAATGAGACACTCTATGCAGAGTGGCAAGTACATACTTGGCATACAGTATTCACCCTGGAAACAACAGTTGTTTGTTTGACAAGAACAGATGGACAAGAACAGAGCGTGGAGAAGCAGCTGGCTGAGTTCGTGGGCCCCATCATGCTGTTGGGTCTGCCATGACTGTCTTCAGTTGTGCCTTAATTTATTTAAGCCCGGTCTTATTTCTTTGAGACCTGAAGCAACTAAATCCGTCATCAATTTCTCATGATTAAGAGCTGAATGAGGCAACAATGGGCAAAGCTAATGGATGCAGAGGTCAAAAGTGGGCATGCAGAGTGTGAAGGACACTGGAAACATCTAGAAGGAACCTTACATGGTTGCTGAAAATAGTCTAGATCATTTTTTACTGTTTACATAGGATTAGTGCACCTTACATACTCTGTGTGTGTTAAACCCTAATACCAAAAAAATCAACCACAAAAAAAGGAAAAAGTTAAAAATTACTTGAGTTGTATGTACATAAGGATCAGAAGTCTCCACATACCAAATTCAATATTAGATGAAGGGATTAAGAAGTACAAATTGGTAGTTACAAAATAGTCATGGGGATGTAAAGTACAGCATAGAGAATATAGTTAGTAATATTATAGTAACTGTGGATGGTGCCAGGTGGGTACGAGACTTATTAGGTGGAACACTTTGTAAATTATATGAATGTCTAATCACCATGCTGTACACTTGAAACTATAATAATATAAAATAATATTTATTGTCAACTATGATTGAACTTTTTTCAAAGAAAAATTCCCTATTAAAGCTAGACAATCTCATTTTTAAAATCTGTCAATGGCCCTGGCTGGCATGGCTCAGTGGATTGAGCATCGGCCTGCAAACCAAAGGGTTACAGGTTTGATTCCCAGTCAGGGCACATGCCTGGGTTGTGGGCCAGGTCCCTGGTTGAGGAGCATGCAAAAGGCAACCATACATTGATGTTTCTCTCCCTCTCTTTCTCCTTCCTTTCCCCCTCTCTAAAAAATAAATAAATAAAATCTCAAAAAACAGCCCAAGATCTGTCAATGAATTTAATCAAGTTCTTCGATTTGCAGACTTTGGAAACTACATCTTACATACGTATTTGATCTGAAGACATTTGTTTGATCTAGAAATATTTGGCCTGCAAAGATTTGTTTAATCCCCGTTAAAAATCTGGAAGTTTTACATAAGACTCTGGCTTTCTGACTTCTGGAAAAATCAGACAACCTGGCAGCACCAGCTTCAAGTGGTGTGGTCCCACCTCAGGTGACATGTCCTTTCTCTGGCTGGCTTCGGGGCCCCGCTGCTTCCTGTGATCTTTCGCCTGCCACTTTTTTCATCTCTAGCTAATTGCCCAGACTGAATCTTTTCCAACAGAAGGATGTTTGACAGTTTCTGACATGAAGCCAGGGCTGGGGATCGGTGTGTCTTCTCTTTGATCTCTCCAGTGCCCACCGCAGCCCGCCCTCATGAACTGTTTCCTGAATGAATGAAAAATCCCACATCGCCTACAGACTGCCTGCTTGGGATATCTCCCGTTTCAGTGCCTGTGAGGTTGCCAGTCCTCCTGTGATCCAAACTGCTTCTTTGTACCATAGGACAAGGTAGAGGCTCAGGAAGAATGTTCTTTATGTTGTCCGTTTGAATTATGATTTGAAGCTGGTTTTATCATACTGAATTATCATCAGGCTAATTGCTTGACAGCCTCTCTCGTTACTGCTGTCTGGCGCCATTCAGCTGATCACCTCTGCTGATATCTGGCTGGGGGTGGCTAGCATATTCTCCCCAAGAAGAAATCTGCTAGTCAGAAAAATCCCCAAGCTTCAAAATATTGTACATGCCATGTACGTCCCATTTGCAAGCCACAACAAATCTAACCGAGACAGTAATGTTTAAAAGCAGACACTTTGAAATCAGACAGCCTGGATTCCATCCCGGTTGCTGCCACTTGCTAGTTTCATGATCCTGGGCAAATTTTTAATCTGTCTGTGCTTGAGGTTCTTCAGCAGTCTGGTGGATACAATAACCGCAGCTCCCTAGCAGGGTTATTGGAAGAGTTAAAACAAAGTATACATAGAGAGTACTCAGTATCCTGCCTGATATGTACTAAACACCCTACCAAGTAGTAAGTATGTAACTGACATTGGTTGTCGTCACTTTTACACCATATTTATTTTTTATATTAGCTGTGTCATTTTCCTAGAGATTGAAATGAATCATTAGTAATGTTGTGCTCCTCAATGTTCTTTCTCCAGTTTTCTTTTCACCCCATGGGTAAAATGTGAACCCAGATATAATTTCTCTCTATCTGCTATTCTTAGTGCTCAGTAGTAAGTTGGGGCTCCCTATTGGGGATATCAGCACTTTGAAGGGATGGCTGAGCTCAATGCCTTCATTTGCTACCTTCTGGCCAGTGACTTGTATCAGCAGCACCATCAGTGAAAAAATGTCGTGCCTTCTGGTGTCTGGACCATAAGTGGTGCAGTTATTATGTATCTGATTCTGAACTGAAAGTCCTACAGTTATGATACGGGCAAGGTATTACACAATAATGATTTGGACTTAACCGACACCTTTCACAATGCTGTAGGCATTTGCTCATCAATCTTGATGGCAGCATGTGGTCAGATTGGGACAAAAAATGTTCACCTGAGCTCAAAGGGAACCTAGATCAAGTGCTGTCTGTCCACTTGCCTTCGAGTGTGTTCCAGAGCCTGACTCCTTCAGGCACACCTGGAGTTCTCCCACACATACACTTTCCCATGAAATTAATCAAAAGGGGACTTGAAAAGAGAAACTGAATTTATTAAGACTTTCTCTAGGATCACCACCCAGTTCATGGAACTTCTACATGAAAATTTGCAGTTGTGCTAAACTAATTCTGAACCCCCCCCCCATTTTTTTTTACTTTTTTTGCCTTACACATCATCGTCACCTGGGTTATTGTGACTGTGCTCACTGGTGCGATCTGTTCGACATTGTATCTTCCTCCTAAGGACACACTGTGATTTTGACCAGCAAGATGTGCAGGGCACCAGTGCTACCCGGGTCGTTTATGAACGTGATTTTACAACACTGAATTTATTAAGAATCTATATAAGCCAGTCATTGCTTTAGGTGCTTAGAACTCAGCCAAAACAAACACATCTGTCCTCGTGTTGACATTCTTCTGAGCAGAGGAATGAAAAATAAACACAATAGATAGGTAAATTATACAGTGGGCTAGAAGGTGGTGAGCACTCCACGGCAAGAAAGGAGACCAGTGGCCAACAGGCTGTTTTTATCTCTTCCACTCATAAAGTTCAATTTCTCCTGAGAGTACTGAGGACAAACTTTTGCTTTTTCAAAATATTCTCTGTGGAAGTATTTTGGGCTTCTGGAGCGTACCATCAAAATGCAAGGTGAGGAAGCACCACGCACTTCTCCACATCTACCTTCCGTAGTGAACGAACCTACCCGGAGCCACTAGAGAACAGTATGAGTGTCAGGCAGAGGCACAAAGAAATTAAAAATCCTCTTCATGTTGGGGGGAGGCTTTCTCTCCATAGACCCTGCCCCCATCTCAAATCACAAACCGGCGCCATACAAGGACATGTGCAAATCATTCAGGGAAATACCAGTGGAAATCTGGTGTTCTGAAGTCAAGGCCATCTATCTTGGTCTGCAGTTTGTCAACAGAGCACCATAAACCTCTTCTGTCTGTGAGTTTGTTTTTTTAAAAGGTTATCAGAAGGAAACAGGCAGTGCCTGAATGAATAAGCCACCAGCTTTTAGAGAAAAGGAAACATTTTTAAAAGCATATTTCTTCAAAAACTCATCTAGTCTATTCTTTCATTTCTCTTCACCACTGATACCAGTAGTGGGGAGAAACTTGGTGATGTTCTGGATTAGAGTGAAGACTAGAGCCTAGAGACGACAGTGACTTGCTCGAGGTCACCAAGCAGGTCAGTGGCAGAACCAGTGCATTCTGGGTTCCGCAACACTGCTTCCAGATTGAATCATCAGTGCTTCTTCAAGCATGGATTGTGTAACCCTCTGCAGCTGCTTGCCAAAGAAGCCAGCTAGGCAGGTTATATATGTGAAATCTAAGATGTTTGTGCGAGCATTCCAGGTTCTCATAGAAGTCCCAAGTGGAGCAAGCAGGAGAGAGAAGATGGGGTGAGGGCAGGGTTTACGGGGTGGGGAGGCGGCATGGTGTGGATGAAAATAACTGGTGCACCTCTCCAGTGTGAGAACTTCCTATGGGCCAAAGTCATGTGCAAGGACGCGAAGGGCGTCACTTCCAGACTTGAGAACCCCAGACTCCATGTCCTTCGGTCCATGAGGGGCTGCCAGACCACCAAAGGGTAGAGGAGACACACAGTGTGCTGTCTCACTTTCTCACTTCAGATCTGGGGGAAGTGGGAGAGCGGTCACTCTGCCCACACCCCTGCTGTCAGGTAATGTTGGAGCTCTCTGCACGAGCCAGGCTCAGGGCCAAGTGCTTAACTTCCACTACCCACTGCGTCCTTACAGCAGTTAGGTCCTATCATCAGTCCCATTTCAGGAGGAGGTAAAACTGAGGCTTACAGAAGTTTAGTCATTGGCACAGGGTTACAAAGCTAGTGAATGCCAAAGTCAGAATTCAGATTCTCCTTCCTTACAGGGTGGTAGTTCAAAGTCTGGGCTCTGGAGTCAGATTGCCAGGGTGTGGACCCCCTAGCTCTGCAGCCTGCTAGCTGTAAAGTGTTCAACAGCTTACTTAACACCCCCCCCCCCCGCACACGTCTCCCTTTCTTCTCTGTAAAGTTGTAACAATAATTATAGGATTTATCTTACGGAATTGTGGTAATGATTAGAGAATGTAACATAGTAACTACTGACACATAGTTAATTACTAGTTGTGTAGTGGTTAACTACACTTCAACTACAGGTGGAATCACATGAAATTGCTATTGTAATAGACCAAAAGTTATCAAATATAGATAATTTTTCGTGGTTCCATCTAATACTACACAGGCATCTGTTCTGTGTGAATATAACAATGGTTCCCTTAGTCATCTCCTAATCTGCGAAAGGACAGGGGATATAATTGCTTCAGTATAATTTTTTTATTAACTTGCTTGCTTTAGCTTTTCTAGAGATATAGAAATATCACATAGAAATGTCCTCTCTTCCAATGTGACACAGCATCCATGAGGACAGTTCCTGGAGCCTCCAGTTGGTTGAGGCTGCTGTCACAGGGAACTTGGTGGAGAGTAGATTTGAAGTGAGCTTCGACTGGACAGAGCTGGACTGCGAGGAAATTTCTGGAGAAACGAGGAGGGAGTAGCCCTGGCTCCTTTAAACCACTGTGAACGCTCCGCTGTGTGAGGGAACAGCACTCCCAGACTAGACAGCTAATTGTGATGAACGGGTGGCGCGCATCCCTGGCTGCCATTCTGCACTGTGGAGATGAGCTCCTGGTCAGTGACAGAGGGTTGAATTTGACACGGTCAAAATTAATGTCATGGCCTGGCTGCTCTTGAACTCTGGCTTGGTGGGAGCAGCCTATGATGAAAGGAGAAGCAACTCAGTTGTGTTTGGGGAGGTTGTAAGGGCAGGGGGAGGAGAACACAAAACTGGGATAGGAATTTTGCCTTCCTAAAAGGAAAGAAGGCTACTTTTGAAAGAATGTCTCTATGGTGCAGGATCTAGTGGGAGGCCTCTCTTCTGAAAGATGACTCTCTGCCCCACCCCAGCGGCTGTTCCCATCTGACGCCGGCCTCAATTCTATTTCCTTGGGTTCGACATTATAGGAATATAAATAGCTCTGGAATTCAAATGGAACATAACATCCTGTAGAGATAGTCTCTCTAGTTAATATGGGAACAGTCTTTAAATAAAACATTCAAAATTAACACGGTTTCAAAATTAACACGGAAAGCAATGCCATTTTCGAGGCTGGTTCAGCCTTCCTTCTTGTCTGTAGAAATCACTACTGTATTTAGAGGATATTGGCCCCTGTGAGCTCAGAATTCAGCGCTGATTTTGTATGCGCATTCCTTTCCCTCTCCTTTCTTTCCTCATCTAAAAAATAATGAGCACGTCTTTTAAAGACTCTTTAGCAAGGAGGTTTACAAATGATCTGCGGATCCAGTTCCCCACCACGGCAGCTATGAAGTAATGAAAATGCATTTCATACCCGTGAACTCAGACTCGGAGTCCGTGTTCTTTCTGTGTGCGTTAGTCCTTTCCTCTCTTTGTGTCCGTGGTTGCTGTTAAGCTGACGCCTGTGCGTTTGGTCTGGGACAAATACCAAAACTCGAATCGAGCTCTACTTATCCATACATCTGTGAAGGGCTGCAGTTTCAGGGGCTCAGATGTGGTGTGGAAGATAGAGTTAAGGAAAATTCCTGTAATTAGTAGCAGTTTAGGGACCTGTTATGACTCCGCCCACAAAGGTGAGCTGCCAGGTGCTCCAGTGCAGTGAATTTTAAAATGCAGTGTTTTGTTGTGTGTGTGTGTTTTTTTACAAGTAGTATCTTGGTAGATTTCTGTGTCTGAGGTGATTTTTTACAAGTTTGTATTTTATTGCTGGAAACAATGACTGCAAAAAGATTTTTCTTTTTATGTGATTCTCCGTCTCTTCTAGTTTCTGTGAAAAACTGTTGCTTGCAAAAACCATGGAAAATTGAAAATTGAAGTTATTCAGCTGCAAAGCAGTTGGAGTGGAGACTGGCCAGGAACGGGTGGAAGAGCAGACAGGGGCACTCAGCAGTTAGAGCTGCCAAGGCTGTTCATTCTCTTACCTTCACTTAATTGTCATCACAGAGCACCACGCTGTTTATGAGTCAAAGGACCTAGAGCGACACTCTTTGGAGAAGGGCAGAACGCTTACCCGTTACCACAGTTGTCCTTGCAACAGCCTGACAAATAGCTGCTCTGGAGTGTGGGGCAGGAGTGCACGTGGGACGGGAGTGCCAATGGGGCAGGAGTGCGCGCAGGACCGGGCTGCCAGTGGCTACTGTAGAAACCAGTTCCCAGGTTCTGGCCCTGCGTACTTCCCCTTGCATGAGGGGCCTGCTGCTGTCAGGCAGGCTGGCCGGTGATTGGCTGGGAGGAGGGCAGTAATCCGAACTGCCTTTTGTATTTGGCTAATCAGGGCAGCCGTTTGATTGCAGGTTCCGAGCAGAGGTGCCTCCTCGGTGTCAGACACCTGTGTCTTAGCTTTCGCCTTCCTGGCCCTGGCTCCTGTGGATTCTTTTCGGGCTGGAATTGTGCTTCTCTGCCTCTTTTCCCAAACCACTGAGCCCCCTCTCTGGGCCAGCTTGGCCCAGTGTCACGCTGGACAGAGATGTCCAACAAACAACTGTGGACAATGGAAACGCTAGCTTAGACTTCCTTAAGGTAAGTCCATTTTAAACCAGATATTTCTCAAAATTATAGTCTACATTTATCTTGACAGAATGGCCAGTATGGAAAAGGTAAATTATGAGAGGCAGGGAAGTTTAATTTAGGCCTTTATGATGAAATCACTAAGTCATTTGCTGTCGAATGTGCTTGCAAAAATGACATAATGCGTAAGTAAAGTTGTGAATTTGAAAGGGGGTACTTGTCAAATTACTGTAACCCTTGCAGGCAATTGACGCAACGTTGCGTGCACCTCCCTATTTGATGTGGAGCTCAAGTGCAGATAGAAAAAGCGACTGTTAAGTAGGGCCGGCAAATATCCATGCGCCAGCTTGTATAGTAACACAAAGTCGGGCTGGATATCCTGGCTCCTTCCAATCATGCAACCCCAGGATTTCTAGTCTCATTCTAATTGCCGCTCATTTTAAAGGTACCTTTAACTTTTCCTGTTGTAATTGAAAGCAGTTTTTCTTTTTAAGATTTGTTCACCGTCAGGGAATGAGTGAGTTTCACTTCAGCCTGGGGGTTGATTATCTTACTTTGCTCCCTACTCATCCTTACGTTCCAGAGAAAGTCAGGTGATGAACACAAGCACTCACATTGGAGCAGCAGATGCTTAGGACTATTAAGCCGTATTTCGGATCACACTTCAGCTCTACTATGATTTTATTTCACCTGTAAGTTGATTGACAAACATATCCAGGGCCATCCTCCTGTCCCTCTTGGACAGCTGTCAGCATCCTCGCCACTCTAGGGTTTAGTAATCCAAGGATGGTAAAAAGACCGGTGGTTCGGAACCAGTTCCTCACAGTCCTGCCTGTTTGGTCCTAATAGGAAGGGAGTCATTTTCTCTTTGCTTTTTTTTAATGTAAACTTTTTGTAAATGAATAAAGGTCCATTTGTAAATCCAAAGAAGTTCTGAAGCTACTTTTTCTACCTTATTAATTCCAAAGATATAAACACCTTCAGGAAACAAAGGTGTTCTCCAATTCTGAATGATTCTATTTAAGTAGTAAATAGTGGTAGAGAGACGAGATAGAGGTGGTGGAAAGAGGTGATGAGCATTCATAAACCATTCACTCAAAATCTATGTTAATCATCCTGAAATATGTCTTTTTCTTCCAATGTTTGTAGTCATTTGGAAATTTTCGTCTTCCTTAGATGTTAGTTAACTCATCTTTATGAAAATATTTTTCTATAATAAGATCAACATGTTAGTAATGCTAAATATAAATACTAAAAACGACTACTTTGATGATTAAAAGCATCATTAATGACATTACCCATGGGGTGAAATGTGGTCACCACACACGTCTCCAGCAGTCATTTTTAATGTGATGTGTGTGCAAATAGGACAGATGGCTGGTGACAACTGAAACATTACATTGTTGAAGGACTTAAAGGAGAAATGAACATTGGGAAACTAGTAAATATATATTTAGCATTGATTTAAATTTCAAAATTTTACCTTTGCTTATGAATTACACCTAGAGAGTGTATAAGTCAAAAGATGTATAAATCAAAGGTAATTTCCTGGATTAAGCATAAGTCATTTTTGTACGGATAAGGATAAATAGCCTTAACCACTATCTTAAAAAAAAACACATCAAAACACACTACTCGTTAAAAAAAAGAAACAAAAACCCCATTTCCTGAAAAGGTACAGAAAGGAAGAGAAAACTAGTTGTAAACCTCTTTATCGCTAGTGAAAAAGAAAATAAAGTCAGAAGAAACACCACATTTTTTACATTAAGCGTATAGAAAGCCCTTGCACATATCTGCAGAGTCCCAGGGACCCCCAACTATGTAATTTAGCTCAACTGTTAACAACTAAAATATAGTTCACCCCAAGAACAGTATCATTAGAGAATTAGATTGGGGCGAGGGATGAAGTATCTTAAATTCATTCTTCCCCCTTCTGGAGCTGTGGAATGTCTGCCAGGCTCCTCCACCGCTGCGTGTCCCCTCCGGTGCTGTGGGTAGCGCACAATGAGGCACAATAGAACACACTGGGCCTCCCCCTCCCCGACACACGCTGTGTGTCCCATTGGCTCTGCTTGAAAGGTTCAGCTATGCAAATGAAAGCTGCACACGTCAGACACTTCCCTCCCGGCAACTCTCCTTCTCCCCACTTCCCTTCCTTAAAAACAGTCCCGGATCTCAGCCTTTGCTTTGACTTTTCTGAGCTGGAGAGCCCTGTGAGCTCAGAGGCTGAACAGCGAGAGGGGAAACCTCCCGTTTGCTCGATGTGCTATGGCCATAAGGACTGGATGAGCCAGCTGGGAACCCTTAGCCCTAGACACATGGAAAAAGAGTTTCCTCATCTCCACTCCTCTATAAATGGCTTCACTAAAAGGTCACTGGTTAATATGGAAAAGTTGGCATTCTTTGTTCTGCTAAACCTCTCAAAGGCATGTTTTGTTTTGTTTTTTTTAAACAAAAAACTTTCAACAATCCTAACGTTTGCATCTCAGGACAAATGGATGATTTTGGAAAGCAGGAACCTGAGCAGGCTCAACTCATTTTGCTTCTGAGTTGGACAGATAAGATTAAAAAATGAACGTCAGACGATGGTGGCGTATCATCTGATATCATTGGGAGAAAAGCTCTTTATGAACCTCTGTGAACTGAGACTGGGAGGATTGCTCTGATGGCTCTGGTGTCCTGTCAAGTGACCAAGTGAGTGCTGGCGTCAGACACTTAAGTAGGACTTCGCTTGTATACTCCAGGCCCCGGGTTAGAAGCCACAACTCTGGGGATGGAATTTAAATGAGCCCCACCCTGAAACACTATGGCTGTTTAGAATTACTTGTTTTTTTCCAAGTACCAAAGCTCTTTAGTGACCAAATAAAGCTACCAGTGTACCCTTCCCACCCAAACCAGTGTTTAGAATTCTGGACCAGCCCCTCAGGGGTGGGGGTGGGGGGGTCCCAGCAGTTAGAGTCAGAGGTGTGGGTCTCCAAGCTCCTCTCTGACCTTTGCTCTGGTCAGAGCAGTGGAGGCTGGGCTCACTGATCCAATACTTAAGCAGTCGTTTCCCAGTTGTTTATGAATTGTGGCTCATTCATTCCTCTACCGGATGCACAGAGGTCAGTGTCATCATCCCCGTGTCATGATGACAATGTCTTCCCAGTGTGGGAGACAGGAGAAAGGGACGAAATGCAATGATTTGTCCAGCAGCACCAAGAAGTTGGTGAGAAAGTAGAATTTCAAATGCCATGCAGTTCTTTCCTGTTATGTCTCTTTGTTGAAAGAAAAATCAGAATTCCTTTACACCTCTCCCTCAGCCCGAAATGCTGCAGTCCAAAAATCTGCGGCTTTCTTCGAGGGATCACTCGGTGACTGGGTGGGGCTCCAAGGCTTACAAACAATGAAATGAATTGGGTATGGAGTGTGGTGCATGTTCATGTGTGTGCAAGTGTGTGTTTGTGCACATGTATGTGTGCCTGCATATGCATGTGTGCCTGCCAGCTCTCCTGAACAACTCAAAACCCCAGGGGTTTGTGGGTCAAGTTTGCCTGAAGCCTAAACTGAAAGGGGCAGCATCCTCTGTCCCTTTTAATAACTAAAGGGCTATGGCTCTTTCCTAGAGAGGCCTGATCATTCATTTATAACAAATTTCAGCCCAGGCCCCTTGACAAGGGAGGCCAGCCCCGGAGCTGCGGGTGAGCCAGTCAGAAGGCGGCAGGCCCAAACCGTCCCCGAAGGTATTCCAGGAATGTTAATGGGATGCCTGAGTGGAGGGCTTCAGAGCCCCACGCTGGGGCTGAGGACTGTTCTGTGACCATCTGTTGAGGCCCAGGAAGTCTCATAGCAACAGCTTTTCAAGAATGGTGCTTTTTTTTTTTTTAATTAAAATTAACTAACAAAAAACCTCCAAAACTGCTCCAGCGCTCAAAAAGAATCAGGACAGGATTCGGATTCTTTCTGCAGAGCGACGAGGCTTTAAGGAAGAAAGCACCCCTGTATCTTTCATTCCCATGCTTTAAATGAGCAATTTGTACTTGGTTTTGAGGTCTTAATTCTGTGCCCCACCCCCACCCCACCAAAGGGCAGAATTCATTTTTTGGGAAAGAGCGGAGGTGAAAACAAGTTTCTGAAGCTATGGAGAAATAACTGGCAAAAATACGGTTAAGAAAAAGCAATCAGAGTTTTGAGATTTTCTTGGTATTTGTTGCTCTTAGCAATCCTGTCAGCAGCTGCGTTTTTCCTCTGTAATAATGTGAACTTTAAGCCTGGCTGTTTAGTTAATGAAATGAACTTCAGACAAAGACACTAATTTTACTGTGATGATGTATGGGCTCCAGTAGGAATCTCTCAAATCTGTGTAACAGCTGACCTTAGAAAAAGAGGGAGGGGAAGTGATACGGGTAGTGTTAAATTTTTAATTGGTGAGGTATTAAGTTAGCCATGAACCAAAATTGTGTTATTTCCTCAAGATACAAGACCCTGTAAACTAATCAACACCTGAGGCCTCACTAGCCGCTGTGTGTACAGGGCAGGCATGCCAGCCAGAGACAAAAGAGATATATTCTGTTCCAACGTCTGCCCCTTACTGGGCTATTTTACAGAGGAGCACAGCTCCTCCTCTGCAAATTGGATTTCTGCATTGTCAGGAAGGTTACATACAGTCACACAAGAGGAACTCTGGGAAATGCCCCTTGAATCTGAATGACATCTGTAAAGGAGAGTTATATGCTGTCATTCTTGCCATTGTCCAACCCTGGGAAAATATGTTCATGAGAACTTTTATATTCTCTTCATTTTTCAGTTTGACATTTCTTAGTTTCCCTCAAGTCTTATGTAATAAAATTTCCCAGGAGAGTCACAAAACACTTAAGTTGATTTTGCACACACATATGTAGTTACTGAAGATATACGTGCAAGGACTATGTCTCTGTAGTCTTGTTCATCAGCATGTATTTCTTCTATTCATGAAGTATGACGCCGATCACATTTGCCCCTGATGGTCAAAGGTGATGCCACTAACCCTTGGGAGAAGGACATATAGTCCGAGTCTGATTCTGGTATGTGGGTTCCTAATGGAGTCTTTCTTTCTATAAAAGGCATGACCATTTATCCTCTCTGAACCTACTGCCTCATGTATAAAATGTACCCCATAAATATTTATGGGCTGCCTATCATGTGCCTGCTGTGCTTCTAGGTCATGGACAAAAATAGACAAAAACCCTTGAATATATTCTGGTCGAGGGAGCTAAAAACCAAACTCCCAAGTAAGTCCATTATGTTGAAGGCTATGAAATGGTACCTCCTATTGAAGAATATAATGCAGGGAGGTATGGCGTATAGTGGCAGAGGGGGCATTGCAATTTTCTGAACAGAAGCTGGAACAGGCCCCAGTAAGACAGTGATATTTGAAGGAGGGCTTAGAGGGAGTGGAAGCCTGAGCCTGGGCATGAGCTGGGGAAGAACACTCCAAGCAGAGAGAACAGCAAGTGTGAAGGCCCTGGGCGGGGAGTACAGATGACACTGTGTGGTATGAAAGAGCCAAGAGGCAGTGGCCAGAGGTGAGTGCCTTCTGGATCAATGGAAGGCGTTTGGCTTTTACTCTGTTGACCACTACAAGTACTTACTTCATGGAGCTGTTAGAAAGGTAAAAATAAAACAATCTGTGTAAAGTCTTTTGCTCAATGAACTACCATATAGAATATCTTTCATAATTGTTAGAGATTGTCCATTTTTTTACTGTTACCTCTAAATGGGATTTAAAGATAGAACAATGAGAGCACATGGAAGAGAGGTTTGTTCTGATCAAAGCTGATTCTTCTCATGAGACTTAAACTCCCAATCTTGGCCTCTTAAGTATTCAGTTGTATCACCTAAGAAGGTTCTCATTCTATAACTTCTCACATACGGAAGGGAAAACTTAGTTTTTGAAAACTGGCCTTGTTTAAACTAAACCATTGTTTCTATAACTAAGTCTATACTCTCTAGGGACAGGTGTATTTGATACACTTGGTTTAAGTTTCAGCTACAAAAGTTCTGTTGAATTCCACTGAATTCACATGATACCGTGATGTACTCGTGTTTGAGTTTTGATACTGATACCCTTCTCTAGCCACAGGATTCCAGGTTGGGTAGAAGCCTATTGCAGATAAAATAAAAACTAGGAGTCAATGCCTTTTCCTTCTCTGCAGAGCCCAGAAGCAAGATTGGTTTTCCAGGTCACTTCAAGAACCCTCTCTCACAATGATCGTCCTGGACACCCCTCTGAGGGTCTAGATTCTGTTGATCTCCTCCTTTCAACTGGAAGGGTTTTGGTCATAACTCATGTCAAGTGATGACTAGCTCAGAAAGTAGAAGAGAGAGAATCCTGTTCTCTGAGGGTTTGAAGACTATCATTTGGCATTGAGGTTATCCTTGCTACAGAACCAGTATGAGTGATTTGGGAACAAAAAAAGGAAGTGCCTGACGACAGCTAGAGATGACCAATAAAGGAATAGGCTCTCTAAAAATGTTCACTCTCATCGATGGAAAACTTCCACCACAGGCTGGGTGACTAATCATCAGAAAGGCTATCGGTCATTTCAGTCTAACTTAACAGCTTGACTTCTAAGATGACTTTTAAATCTGTGCTTCTAGTTTCTTCCCAGATGTGCTATTTGAAAAGTAAATTCCACAGGACAAGTCACCTTAAATTTTTTTTAGCCGACACTTGGCATGGAGGTTCTGAGAACAAGAAAAAACATTTCTGATTGTGGAGGCTCCACATTACTTGGAGCCAAGGGAGTCACTGTACTGCAGTGGTGACCCTGGTCCTGAGCCGGGAGCCCCTGTCCTCCTCAACACTGACAAAGCTCTCCTCCCCTTCGCAAATTCCGAAGTTAGCGTGCGGTCAAATCGCCAGGGCTTGCTGCAAAGTTGCTTAATTATGATCAATGGGTACAGTAGACGATTACTCACTTTTCTTTTTGAATAAACACTTACATTGTACTTACTATGTTCTACATGATTTATGAAATGCTCTTGTAACGACCCTATGACAAAACTACAATTTTAATCCCCATTTAATAGGTTAAACAATTGTGTACCGCTTCAGTAACTAACCCAAGGTACACAGTCACAGCTGGGATTTAAACCTAGGCAGTTGGCCAGCAGGGCCTGCACTCTGAACTCCTACATTGGTGTGCCCACAAAATGCTTTGTCTAGTCCCACGCAGCTTTTTCATTTGTTTAGCACTCTGTTGATTTAGGGAAGAAAGCGATCTGGCATATTGTTACACTTTATTGCCCTCTGTGAGGGCAGGGAATGTACTCTGTTGATACCCAGTGCCCAGCATAGCGCCTGGGGCATGGCAGATACTCAAATATTTGTTGAATGAGAGAGGGAGTTAGGGTGTGACATGAATAAACAGTAGTAAGGCCATAGAAATGCCTTTCTGATCTCACAGAGACACAGAGACACATATGTGATTGCAGGGTGTCACTAGATGCAAAAACTGAAAAGTTATAAAACAGATAAAATTAGAGCTGAGAATATAAGGGGGTGATTATCTGAACCAGTGTCAACAATTTCATCCCTTTTAGGTGCTCATTGATATTTCAATAAATAAGTCACATCATACTGGAAAAATGGCCCCCCAAAACTCAAACCAGCATTTGCTGATATGACAATTGGGGAAAGAACAATCTGGGGTGCCATGAATTCCACTAAACACAGGTTTTAAGGTGGGTTTTGGACTCAGTGCATTTCACATTGAATGAAATTGAGACTCACAGATTTACTATGGGGTGGCGGAGGAAAGCATGAGCCTAGGGGAACACCTGGGTGCAGTGCACGTAAATGCACTCAGAATGGCTCACAAAAAAAGAGGGTTTTTTTTTAAAGATATGAGGGATGCTGTGATGTCTGATTGTGGGAAGCCAGAATCACTTCAAAGTTTAACCTAATGATTAAGTCAGAAGAAGTCAGTAGCCTGAGTGTGAGTTCCCACCTTGGCATTGTTGAGTTTGTGACACTGAATGAATCGTTTATCCCAGACATCGTTTATCCATCTGAAAAGTAGAGAATATTGAAAGGGTCTACCTTGTTAGGTTGTTGTGTAGATTAAATGATGTAATACATATGAAGCACTTGGAACACTGCCTGACACATAGTAGGAGGTCATTAGCCTTTATTATGACTTAACAAGTAGATGGCTATTAACTTTCTCATAGACTACATAGTTTCTCATTTCAGTTGACTTTAAACATCAGTTCCATTACATTTTCTGCAGATTGACTTTCCAGAAAACACAGTTCTAGGATTAATTGAATAGTATAGTGATATCACCAAGCTCTAGGTTTATCTATTTCCATTCTACCATTCTTAGCATGATGATTTTCATCCCCAGATTTGCTCCTCCTGATTACAAGATGGCTGCTGCAGCTCCAGCCATCACACTCTTACAATTTTGTCCAAAGGCAGGAAGGAGTCCAGTTTTGTGTTCTTTTCCCAAGGAGGAGCACTTTTCCAAAAGCCCTCCTTCAAACTTATCTTTGTGTCAGATCTCACCAGATAGGGTAGTAGCTTATACTCATACCTAGAATAGTAACTGACAGGGGTATCAGAGTATCATCACTGGTGTAAATCAAGAATGATTTATCTCTTGGGGCTATGGAAGAATCCACCTTCCTGAGCACATAGTCATGTGGTACTGTAGTGGGATCAGAATTAAGTTTGTGAAGAAGAAGGGGAAAGTGACCATTGAGTAAACAATCACACGGGCCTGTATCAGATTAACACATGTCCAAGCCAAGCGTATCAAAGTCCTCCCCTGAGATTTTATAGACAGACTAAGAGAAGGCAGAGCTTTCTTTCTTTTGACATGGCTGGTAGGGGAAGACATAAACATAAAGTTCTCTGTTCTGTGGCTGTTTTCTGTATTACTCCCCCTCTACCCACACCCTGAAGGAAAATCCTATTTGCTGTAGGAAAATGGGGACAGGAGGAAAGTTGGGGAAGAGTGAGATGTAGAGGCCAAGACAGACACAGACACATGCACACACATGCACACACACACAACACAAAGATGGTGCCGGATAGGGCGAGTGATCACCTGACACCATTTTTCAATCCCTGAGGCCATTTCCATCTTTGGCCTTTCTAAGAAATTCCCATTTTCACGTAAATTTCTTTGTGAATTCATTATCACTGTATCATTGGCAACAAAAATAACAACATCGTGTTTGACGCATTTCCCCAAACGTCTGGGTGTCTATCCCTCCACATCCGCTCATGTGTAGCCCTGGCTCTCCACAAGCCATCTTGGAACTCTAGTGTGTACTCACAGCTCTGAGTTTTCATCACCTGATTAACTCAGCCTCTGGGCCCCAGTTCCAAGTGCCACAGGCAACAACCTGAAAGGCTCTGCTTGTAGCCAAGGAAGAGCTGGTGCAGCCTCACTCCTTCAGCAGGGGCTTGGTGGGGTCCATGGTCTCCCAGAATAATTGCGAACAGGGAGATAATAACATCTATTTCCGATTAAAAGCGTGTGATATCTGCCCAGTCCTTCCTAAAATGACTGTGTACCAAATTGAAAAGTTCATTTTTCCTAAGTAAAATGGCTAGGTTTCAGATGTCCAAGTGCCTTTGGCAGGAAATTAAAATCTGGCAGCTCCACTCCCTTTGGCCTGATTTACATAGAAGAGAATTCTGGGTTTGGATCAGGGAATTAGTGAGGGATTTAGGAGGGAGTAACTGCAAGAGCTGAGTGAAGTCATAAATAAAATCAGTGTGGGCATCGGGGGCAGGCCAATGGGAGAGCCAGGAAGGACTAATGAGGAAACTCCTGTGGAAGGCGGACATACAAGAAGTGGAGTCTCTGGTTCAGTAGGATAAATACCTTTATTTTTTAATATCTATTTTTTATGATGAAATATCCAAACGTTCATGAAAGTAGAGAGTACCACAAATTCCCACACACTCACCGTCCAGCTGGATGGCTCTTGTGAGACGGAACAAGTCTAGAAGGGGAAGAAGAAAGAAGGGTGTGTTACCAGTGAAGGGCACAACAGTTTGTGACAGACGTATTAGCCAACTTGTCAGGAGAGGGCAGGCAGTTGGCGTCCAAGACGCTTGTTCTTAGTTGTCAATGAAATAACTGCCAAACGCAATCTAGATTCTTGGTATCTGAATTGGGATTATGTAATCTGACGAAGCAGACCTCCTTGGCCTAATCTCCAAAATACTGGGGATTTTACACGGTGACAAGACTAAGAAAGCCTCCCAATTCATTTGACATTTAGCAACTATTGATCTGTACTCTGCCAGGCACTGTACTGGGCTTTATGGGCATGCATGTCTGAAAGACAGGGTCTTTGATTTCCCAGAATGCAGCGTCTGGTGGGGGAAATACATCAACAAGAAAATCTGTGAAAGGCATGACGAAGTTTTTCTGGTAGCATAGAAGAGTTGAAAGCTTTTTGTAGAGGGATGATTGTCTTAATTTTTACAAAGATGAATAGGGGCTAGATAGAGACATTTAGTAGGTAGATAAAGGCATTCTAGACAAAGTAAACCAAGAGATGTTGGGTGAGAACCTTAGGTCAGGACTGTGGGGCAGATTGTGCATGAGTCACCTACTAAAAGACCTGCAGAGATGGGGTGGGAGCAGGGCTGACATCCAGCCCAGGCTTTGGTCCCCGGAGCAGCTGCATCCACCTGGGGAAGGAGGTGCTTTGGTCTAATTTGCACAAGGATGTACTTGGGATTCTTTGATTGGAGAGCATATGTGAGGATGCTCATGAGTTTGAACAGGACCCCAAAGGTAGTGGGGAGCTAATAAAGAATTTTAAAGGCAGAGCTGGGACCAAAGCAGTTCTGTGTTTGAGAAAGACCATTCTGGCTGCATTTGGGAAGGTGATTTAAAGATGGAAAGTCTGGAGGAAAAGAAACTAGTGAGACAGGTCTGGTCCCAGGAGAAATAAAGAGGCCCTGAGGCAGTGGTGGCTTTGGTATCTAGAAGGTAGACTAGGTAGGCCCAATGAAAGGCCGGTTCTGTGGGAGAGGGGAGGGAGGTGATTAGGAGAGCTCCCAGGCTTTTAATGTCAACAACTCAGTGGAAGATTATTGCTTCCCAGCAAAGACTGATAAACCCAAGAACTTTGACATGGTGTGTGGTAAGATGTTAACTGTTGAATAACAGAAAAGATTCCTTATATAAGCATTGTGGTTAAAGATTAAAAGGAAGGTTTCAATAGTAGCTTTTGAGACAGAGAAATCACCCTGATCTTCAGCTACACCTCTTTAGAGAATGACCAATTGATACTAAAGGAAACTGTTACTACCCCTTTCAAGTACAGCAGAACCTCATGCAGTGGAGAATAAGTCTTTTCAAGAGAAGACATCATAATGCCCAGCTGCAAACAGCCAGCTTGTCACCTTCATTCTTTTGTTCAGGAGTAAGATGATAAAAAGCTGGAGTATCCCAAACCCCTTTCCCATTCTTTTAGAGAAAGCAGTTTCTTGTCTGTTTTGGTTTTGAAAGAGAACATGCCAGCAGTGTTCTCTCTGTCTCTCTGCGCTTGTCATGATGGTCTAGCAGCGCAAGCTTTTGAGTTGAATCATCCTGAGTTTGAATTCCATGTTCATCAGTTTCTAGCACATTGGGTGGGATACTTTTCTCTCTGACCCTCATCTGTAAAATGTGGGGAACATGACCTACCTCACAGAACTGCTGGGGACCATGAAGGTCAGGTGCTTGGCACAGGGCCTGGCAGGTAGCACACTAGTTACAGTGGTGGTGGTGGTGGTGGAGGTGGCCCTTGTCGTTGCTGTTCTTGTTATTAATGCTGGTTCTCAGACACTGAGAAGGGATGCAGTTTGCTTTTGCTCACTGTCATTATTCCTTGGGCCTACATCCATTAGATGGTGACAACATGTTATGTTGACTTCTTTATGGATTGGCCACAGGGAAAAGGTGGGCACGCCACAAGTCGGAAGGCAAGTTCTATGTACACCGGCTCCTTCCTGACGTGCCTTCAGATACTGGACTGTTTGGGGGAGGGAAGCACACCATTAGACTATGGAAACCACTGGAAAGGAGGCAGAGATCTACAGTACTCTTGGTTTTCACATGACCAAGATATTGTCCTAGGATATAATAGACCACTGAAGTGGCACTTGGTATTACCTTTAATAATTCAACATAGAATATTTATGGTTAAATACCAGCACAAGGCTTCAGTAGCCAGTTACACCCAAAGAAAATGTACTGTACTTAACTTTCTTATCAAGAAAGTCTTGATAAGACACTGGGTGACTGTTAACTTTGGTCACTGCCCTGGAATGTCCCTGGTGGTCCTGCCAGTTTCATTGCCCAGAAGTGTCATGTTTTTGTAAATGTTCTCATGTTGTGCTTTCACAAATTAAAAATGTTTTTATGGTGTATCGTAACTGCAAGCAAACAACTTGTGTGCCTCTCTCTCACCTGTAAAAAAGGGAGTGGTAAGAATTCCAAAGTCATTATTGTTAACGTGTCTGGGATAAGAAATACATTCTGAGCATAAAGTTTTATTGTCTTTGATGTTAAATGCTCTTGACACAACGTGAGAATCAGATAGTCAGAGGCTGGGAAAAGTGGAAGTGTGTTTTATATACTATTTTGAAATCTGTTATGCCTTTGAGAAAAAATAAGATTTCAAAATATTTAAAATTATCTATTTATAATTTTTTGCCATGAAAAAGAAAGAAGAAAATTGAATGAGACTTAAAAATTTAAATCAGGGGACTTCTGGCCAAGATGGACACATAGGTAGACACACTGTGCTTCCTCGCACAACCAAAATAAGGACAACAACAATTTAGAAACAAAAAACAACCAGTACTGACAGAAAATTGAACTGTATGGAAGTCAGACAACCAAGGAGTTAAAGCAGACACATTTGTGCAGACCAGCAGGAGGGGCAGAGTCGGCAGCTGGGCAGAGAGGGGTTGCAGCAAAGCAGTGGCTGGTGGACCCTGGGCGTGCAAGGCAGTGGTGGGTGGACCCAGCGAGGCGGCGGCATGCAAGGCAGCTGGTGGACCAGGTGGTCACATATTCGCATGCAGATAAACCAGGAGAAACTGGGGAGTGGGACAGACCATGGAACCCAGTCTCCCAGCATGGGGAAATAAAGTCTCAAAACACCAATTGAAAACACCTGTGGGGGTGTTTTCACCTGGGAGAGACTCCCAGACTCACAGGAGTATTTGTTGGAGAGATCCACAGGGTCCTAGAATGCACACAAGCCCACCCACCGGGGAACCAGCACCAGAAGGGCCCAGTTTGCTTGGGGGAATTGGGGGAAGTTATTGAAATCCAGCAGAGAGTGGAACGAGTGCCACTGTTCCCTCTAGAACCCCTCCCCCACATACAGCATCACAACCCAGTGATTGGGTTGTCCCACCCTGGTGAACACCCACCCTTATTATGTAACACGCATGACCAGACCAAAAAAAAATGGCCCAAATGAAAGAACAGATCAAAGCTCCAGAACAAATATAACTAAGCAATGGAGAGATAGCCAACCTATCAGATGCACAGTTCAAAACACTGGTAATCAGGATGCTCACAGAATTGGTTAAATTTGGCTACAAATTAGATGAAAAAATGAAGGCTATGCCAAGTGAAATAAAGGAAAATGTACAGGCAACCAATAGTGATGGGAAGGAAACTAGGACTCAAATCAGTGGAGTGAAGAAGAAATAATTACCAGAAAGAAGAAATAATTACCTGGAAAAGAATGAAGAAATAATAATTTTAAAAAATGAGGAGAGGCTTAGAAACCTCCAGGACATGTTTAAATGTTCCAACATCTGAATTAGAGGGATACCAGAAGGAGAAGAGGAAGAGCAACAAGTGGAAAACTCATTTGAACAAATAATAAAGGAGAACCTCCCCAATCTGGCAAAGAAAATAGACTTCCAGGAATTCCAGGAAGCTCAGAGAGTCCCAAATAAGGTGGACCCAAGGAGGAACTCACCAAGGCACATCATAATTACAGTACCCAAAATGAAAGATAAGGAGAGAATCTTAAAAGCAGCAAGAGGAGACAGTTACCTACAAAGGAGTGCCCATCAGACTGTCAGCTGATTTCTCAAAAGAGACCTTACTAGGCAAGAGGGGCTGGAAAGAAGTATCCAAGTCATGAAACACAAGGACCTTCATCCAACATTGCTCTATCGAGCAAAGCTTTCATTTAGAATGGAAGGGCAGATAAAGTGCTTCTCAGATAAGGTCAAGTTCAAGGAGTTCATCATCACCAAGCCCTTATTACATGAAATGTTAAAGAGACTTATCTAAGAAAAAGAAGATTAAAAATATGAACAGTGAAAGGACAGCAAACTCACAGTTATCAACAACCACACCTAAAACAAAAGCAAAAGTGAACTAAGCAAGCAATAGAACAGGAGCAGAACCACAGAAATGGAGATCACATGGAGTGTTATCAACAGGGGAGTGGGAGGAGGAGAGGTGGAAAAGATACAGAAAATAAGTAGCATAGAGGGTGGGGAGAAAGTAGACGGGGAAGGTAAGAATAGTATGGGAAATGTAG
Source organism: Sturnira hondurensis (assembly GCF_014824575.4). NCBI lineage: Eukaryota > Metazoa > Chordata > Mammalia > Chiroptera > Phyllostomidae > Sturnira > Sturnira hondurensis. Next base: position 1,384,852 of record NW_028079667.1, read on the forward strand.
AAGCTAAAGAACGTATATGTATGATCCATGGGAATGAACTAAAGGGGGGGAAATGTAGGTAGGAGAGGGTGTGCAGGGTGGAGGGGAGTGAGGGGAGGAAAAGGGGACAACTGTAATAACATAACCAATAAAATATATTAAAAATTTTTTAATAAAAAATTCTCAACCAAGGTGATTTTGTCCTCCAGGAGACACTTTTTGTTGTCATAACAGGGGACAGAGTGGAGGGTGTGCCACTTGGCATCTGGTGGATAAAGGTCAGGGGAGCTGCGAAATATCCTGCACTGCCCAGGACAGTACCCTCCACAAAGAAGTATGTGGCCCAAGTGGTGTCAAGGGTAAGCAATCCCGAGTTAAATAAAAGCTGTTGAGGGCAACAGGTGGTTATTACCCAATACTGGACTGCCTCTTTCAGTAGGCAGTTAGCCTTCCTGTTGCTTTCTGAGAACTGAAATTATTTTCCTTTGTCCATATAGGGAAAAAGTGCTGGTATACCTTCTTGCAGATTTAGTCTGACCTGTCTGTCTTCTTTCTACATAAGACTCAAAGTATCAAACAATTCTGTCCAAAAAACATCATCAGGCCACTTTCTTGGGAGATTGTGGGTGGGACAAATGTCAACCATATTGACTGAAGCATTCACTTTTCACCTGGTTGGTTTAGCATTCTGTGGACACACAGCTGTTCGTGACGATAGAGGCAGGAGTGGAAGGGAAAGTTGGGTGAGGAAATGCCTTCCCACTTCAACACTCTCCTTCAAGGAAAGGGAAAGTTGGCTTTGCAAATACTTGCCAAGTGTGAAGCCATCCAGGAGCAATCACAGAGCCTTCCTTTTGTTTTTTCTTCTCTGTTTTCCTTGAGTCTCTTTATTTTACAAACCATTATTTGAGGACTTTCCAACCTACCTCCTGTGGTAAGTACTGCTCAACATGCAAGCATCTCAAATGATTTTAAGAACAAGCAACCCCCCCCCCAAAGTCCTTTAGGTAATCATGTTATCTCAAAAAGAAAAAGTTAAACAAGGGGCTTCTCTTCCAGATTTTATGTATTTATATCTTACAATGTATAAAATTTATCTCCAATTTGCTATTCAATTAATTGTGTCTTTATTGAAAACTGTGAAAGTATATAATCACATGATAAATGACTACTGCAGCCACATACCAATTTTCTTGATTTTGCTCTCTGTAGAAAGCTTTTATTTTATCTTTACAAGGTTCCCCATGTCTGGAACTTACTAGTGGAGGACTATTGGTAAATAGTAGACAAAAGTAAATTTAATCACAATAAATGGACATAATCAAAGATAGGAGATGGTTTTTCAGCTGAATCTCTCCTGGCTAACCTATAAGAAATCGGATTTTCATTATGACGGATGTCAGTGCATCTCTGGACACTTCAGTGGAACTCACTGTGCGAATCTGCCATGGAGTCGAGGAATCCAGGTTCTATAGATTCTGGAACCAGACGGCCTGGATGCGGATCATGGCTCTGTCACTGGCTCTCTGTGACTATGCAAGTTTGGACAGGTCACTTCTCCTTCAGTGTCTCGGTTTCCTTATCTTCAAAGTGAGAATAACAGTATTCTCCTCAGAGGGTAATAGTAAGGGCTAAATGAGCTAACGCCTGTGCTCAGTGTGCATTATTTTATCATCATTATTATCATTGTTGCACTGTATTTTATTCAGTATTTGTACGAAGCAGGAGACTGGTGGATGGCACTGCTTTCCTGTGCCCAAATCCACTGGTGTGAATGCGCCTAGTGTGGATCACCTAGTGCACAGCTGGCAAACACAGGAACTGCAGGCTGAATCTGGCCCTCCACCTTGTTTCATCCGGCCCAGCATCTTGTTTCTACACGGGGGCAGCAGCGCTGAGCTCTCGCTTAACTAACTGTTAAGGAGCAGTTACATTTACACAGTCCTAATGTTACATTTGGCCCCTTGACAGCAATAGAGAGGCTAATGTGGCCTCTGGTGAGAATGAGTTTGACACCCCTGATAGTGTCTTTTGAAGTACTTGTCTTTTTAAAAAACATACTTTGGAGCTAACAGGACAGAGATTTATTGATTTATAACCAAATCCTCTGGCTTCCTATGCTTTTCTATGATTACATAAAACACTGGGATCAGCACTTTGGATTCCCAAACCTTGACCACATTCTAGTCGTCAGGGCAACAGGAACTATACATCAGAATTTGAGCCTCTGGTTGCCTTGGAAGAGGATGCTGTCAGCTCTTCTAACCTGTGTAATGCCGGGGTGGATGGGGGGTGACTGCTCTGAAGAATGTTGGTGTCAAGTGTCTTCGGCTGTATTGATGCCACGCTGCTGACATGTCCAAGTTACTATCTCTAAAGTAGGATAGGATCAAAATACTGCGGACAAATAGGTAGAGATGATTTTCTAGCTTTGGTTTTTTCAGTTTATTCTCTAGGAACACATCTCACTTGCTCTTCTAAGTAAAGACACATGATTGCTTTTGAGATTAACTACTCATCTAGGTATGTACCTTCTACGTAGCACGGTATCTAAGTTGCCTCTGTGTTATTCCAGTAAACAGAGGTGCTTGATCAAAATGATCTCTTCAGAGTCTGAATTTTCTTGTTAAAATGAGAACCATCCATCTAAGACATGCCTTTAAAATACTAGAAACCATTGTTTTTCAAGGATCAGTGTTAATAATTGATAGTGTCTGACAACTTTTGACATTGTAACCACCTACGGCAGTATGGGGGAGGAAGAGGCAGAAGGATACAGAAAAGTTTAAAGTGTACATGGACAACAACTGAGAAGGGTGGAAATAGGAGGGATGGGGGAGCACGGGGGTGGGATGGGATGGGAGTAATAGACAGAAAACTGTACTTGAAAAATAATTAAATAAGTTTTAAAAAACATTTGAAAGATGAGATTTTTGCATTCAAAATAAGAGATCTGGGACTTATGTTCTATTCATTCTAGACTGAATTTCAAATAAATAACTGCATGTATTCAGTGAGAGTCAAATAATTTTCTGAATCTGTAAAGCTAAGGATTTACTCATCTCTAAAACCAAAAATGTGGACTAGTTGATACTTAAGTTACACTTTGTCCCTAACACATGTCCAAATCAATCGACGGTGGCTTTTGCACTGAATTCCCCAAGGGGCAGAGTGGATGCACATTCGATTCAGTGCAGAAAACAGCCTCACTAGCAAACATTCAACTGTGTGGGAATTGCACACCCTCTCCTACAACTCAAACACGGGCTGTGAAAGTCATGTCCCCCTGGTGATAAGAGCATCAGTGTGAGGCCATGTGTGGAAAGGTTGCTGTAGGAAGACAGGCCGGTCCTAGTTCACGCTGACTCCAGTGGTGTGGGCACAGCAGTGGCGATGACGGCCTCAATGGCAGCATCAGAGTGGACTTGAATGAATGCAGGAGCAGAGAGAGAGGATCAACAGCCGAGATTTACCCAGGAAACAACAGTGTGTCAGAGACTTTCAGCCCAGAGAGAGATTTTAAAACACCATTTGATTGCATGTTAGTAGGAAAGGATGGTTCTCTGTGTAGAAATCCTAAGAAAAGTTAGAAAAATAATGAATACCATAAATTCGATTTGGATTGAGTGGCAGCCTCAAATTCTGTGTCCTGTTAGCTGCTCTGTACCCCTTTAAACTGTGAGTCTGCTGCCTGGGAGACAGCAAGCATGACTCATCCCTCCAACTTGAGTACACAGAAATTATAATAATCCTGTTTAAGATGAAAATAGCAAAAGGAAGAAATGATAAAGAAATGGTCAAATAGAACTGTCCAAGTGAGCAGTCCAAATAGTAGTCCAAATAGAACTGTGCAAGTTCACCCAGTGACACCAATGGGGGGAACCTGCTGTGTTTGCCAAAGAAGGGAAAGATGAATAAAATGCAGAACAAACATCTGCTTTCAAATAGATGGAAAAATTCTTGTTTTCAAAAATGTATCTTTATAGATATTTGGTGGAAATTCGAATACTGTTAAATTTCTTTCTAACAATAAAATTTGAAATACAGACTTACTCTTTATCGTTTCAGATTTTCCAAAAATTTTTAAAGAAAATAGTACCATGGATCTGTAAAAAAGATTCTATTTACTTATTTGTAGAGAGAGGGGAAGGAAGGAGAGAGGGAGAGAAACATCAATGTGTGGTTGCCTCTCTTGCAGCCCTTACTGGGGACCTGGTCAGCAACCAAGGTGTGTGCCCTGATGGGGAATTGAACCAACAATCATTTGGTTCACAGGCTGGCACTCAATCCACTGAGCTACACTAGCCAGGGCTGGCAATAATACCATATGTTTAAACGAGCAAATATTTTTAAATATCATGTTTACTCCCAACTTTGCAGCTTAACAGTATGGTGCAAGATAACTGCTCTACAACTTCAGTTTTCTTTTCTGTAAAATGGGGGTAAAAATCTCTGCCTGCAGAATTACCCAGATTATGAGTTATATTCATACCCACTGATTTACACACACAGTATTGTACTGGGTAGCTGGCAGGAGTCCAATAAACGCTGTCGGGCCTGCACGTAGTGGCCTTGGTATGTTAAATTGTACCCAGACTCTGACACGGTTTGTATACATTTTACACAATCAGTTTACTAAACATCAATTTAAAAATCAGCAAAAATGCTGGGAAACTGTCAAGTGTGCGCATGTGATATTTATACATCTCTCTGTGTGTGTATGAAACATCTGAGATTTGTAATCTGCTAATAAACATAAAACATCTCCGGGGTAAAAATGATGCCACTCAGATATAAATGATTACTTGTCATTTCCCCCAGTTTTGTTGACTATAGAACATCAGTTACGACATCTCATTATAATCTTATCCATTTCTGTCTCGTGGAATTAAAACTGATTTAAGGAGTGTTTTGTGGTCTTTCTGAGTCTGGGAGACCAACAGGCTCAACTGGAAAGAAACAAAGCCAGGAATCTTAAGCAAGAGTGTAGAGACCTATTCACTCCCACTGCCTGAGGAATTTATGGCTGGTAAGTCATTCTCTAATGAGCACAGAAAGAGAGCATTGCATCTTCTTGTAATCAGTCTGACAGATATTCTTTCAAATTGGGAAAGATTCCCAGGCTTGGGATAGCAAAGGAAGGTTCTGAGTTCATTTTGCACCTTAATTCTGTTTTTGTTGTGGTGGCTCTGGGAAATGTCAACATCTGGAGATGAGGAAAGCCTGCATCCAGAGACCTCCACATCTTCTATGGACAAGTGGCTGTGGACCACCATGCTTTTGCTTTGCAGCTGTGGAGTCCAACACACAGCACCAGTTGCTGCAAAAATTCAGCTGGGTTTGGTTTGTGAGGGGTGGGTTTTTCTCCTCACATCTAATAAGGGATAGGCTGGCCTTCTATAGCCAGCTTTACATGAGAATAAGTCACGGATTCGCGCATGATGAAGTGAAGTACATCTGAAGTTGATAAATTCACTAACCATGAAATATTTTTATCCTCAATACTTAAAACCATCATGGGTATTAAGTTACCACCAGCCTTTGGTTATCCATGGAAATAAGTAATCAGGAAGCTATATATTATCTTTCCATCTGTCTGTGTATATATGTATGTGTGTAGGTATACATGTATGTATGTATGTATGTATGTATGTATCTATCTATCTATCCACAGATCTATCTATCTGTATCCACATATATCCTTTTAACCACTAGAAACAGTAACCTTTATCAGGGTTATTAAATTATAGCAAGAGTGGTAATGACCCTTTCCACCTTATTATACTGTCTCTAGGTGGCCATGCACCATGTCCATTTAAAGGGCACACAGGGGCTGAAACCCACCTACCCTCGAGGACCTGGCTAGGCACTGTGGTGCTGGCTGCATAGCTCCTGCTAGGGGCCTTTCCCCACACACTTGAAGAAAGGCCCCAGTGGTCTAGCTGAGGTCCTATCTGTTGCTAACAGGGAATGTCTAAACACAGACAGCCTTGGGAGGAAGGCCCAGTGCTTGCCTAACCTACCAAGTCTAAATATTTTACTTTTGAGTGAGTTCATTCATCAGGTTGGTCTCGGCTAGCGGTTCTTGGCGGAGTGCCCCACCCCTGCCTCCCCACCACCACCATTTTCCCCATTGACTTAAAGCAGATTCCTTTGCTTTATCAGCTCATCTTAATGAAGCCAGAACATAACATTCAAAGAAAGGGGTCCTGAATTTAAGACCTGATTTAAGGAAAGAGAGAGAGAGAGAGCTTAGGATGCATCACCTGTTCTCTCAAGTTCGTCGACTTCATCATTATTTGACTCATTATGGCAGAAATGGTGTAGCAGAGTGCCAGGTCAGAATGACTGGGTGAACGTCCCAGCTTTACCTTTTACAGGTGAAATAACCTCACACAAGTCTTACCTCTTTGAGTTTCTGCTTCCTCTGTAAAATGAGAACAACAATGTGAGGCTTAGGTGAGATAATATAGGTCTGTCTAGAAAAAGTCCAGCCATTGTTAATACAAAGAGAACAGTTGTGCAACATCGAAGTAACCAGGCAGCCAAGGACAGTGGACTGGAATGCGCATGTGTGAACAATGATGCCTTCACTGTACTAGTCAGTTTGGGCAGTAGACACTGTTCGGTGAGCATATGTATTGTGTGGCGGTTGCATTCAAAATGACTGAGTAGAGCCATTAATCTGCTTAGAATTTTCTATTAAGCTTGAACATTCCTCCATGGAAACTGTTCAGATGATTGAGAAGGCCACAGCTGTGGGCAACCGTGATTGGCAGCTTCGTCACAACAACACTCCCACACTTGTATCATGTCTCATGCAGAGATTTTTTGTAAAACATCAAATCACCCAGATAACTCAGCACCCCTGCAGCCTAAATTTTGTGCCCTGCAGCTTCTGACTTTTCCCAAAACTAAAATCCCCTTTGAAAGGGAAGAGATTTCAGACCATCAATGGATTCAGGAAAATATGATGGGGCAGCTGATGGTGATTGGGAGAACGGTGTGAGGTCCCAAGGTGCCTACTTTGAAAGGGACTGAGGCATCATTGTCCTGCATACAATGTTTCCTGTATCTTGTATCTTCTTCAATAAATGTCTCTGTTTTTCGTATTACGTGACTGGATGTCTTCTGGACAGACCTTGCATGTAAAGTGCTTAACAATATTGCCGTGTAGAGCAGTTTCTCAAAGTGTGAGCCCTGAGCCCTTAGGGTAACCTGGGAACTTGTTAGAAATGAAAATTCTTAGGTCTCAAATGAAAAACTCAGGGATGTGGGAGTAAATGTTGGCAAATCATATATCCAATAGGGGGTTGATATCCAAAATAATTAGAACTCAACGACAACAACAAAACAACCTGACTTTTCAAAGAGTGACTTGAATAGACATTTCTTCAAAGATGATATACAAATATCCAAAAAGCACATGAAAAGATGTTCAACATCATTTTTAATTAGGGAAATACAAATAAGAACCACAATGTGATATAATCTCTTACCCATTGAATGGCTACTATAAAAAAAGCAGAAAACCAGTCATAGGGAAGGAATTAGAACCATTATGCACTGTTGGTGGGAATGTAAAATGATACAGCTGCTATAGAAACAGTGTGGGAGTTCCTCAGAAAAATTAAACACAGGATTACCATATGATTTAGTGGTTTTTCTGCTGGGTATGTACCCAAAAGCATTGAAAGCAGGGTCTCTAAGAGATATTTGTACACCCATGTTCATAGTAGCACTATTCACAATAGCCAAGGTATAGAAATAATCTGATGTCTTTTTAAAAAATATTTTATTTATTAATTTTTTTAGAGAGAGGGGAAGGGAAGGAGAAAGAGTGGGAGAGAAACATCAATGTGTGGTTGCCTCTCATGTGTCCCCTACTAGGGACCTGGCCTGCAACCCAGGCATGTGCGCTGACTGGGAATCGAACCGGCAACCTTTTGCTTCACAGGCCCATGCTCATTCCACTGAGCTACACCAGCCAGGGCTAATCTAGTGTCTTTTAACAGATGATGAATAAAGAAATGTGGTTATTCTATGTATAAATAACATACAGGATCAGACAAAAGTAGGTTTACAGTTGTGAATACACAAAACAGGCTTTATTCTTGTATTATTATTTATTAATGATTGCATTATTTTCCAGATAAACAACTGTACACCTACTTTTGCCCTATCCCGTATATGTGATGAAATATTATTCAGGTTTGAAAAGGAAGGAATTCTGACATATGTTACAAAATAGATGAACCTTGAGGACATTTTGCTAAGTGAAGTGAGACAGTCACTAAAAGATAAATACTGGATGCTTCCACTAATATGATGTACCTGGAGTAGTTTAACTTATAGAGATGGAAGGTAGGTAGCTTGGGGAGGGGAGAATGTAGAGTTTCTGGTATATAGTTTTAGTTTTGCAAGATGAAAATACTTCTGGAGATTGGTTGACAACAATGTCAATGAACTTGACATTATTAAACTGTACACTTAAAATGGTTAGAGGATAAATCTCATGTGTATTTTACCACAGTCCTAAAAAAATATTTAAGGGTGGAGCCCAGCAATTTGAGTTTTAATAAGCCCTCCAGGCAGTTCTGATGCTTGCTGAAGTTTGAGAACCACTGATGCCAAGCAAGCCTTTAATAAGTGGTGGCCCCTGTAATAGTAATAATTATCATTATTATATACATATCAGCAAACTATAACTGATGTTCAGTATAGTTTGATTTAAAGTATACTTCTTGATATTCTAATTTTTAAAAATCAGTGAGTTGTATTTAGAAAATCTTACTAAGTGAATTGGGATATTCAATCAACAAGAACACTTCTCTTCCCTAACCATCTGACATTTGGAAAAGTTTGTATATGTTTCTGATTTCCTGACAGCTGACTAGGGAAGGGAAGTCATTTCATTTCTGGAGTATACATTCCGCTGTGGGAAGCCACATAATGATTTTTCTGCACCCTCAGGAGCTCATAGTTCATACTGAACATTTCTAGAACATTTTTCTGAACATTATCGCCCTCAGGATCATAGTTCTACTTTTTTAGGTATAAAAATCCAAATAATGTAAACTTCCTTTCCATCTGAAGGAGAATAGGTGTTAAAAGTGCTGTTAGCAGTAAGCCCGTGGGCCCATCTATGACTTTCCAATACTCAGTGAGAGTGTGCGTAGAATGATCATACACCCACGTCTTTCTAGATTCTGCCTGAAGTTAACCAAAGAGGTAGCCCTGATTTACTTTTTCGGTATTAGCCTTCAGTTTAGATCCTCAAACTTGTTCTAGGCAGCTCTTGGCACCTGGTACCCATTTTGCTTTATTTTTAGTTCTCTTTTGGAGGGCAAAGAGCAAAGAACTTTAAGAATTCCCCAGGCAAGCAAGAAGCATTTTCTGCAAGGAAAATCGATGGTGCATTGTTTTCCTTCACAAAGGGCAATGAGGATATAATCTCAGGGCTACACTTGATCATCATCTGTCAAACCAAAGCAAACAAGCCAGTGCCAGTCTTTATTGAAAAACAAGGACAGAAAATAGCCACCCTGTGGTGGTTGTCTAGCCAAAGAAAACCACCTTCGTTTCAGAAAATGTTTACTCATTTGCTCTCATTGAATGATGTGCCATCAAGGTATGAGTTAAGTTATAGCAGTTATGGAAAATTTTTATTTGTTTAGCAAGACCACAGGTATTCCTTGCTGGTACTTCGGCTTTCTGTAAAGGTGACAATAGGTTCTGAGAGTTTTTCTACTTTGAAAATGGGGAAATGGAAGCACCAAAAAAAAAGAGAAAAAGAGCAGAGTGGTTAGCATTGTATGTATTAATGGGAAATTTGGAGATTAAATGTCCCCTTTTGCAGAAATGACTGCACTCCTTGTTGTTTGCCATTGACTTTATACATTTTTCAAGTAGCCACATGTCTTGATACGCTGCTGTAGTGATTCTTGTCTGCATGCATATTTCTCGCAGTGAGATGCCCTCATACCCCCTCAGAACTGTCCCTAGCTTTTCTGCCTTTCCCCTGAACCTGACATTTTATTTTAAATGCTGGTGGCACCTCTGCAGAAAGATCCCTGTGTTGTTCCTCTCCAGGCCAGACGTCAAGATTATCCCTCACTTTGTTGACTGAGACATCCAGGGTTAAAGGCGGCCCAGAGACTTGCGTGCAACTTCTCACTAATGGGCGAGCTCCCTCCAGACCCAGCTAAGGCCGGGCTAGGATGCGGAGGATCCGTGATGTTTAGCACCCTCAGTCTTTCACTGTGGGTGGGGACAGCAGAAAGAATTGCTTGAGGGGTTAAAAGATAATTTTTCTCCCGTTTAAAAAAAGGTGGGGTAAAATATACTGATGTAGACTGAATATGTGTTCCCTTCCCCCCAAATTCATAGGTTAAAATCTAATCTCTGTTGGCATTTGGAGGTGGGACCTTCATGAATGGGATTAGTACCCTCATAAAAGAGACTCCAGAGAGACCCCTCACACCTTCTGTGTGAGATTACAGCAGAAACGCAGTCATCTGCGAACCAGAAAGTGGGCACCGAATCTACCAGTGCCTTGATCTTGGACTTCCCAGCCTTCAGAGCTATGAGGATTACATAGCTCTGAACCATCTGTGAACCATCCTGTCTATGGTATTTTGTTATAGCAACCTGAACAGACTAAGACAAATACATAAAATTGACCATTTTAATCTTTTTTAAAGGATTTTTTTTTTTTTTTAGAGAGAGAGAAAAGGAGAGACAAAGAGAGGGAGAGAAACATCAATGTGTGGTTATCTCTCATGTGGCCCACACTGGGGACACGGCCCACAATCCAGGCATGTGCCCTGACTGGGAATTGAACCAGCGACCCTTCGGTTCATTGACCCACGCTCAGTCCACTGAGCTACACCAGCCAGGGCCCATTTTAACCATTTTTAAGGGTACAATTAAGTGTCACCATGTACATTCACATTGTTGTGCAGCTACCAGCACTATCCATGTCCAGAACTTCAGGAAATGTTTTAAAAGCCACTTTTTGCCTCAGCTTTCAAATTTCAGTTAACTTTGTGCTTTCTTTCTCTGAATGTCTGTGTCCCTGTCCTGGTGATTTAACTTAAAGAAGGGGAAAGATTTTTTTTTTAACACTACATGATGAATTGGTTTCAGTGGAATTCAAAGGTCTTGTTTTGGTTATTTCTTATCAGGAATGATGAATTTTTTTCTAAGAGTAATGTCAGAGGTGAAGGGTCAGAAAGGAGGTCCCTCTTGGGTGAGTCAATTCAGCAAGAGAGAGGAAATGATGAGGTGACACTATATCATTCCTGGTAGTACATTCTGGGTGCTAAAGGGGCATCTGGTACCCTCAAAGAACTGTGATGCAGAGTTTTACCTAGTGAACCTTCTGGCTGTACCTTGGAGCAACAACCTTAGTGCTGTTATATTTGCTCTCTGTCGATAAGAACTTCTTAAGGTCATGGTGTCCTTGGGTTCCCATTAAACCCAGTGACAGGGAGTTCTTTAATGTTTACTGAGTGTGCACAGCATACCAGGAACTTCACAACAAATGCATAGAGCGTGCCTGGCCTCTAGCTGGGCCTGACTTGGGAAGACTTCCCTGTAGGTTCACCCTCCGTTGATTCCAGCTTCTGGAGTTTCTGGGGGATACGGAAAGGGGTTACAACCTTCTTCACCCAGTGTCTACATAATCGGCCATGCAGGTGTGTTTTTACAATACAGGCTGGATCAGTTACATGTTGAATAAGATGCACTTTGCTTCTTGAAATAATCTTGGACCAATTTAATTGCATTTTTCCCAAAGGGAAACTTGCTCGGACACATTTCTTTTTGATCCAAGCACCCTGCTCACCTCTGCCACCCCACCCACTCTCCTTCATTCTAAACTCCACTCGTTTTCACTCCTCTGCTCTAAAACCTCTCTGGGGAAATAATGCATTTTGCTTTGGAGATATTTTTTTCTTCCAGATATGACAATGTCCATGGATATCACATCAAAAACAAGCAGCAAAATCTTAACCTATGTGCAGCTGCTCACACATCTTGTGTCTCCTAAGGCAGGATGTTCTAGTTAAATCTCTGGCTAAATAAGATAATAATAATAGAGTTTGTTTGGCCAAACAAGAAAAATCTGAGTGGAAGTGCTGCTCACAATAGAGGAAAGCTTTGTGGGCACAAACCGAAAACCTGATGCCTTAGCCGTGAGTTTCGCTTTCCTCTATAATTGCTCGTGAATCGCAGGGGACAGCTTGTGACGGGCTGAGTGGACTCTAAAAGGATCACAGTCAGGCTTTAAAATGTTTGCTTTTTGCCAGAGCTCTAGAAGCCTTCAGACTTTATACCAGTTGTTTTTATTATTAAATTGTCTGTACTGAAGAATAATTTAGCATAAAGCAATATTCATTTCAGGAAAGATTTAGTCAACATGTCACAAATACTATGGGAAATACAAAGTTATAAATTTATGTTCTTAAAACAAACACTGTTGGATACAAATTAAGTAAGAGCCTAATCTGTGTACTACTAGCGATCGTGATGCTGTCTTATGATATCAGGAAATAGTAAATCAGTGGCCTTCTCAGTTACAGGGGGAAAAGACAGTAACAGGGAGAAGGAAGGATTCCCAGCGCGTGGAGTGAGAGGCGGTGTTGTAGGACAGGTAGTCCAACATTCCCCCCACACTCCCCTAGCCTCCGCCCCAGCACTGTGTCCAATGCAGGAGACTCCTCAGTAACCTAGGACAGAGGCTCATCCAGCCTCTCCCTGCACTGTTTCACGGCCAAGGAGCTTCTTTCTGACAAGCCGGCTCATTCCTTATGTGCATGGCTCCAGTTGTTAGAAAGTTGAAACTAGGAGTCCTCAACTCTCTATCTTAAGTAACCACTGACCGTATTCCTTGCCAAGGCAAGCTGTTACTTCGTGCTGTCAAGTTTTATGAACATGTGTACACAGCTCACATTTACCGTAGACAATTAGGGTTTTAGCAGAGTTGTGATTTAGCAAGGAGTCATGTAACAACGTCACCTGAGAAATATATTACCTGGTTCATTAATATTTTGTTCCCTTGTTTTGATAAAATGCCTTCATATGGTCCTAGGAACATACTACAGATTGGCATGGAAGTTACAAAAGTGAGATAGTACTTTGATGGACGTTACTCGTTCAAACCTGACCTTCATCTTCAACTTCCATTTGGCTCATCTTATTGATAGTGGGGAGGAGGAAGCCATACCAAGGTTCAAGTAAGGGCATAGCTAAGGGGAGGGCTGGGGGAGTAGCTGATCACTCCTGTGCATGTCTTCCTCCTCTCCACTGAGGAAATGGGATAGGAGCAGCACAACGTCACCTTTGCTGGGCAACCCACTAAATCATACAATCATGAAGCTGGAAGACCAGCCCCAGTGTTTTACAAACAGGAAAGCAGATCTCATAGTCTCTGACAGAATGCCTACCAGACTTGCAAACTTAATGGCTATTGGGCTAAGGAAGAAACTCAAATGAATGAGGCAGGCAAAGTACAAAATGTAAGTAGCCTTATTCCAAGAACTAATACGGAGTGGTGAGGACTAGGAAAAACTGGTGGACTCACACTCCATTTAAAAAGCACAGCTGATTCTCAAATCTAATGGGTTATTATTATTATGATGGAATGCAGGTGCAGTGTTGCCAGAAATCTGGATTTTTTTATATGAATAATCCTAAATGATTAAGTGTTCAAATTGAGAGCACCAGTTCAGGCCAACCAAAACAAGCCTGTGAGCCAAATTCTGTTTGCAGATGCTCGTCTCAGGTTTGAGAAGCTCGTGGGTGAGTTGTGTCCTGAGTAAGGGCATTTCAGAGTGGGCTGCGAGTGAATCCAGATGGTTTTCTGCAGTTGGTCTTTACCCATCCCTCCCCCTTCTCCAGAACCAATTGAGTTAAGCTCCATGTCACCCCTAGAGAAACGCCTGGCTGTTCTCTGAGGCTGATTGACCTCACCAGGGTGCAAAGGAGAAAGCTAACTGAGAATGGGAGCATGGGGAAATGAACACGTAATAAACAGAAAAAGAGCAGGAACACAGAAGACCGCAGCAAGGTCAAGCACATTTGAAGACATGTCTGACTTTCGGTGTTAAAATTCTTTTCTCCCTAAAAAAAAAATTCTGTTACCAAGTCTTGCAAGTACCACCTTCAACGAAAAGCATAGTTAATGAAAGTGCAGTCAGTGCTCTTTTGTTCCCTGGGACACAGTGACTCACGAATTACCTGTAATTTTGACTGACATGTGTTCTTCAGGGGATTAGATGGGAAAGTGCCTGATGGGAAGGCTGGGAAAGTTCAGTCCTGATTGGAAATGAATGACTGATGCCAACGGATGCTGAAAGGCAGCATGTTTCCACTTAAGAGGACCTGCTGGAGGAATGCAGCTTTGTGCCGTTCCTCGTTTTATCACGGTGTTTACATACCCTGCTGGAGGTCGACAGTAAATCATCATCCTGCTGCTCATGGCTGTTTAACAGCTATGAGTTTTAGAGCTGCTGCAGCAGGAGCCCGTTGACGGTGGCAGGTGAAGGAGTGAGGGGACAGGGTCCACAGGGGGGGGTCACCATGGGCATGTGTAGTACTTGACCCAGGAAAGGTGTCCATGGCCAGGTCCTGAAAGAGGGGAAGAACTTCTTTCAATAATTGTTCCAATTGAATGTCACTGCTACACAAAATGCAGAATTAACTGGGATTTGGAGTTTTGATCAGGTGAAGGGATCAAAGGACAAGCCAGTCTCTCGAATACATACAACAGATATGAGTGGTACCTGAAGTAAGGAAGATAAAGTCTTCACCTCATGGAACTTTGTATTAATCTGTCTCTCAAGGTTCATGGTCATCACATCTGGGCATTTTATTTTAGAGAAGGCTCAGAGTTGTATCTCCCTTTAAGTGTATCAAAAATCATGATGGAAAAGCAGGATAAGATTCCAAAGGACAGAATTAGGACCAATGGGTGAAGGCAGAAATCAGGTCTGACATTAGGAAGAACTTTCTAACAGAATTGTCTAAAAATAGAAGAGGACTTGACTCAGGGTTGAGCAATGCTTGGCAGCAATGTTCTACAAGAAGTTCAGGCTCCCTGTGGGGCCGAGGTAAGACGACGTCTCTTTCTCTCTCTCTGTTCTTATCTAACCTTGAGATTCTGTGATTCTAATAACATGGTATGGGATCCTGAAAGGTTCCACCCTCCTGCATTTCTGCTTTCTGGATCATGAGTCATGTTTTAACAACAATAATCTGGGGTTTTTTGTCCACCAATGGATTCCCCTAATGCAGAAATTAACATACAACTGATAGAGAAGTTAAATAGGTAATATAAGCAATAGGAAATGTGAGGAAATCTCAGAAGTCAAAGCTAAGTGACTGCGTATTTAAAAATCATGTTACTTGGTAGTTGAAAGCTAAGTCAGGCTGGTTCAGATTTTATCTAAATAAACACGACCGGCGGTTGAGAGCTCGGACGATGGCACCAGGTGCCCTGTGTTCAAGTCCTGGCTCTGTCTCAGACGAGACCTTCAGCAAATGCCTCAACCTTTCAGGGGCTCAGTGCCACCATCTGTGCAGTGGAGCTACTGGTAGCACCTACCTCAGAGCATCTGTGGGAGGGTAAGAGGGCCGAGAGCACAGAAAGCACTTAGAACTGACTGTGACATGGAGTCTGAGATCGGTTACGCTGGGCCCTGCCACCGCTGGCGTTATTGTTATTTGGCAGAATGATAGGCTCTGTTTCAGAGCGGACCAGATAGACTCAGTTTTACATTTTTCCCCTTGAGAGTGTATTTAGTTCAAATAACAGTCATGTTGATGTTTAATGGGGTATAAATATTTTAACTGAATGTTTTCCTGCCCCTGCTGGTGGCATTGAGAGTAGTGATAGATTTTACAAAAGGATTAAAGGAAGTTTTTGTTATATGTTTGACTACTTCACTGCATTACAGAAATGTCATTATGTAACCTTTTACATGTTTTTTGTTTCTTATCAAATAATTCAGTTTTCTTAGATGTAGTCTTACCTCATGCTGTATTCTGAGTTATAGGAATTGGCCCACATTTATTCTATTTTTTTAACCAAGAATTAACACATAGTATCCTCCTAATTTGAATAAGCTAAATTTAAGAAACCTGGGTAATCCTGTAGAACTCTAAATTTTTAGCACCAAAATATGAATTGTTAGGATGATACTATGAAAGGTAATAAATACATGTGTTTATATACACATATTGCATTTTGAATATAGTATATATATATGTGTGTATATGCATATATTTTATTATGCTACCCTCACATTTATCTTCACATTAGTATGGTGTCAGCTGAATTTGGGAACAAGATGGCGGAACGCACGGCAAGTTGAAACGTGAGCATAACCGTTATGGAAGGAGCGACTCTGGTGCAGGAGGCTCAGGCCACTCACGCACCTCTGGGCTCTGCCGCATGCAGGGCTCCCTGCTTATCAGGAATACAAACTCGAGAACGTAACTCTTTAAATTCTGTCCACTTTTTATTTGAAAGTTATTTCAAAATTAGAGGAAAGTTGTGAGGATAAAAACAGTGAGTGGGACACTCATGTATCCTGTAGCCAGATGTCTCTTTACCCTACTTTATCACAGGTGCTTTCTCTCTGTCGTATTTTTAACTGCGTGAGGGTAAGTCACCGCTGGGCTCTTTTACTTCTAGACACTTCAGTGGGTGTTTCCTAAGAATGGGAATAT